>NC_140009.1:16668389-17268389 GCF_964263955.1 Coregonus lavaretus
ATAGATATATCTAGTAGCAGGAAAAGAGAAAAAACTTCTCTCATTCCCCACACCAAGCGGAAGGGGACACACACGCGCAAGCATGCATGCACAAACACACACACAGAATACATTTGAATTAACAGGCCATACATCATTCATAATTCAGTGCAGAACAGAGATCCCCCTAGAAGAACCACTACAACCTCTGGAGGAAGACCTGGCTACAAAACACACACTAGTCTGTTGTGATGACGTACCCCAGGGTGCCATGGCTTAACCGCTCCAACCTCCACCAATGGCCATGACTGCAAAGCACTCTGGGAGGGGAAGGCTTAACCAGGAGGGTGGATCAATAGACCCCCTGCTGAGGGACAGGACTGGGGCTTCACACTCCACCAGAGCACCAGCTACACATAGTGGATAACACATGATAAATACATAAACACACACACACACACACATGCACGCAAGCACATACACACACACACAGGCCAGGATCAGAGTTTCACGGTCAACCAGCACACAAGGTACACATAATACACACTACATACTGTAAACACACACAGGCTTGCGCAAGCCTTTGGAACCCTTTTCTCCCCTATGGGTAAGTACAGATAATGGTCCACTATGGTTAGAGAGAGTATTGAATCGAGGACACGAGATGGAAATTATACGGTTGTACATGGAGGCATTGAAAACGGAGGGGTTCAATCCCCAACTAAATCAATGTGAGGCCTATATAAATAAATAAATGCATCCATACAGATAGAATTTTAAGTGTGAAATCTATAATTCTATTTCTTGTTTGAACTAGACAGCGGCCAGGCGTGAGCTGCATTAAACGGGAGAGCTAATTCTGGAGCCTTCTGTTGGCTGCTGCGCGTTGCTCTAACCCTAATGATGGAATTGTATTGCGAGGCATACGAAGTTGCCTCCGCCCTAAATGTTATGCTAACTGGCCTGCCGAGACTCCATCTAAATGAGATAGGTCGAAAAATACAATTTCAATTTTTCTGCTCTCTCTCTCCTTTTTGCTCTCTCCTTCTCTCTCTCTTTCCTTTTTGCTCTCTCCTTCGCTCTCTCTCTCTCTCTCGCTCTCTCTCTCTCTCTCTCTCTCTCTCTCAGGGATAGAAGCAAATGGCTCGTGTGCATGAAGAGACTTGGTGATTTTGTGATTTTCTCGTTTTTTTTCACATAAGAATGACTCAGATGTAATGTTTTTCCAGGGGAATGGGTCCATGTGTGGAGCTACTAGTGATGAGTGATTAACCAAAGTTTAAACGACTAATTGACCAACATCGGTAAAAAAAAGAAAAAAACAATTTCGTTCTGTTTTTTTCTGTGAGCTCAATGTGCAGTTCCTATAGGGAAGGCAACATTTTCCCATTTTGAACAATTTCATGTGTCTGAAGGTAGAACTCCGCCTACCTGTCAGCCCCAGAGAGCAAATCAAGTGCACCTATAGGCCTACCGCTGGCCAATCAGATAGCTCAGATCACCTTGTCTGCACAGTTTCCTCACGCCATAGACTGTAAAAAGAAGCCTTGAACACACAGCAAAGTTGATCATGTGTGCTTGCATTTTGACTCAGAAAGTGATCTTGACTCAGAAAAGGTTGGTGACCACTGATCTAAGTGATTGATAGTTGATATTCATCAGTCATAAAATGATGCCTTATTTACTTTGACAAACTACTAAAATAGTGATTTTGTCAGACAGCATAGGCAACAACTCTACAGTATATGAGAAGAAGACTTGGAATTAAATAATAAAGTAATCAGATTAAGCAAATATTTTATTAAAGTAAAGTAATATGAATAAATGATGGTTAATAAGTGATAAGCAGTAATGGACAGTCACTACCATCATGGGGCTTTTATTAATTGTTTTATTCTGTGTTATTACAGCATTCAACCCATATAATGCATAGTGCATAAAACATTTTTCTTGAAAAATAAATCGAAAACCAGAATAATTATTTAATAATCAAACCGAAACCGAACCGACCTAAAAAAAATACTAATCGCTCAGCCCTAGGAAGCTACTGCTTCTACAGCCCAGTTCTATACACTCAGGGGGTGATCAAATGGATTTATAATCATTTGAATGTCACACCTCCAAATGAGCAACAATGGGGCGCTACGAAGCGATCTGTCAAAAGAACACATGTAATCCAGTTCACGGTGCACGTGCAGGCCTATGTGTGCCTGCCTGCTTCCTTGTGTGTGTGTGTGTGTGTGTGTGTGTGTGTGTGTCTGTGCGCGTAGTAATGACACATGTGTTCAGGAATTGGAGGTCCATTGTTATGATGTAAAGAGGGTATGTTTTGTGTGTTGCACTCTAACAATGCCCAAATCTCCACTCAAACAGCCATGCGGCTGGACAACGGATTGAGGTCAGACAATGAAAACACAGAGAAAAAAAAACATTGAGAGATCTTGAAAATCTCTGAAAATCTTCCCTCTTACACTCTATGCGTGAGATTTGGTCTCCCATGGCCTACAGTAAATCCATGTTACAGCTTTATATGGTGCTGGAGGGGGACATAATCCAGTTGTCCTGAGGGGATAAGGTTAAGTACCAGGGAATGGGTCAGTCACACACCTATATACAGTAAACTACCCTGGCTTGTCTATAACCCCGCCCTCTATCGGATCCCTGGATAGAAGGACAAGCAGAGGGAGAGAGGGATTAGAAAGAGAAAGAGCCAGGCTGTGACAGCTGTCCATCTGGGATACATAGAATACATTGGGGCTGGGGATCCTAAATGCACACTTGTCCTGGAGCTAGTCCGTATTAAATACACTTTGTTTGGATCAGGACAGACAGATTACACACAGACACAATCCCAAGCTTAAATCCACATAACACATAACAGACACACATATTGCAGGCTAAACACAGACAGGTATGCAGGCAAACACACACACCCACACCCACACTCGGCTAATGGAGTGGCATACGGATATTAAATACCTTCTGTGGTGCCAATCATTTCCTGAAATGTATTTTAAAAAACACACCCCCCCCCCCACCCCCCGCTCAAAACTATAGCAGATAAATAATGGATCATTTTTCTAATGGGGCCTAATGGAGATTCAGTGTGTCTGTGTGTTTGATGTATATCCGTGACCTGGATTTGAGCTCTGGGCCATTAAGGGTTTTCACTGCAGGCCTATATAACAGGCTCTAGGCTAAAGCACAAAGCCTTGGTAAAAAGTCAGCTACTGCAGAAGTCTGTCTCCACAGTCTTACAGAGGGGGAGGAAGAGGTGGAGGAAGAGGAGGACGAAGAACAGATACGTCTGTTTCCTCTGTGATATTACCTATCACACCCTGCCAGTCACAAACACACAGCTTTATTACATTCTTCATGCCAGTATTGAGCTTAGCACAAAATTAAAGTCCACACATATCAAGGTGGGTGCTTGTGTGCGTGGAAGTGTGTATTGTAAGTGAGTGTTGATTTGAATATGCATTGAGAGAGAAACTAGGTCAATAACCCAAACCACTGTGGCCTACTGAAGGTACTGTTTCATTCTCCAGCAGACAACAAGGCCAGGGTGATATGGCTCACAAGTGCTCTATAGTCTCTATCCTTTCTCACTGAGTTACAGAGAAGATATACACTGACTAACTCCACTAGCATTCGGCGGCGTACAAGCTACAGTATCTGAACCACCGCTGGTCCCTGTGGCCTTTATCAACAGAAGAGCGTGTGTAAGCCCAGCGTGTTGATCCCACTGAAACACCAGTTATGAAGTACAGGAATAATTGTACTTCATGTGTATTTATTGCCCCCTGGTAGGAGGTTATGCTTATTTATTAGGCGAGAAGCAATGGAGGTGGACTGCGTCTCCCCAGTCATCTAGCTCCACTTTAATCATAGACTAGTAGCAGCTCCCCACCGCACTAAAAGACCATCTACAACTGATGGATATGAGAGGTTCAGAGTATCCATCTCCCTCTCATCCGATGGGTCGCCATTGTTTTCAGGGTAGGGGGTGCTGGGAGGACAGCGAAGTGGATTTAGGGTCTTCTGGGGGGCTCGTGCTCATGTTTTTCCATTGCGTGCTGATGTTGCTGAAACTCAGTATTCCTCTGGACAGTTTAAATGTGTACAGTCCCATGTAGCTCAGTTGGTAGAGCATGGCGCTTGCAACACCAGGGTTGTGAGTTTGATTCCCACGGGGGACCAGTACAAAACTGTATGCACCCAGTACTGTAAGTTGCCCTGGATAAGAGCATCGACTAAAATGTAATGATATATATTTTATTTACAAAGGGGTTTGAGCTATGGACCCTGTGTTGAGACTGATGCTCGTATGGACTAGGTATCTCTTGTGCCAGAAACATAATCTCAGTGAGACTAACTTGGAGACTAAATAATAATTGTATCCATTGTTCGAGTGGTCACCATCCCACTTTTCCCTTTTACTTCTAGTGATACATTAACACAGCCCAGCTAGCACATAACGTTCTGAGAACCATATGTTTCTTAGAGCTTGGTGAGAGCGTGGTGTCCTATGGTTATTTTTCATACAACCTTCCCACAACATTCTGGGAATGGTGCAGGATAGTTGCTTGGCTTTGGAACATTCTCAGCACATTTAAGGAACTTGACAAAATATTGTTATTTTCTTGGTATTTCATTACCTTAACAGAGCATTTCCTAAAAGTTCGAACATGGTTACATTTCATAAAAATGTTGGTAATGTTCTAGGAAAATCCTCCAACTGGTTTGATATTGGGAATGTTCTAAAATAGTTCAGAGAACGTTAAGAAACAACGTTTGACTGTGGGAATTTCAGTACTTCAGCATAACCTTTTCTGCAGGTTTCCTCATGGTTTTATTTATTTACTCAGAACTTTAAGAAAACTTTCCATAAAAAACCATAAGAAAACATTAGTAACGTTCAAAAAACTTTCTAAGAATGCTATTTAAAAACATCTACTTTCCATTCTCAGCATCAACAAAACTCTCTCTATCCTCTTAAGTGTGTTCAGATGCGTTGACCGCACCCACTAATTGGCCATACCTTATCCTAGTGAGTGCTTGTTTCCTTTGAAATGGGGTCTGTTTGAATAGACTAAAATGAACAGCTTTGTATGAGTTACAAAAAGCTCAATCCTGGGGGTGCAGTGGACTAATTCCATGGATAGAGAACAGAAAATCATAGGTTTGAATCTCACTGACACTGTGCCACAATAAAAATAAATGTGTTTGCATGATTAATGCCTAAGCAAATGAATTTCCATGTGTCGTATCTGTGCTTGGAGTTCAAAACAATTATCCTAAGCTAGCAGTGTTATTAAAAATCTTATTGAAACATGTTCTCAGAACATTATTTAATTACCTTCAAACCTATCATTTCCATTCTCAGAACTTTAATAAGACCTCACAAACTTTTAGGGAACCATAGTAAATGTTCTCAGAATCTCCCTGCAACCTAAAAAATGTACGTACCCAGAACAGGTGAAATGTACACTTCCGTTCTCAGAACGTTTACAAAACGTTCCGTTTTACTGGTCAGGAAACTTATGGCTTCATTCCCTGAACCAATGGGAAACCAGAAACGTACGTCCCCACAACTTCCAAGGAACCAAATATGCTAGCTGGGAGGGCTGTCTAGGAGTGATGCAGTGCTACTGTGTTCTGTTTACGTGCTTTCCTATCTGGGACGCTGTATCGCTTAGTAGCGTAGCTCACCACAGTGATATGATGGGAACAGATGGTTCTGTATCACACACATCCACCACTGTGGTGTCCCAAACAGGCCCAGAATAAACCCTGGAACAGGACTAAACGCCAAAGGAGTCAGCCACCGAGGCATAGACTCAAATGCAGACATGAATTTTCTCTAAGGTGACATCTTTGTTTCGATGCAGACACTTGCAAGTCTGTTTCCATCACTTTTCCATCACACACACTGATACACAGATACAAAGACACAGATGCATGCCCGCACGCACACACACATCCCACTGAGAAGAGTATAAGTCTAACACTATCTAGCGCTGTTTGTACCCATCTCCTCTGTAAGGACAGGCCACTGGAGAGATTTTAAAACAGCATACTACTGCTGATATAAATGCATGATTAAAAACTGTTCTGAGATCAGCTAAAACATCCTGGGAGTGCTGTCCTTAACAACCTAATAGGCCATGATTCCATAAGCCGAGGGGGTGCACTGGCTCAGAGAGGGGTAGTCTCAGGCTGCATCCCAAATGCCACCCTATTCCCTATTTAGTGCACTACTTTTGACCATGCAGCCCCATAGGGCCGCAAATGCTACAGACCAAAAGGCTCTGGTAAAAGGTAGTGCACTATGTAGGGAATAGGGTGCCATTTGGGATGCACTTTCAGTGTCCCAGCACTGTTTGACTTCTACGGCAGCACTGATTACGACACCTGGTCAAACATAGACACACTTGTTCTCTATCCATCATGAAGAAATCATTCCCATCATGCATCAGTAATATATTGTGTTATTCCTAAGGAGCCTCTTAAATGTCAACCCTGATTTGTAAATTATATGCTCCTCTATCTATCTATCTATCTATCTATCTATCTATCTATCTATCTATCTATCTATCTATCTATCTATCTATCTATCTATCTATCTATATACAGTTGAAGTTGGAAGTTTACATACACTAAGGTTGGAGTCATTAAAACTCGTTTTTCAACCACTCCACAAATGTCTTGTTAACAAACTATAGTTTGGGCAAGTCGGTTAGGACATCTACTTTGTGCATGACACAAGGAATTTTTCCAACAATTGTTTACAGACAGATTATTTCACTTATAATTCACTGTATCACAATTCCAGTGGGTCAGAAGTTTACATACACTAAGTTGACTGTGCCTTTAAACAGCTTGGAAAATTCCAGAAAATGATGTCATGGCTTTAGAAGCTTCTGATAGGCTAATTTACATCATTTGAGTCAATTGGACCTGTGGATGTATTTCAAGGCCTACCTTGACAAAAGAAATCAGCCAAGGCCTGAAGGTACCACGTTCATCTGTACAAACAATAGTACGCAAGTATAAACACCATGGGACCACGCAGCCGTCATACCGCTCAGGAAGGAGACACGTTCTGTCTGCTAGAGATGAATGTACTTTGGTGCGAAAAGTGCAAATCAATCCCAGAACAACAGCAAAGGACCTTGTGAAGATGCTGGAGGAAACAGGTACAAAAGTTTCTATATCCACCGTAAAACGAGTCCTATATCGACATAACCTGAAAGGCTGCTCAGCAAGGAAGAAGCCACTGCTCCAAAACTGCCATAAAAAAGCCAGACTACGGTTTGCAACTGCACATGGGGACAAAGATTGTACTTTTTGGAGAAATGTCCTCTGGTCTGATGAAACAAAAATAGAACTGTTTGGCCATAATGACCATCGTTATGTTTGGAGGAAAAAGGGGAAGGCTTGCAAGCCGAAGAACACCATCCCAACCGTGAAGCACGGGGGTGGCAGCATCATGCTGTGGGGGTGCTTTGCTGCAGGAGGGACTGGTGCACTTCACAAAATAGATGGCATCATGAGGAAGGAAAATTATGTGGATATATTGAAGCAACATCTCAAGACATCAGTCAGGAAGTTAAAGCTTGGTCGCAAATGGGTCTTCCAAATGGACAATGACCCCAAGCATACTTCCAAAGTTGTGGCAAAATGGCTTAAGGACAACAAAGTCAAGGTATTGGAGTGGCTGTCACAAAGCCCTGACCTCAATCCTATAGAAAATGTGTGGGCAGAACTGAAAAAGCGTGTGCGAGCAAGGAGGCCTAAAAATCTGACTCTGTCAGGAGGAATGGGCCAAAAGTCACCCAACTTATTGTGGGAAGCTTGTGGAAGGCTACCCGAAACGTTTGACCCAAGTTAAACAATTTAAAGTAAATGCTACCAAACACTAATTGAGTGTATGTAAACTTCTGACCCACTGGGAATGTGATGAAAGAAATAAAAGCTGAAATAAATCATTCTCTCTACTATTATTCTGACATTTCACATTCTTAAAATAAAGTGCTGATCTTAACTGACGTAAAACAGGGAATTTTTACTAGGATTAAATGTCAGGAATTGTGAAAAACTGAGTTTAAATGTATTTGGCTAAGGTGTATGTAAACCTCCGACTTCAACTGTAGCTATCTATTTACCTATCTATCTGTCTCTTTCTCTCTATTTCTGCCTTCTCCATTTCTCTCTTTTCCTTTCTCTTTATTTATCTCTCTGTCTAACTCTGTCGCTCTCTCTGTATCTCTGTCTCTCTCTCTGTCTCCATCTCTCTCTCTCCTTCATGAAGATCGTTGGAGCCTGTGACAGAGGCTAACGTTTACAGAGGAATGAACTGTTGTCATTAGTATGAAGCACCCTCACATCACACAGTAAAGAAGCCTCTCCATCTCACTGACCAATCCCCCATTACACAGCACAGACAGACACGCTTTAACACTGAAATTGAATGGAAGCAATAGCCTAGGGAACCAAAACATTTAAATACTGTATTTACAAAGAAATTAGGATGAACTAAATATCTAATCACGATAGAAGTTATAGGCGTTGTCAGATCTTCGTTATCAATGCTCTGCCGCTCTGGGTATGATTTGGGTAGGCACTGGCCTGTTCCTCTATTAGCATACAATTTCAAAACACGCCAGTGATAATCTTTTACTATGCTGAATATGAGCCAGTAAACACACCACAGGGATCATGGTGGCCTTTTAGCTGTGATGTGAAATGAGTCTTCAGACTCCAATAGGCAGCAGCCTTCACCCTGGGAGACAGAGAATAGGTCAAGCTGAAGCGTCTCAGAGGAGAACCGAGATCATTTCAACATCTTAACCCCAAAGGACATATTACTATCATCATTATGGATATTTTGCACAGCATAGTCATTCCATATGTGGAATACGACTGGTCTGAAAAAACATTTTGCTTTACAACTCTATGTGGCAGAAATTGGAGTCCCTGGTTCCATTAAAAGGGAGAATCTATGTGATTTTCTTTAGCTGTCTTCCCACAGACCTCTCATGGTGTGAGATAAGTAGAGATGAGTTGAGACTCCTCTGCCCTGGCCACCAGAGACCCAGACAGCCGCACGGAGCCAGCTAACGACATCCAGACATAAAGGGCAGAGAATAAGAGAATGAAAGCGCTTCCATTCCTAAGAGTCCACATCATCAGGCATCAGACACAGAGCCAGAGAGCCAGAGAGATGAAGCTAGCATGGGCTAGCGCCAGGCCCTGATCTGACCGGCCAAACAAAGCGACTAACGCAGGCCGACTCCGGCATCCCATTAGCCTTTGAGTGTAAATGTCAGTGTCTTCACTGCCCTAGTCCAGCAGGCTATACCCTCCCTTGCTCCCTAGAGACACACAATGTAAAAACATAAATGGAGATGGGGGAAATTAGTCAGCTGTGACTATTAAAAAAGGGAAAAAAGGCATTTGTCCTTTTTTCTCTCCTAGCGGTCTCTCTCTGGCTGATACTGGAAATGACTCATTCCAGCAGAGATCACAAAAGGTGATGTTGTGAAAAGGGACAATGACAGACATTAGTATGTTTTTCTCCAAAAGGTGAAGGAAATGTTTCTATCAGAGATAGTAACCAGGATCAACGGCTAGTAAGGTCCAGGTTGCTGCTTTACAATACAAATAAAAACAACAACCGCAGAGAACGGAGAGAACATGAAATGGAGGGCAACGGACAAAGATAGAAATCAAGTACAGCAGGTTTTTTGAGATATTTTGTTTGCAGCTCTTATAAGTGGAGGGAGAGAGGTTGTGTGATCTAAAAGGTTTGACTGCAGCTTGAACCCTACAGTAAATACTTCTGCTCTTTGCTACTGGACTCTAATGGCTTTGAAGTGTTTGGTGCTTCATATACAGACCATTTAGGATGTGATATGATACAGAGACTGTGCATTTGTACAAACGCAGGAAGTTGGTTTGTGTCTGTGTTTGATATTTGCACAAAGTGTGTTTGGTGAGTCAGCTCTGGTATGTGTTTGGTAAGTTTAGTCGTCTAGTGTGTGTGCATGTGTGTGTGTGTGTGTGTGTGTGTTTCAGTGAGAGCGTGTTAGATGAGGGTGTATTTGGTGAAAGTCTGTTAGATAAGTTGTGTGTTTGTTGTAGATGCTGTGGCCCCGGGCCCTGCCCTGAGAATGTGTCCTGCAATGCCCCACTGCTCTGTGTGACATTTCTCAGTAAAGGCCACAGTAAACATTAGCATCCCCACAAGGAGATAGCAGTCTACATCTAAACCCCTCTCGCCTTCCCTCACCAGACCATCCCCTTCTCCCTCCAGCTCTCTTCACTCTACAGGTCAAACCCTCACTCCTCTCCAGACATCTCTAGATCATTTTGTTGGCCAAAATGAATAATTTGTACAAACCCAAACTCCATAACAAAGAGAGGCCACAGTGGGTCTATTAGGGGAGATAACGTCAGTACCACAGATGCACTAAGGTTGGACACACTATGGAGGAGAGTGTGAGCTAGCAGCCAACAGTAGCCCAATTTATTCACTCTAAACATGGAAACTGAATATAATTAGTGCCAAAAGACTGTTAGAGCACACAAATGGCATGCCAAGTACTGGCTGTTTCTCTCTGTCTGCCCACTAATTGCATGTGTGCTGTTTTAGTGGGAATAACTACGCTCGAACCAATTTAACGAACAAAAGGATTACGTTAACGACCTCTGCATTACATTCCCTGTCCCATTACATCTCCTTCGCACTTTCTCTCCTTAACACTTTCTCCCTCTCTCTTTTTCTTTCTCTCCCTCTGTCTTTTCCTTTACAGCTTCTTCTATTTTTCTTTTCCTCTCCCTTCTCTCCCTTCCTCTCTTCCTCTCACTTCCTCTCCCTTCCCCTCTCTTCCTCTCTCTTCCCCTCTCTTCCTCTCCCTTCCTCTCCCTTCCTCTCCCTTCCTCTCTCTTCCTCTCCCTTCCTCTTCCTTCCTCTCTCTTCCTCTCCCTTTCTCTCGCTTCCTCTCTCTTCTTCTCTCTTCCTCTTCCTTCCTCTCTCTTCCTCTCCCTTCCTCTTCCTTCCTCTCTCTTCCTCTCCCTTCTCTCCCTTCCTCTCTCTTCCTTTCCCTTCCTCTCCCTTTCTCTCTCTTCTTCTCTCTTCCTCTCCCTTCCTCTCCCTTCCTCTCTCTTCCTCTCCCTTCCTCTCTCTTCCTCTTCCTTCCTCTCTCTTCCTCTCCCTTCGTCTCCCTTCCTCTCTCTTCCTCTCCCTTCCTCTCCCTTTCTCTCGCTTCCTCTCTCTTCCCCTCTCTTCCTCTCCCTTCCTCTCCCTTCCTCTTCCTTCCTCTCTCTTCCTCTCCCTTCCTCTCTCTTCTTCTCTCTTCCTCTTCCTTCCTCTCTCTTCCTCTCCCTTCCTCTTCCTTCCTCTCTCTTCCTCTCCCTTCTCTCCCTTCCTCTCTCTTCCTTTCCCTTCCTCTCCCTTCCTCTCCCTTTCTCTCTCTTCTTCTCTCTTCCTCTCCCTTCCTCTCCCTTCCTCTCTCTTCCTCTCCCTTCCTCTCTCTTCCTCTTCCTTCCTCTCTCTTCCTCTCCCTTCGTCTCCCTTCCTCTCTCTTCCTCTCCCTTCCTCTCCCTTTCTCTCGCTTCCTCTCTCTTCTTCTCTCTTCCTCTCCCTTCCTCTCCCTTTCTCTATCTTCCTCTCCCTTCCTCTCCCTTCCGCTCTCTTCCTCTCCCTTTCTCTCGCTTCCTCTCTCTTCTTCTCTCTTCCTCTCCCTTCCTCTCCCTTCCTCTCTCTTCCTCTCTCTTCCTCCCTCTTCCTCTCTCTTCCTCTCTCTTCCTCTCTCTTCCTCTCCCTTCCTCTCCCTTCCTCTCCCTTCCTCTCTCTTCCTCTCCCTTTCTCTCGCTTCCTCTCTCTTCTTCTCTCTTCCTCTCCCTTCCTCTCCCTTTCTCTATCTTCCTCTCCCTTCCTCTCCCTTCCGCTCTCTTCCTCTCCCTTTCTCTCGCTTCCTCTCTCTTCTTCTCTCTTCCTCTCCCTTCCTCTCCCTTCCTCTCTCTTCCTCTCTCTTCCTCCCTCTTCCTCTCTCTTCCTCTCTCTTCCTCTCTCTTCCTCTCCCTTCCTCTCCCTTCCTCTCCCTTCCTCTCTCTTCCTCTCCCTTTCTCTCGCTTCCTCTCTCTTCTTCTCTCTTCCTCTCCCTTCCTCTCCCTTCCTCTCCCTTTCTCTCGCTTCCTCTCCCTTTCTCTCGCTTCCTCTCCCTTTCTCTCGCTTCCTCTCGCTTCTTCTCTCTTCCTCTCCCTTCCTCTCTCTTCCGCTCTCTTCCTCTCCCTTTCTCTCGCGCTTTAACTCCCTCTCACCTTCCAAACAGTGTTACTTGGCCACTATAAAATACTATTCTTAGTTTTTTTTTTTATAAACACACAGAGACACAGAGAGACAGAGAGACATACAGACAGAGAGACAGAGATAGAGCGAGAGAGAGACAGAGAGAGAAACAGAGAGAGGAAGAGACAGAAAGACAAAGAGACAGAGAGACAGAGTGACAGAGAGACAGAAAGACATACAGACACAGTGGGATAGGTTGAGTATGTGTCATGACACAGCAACATCTGAAGGGTCTGGGAGAGGCCTGGAGGAATGTTAACACAGCATTAGAGAGGATGTGATCGCCACAGTGACTTAAACCTCCCCCTAGCTTAGTCAGCGCCAATAGAAAAAGGGGTGAGAATAGTTCGGAGTGGATCTAGCTAGAGTACCTCTGCACATCTGTTCCAAAAAACCCACCCTAAAGCATCCCATCCCCATCCCAGATACCACACAGCAATTAGCTAACCCTCTGCTAGCTAAATCTAACCCAGAATCTCACTATGGTCACTGTTCACCCAAGCACATTCCACACAACTATACGCCCCCCCACCACCACCACTGAGGTCTGAGGTTAACCTAAGATATTGCTCATGTCACATGAGTTTCTGCAATGTTGTGTGAATGTTGCATGCTCAGGGATTTGGGTTCAGCTGGCATCATCCCATGAATCTCCAGTGTGGTTTGAGCCTAACCATAGTTAATGATAACATTCCCCCTCAGAAAAGGAAAGACAGACTGCAATATTGTGAGATCGGTAGCTACACGTTGCCCAAGGGATGGTGTATGAGTTTAGTGTGGGATGCCATTTCAGTGGATAACAGCAGAAACATGGCTTGAGTTGGAAAATGTTTAAAAACAGATATTATTGCATCTTGGAAAAATGTTAGCTGTTTGAGCCATTATCAATCCACTTAGAGTCAACTCAGAGCTATTATCGGTTTGAAATGACAGATTATGTCACGCTGTAACTAACTATAAGTATAATGTTACAAATTAAATGCAGAAAACAATAAGTTACAAAAATACAACAAAAACATTCCAATTACCAATGGTAGATCTCAATAGTGGAAAACGTATAACGTACACACACACACACTCACAAGTGCATGCACCCACGAGTACTGGGAACATACACACGAGCACTGATAAAGAATGCAAGGGCTCGTTCTGAAGTGGTTGCTGTGTCGCAGGGGAATTGACACAATAGTTGACTTCCATGTAGTGAGAGACAATGAGTTCAGGTTCAATGACTTCTACAGAGGCAGTGAAGCACTGTAATTACCATGGCTGGGACACGAGAAAGGCTAGGAGAATACACACACAACGACACACACAATGACACACACACACACAATGACACATGCACACACAATGACACACACACACAGTCCTGAAATCCTTCAAGAGTGAGGTCTATTCTTCGCTACCACAGAAAGCAGCAGGGAGACAGAGAAAGAGGGCGAGAACGCCAGTCTATTGTTTTGCTGTACATAAAAGTATAGCGGTGGTGGCAAATGGGAGAGATTGATTCAGATGAAGGCCTACAGTATGAAGAGAGAGACGTAGAAAGAAAGACTGAAAGAAAGAGAAAAGGACTAAAGATCCCCAAAACTATTGAATCTGTCCTTCAGAGCCCTCCTTCTGCAGCACTGTTCTGTCAAAGATCAGTTAAGAAGCACTGCAGCGAGTGAAGAGAGGAGAGGAAAGGAAAGAGAAAGTCCAGGATAAGAGTCTCCACTTGAGAAGGAGGGAGGAGAGGTGGAGAGCAGGGGGGATGGGGTGATAGTGAAAGGTTGTGGCAGAGAGAGATGCATCTGGGGGTCTGTGTGTGTGGTGCCCTGGTAGAGAGGGACTTAACCCCTCTCTCCATCCAAAGAGAGAGGGGGGGGGGGGGGGGGGGGGCAGAGATATAGGTGATGGAGTTGCTGAATGAGTGGAAACTTACGTTGTTCCCCTTGGTCCATGATAAGACAATTTCATATTTATTTGATAATGACATGAAAACGTTATGCTCATAATTGAAACATTTAATCAGATAGCAATAATATATTCAACCTCTTTCTCTTCCTCTGAAGGTCATCTGCCTAGGGCTGCTTAATTCATGAAAAACAATCTAAGTGGCTAACAAACCAGCTTTCCATCCAACCTTGTTATGCCAGTAAAGTACATGTGGAATTAAAAATGTAGTGACAGCCTGACGGAAACAGCACATTTGTTAGTAAACTTTCCAATTGTCGACAAAACAAAATACGCTTGACAAGGTGGGATCTTTTTGTGTCTGTAAAATGGAAACGGTGGAAACGCGCAAATATTGATACAATAACCATCATATCGAAGTAAACTTGGAAACACGCAAAAATCTGTTGTGTGGCCCTCCCATTACGACTCGGGAAAGCATACAGTTTATTAGGCTACAGATGAAATAAGTTATGATGAACTTCACAGGGTGGTGAAAGTGCATGGTGATGGGCTTGGTGCTCCTTTCCAATAAATATTGAGGGTCTTATTCTGGTGACATGATGATCGATGCTTGGCTGCCGTTTGACAAATAAAAATAAACTTGCTCTTGTGTCCATAATAATCTCATCATGTAGACTAGCCTACCCTCACTGTATCTGGGAGCTGTTGGCTAGAGCGCACGTGCCAAGACCAGAGTGGGCACATTCGCTATAAAACTAACGCAAAACAAATTAGGACAAAACCATCAGTAGAGTTGAAAACGTGATGGAAACCCGTTTAACTAGTATTCTTTCTTTGGTACATTGGAAATTAACTGCAAGAGTTATTTTTATGTGCACTATCACGCATCATCACGCACAGCCTTTTATCCACAACAAGTTCATTTGATGGAAACACATCTCTGGTGGGAAATAGCGAATATTGTTTTTAATGCGGAGGGTAGAATATTTGGATGAAAATCTGCCGCCAATTCGATGGAAACCTAGCTACTGATAGACTTATATTATTCACAAAGTTTCAGGTCAGGTTGTTGTAATACAATTACCTCCCAGGCGCTGGGATCTAAATTAAAGTTAAATATTTAGTAAATGTTTCCCAAGCGGCCTGAGAGATTGGGAATGGGTATTATGTGATCAGTCCAATCTAACAGTGGGATCCCACAGCAAACAGCTGAGGAGGAACATCACTTGTCCATAGTTTGCTTTTAATTTCCTGAAAGCGGTGGTTTTCTCTCTTCAAACATCTCACTATAACTCCACATCATACAGGAGAGCCACGGGCCTGGAGCTTTCACTGCACCGTACACACCATCTACCGCTATCCTACAGAATGAAGGTCCATAGGACTGCACGCACGCACTCACACACACACACACGCACACGCACACACTTGCTCTTTGACAGACTGTATAAGAATAATGTCCCACCCTGCTCACTCTAAAAAAGGAGAGTGGAGAAGGGTGGCCTGTCCTTCAGCGGGCGTATCATCTATCTCTATTTGGTCTGTCCACTGGGTGCCCTGGTCCACTCAGCACTTCTACACACACTCCTCCCTGATAGGACAAGGATCCCTGTGGAGCAGCAGCTCTGGATGGAGGAGGAGGAGTGCTAATACCCCTGGCAGAGGTCCACTACAGTGTACATTTTAGGACACCCTCAGCCTCATTGACTCAAGAAGAGGTGAGGCTTTGAGGCTGAGGGTGTCCTAAAATGTACCTTTCCACCCAGACAGAGGCTCTACCGACGCAGAAATGTAAGCTTCAACTGCTGGCTACTTATCCATTGTATAACCCAACAACATACAGTGGGGAGAACAAGTATTTGACACACTGCCGATTTTGCAGGTTTTCCTACTTACAAAGCATGTAGAGGTCTGTAATTTGTATCATAGGTACACTCCAACTGTGAGAGACGGAATCTAAAACAAAAATCCAGAAAATCACATTGTATGATTTTTAAGTAATTAATTTGCATTTTATTGCATGACATAAGTATTTGATCACCTACCAACCAGTAAGAATTCCGGCTCTCACAGACCTGTTCGTTTTTCTTTAAGAAGCCCTCCTGTTCTCCACTCATTACCTGTATTAACTGCACCTGTTTGAACTCGTTACCTGTATAAAAGACACCTGTCCACACACTCAATCAAACAGACTCCAACCTCTCCACAATGGCCAAGACCAGAGAGCTGTGTAAGGACATCAGGGATAAAATTGTAGACCTGCACAAGGCTGGGATGGGCTACAGGACAATAGGCAAGCAGCTTGGTGAGAAGGCAACAACTTCTTCCATTATTAGAAAATGGAAGAAGTTCAAGATGACGGTCAATCACCTTCGGTCTGGGGCTCCATGCAAGATCTCACCTCGTGGGGCATCAATGATCATGAGGAAGGTGAGGGATCAGCCCAGAACTACACGGCAGGACCTGGTCAATGACCTGAAGAAAGCTGGGACCACAGTCTCAAAGAAAACCATTAGTAAAACACTACGCCGTCATGGATTAAAATCCTGCAGCGCACGCAAGGTCCCCCTGCTCAAGCCAGCGCATGTCCAGGACCGTCTGAAGTTTGCCAATGACCATCTGGATGATCCAGAGGAGGAATGGGAGAAGGTCATGTGGTCTGATGAGACAAAAATAGAGCTTTTTGGTCTAAACTCCACTCGCCGTGTTTGGAGGAAGAAGAAGGATGAGTACAACCCCAAGAACACCATCCCACCCGTGAAGCATGGAGGTGGAAACATCATTCTTTGGGGATGCTTTTCTGCAAAGGGGACAGGACGACTGCACCGTATTGAGGGGAGGATGGATGAGGCCATGTATCGCGAGATCTTGGTCAACAACCTCCTTCCCTCAGTAAGAGCATTGAAGATGGGTCGTGGCTAGGTCTTCCAGCATGACAACAACCCGAAACACACAGCCAGGGCAACTAAGGAGTGGCTCCGTAAGAAGCATCTCAAGGTCCTGGAGTGGCCTAGCCAGTCTCCAGACCTGAACCCAATAGAAAATCTTTGGAGGGAGCTGAAAGTCTGTATTGCCCAGCGACAGCCCCGAAACCTGAAGGATCTGGAGAAGGTCTGTATGGAGGAGTGGGCCAAAATCCCTACTGCAGTGTGTGCAAACCTGGCCAAGACCTACAAGAAACGTATGATCTCTGTAATTGCAAACAAAGGTTTCTGTACCAAATATAAAGTTCTGCTTTTCTGATGTATCAAATACTTATGTCATGCAATAAAATGCAAATTAATTACTTAAAAATCATACAATGTGATTTTCTGGATTTTTGTTTTAGATTCCGTCTCTCACAGTTGAAGTGTACCTATGATAAAAATTACAGACCTCTACATGCTTTGTAAGTAGGAAAACCTGAAAAATCGGCAGTGTATCAAATACTTGTTCTCCCCACTGTATGTGCTTACCCTAAAAGCTGCCTGGGTTTAAACAAACAGCTTCTCTTTTCAGAAAGAGAAAAGCTCAGTTAATAGGGATAGAATAGCAAAGTCCATTTTTTATCCCCTCCAATATTATAGGCTGCAGCTCAGCTTCAGAATGTCATAGAGAGGAATCAATATACAGTTGAAGTCGGAAGTTTACACTTAGGTTGGAGTCATTAAAACTCGTTTTTCAACCACTCTACGAATTTCTTGTTAACAAACTATAGTTTTGGCAAGTCGGTTAGGACATCTACTTTGTGCATGACACAAGGAATTTTTCCATCAATTGTTTACAGACAGATTATTTCACTTATAATTCACTGTATCACAATTCCAGTGGGTCAGAAGTTTACATACACTAAGTTGACTGTGCCTTTAAACAGCTTGGAAAATTCCAGAAAATGATGTCATGGATTTAGAAGCTTCTGATAGGCTAATTGACATCATTTGAGTCAATTGAAGGTGTACATGTGGATGTATTTCAAGGCCTACCTTCAAACTCAGTGCCTCTTTGCTTGACATCATAGGAAAATCAAAAGAAATCAGCCAAGACCTCAGAAAAAGAATTGTAGACCTCCACAAGTCTGGTTAATCCTTGGGAGCAATTTCCAAATGCCTGAAGGTACCACGTTCATCTGTACAAACAATAATACGCAAGTAGAAACACCATGGGACCACGCAGCCATCATACCGCTCAGGAAGGAGATGCGTTCTGTCTCCTAGAGATGAACGTACTTTGGTTCGAAAAGTGCAAATCAATCCCAGAACAACAGCAAAGGACCTTGTGAAGATGCTGGAGGAAACAGCTACAAAAGTATCTATATCCACAGTAAAACGAGTCCTATATCGACATAACCTGAAAGGCCCCTCAGCAAGGAAGAAGCCACTGCTCCAAAAAGCCAGACTACGATTTGCAACTGCACATGGGGACAAAGATTGTACTTTTTGGAAAAATGTCCTCTGTTCTGATGAAACAAAAATATAACTGTTTTCCCATAATGACCAACGTTATGTTTGGAGGAAAAAAGGGGGACTTGCAAGCCGAAGAACACCATCCCAACCGTGAAGCACGGGGGTGGCAGCATCATGATGTGGGGGTGCTTTGCTGCAGGAGGGACTGGTGCACTTCACAAAATAGATGGCATCATGAGGAAGGAAAATTATGTGGATATATTGAAGCAACTCAAGACATCAGTCAGGAAGTTAAAGCTTGGTCGCAAATGGGTCTTCCAAATGGACAATGACCCTAAGCATACTTCCAAAGTTGTGGCAAAATGGCTTAAGGACAACAAAGTCAAGGTATTGGAGTGGCCATCACAAAGCCCTGACCTCAATCCTATAGAAAATGTGTGGGCAGAACTGAAAAAGTGTGTGCGAGCAAGGAGGCCTACAAACCTGACTCAGTTACACCAGCTCTGTCAGGAGGAATGGGCCAAAATTCACCCAACTTATTGTGGGAAGCTTGTGGAAGGCTACCCGAAACGTTTGACCCAAGTTAAACAATTTAAAGGCAATGCTACCAAATACTATTTGAGTGTATGTAAACTTCTGACCCAATGAAAATGTGATGAAAGAAATAAAAGCTGAAATAAATAATTCTCTCTACTATTATTCTGACATTTCACATTCTTAAAATAAAGTGGTGATCCTAACTGACCTAAAACAGGGAATTTCTACTAGGATTAAATGTCAGGAATTGTGAAAAACTGAGTTTAAATGTATTTGGCTAAGGTCTATGTAAACTTCCCACTTCAACTGTATCCCCATATGCATCGGAGTCACGTCTTTCGCAGGCATTTTAGAGCTAGTTTCTACCATAAGGCATCACTGAGTTAAGCATCCTTATAGAACGCTTGATATAATTTGGATACGTTTTATGCATTTATTTCAATATATAAAGCAAACAATAAATATCATTTTGCCCTTTTCTTTAACAAAGGGTATGTGATACCCTCACTCAATTCGAGCCCTGGTTTTAACCAAAAACACCAAGCCCTTCCCAGGCACCAAGGTATTTAATCAGTACATGCGACAGTATTGGCTATACCGACATCTATGGATAGCATAATTGTGTCTGTCAAACAGGTAGGCTTTTTTGGAATAGGAAGAAATAGGCTCCAATTATATATGTAATTCTATGATTATGCCCATAAAACATGTTGGCGCACGAGTGCACATATAGGAGGTCCCTTACCAGGCAGAAGGGAATTTTACTTTAACCCCTGCATCGGAGAGTTACAATGTTGCTATCACTTTGCATCCAACTACCTATAGTAGGAAACCACGTTTCTTATTAATAATATGCCACCTGTTATCCCACATGGCACGATCCCATAATTGTTACAATTACAATAAAAATAACACTATTATATAACATATTTAACATATATTTTAATATTCCTGTAGAACTGTAAAAAAGAGTGAGCTTTAGAAACAATTGCTTTTCATAAATGCATGGCGGGCCTCGTTTCGCTGGAGCAGTGTAAAATAAGCTTTATGTCAATGACCCAGCCTTAACGAATTTCGTTTATTTACATAGCGAATTTGATTGTCCAACATCAGTTTCAGCATTTATTTATTTAGTCTCCGCCTAGAGTGGCTTCTTTCCTCTGCAGTCAGCAATGTTTTCTCTCGGTAGCTGTCCATGGTCCTGAAATCAAATCCTCTGAGAGAGACAGAGAGAGGGGAGAGAGAGAGGGGGAGAGAGGGGGAGAGAGAGAGAGAAAGAGAGTGAGAGAGCGAGATTAGGATGTAGTCTATTTAAATAAAAAAAATACAAAGTAAACAGGTGATAGATAATTCAGTAATCTTACAAATTAATGTGAGTGTATGATCAACGCTTACCTTTTATTCAAAGACAAGTTGACTCACCTGGCCTTCCTGGCAGCAAAAGCATGCACTGCTTGTTGGAGGTTGATTTTGTAAGACTACCCGTGCTCAATTGATATGGTGGTGAGTCCATTGAGTCTCTCTTGACTCATAGTAGAGCGCAGGTAGTTTTTGATGAGTTTGAGCTTGGAGAATGTGTGCTCTCCACTTGCCACTGTCACTGGGAGTGTGAGAAGACATCTCAGGGCAACAAAGGCATTGGGATACAAGGAGGCCATTTGGTGTCTGGATATGTACTCCAGTGCGCCGAGTGGTTTTGCCTCACTGTCCAGTCTCCTGCTCAAGACTTTGAGCTCATTACACAGATCTTTTGCGTCGAGGTCCCTGGAATCCCCGCACGTAAGGGCCCTCTCTATTGTTGCGCAGTCCCTGGTAAGTGCTGCAGTGTCCATGTCCTTGATGGTGGGGATGTTGTACAGGATACTGAAAATACTGCTGTGCTCTTCGAGCTGCGTAAATGTCACGGTTTCGGCCGAGGCTGCCTCTCTCCCTTGTTCGGGCAGGCTTCGGCGTTCGTCGTCTCCGGAATTCTAGCTGCCACCGTTGTATGTTTCATGTTCGTTTGCTTTTGTCTGTTTGTTTTCACACCTGTTTCTATTTTGGCGTAATTAGTGTCCTATAAGTTTCTCGTTGTGTTTGTCTAGTGTTGTGTGTAATTGATTTTCGTCAGTCGTGTGTTTCGCTCGGTTGAGCTTCTCTCCACTGCGCTGGAGTATTTTCACACCTGTTTGTGCGCTGTTGCTATTTCGCCTTCGTGCGTATTTTCGCCTTCGGGCCAGTTGTCCTTTTGCCTTGGTTTTGGCTTTAATACAAGTCTTTGGATTATCGTTCTGAGTCCTGCGTTTGATTCCACCACTACACCTACAGCACGTCCTGACAGAATTACACACCTACCATGGAATCAGCAGGAGCCGAAGCAGGACAGACGAGACTGGAGGCCCAGGTTCGGGAACAACAGGACCAGATCCTGCAGATGGGGACCGCCCTGCAGGAGGTGATCACCACCCTCCGAGGCTGGGGTACGCCTCCACCGCCTCCCTCCCTGCCAGCACCATCGGCCAGTCCGCCCATTCCAGCGCCGGAACCTCGAGGAGTCCGACTCTCTCTCCCGAGGGCCTACGACGGAACCGCGGCTGGGTGTCAGGGATTCCTCCTCCAGGTGGAGCTATACCTGGCCACCGTGCACCCGGCACCTTCGGGGCATGAGAGCGTGTCCGCCCTGATCTCCTGCCTGGCCGGGAAGGCGTTGGAATGGGCCAACGCGGAGTGGAGGAAAATCGACGCCGCGACTATTACCTACGACGAGTTCTCCCGCCGCTTCAGGGCGGTGTTTGACCATCCCCCGGAGGGGAAAGCGGCGGGGGAGCGTCTGGTCTTCCTCCGGCAGGGGAGGAGGAGTGCCCAGGAATTCGCTCTCGAATTCCGTACTCTAGCGGCAGATGCAGGGTGGAATGATCGGGCCCTCGTCGATCTATACAGATGTAGCCTACGAGAGGACGTCCGTCGGGAGCTGGCTTGTAGGGACACCAGCCTCTCTTTCGACCAGCTGGTCGACATGTCCATCAGGCTGGATAACCTACTGGCTACCCGCGGACGTCCTGCGGAGGGTCCGTCCATTTCACCCTCCAGCGCCTCCGAGCCGTGTCCCATGGAGCTCGGGGGCGCTGGCGCTAGAGAGAGGAGGAGTCGGCAGGCTAGGGGGTCCATCCACTGCACCAACTGTGGTCGGGGAGGACACACCGCGGCTAGGTGCTGGGGATGGCCTCCTAGGGGAGATGACGACAGGTTCCGCACTGGGGATTCCCTCCAGGTGAGTAGGCGCCCCACTCACCCAGAGCTCACTGTTGCCCATTTTTGTATGCCTGTGCGTTTTCCACAGGTAGCACCTCATTCCCAGCATAAGGCGCTGGTAGATTCAGGCGCGGCTGGGAATTTTATTGATAAGAAGTTTTGTTTAGCGTTAGGGATTCCCCTTATTCCTGTTGATGTTCCTTTCCCCGTTCATGCCCTAGATAGCCGTCCGTTGGGTACGGGCTTAATCAGGGAGGTCACGGCGCCACTTAGGATGTGTGCGCAGGGGGATCATCAGGAGATGATTCAGCTGTTCCTGATTGACTCTCCTGCGTATCCGGTGGTGCTGGGCATGCCCTGGTTGAGTACCCATAACCCAGCTATTTCGTGGCAGGAGAGGGCTTTGATGGAGTGGTCTGCTCAGTGTGTGGGTAGATGTTTGGGCGTTTCCGTAGGGGCTACCTCGGTGGAGAGTCCAAACCAGGTGCCCGCATTGCACGTTCCCCCTGAGTATGGGGATTTGGCTATTGCGTTTAGTAAGGCGAGGGCGACGCGGTTGCCACCCCATAGGCAGGGAGATTGTGCGATAGACCTCCAGGCAGGAGCTGCGCTCCCACGGAGCCATGTGTATCCTCTGTCTCAGGAGGAGAAGAAAGCTATGGAGATTTACATAGACGAATCTCTGAGACAAGGATACATACGGCCTTCCACTTCCCCTGCGTCCTCGAGTTTCTTTTTTGTGAAGAAAAAGGATGGTGGGTTGCGCCCGTGCATCGATTACCGTGGTCTCAATCAGATTACGGTGAAGTACAGTTATCCACTCCCGCTGATTGCGACCATGACTGAGTCGTTGCATGGGGCGCGTTTCTTCACGAAATTAGATCTCAGGAGCGCGTACAACTTGGTGCGCATCAGGGAGGGTGATGAATGGAAGACAGCCTTTAGTACCACCTCGGGCCATTACGAGTATCTGGTCATGCCATACGGGTTGATGAACGCTCCGTCAGTTTTCCAATCATTCGTGGATGAGATCTTCAGGGACATGCAGGGGCAGGGGGTGGTTGTGTACATTGATGACATTCTCGTGTACTCGCCTACCCGTGTCGAGCATGTGGCCCTGGTGCGTAGAGTGTTGCGGAGGCTGGTGGAGCACGACCTGTATGTGAAGGCAGAGAAGTGTCTGTTTTTCCAGGAGTCGGTCTCCTTTTTGGGTTATCAGTTGTCTGCGTCAGGGGTGAAGATGGAGGTAGACCGGGTGTCGGCCGTGCGTAATTGGCAAACACCAACCACTGTGAAAGAGGTGCAGCAGTTTTTGGGGTTTGCAAATTACTACAGGAGGTTTATCCGGGGTTTTGGACAGGTGGCAGCTCCCATCACGTCTCTGTTGAAGGGGGGTCCGGTGCGTCTGCAGTGGTCGGCCGAGGCGGACAGGGCGTTTGGGAGGCTGAAGGACCTGTTTACCTCGGCCCCCGGTGCTGGCGCATCCGGATCCCTCTTTGCCGTTCCAGGTAGAAGTGGACGCGTCAGAGGCCGGTTTAGGAGCCGTGCTTTCACAACGGTCTGGCGCGCCACCTAAACTCCGCCCCTGTGCTTTTTATTCTAAGAAGCTCAGTCCGGCGGAGCGGAACTATGACGTAGGGGACAGGGAGCTGTTAGCCGTGGTACAGGCTCTAAAGGTGTGGAGGCACTGGCTTGAGGGGGCTCAACACCCTTTCCTCATTTTGACGGACCACCGTAACCTGGAGTACATCCGGGCGGCGAGGAGGCTGAACCCTCGCCAGGCAAGATGGAGTATGTTCTTGACCAGGTTTACTTTTAAAATCACGTACATCCCTGGGTCACAGAATGGCAAGGCAGATGCGCTGTCTCGGCGGTATGACACGGAGGAGAGGTCCGTGGAGCCCACTCCCATACTGCCTGAGTCGTGTCTGGTGGCACCGGTAGTGTGGGAGGTCGATACTGAACTCGAGCGGGCGTTACGCACCGACCCTAGTCCACCACAGTGCCCGGAGGGTCGGAAGTACGTTCCGCTCGAGGTTCGGGATCGATTGATCTATTGGGCTCACACGTCACCCTCCTCTGGACATCCGGGTATCGGCCGGACAGTGCACTGTCTTAGTGCCAAGTACTGGTGGCCCACGTTGGCAAGGGAAGTGAGGGTTTATGTTTCCTCCTGCTCGGTGTGCGCCCAGTGTAAGGCGCCTAGACATCTGCCTAGGGGTAAGTTGCTACCCCTGCCCGTTCCACAACGACCATGGTCCCACCTCTCTGTGGACTTTATAACAGACCTTCCCCTCTCCCAAGGGAATACTACTATCCTGGTCGTTGTGGACCGGTTCTCTAAGGCCTGTCGTTTGCTCCCCATGCCGGGTCTTCCTACTGCCCTACAAACTACCGAGGCACTGTTCACCCATGTGTTCCGGCACTACGGGGTACCCGAGGACATTGTGGCTGATCGGGGTCCCCAATTCACCTCCAGAGTCTGGAGAGCGTTTATGGAGCGGTTGGGGGTCTCGGTGAGCCTCACCTCGGGGTACCACCCGGAGAGTAATGGGCAGGTGGAACGCGTAAACCAGGATGTGGGTAGGTTTCTCAGAACATACTGCCAGGACCGGCCGGAGGAGTGGTCAAGGTACGTTCCCTGGGCCGAGATGGCCCAGAATTCCCTACGCCATTCCTCCACTAACCTAACTCCATTTCAATGTGTGTTGGGTTACCAGCCGGTTCTGGCACCCTGGCAGCAGAGCCAGATCGAGGCTCCTGCGGTGGATGAGTGGGCGCGGCGCTCGGAGGAGACGTGGAACGCTGCACACGTCCACCTGCAGCGGGCCCTCCGACGTCAGAAGGCGAGCGCTGATCTCCACCGCAGTGAGGGACCGGTGTACGCACCTGGTGATCGAGTCTGGCTCTCTACCAGAAACCTGCCCCTCCGCCTGCCCTGTCGGAAACTGGGTCGGCGGTTTGTAGGGCCATTTAAAGTCCTGAGAAGGTTGAACGAGGTATGTTATAGATTACAGCTACCTGTGGAGTATAAGTGTATTAACCCCTCGTTCCATGTGTCCCTTCTCAGGCCGGTGGTAGCGGGCCCACTCCAAGAAAATGAGATCTTGGAGACTCCTCCGCCCCCGTTGGACATCGAGGGGGCACCGGCGTACTCCGTGAGGTCCATCTTGGATTCGAGACGTCGGATGGGGGGTCTCCAGTATCTAGTGGAGTGGGAGGGGTACGGTCCGGAGGAGCGGTGCTGGGTGCCGAGGAGAGACATTTTGGACCCGTCGCTCCTGACGGAATTCCATCGGGGGCATCCGACGCGCCCTGCTCCGCGTCCTCCTGGTCGTCCCCGAGGCCGGAGTCGGCGCACGTCTGGAGCCGCGCGTCAAGGGGGGGGTACTGTCACGGTTTCGGCCGAGGCTGCCTCTCTCCCTTGTTCGGGCAGGCTTCGGCGTTCGTCGTCTCCGGAATTCTAGCTGCCACCGTTGTATGTTTCATGTTCGTTTGCTTTTGTCTGTTTGTTTTCACACCTGTTTCTATTTTGGCGTAATTAGTGTCCTATAAGTTTCTCGTTGTGTTTGTCTAGTGTTGTGTGTAATTGATTTTCGTCAGTCGTGTGTTTCGCTCGGTTGAGCTTCTCTCCACTGCGCTGGAGTATTTTCGCACCTGTTTGTGCGCTGTTGCTATTTCGCCTTCGTGCGTATTTTCGCCTTCGGGCCAGTTGTCCTTTTGCCTTGGTTTTGGCTTTAATACAAGTCTTTGGATTATCGTTCTGAGTCCTGCGTTTGATTCCACCACTACACCTACAGCACGTCCTGACAGTAAAGTGCTCGTTGATGGACTGGATAGCGCAATCAAGAATCTGATTTAAGAAATGTACTTTGAATTTCTGCTGAGGGTCAGTCACAGGCTCATCCTCACCCTCGTAGCCAGACTCCCCTTCTTCCTGGGACGGACTGTGGGCTGCACTGGGAAACAGGGCTCAATACCCATCTCCTCTGCCAACTCTTTTGCGCTTGCTAAAGCGCCAGCGAAAGCTGCATTGGAGTGGTTGTCTTGGAGGAATACCCTGGTTGAGTTCAGTTGAGCCACTGCTAGTGAAATGTTAACTCAGCGCCTGCAAACTCTTACTGGTGATGTTCACTTCGAACAAGATGTCATGCCAAACGACCACTGCGCACATGAAGCCAAAGTTGTTCATCTTTGTGGCAATGCTGTTTGCCTCCAACCTTGTATTGTCACGACTTCCGCCGAAGTTGGTGCCTCTCCTTGTTCGGGCGGCGTTCAGCGGTCGTCGTCACCGGCTTTCTAGCTGCCACCGATCTACGTTTCTTTTTCCATTTGTTTTGTCTTGATTGTACACACCTGGTTCCCATTACATTATATTATTTCCCTATTTAACCCTCTGGTTCCCACATGGTTTTGTGCGTGTTTGTTCTTTGTTTTGTGTCTGAGACTTATGTGAACTGGTGTGTTTTCCCTGCGTGGAAATTAGTGTTGTTTATTTTTCGAGTAAAGTACGTCGTTTACTCAGTTCTGTGTCCTGCGCTTGACTCCGTCCTGCCGCTGCACATTGACACTTGACATGTATAAATGTATAAATCTCTTGGTTGGTGTTAAAAACTCAGCCGCCTCCAAGCAACACGATACTGCATCAGAGAGAACCAGGTTCAGCGAGTGCGCGCTGCATGGCACAAAAAAGGCCTTTGGATTGACATCCTGCACTCTCTTTTGAACTCCGCTGTGCCACCCCCGCATATTCGCCCCATTGTCATACCCCTGCCCTCTCATGTCCATGATGGCGATGCCATGTTTCTGTAGTTTTGAGATGAGCAACTCGGTCATGCATGCCCCCATTGCGTCAAGCAGTTCACTAAACTCCAGGAAGTGCTCTCTCGTGCGCATCATCCTTGGTTGAAACAAAACGCACCACCATGGTCATCTGCTCTGTTTTGCTCTTGTCTGGTGTGCAGTCAAAAATTATATACAAATATTTGGCTGCTTTTAGATCACTGCACACTGTCTGCTGGATCTCTTGTGCCAGCATGTAAATTATTTCGTTCTGGATTATTTTACCCAGGTAGTGCACGTGTTTCTTTGGATTGTACTCTCCTTACACGCTTCTTTATGATTCCATCAAAGATACCCAGCATTTCCACAAACTTCAGAAAGTTCCCATTATTTGGCTCGTTCAGCCTATCGGTGGTCCCATGTAACGTAATGTTCTGGGTGGCCATTACGCGTATCAGGGCTATGTGCCTCTGCAGCACCTGCTGCCAGTGGAGAGTCTCTACGTCAATAGCCCGTTGGGCTTGGGCATCGATAGTTTGCTTGGACACCAGCCTGATCTCCATCTCTTTCCACCTTTGGAAACTATCTAGGTGGTCATGCGACTTCTCATGCGAGCTGAGGAGGTGGCACAGATTCTTCCAGTCCCTGGTTCCATCCCTGACCAGCGCAGATTTGCACTCTTGTGAAAACAGTTTGCAGCAAAAACAGAAGGCTGCATCGTTTTGCTTGGAATAGACAAGCCATGGTCTCTCCACTCTCTCCCTGTTCGCCATCCTTCTATTGTAGTGGGCCACTGAAAACTTTCGTTGCCCCTCATCTCTTAGGACATTCCCCTCTTTATCCTGATGTGGCCCAGCCTGCACTAACATATCATGTAAAGATCCATTCATATATTTTGGCCACTCACCAGGATATTTTATGTTTTTTGTCTGGTTGTTGGATTTAGCAGCAGCACCACCACTGTCATCGGGGACGGGGAGCGACGAATCTGAGTCCGGGTCCAAGATAGTAGGGTCTTCGCCGGCATTGTTTGGAGGTGTGGCTAGGCCTGGTGCAACCATCTGTTCTTGTCCAGCCAGAGAGCTGTCATCAGTGGAAGTGCATGGCTCGGACTCCTCCGGTTTGCCCTCTTCACTGCTAGAATCAGCGAACGGGGGCTCGTTGTTCTCGGCGAATGAATGGCCTGTCCTCGGAGGCTTGTCATTCTCCACACCGGCTGATGGACATTGCTGCACGCTATTAAATTTCAGCAGCGAATTTCTTTGATTTAGAGACTGTGCCTCTTTTCTCATTCGTTTTTAAAAATATTAGCTTCCTGATAGTTGTTGTCTCTTAGACATAGTAGCAAATTGTTTCAAATCTCTATAGCTTACTTTTAGCTAAAATTATATCCACTAGTAGTAGCTAGCTAACATTAACAGGCTAGGTTAGGCTACTGCCTTAATCACTAATCGGCTTTGTCATATACAATCATAAAAAACAAAACAATCATTTAATTGGCAGATTCATTTTTATTAATGTTTCACAATTGGATAATCCCATATAAATACACAGATCACCATAGCTACCAAGGATAGTGGGAGTGAACTTCGGGAGAAGCGGGAATTGGGTGAGGGCGGGAACTGCAGCAACGCCATGAGCTGGTAGCTGGGGTACAGTCAGCGGTGTAGCAGCCGATCAGGGGCGCCGGAGGGCGGCAGCCAATTGTCAAAATGCCACCCCAAATTCAAACTGAGTGTACAAAACAAATGCTCTTTCCATGACATAGACTGACCAGGTGAATCCAGGTGAAAGATATGATCCCTTATTGATGTCACCTGTTAAATCCACTTCAATCAGTGTAGATGAAGGGGAGGAGACAGGTTAAATAAAGATTTTTAAGCCTTGAGACAATTGAGACATGGATTGTGTATGTGTGCCATTGAACGGGGTATGGTAGTAGGTGCCAGGCGCACTGGTATGAGTGTGTCAAGAACTGCAACGCTGCTGGGTTGTTCACGCTTAACAGTTTCCCATGTGTATCAAGAATGGTCCACCACCCAAAGGACATCCAGCCAACTTCCTAATGTTTTGTACACTCAGTGTATTTGTTCAATTTCACACAAGTACAAGTGTGTATTATCCCACTCTCCCTGAGACACCCTTGAAGAGTGGAGTCACGGCCAGGGTCTGCCATTCAATGGCCACCCTGGAGCAATTAGTGTTAAGAGCCTTACTCAAGGCTCGGTGCATGCTCTCCTTACTGACATCCCTCCTCCTCCTTCGACTGCCTTTATTCTATCCATCCATTTTATGTATTTTTTTGTTTTATCTCAGTGTCTTATCTATCTAGTTATCTTAATTATCTTCACCTGATGAATCCAGGAGATGACAATAAAACATTTTTTTAACAACCCCATCCCCTCTCACAACCTATTTCCCGCCACCAGCAAAGCCTGTCAGCACACGCCGTCGCCCAAACTTGTGATTCCCCCAAACTATGAATTATTTGTGCATAAATTAAAGGGGAGGATAATGAGAAACGCCACGCTTCTGTGAAGTCAGGAAATGGAACACAGCAGTGGCCAATCAACTCCGCAGATTAGAAAATAAAATCTGATGACATGACATAAAAACCTCACAGGGATCAAGAAAACTGACCATAACAAGAATCTCAATGTGCTTTCATGTTCCTCATCTGATCTCAATCAGACCATTACAGAGAGGGAGAGAGAGAGAAAGACAGAGAGCGAGAGAGAGAGAAATCATGAGAAAACAAAAAGATAATTACTTGACACATTGGAAAGAACTAACAGAAAAACAGCGCAAACTATAATGCCTTTAGGCACTAAACAGAGAGTGCACAGTGGCAGAATACCTGACCACTGTGACAGACCCAAACTTAAGGAAAGCTTTGACTATGTACAGACTCAGTGAGCATAGCCTTGCTATTGAGAAAGGCCGCCGTTGGCAGACCTGGCTCACACACATATTTCCCCCAGATTACACAGACCCACAAAGAATTCGAAAACAAATCAAATTTTGATAAACTCCCATATCTATTGGGTGAAATACCACAGTGTGCCATCACAGCAGCAATATTTGTGACCTGTTGCCACAAGAAAAGGGCAACCAGTGAAGAACAAACACCATTGTAAATACAACCCATATTTATGTTTATTTATTTGTTTATTATCTATTTCACTTACTTTGGCAATGTAAACATATGTTTCTCATGCCAATAAAGCCCTTTGAATTGAATTGAGAAAGTGAGACGGTGAGAGAGGGAGACAGAGAGAGAGACGGACAGACAGAGAGAGAAAGAAAGAAAGAAAGAAAGAAAGAAAGAAAGAAAGAAAGAAAGAAAGAAAGAAAGAAAGAAAGAAAGAAAGAAAGAAAGAAATAAAGAAAGAAAGAAAGAAAGGAGAGCTAGAGACAGACAGAGAGAGAGAGAGAGAGAGAGAGAGAGAGAGAGAGAGAGAGAGAGAGAGAGAGAGAGAGAGAGAGAGAGAGAGAGAGAGAGAGAGAGAGAGAGAGATAGACGGACAGAGAGACGGACAGAGAGAGAGAGAGACGGACAGAGAGAGAGAGACGGAGAGAGAGAGAGAGAGAGAGAGAGAGAGAGAGACAGAGAGAGAGAGAGAGAGAGCGAGAGAGAGAGAGAGAGAGAGAGAGAGAGAGACAGAGACAAGAGAGAGAGAGACGGACAGAGTGAGACAGACAGAGCGAGACGGACAGAGAGAGGAAGACGGACAGAGAGAGAGAGACGGACAGAGCGAGAGAGTCGGATAGAGAGAGAGATGGACAGAGAGAGAGAGACGGACAGAGGGAGAGAGAGACGGACAGAGAGAGTGAGTCGGACAGAGAGAGACGGACAAAGAGAGAGAGACGGACAGAGAGAGATAGACGGAGAGAGAGAGAGACTGACAGAGAGAGAGAGAGAGAGTCGGACAGAGAGCGAGAGAGACGGACAGAGAGAGAGAGACGGACAGAGAGAGAGAGACGGACAGAGAGAGAGAGTCGGATAGAGAGAGATGGACAGAGAGAGAGAGTCGGACAGAGAGCGAGAGAGACGGACAGAGAGAGAGAGACGGACAGAGAGAGAGAGACGGACAGAGAGAGAGAGTCGGATAGAGAGAGATGGACAGAGAGAGAGAGACGGACAGAGAGAGAGAGAGACGGACAGAGAGAGTGAGTCAGACAGAGAGAGAGAGTCGGACAGAGAGACGGACAAAGAGAGAGACGGACAGAGAGAGATAGACGGAGAGAGAGAGAGAGACAGAGAGAGGGAGACGGACTGAGAGAGACGGACAGAGAGAGAGAGACGGACAGAGAGAGAGAGACGGACAGAGAGAGACGGACAGAGAGAGAGACGGACAGAGAGAGAGACAGGGACAGAGGGAGACGGACAGAGAGAGAAGGAGACGGACTGAGAGAGACGGACAGAGAGAGACGGACAGAGAGAGAGTCGGACAGAGAGAGAGAGAGATGGACAGAGAGAGAGAGAGTCGGACAAAGAGCGAGAGAGACGGACAGAGAGAGAGACGGACAGAGAGAGAGAGACGGACAGAGAGAGAGAGTCGGATAGAGAGAGAGAGATGGACAGAGAGAGAGAGACGGACAGAGAGAGAGAGAGAAGGACAGAGAGAGTGAGTCGGATAGAGAGAGACGGACAAAGAGAGAGAGACGGACAGAGAGAGAGACAGACAGACAGAGAGAGACGGACAGAGAAAGACGGACAGAGAGAGAGAGACGGACAGAGAGAGAGACAGGGACAGAGGGAGACGGACAGAGAGAGACGGACAGAGAGCGAGAGAGAGAGACGGACAGAGAGAGACGGACAGAGAGAGAGAGTCGGACAGAGAGAGACGGACAGAGAGCGAGAGAGACGGACAGAGAGAGAGAGACGGACAGAGAGAGAGAGTCAGACAGAGAAAGACGGACAGAGAGAGGGAGATGGACAGAGAGAGAGAGTAGGACAGAGAGAGACGGACACAGAGAGAGAGAGAGACGGACAGAGAGAGAGAGACGGACAGAGAGAGACGAACCGAGAGACGGACCGAGAGAGAGAGACGGACAGAGAGAGAGAAACGGACAGAGAGAGAAACGGACAGAGAGAGAGAGAGAGAGAGTCGGACAGAGAGAGAGAGACGGACAGAGAGAGAGAGAGATGGACAGAGAGAGAGAGAGAGAGTCGGACAGAGAGAGACGGACAGAGAGAGAGAGAGACGGACAGAGAGAGACGGACAGAGAGAGAGAGTTGGACAGAGAGAGACGGACAGAGAGAGGGAGATGGACAGAGAGAGAGAGACGGACAGAGAGAGAGAGACGGACAGAGAGAGAGAGAGAGAGTCGGACAGACGGACAGAGAGAGGGAGACGGACTGAGAGAGACGGACAGAGAGAAAGAGACGGACAGAGAGAGAGACGGACAGAGAGAGGGAGACGGACAGAGAGAGACGGACAGAGAGAGACGGACAGAGAGAGACGGACAGAGAGAGAGAGAGACAGAGAGAGAGAGAGACGGACAGAGAGAGAGAGAGAGACGGACAGAGAGAGAGAGAGACAGAGAGAGAGACGGACAGAGAGAGAGACGGACAGAGAGAGACAGACAGAGAGAGAGAAACGGACAGAGAGAGTGAGAGACGGACAGAGAGAGACAGACAGAGAGAGACGGACAGACAGAGAGAGACGGACAGAGGGAGACGGACAGAGAGAGACGGACAGAGAGAGAGAAACGGACTGAGAGAGACAGACAGAGAGAGACCGACAGAGAGACGGACAGAGAGAGAGACAGACAGAGAGAGAGAGAGAGATGGACAGAGAGAGAGAGAGAGAGACGGACAGAGAGAGAGAGAGACAGACAGAGAGAGAGACGGACAGAGAGAGAGACGGACAGAGAGAGAGACGGACAGAGAGAGATAGACGGACAGAGAGAGACGGACAGAGAGAGACAGACAGAGAGAGAGAAACGGACAGAGAGAGTGAGAGACGGACAGAGAGAGACAGACAGACAGAGAGACGGACAGACAGAGAGAGACGGACAGACAGAGAGAGACGGACAGAGAGAGACAGACAGAGAGAGACGGACAGAGAGAGAGACAGACAGAGAGAGACAGACAGAGAGAGAGACGGACAGAGAGAGACAGACAGACAGACAGAGAGACGGACAGACAGAGACGGACAGACAGAGACGGACAGAGAGAGAGAAACGGACTGAGAGAGAGACAGGGACAGAGGGAGACGGACAGAGAGAGACGGACAGAGAGAGAGAAACGGACTGAGAGAGACAGACAGAGAGAGACCGACAGAGAGACGGAGAGAGAGATAGACAGACAGAGAGAGAGAGAGAGACGGACAGAGAGAGAGAGAGAGAGAGAGACGGACAGAGAGAGAGAGAGACGGACAGAGAGAGAGAGAGACAGAGAGAGAGACGGACAGAGAGAGAGACGGACAGAGAGAGACAGACAGAGAGAGACGGACAGAGAGAGACAGACAGAGAGAGACGGACAGAGAGAGACAGACAGACAGACAGAGAGACGGACAGACAGAGAGAGACGGACAGACAGAGAGAGACGGACAGAGAGAGACGGACAGAGAGAGACGGACAGAGAGAGAGAGACAGACAGAGAGAGAGAGACGGACAGAGAGAGACGGACAGAGAGAGAGAGACGGACAGAGAGAGAGAGCCGGACAGAGAGAGACAGATAGAGAGAGACGGACAGAGAGAGAGAGACGGACAGAGAGAGAGAGACGGAGAGAGAGAGAGAGACGGACAGAGAGAGAGACGGACAGAGAGAGACGGAGAGAGAGAGACGGACAGAGAGAGAGAGACGGACAGAGAGAGAGAGACGGACAGAGAGAGACAGATAGAGAGAGACGGACAGAGAGAGAGAGACGGACAGAGAGAGAGAGACGGACAGAGAGAGAGAGAAGGACAGAGAGAGAGAGACGGACAGAGAGAGAGAGACGGACAGAGAGAGAGACGGAGAGAGAGAGACGGACAGAGAGAGAGAGACGGACAGAGAGAGAGAGAGAGAGAGAAAAGAAGACCCTCCTCCTTAGTAGTGTCTTCTAGCTAGCTAGGGGGATTCTGTCTCCCTCTCTCTGTTCTCCCCTCGGCTTTGAAGCTCTAATGCGTCTGATGTGGATTCTATCTCACATTTGATATGATGTCCACTATGTGTCTGCCTATGAGCAGGGGATGTGACAACGTTGGAGCGTCACAGCACTGCAGAGACAAAGACAATAGAAGAAGAGAAGATGAGGCTGTCTGCAGGTGAAGGCAGAAAACACTGATGTGATTTTGGTTTGGAAACGCCTTTGATGCCGCTGTCGTATTAGTTGACTGTAGTGCCTACGCTGTGCCCAACGAATACTCATCCCTGTCATAACCATTTGAGAGAAACCCAAATCCACCATGTCATCCTAAAGCATGTAAACATTTAATTGTTGATTTTTTTTCACCTAATGTGTGTATATTTTCAGTCGCGTAGGGAAAACAAACAATAACAGTTCATGTTGAGGTGAGCACTGGTCTGACCTCAGTGGATAGAGTTGTGTGGTACACTACACAGGCCTTAGCGATGTTACAGGTACAGTAGGGAGGCTTAATGTGTAGTACCTCCACAGAGACTCTGTCTGTCTCCCCCGATCTCTCTCTCTCTCTCTCCTCTCTCTTTCTCTTTCTCTTCTACCCGCGGGAGGCATGTCAGCCAGCATACCATCTCCCAGCGGCCCTTCTCTGTGACGCTGCCGTGGCAAATCAATTGTTAATAAACCATCTGAATACTTCCCCCATCGTACCTTTTCATTTCCCCTCCAAGCAGCCCCACGGCTGCACAGCAAATTAGCCTGCTGCCACCAAGGAAGAGTGGGAACAAGAGGAAGAAGAAAGCGAAGGAAAGAGAAGAGGGGTGGGAGGGGGGGGGACGACCCAACACCTACAATTAAATGAACAAATCACTGTTCTTAATTAATCAGGGAATTTACAAACTGAGCTGTGGTGGGTTTGAGACGTGACTGACACTCTCTCTGTCTGCTTGTGTTAATGGAGGAGACGCAGAGGAGAGACGGAGCGGAGGAGAGGAGAGAAGGAGCAGAGAAGAGGCAGATGAGAGCTTAACTAATAAAAGCTCTCCAAAGACCCCCCTGAGCTAAACCCAGTGGCTGCTACCTCTCCTCTCTCTCTCTCTCTCTTTCTTTCTTTCGTTCTCTCTCCTTCCAGCTTACCCTCCCTCTCTCCCTCACTTCAACCTCCCCTCCAATTCCTGTTCCTCCCCCCTTCTCTCTCCCACTCTCTCTCCTTCTCGCAGTCCTTGTTTGCTAATGAGGTGTGGGATTGACAGCTGGATTACACCGTCGCTTTGTAATCCTTTCATTTCTGTGTTTAGGATAATCACCCTCCAGACCAGGGACCTGCCTCCTGCCTATAGGGCCTCCCTCTGCAGCACCCAGTGTGTGTATGTGTGTGCGTGTGTGTGCTCATGTGGGTGTGTGTGTGTGTGTGTGTGTGTGTGTGTGTGTGTGTGTGTGTGTGTGTGTGTGTGTGTGTGTGTGTGTGTGTGTGTGTGTGTGTATGTGCATGCGTGCGTGTGTGTGCACATGTGGGAAAAACCAATCTAACCATTCCCTCTGCACATGATAAAAGCCTCATTCAGCAGCCTGTCTAAGTGTCTGCCTGCAGCCCTAAAACCTCACTACATACAGTACCTCCCTGCAGGACACCAAATAAAGGACAGGCAGTGCATCTTACCAGTCTATCTATACTCATTCATCACTCTATCTCTACCTCCTGGAAGAGCAAATTCCCTGTCTTTCTGTTTCTACCCCTCCATCCCTTTCTCGCTATCTCACAGAAGAGCAAATACACTGTCTGTGCTGAGAGGGCCGCATTCATCCCTCCTCCCTTCTCTCCTGCTGTCCTCCTCCTTCGCTCCCTCTTTCCCTCACAGGGTTTTGTTCTCCCAGCGGCCTGAGGATCCACTCTGGTTTTGATCATTCTCAGACACAGCAAGCCAACTCCTCTCCTTCGCTCTGCTCCCTCCCTCGCTCCCTCCGCTCCCAAGCCCAAAGGAGAAAAAGCTAGGCCTTTCATTCTCTCTCCTTCTCTGATGTCTGAGAAAAAGAAAAGAGAGCGAGGGAGAGGAAGAAGAAAGGGATTATGACTGGGGTGCTGTTAAAAGCTTGTTGAACCCAGGGCTTGAAAGGGTGGTTCACTAGCCTACATTTAGATACATCTTGGTTGACCTGAGCCAACCCTATGAGACAGAGCTGTGGAATACTGCACTGTTTTACAATCACATACTGTTATGTACTGTACTGAGCCATAGTTCAAGTATTCACATGTTATACGTCAGAATACTTCCTAGCCTCTACAGTTTCAATGCTGCTATTATCAGATACTCTTTAAAGGTAAAATGCATCCATTTTTATCTCAATAGCAAATCATTTCTTGGTAACAATTAAATACCTTACTGTGATTGTTTTCAATAAAAATTGTCTAAAATAAACAAAAATAGCTTCTTAGCTAAATTAAATTTATCAAGCAAGAATGTTGCTAGGACTGTCTGAGAGTTGTCTGAGGGAGGGGCCTAATTGGAGGAGCCTAATTTTCATTATCATATTGTTCACAATTTCACAGTATTATTCCAACCTCATAGCATGGAAATATATATACAACACAGGAAAAGCAGGTTTTTGACTGCACTGCCCCTTTAAGATGTGCATGGGATGTGGATATCGTCTATATACTGTATGTAAGACAATCTTTTTCCAGTGGAAATGTGGTGACTAGGCTATATGTTCAAGGTTCAGTCAAATATATATATTTTTGTGGCTGTCATGGAGGGTAAGAGTGGCTTGGAAATGACACACAGCATACCATTGAGACCCAAGGGCAAACACACACAAACACACACACCTTTTGCAGAGTGTCCACCACTGTGTGTGTGTTTGTGTGTGCGTGTGTGTGTGTGTGTGTGAGTGCATGTGTGTTTGTGTTTTCATGTGCACGCCTGCATGTGTGTGAAAGTGCAGTATGTACAGTGCCTTGCAAAAGTATTCGTCCCCCTTGGCGTTTTTTTCCTATTTTGTTGCATTACAACCTATAATTTAAATGGATTTTTATTTGGATTTCATGTAATGGACATACACAAAATAGTCCAAATTGTTGAAGTGAAATTTAAAAAATAACTTGTTTAAAAAAATTATACTAAATAAATAACGGAAAAGTGGTGTGTGCACATGTATTCACCCCCTTTGCTATGAAGCCCCTAAATAAGATCTGGTGCAACCAATTACCTTCAGAAGTCACATAATTAGTTAAATAAAGTCCACCTGTGTGCAATCTAAGTGTCACATGATCTGTCACATGATCTCAGTATATATACACCTGTTCTGAATGGCCCCTGAGTCTGCAACACCACTAAGCAAGGGGCACCACCAAGCAAGCGGCACCATGAAGACCAAGGAGCTCTCCAAACAGGTCAGGGACAAAGTTGTGGTGGAGAAGTACAGATCAGGGTTGGGTTACAAAGAAATATCCGAAACATTGAACATCCCACGGAGCACCATTAAATCATTTATTAAGAAATGGAAAGAATATGGCACCACAACAAACCTGCCAAGAGAGGGCCGCCCACCAAAACTCACGGACCAGGCAAGGAGGGCATTAATCAGAGAGGCAACAAAGAGACCAAAGATAACCCTGAAGGAGCTGCAAAGCTCCACAGCGGAGATTGGAGTATCTGTCCATAGGACCACTTTAAGCAGTACACTCCACAGAGCTGGGCTTTACGGAAGAGTGGCCAGAAAAAAAGCCATTGCTTAAAGAAAAAAATAAGCAAACATGTTTGGTGTTCACCAAAAGGCATGTGGGAGACTCCCCAAACATATGGAAGAAGGTACTCTGGTCAGATGAGACTAAATTTGAGCTTTTTGGCCATCAAGGAAAACGCTATGTCTGGCGCAAACCCAACACCTCTCATCACCCCGAGAACACCATCCCAGTGAAGCATGGTGGTGGCAGCATCATGCTGTGGGGATGTTTTTCATCGGCAGGGACTGGGAAACTGGTCAGAATTGAAAGAATGATGGATGGCGCTAAATACAGGGAAATTCTTGAGGGAAACCTGTTTCAGTCTTTCAGAGATTTGACACTGGGACAGAGGTTCACCTTCCAGCAGGACAATGACCCTAAGCATACTGCTAAAGCAACACTCAAGTGGTTTAAGGGGAAACATTTAAATGTCTTGGAATAGTCAAAGCCCAGACCTCAATCCGATTGAGAATCTGTCGTATGACTTAAAGATTGCTGTACACCAGTGGAACCCATCCAACTTGAAGGAGCTGGAGCAGTTTTGCCTTGAAGAATGGGCAAAAATCCCAGTGGCTAGATGTGCCAAGCTTATAGAGACATACCCCAAGAGACTTGCAGCTGTAATTGCTGCAAAGGGTGGCTCTACAAAGTATAGACTTTGGGGGGGTGAATAGTTATGCACGCTCAAGTTTTCTGTTTTTTTGTCTTATTTCTTGTTTGTTTCACAATAAAAAATATTTAGCATATTCAAAGTGGTAGGCATGTTGTGTAAATTAAATGATACAAACCCCCCAAAAAATCAATTTTAATTCCAGGTTGTAAGGTAACAAAATAGTAAAAATGCCAAGGAAAGAAAGAGAGAGCATTGCGAATGTTTACTTGTGCATGTAGTCAACACAGCGGCTAGCTAACCCAGAACAGTCCGAGGGAAGAGAGAGCGAAGACCCTTCAGGCCCCTGAAGCCCCCTATCCAGACCCCCGATCATAGCCATTTGTTTTCTAATTACAAACAAAAGCTCAAATCCTGTTCATTAACTGGGCTTAATCAAGCAGCGATACAATGCTGTCCTCTTTCACTTATATCCAAAACCCTCTCCAGAGAAACTGCCTCCTCTTTCCCTTCTTTCTTTTCCTCCCTCGCTCTCCGGATTATATCACTCTGTTTGGCTCTTCTCCTTTTCTTTTGTTTTCTTGTTTGAGTCTTCTATCAGACAAAAGATGGGACATTCAGCTCTATCATTTTGATCATCTAAATTTGTTTGTGTTGGGTTTTTCACTGAGGCCGACATGACAGGAGACTGGACATGAGTCTGTTAAACAAGACGCAAAGAGGGAGCAAAGAAATAAATTACACAACATTCAGTCTCCTTTTGATTGATTGATTTGGTTCGATCTGTCTTTCTCCATTCTTTACTAACTCCACTATCTCTGTTAGAGAAAGCCAACTATATATTTGTATTATATGGTCAGCCCTTATGGTGAGCCCTTTTATTAAGGGCCCCTAGAGAATCACTCCGTAGGTGAGTGCAATATCCAGATCAGTGGAATAGTGACATTTTTAGGGGGGAAGGAGAATGTCTCTGGAAGGTGAAATGTCTCACTTCTCTCTCTCTCTTCTTCTCTCTCTCTCTCTTCTTCTCTCTCTCTCTCTTCTTCTCGCTTCTTCTCTCTCTCTCTCTCTCTCTCTTCTTCTTCCTTCTCTCTTATTCACACCATATTAATGAATCTGGCGTCTATCTGACATGAACTGTGTCATTTCTTGATTTCTTGTTTAGATTTTTTAAATGATTTGTATTGTATTTGCGAGGCATTCTACTGCACTGTTGGAGCTTGTAACATAAGCATGTCGCTGCACCAGCTATAACACCTGCAAATGTGTGTACGTGACCAATAAACTTTGATTTCATTTAATCATTCATGTAAATACATAATGATTTTCACCTGTTGGTCCATTGATCAAAGGTCCAATATGCAGCATCAGAGAGCTGAGAATGATGTATTCTGATGGTGAGAACAGTATTTGTCCCATGGCTCTCTACCCTCTACTCTACGCTACTGATATCACAGTACATTTTACTCTAATTGAAGAAAATGTTACTCTGCTACAGATAACATTTGGTCCCAGTCTGTCAACAGAGTTATTTTTCAAAGTTGCATATGCTCAGTTTAGTGTTGATATTTAACTCTGCGTCATTGCGTTTCACTCTGTACAGTATTATTTGAAAATAACACTCTCTGCAGTGTTGTTCAGTATTCTAGAGTTAATTATTTAGATTAATGTTTACTCTCACAATATAATAGCAATAGTTAATTCAACTCCTATGGAGTCAAATTCAACACCATTCTGGGGTTCATCTGGTCCCATTTGAGGTGTAAGGGTGTAACGCCTAATTTACATATGTCTTAATGCATCATATTATGATGACTTACAATGTGACAGCAAATCTCTATTGATATCCATTTAAGAGGGAGGATGTCCAGCAATTTTACATCAACCACAACATACATTCAGAATGCATGTCAAAGCAGGGTGGATTGCTATCGTTAGAGACTACCTACATCATGTAAACAGGAACAGCCTTCTCAGTAACGGTTGCAATAAATCCAACCACTTACAGATTAGTTTAGTTTAGGAAAATGTATGTTACATCATTGTCTAGCATAAGATCAAAAACAATCAATGTACATGCGAAAACACAGATATTAAAACAAACAGTTCTAAATAAAAAATCAACAGAGCATGCTGGGAAATATGATAAAGATACCCCTCCCACAACTGTGGATACTCCATAGTTTTAACTCCCTGTCTCTGGGTACTCTTAATGGATTTAAAAGTACTGTCCCAATCAACTCCTGTTATCAACACTAACTCCAGGGAGCGTATCATTCTGTTGAGGGTTAAGATAACTCCAGTAGAGTAAATGTAACTATTTTTCTTTACTCTGTGATTTCAACTCTCCTTGATTTACTCTGTACCATGATCCATTCAATCCTCTCCCCAGTTCATATATTAAATGTCTATCCAACTAACGTAACACATCAACCCATTGACTAACTAATCAACCAACCCCTCTATCAACCTGTCACTATCAAACACCGGTTAACAGGGAAGACCAATCAATCACAAAGTCAATAAGTCAAGCTGTATCTTGTACAGGAGTCAGACAGCACTTGTAGGTTCAGAAGAGCATCAATCTCCAGTGAGGATCCCCGTTTGTTAATCCCTAATTAACTTTTAGCCTGTTGAATGAACCACGGTACAGAGGGACCAATCATTGTCTTTTGATTAATGAACATTACCAGGGCTCTGTTTGTCTCATCTCTCTTTTCTCCTTCTCCTCTGTGTTCCCTGCGCGGTTCCCTTCTTTTAGAGAGTGTGATAGATACGCTCCCTGGCTCTGAAATTAAGAACCTAATGGGAAGAACATTCACAGGGAGTTCAGGACAAAATCAGAGATTAGGAGAAAAGTCTGTCTTCTGAGGTTCCCCTCTTCTGTTTCATCCTCTCTTAAGAAAGATGAAGAGTCTCTCTGCTGAGGGAATAGCATATGAAGCTCTAATGCTCTTGGATTTGTCCTGCCCACATTCTTGAAAAGATCATATACTTCTGCAGGATGATCAGGGAAAAAAAGATTGTGAAAAGTCTCTTTAATTAACAATAACAATGTATTCCCCTGGCTTTGGGAAGGAGGGATGAATAGGGGCTGTGTGGAGGGAGAGTTAGAGGTGAGCTAAGCTGTTTCTCTTCAACTCTCTATCATTATACCTACTACTATTATCCTCATAACACTCATTCTAGTAGAATTTCTGTGTACAATACGAACGGGTGCAAATTGAGTATCCTCAGGTCCCTTTTCATCTATTTTTTATTTTTTTCACTTGCACATGGAAATGAAAAATCTAAGATTTCATGGAAGACAGGAGAATATTGTCAATGGAACTCATGCATTTTTAATATGTCTAGTGATTAGAGGGGTAATACGAATCGAAAGGTAAAAAGCGATGGATAAAGAATTTTGATTGACCCTGTAACCACATAATTCTCTCTCCGCATTCCCCTTTCTCTCTCCATCTCCCTCTCTCTCCATCTCTTTCTTTCTTCAGCTCGCCTTCCCTCCCTCCCTCTCTCAGAGCTGAGAGTTGATGGAGCTGTAATGGCTGATTCATCACTTACATGGCCTGTTTCACAGTGATTTCTCTTCTAACTGAATCAATTAGTGTGTAATTAAAATGCTGCTGTGGCCAAACAGAGGAAGGGGAGGGGCTGGACCAGGAAAAGGAAGGGGCTGGGCCAGGCAAAGGAAGGGGCTGGGCCAGGGAGGGGAGGGGCCAAGGAGGGGAGGGTCTGGGCCAGGAAGGGTAAGGGCTGGGCCAGGGATTTTTTATTTGATTTATTAGGATCCCCATTAGCCGACGCCAATGGCGACAGCTAGTCTTACTGTGGTCCGACACATAACGAAAAATACATTACAGAACAAAATTACAATTTACATACATTTAAAAACATGAACTTGTAGTGTGTGTGTGTTATATGTAGTTATACATACATGTCAGTACATACACACAACAAGTAGGTCACATGGGGGAGAGGCGTTGTGCCGTGAGGTGTTGCTTTATTTGTTTTTTGAAACCAGGTTTGCTGTTCACTTGCGCTATATAAGATGGAAGGGAGTTCCATGCACTCATGGCTCTGTATAATACTGTACGTTTCCTTTAATTTGTTCTGGACCTGGGGACTGTGAAAAGACCCCTGGTGGCATGTCTGGTGGAGTAAGTGTGTGTGTCAGTGCTGTGTGTAAGCTGACTATGCAAACAATTTGGAATTTCCAACACATTAGTGTTTCTTATAAAAACAAGTGACGCAGTCAGTCTTTCCTCAACTCTTAGCCAAGAAAGACTGGCATGCATAGTATTCATATTAGCCCTCTGATTACAATGAAGAGCAAGACGTGCCGCTCTGTTCTGGGACAGCTGCAACTTAACTAGGTCTTTCTTTGCAGCACTTGACCATATGACTGGACAATAATCAAGATGAGATAAAACTAGAGCCTGCAGGACTTACTTTTTGGAGTGTGGTGTCAAAAAAGCAGAGCATCTCTTAATTACGGACAGAACTCTCCCCATCTTTACAACCATTGAATCTATATGTTTTGACCATGACAGTTTACAATCTAAGATAACACCAAGTAATTTAGTCTCCTCAACTTGTTCAACAGCCACACTATTCATTACCAGATTCAGCTGAGGTCTAGAACTTAGGGAATGATTTGTACCAATACAATGCTCTTAGTTTTAGAGATGTTGAGGACCAGTTTATTATTGGCCACCCATTCCAAAACAGACTGCAACTCTTTAAGGGTTTCAGTGACTTCACTAGCTGTGGTTGCTGATGCGTATATGGTTGAATCATCAGCATACATGGACACACATGCTTTGTTAAATGCCAGTGGCAGGTCATTGGTAAAAATAGAAAAGAGTAGAGGGGAGGGGCCAGGGAGGGGCCAGGGAGGGGCTGTGCCAGGGAGGGGCCAGGGAGAGGCTGGGCCAGGGACGGCCAGGGAGGGGCCAGGGAGGGGCCAGGGAGGGGCTGGGCCAGGAAGGGGCCAGCGAGGGGCTGGGCCAGGGAGTGAGTGGGCAGAGTTTGGTATTAGGCGAAAAGCTACTGTAGTAGACTGTCTGGGATGCATGGGTGTGTATCTCATTTGGTTTTAGAGTAGACAATATGAGAAATTGTGACTAAAAGGCACAAAGACCCTAGGCTACTGACTATCTCTCTTCTCCAAAAGGCTGATAATGGCATCATAATCTCAATCTGAAGACTACCTTTCAGTACACAGTGAAGGATTGTCTGTGTAAAAATTGTCCTGTGTGTGTGTGCATGTGTGTGTTCGCGTATTGGCGTGCATACATGTTGTGTGTGTGTCCATGTGTGTATGTGAAGAGAATACTAAATAAGGGACAGTGTGTGTTTGATCGTATAAAGCTTTATCCCTGGCCTCCTCAGCTCCAGCTCTCGTGTTGAGAGGAAAGGATTTTTTTCTATACGAGCAGCCTTGCTGAAGGACATGGTCAGTGGGACTCTTGAGGAAAGAGAAAACCGCCTTGGAGCTTATCGTTATCGTGCCGGCGTAATCTTTGTCCGTCCCAAGTATTCCAGACAGAATAACCAGGGACAGAGAGGCTCGCTAGCTCCTCAGAACAACTCAACTATTTCAGCCCAGACAGCAGAGACAGCTTAACACAGCCACTGTACACACCTAATCTGCCTCGGCCACAACAACCTCCCGCAGTCCCACTGCTCTCACAGACACACAGCAGGATAAGGTATGTGTGTATGTGTATGTGTGTGTGCTTGTGTGCATGTCTGTGTGTATGTGCATAGCGTGTGTGTGTGTCTCTCAAGACCAGTGCCCTCTTGTCATCTCGCCACCCTCCTAGAAGCACATAAGGGCCATCTGTGCATTTAAGAGTCTGGAGTCCATGCAATGTATTGAAACTGCTTTAAGATTTCAGGAGGGCCATAACCCCAGTCCTCTAGGACCCCATAAGGCACATCATACCAGCCACGAGGTCTCTTAATGCACCTAGCAGATGACAAGCACGCACATTTCTCACACACCACACAGTAACTCAATCTCTTTCTCTTCTCTTCTCGGGACCAAGGGAGAAGATGTCGAATATCTCATAAAAAAATTATGTCTACCACCTGCTTGCTCTCCTTGCTCTATCCTACAGGATGTCTTTCTAATGACCGAGTAGGGGGAAGCCTCACAGCCACTGGTGGATTCCTCACCTCCACAGTGACAATGGACCCCTGCCCTGCCCCCTGACACACACACACAAACACACACTACCCAAGCTTAACCATATTCCACCAAACGAACACAGCACACATCTTTACGAGCATCACTGGAAAATCTACATTCATCTTCTGTAACTCCTCACACATACATCACAGCTGAAGTTACATGTTTAGTACATTTGTGTCGACTGGAGATTCCAAATGTCTCCCAGAGGGAGCATTAACCTTTGACCTGGCTGATTATAAACCAGGACTGCAGTACGTCGGCGGCGTCATCACCACTCAACTCAAAATGTAATGTCAGTACTATGGCCCATCCTCAACGACCATGGAGAATGCATGTGTCTGCGAAGCTGAGTTGTCCACAAATAGCTAAAACAAATGGGGTGAGAGACACTGAATTTACACCACATGATTTCACTATGTAAAAAATATGAATAAAAAAATATGAATTCTCAAAATACTGTATCTAACAGATTTGAAACTGTTGGGAAGGTGGTCGGTCGTGTATGGTTTGAAGGTGTGGGGTTGGCTGGAGGGGTGGATGAGACATGATATGAGTTGGATATGGAGGAAGTGTGTGAAACATGAGAGAAAGATTGACATCAACATTCAGAGGCGACAGAGAGAGAATGAGAGAACGTGAGAAAAAGAGAGAGAACAAGAAGAAAGGGAGAATAAATCAGATAAAGAATTTGAGGGAGGGAGAGAGAGAGAGAAAAAGAGCAAGTGACAAAGAAGCTACAGTAGAAAGATTCCGACCTAGTCTGAATTCAGTGAGGTGGTCTCTAATCGACAATTGAACCACCAAGGCCTGTGGTCGTGCTGTGTACAGATTTGGGGTTTAAGGTGTGTAAACAGGAAATCAAACCATGTTAATTCTGTTTGAGAGAGAGGGAAGAAAAGAGAACCATCCCTACCTCCGGTAGCTCAGGGAAGGAAAGGAAAAAACACATATTTTATTCAGACTCCTGTAAGTCAGTTTTTCAAAGCACACTTAAAGCGATACTTCAGGATTTTGGCAATGAGACTCTTTATCTACATCCCCAAAGTCAAATAAACTAATGGATAAAGGGCCTCATTGCTAACTATACCTTCTGTCCCTACACAACCGAAAAAACAGTGAATTACCAAATAGGGGTGTGTTTGGCCTAAGTTCGATGAACCATTGAATGTAGCACTAGCAAAAGTTACTTTTGCCCTAAATGTATTTTTTATGTGTGCTGTAGAGCCAGGATACTATAGAGATACATTATTTATTGCAGGTGACAACATTGGTCTGTGTTTGTATGGCTTGGATTCTACCCTCTGCTTACACAGTTATAAATGCAGTGGTATGCTCTATCTACTTTGGGTATGGTAAGTGAATCAACAGTTGGTTGCAATAGAGGACATTCTGGAAAACTGGTTTCAAAACGAATATGAATATCCATGGTTAAATGTAAACTGGTAACTGTAGCAGAATCACAGAAGCAGCCCTTTCTATGTGATTCTCTTTAGGTGTGTTACATAATTACAGAGGTCTGCCACGGACATACAAGGAAGCCCTTCTCCAGCATGCCTTTCGGACCGCAGCGAGAAAGACTCGTCACCGGGGGGTTTCTGAATGCAACCTGACAGGGAATTTAGGAGCTATTACCCTGGAGCAACTGCAGCTCAAATCAATTTGTTTTATTCTGAATGCTAAAGCCCTCACCGCCAGGTCTCCCAGCCTCGGAGTGAGTGGGTGGTTTAACCCTGCGGAGGGCAGCGCGGCACCAAAATATTCCACAGATATGAGAGAGCAGGTGGGGGTTAACAGCCGAGTAGGAAGGTGAGAGGGGGAGGGAAAATAGAAACACTAAACCCAAACCTGAATGAGATCAGTCTCACCCTTTGCCTCTCTGTTGACACCCACAATGCAGCCTTAGGATTGGAGTGTCAGGGGGTCAGTGATTCACTATGGAATGAACATGCAATGTGTGAGTGCATGTGTGTGGGCATGCATGTTTGCCTGGCTGCCTACACACGTGCACGTGTTTGTGTCTGGCAGTGTACAGCACGCGTGTGTATGTGTGTCTTTGTGTGTGTCTGTGTGTGTCTGTGTGTGTGTGTGTGCCATCCCCCCTGGTTTGGGCACCCTCGTAGCTCCTTCCCCCTGAGGTAGCCTGGAGGATAACTGAGCGTGCCTATCTGTACAGGCCTAGAGGCTGAGTCTGGCCAAGGAAGAGCAGGATCATGTCTTCCCACACATTTGTTAGGCCTTTACCCACTGGGGACAGATGTCAAATCAACATCTATGCCATGTTGGTTCAACGTAATTTCATTGAAATGACGTGGAAACAAGGTTGATTCAACCAGTGTGTGCCCAGTGGGAACTCTCTAGGTGATGGGGTACTGGGCCTGATTCAAACAACTGGTAAATTCAGTGAGAGTGTGTAATCCATTGGGATTGCTATAGAAAAAATATGGAGGACATTTGAGGCCAGAATTGTGAAGTACACACACACACACACATACAGACACGTACACACTCATTCACACACCCACGTATAACTGACACTGCCCAAAACCACCATCCACCCAAACAAAGCTCAAGCGCAGCCTTGTCAGGCCCATTGGGCTGAAACCACATGACATGGCTCTCATCAGCAGTAATAGAATCAGCACAGGGACATGTAGGATGAGGTTACAACACCTACAGTGGGGAGAACAAGTATTTGATACACTGCTGATTTTGCAGGTTTTCCTACTTACAAAGCATGTAGAGGTCTGTAATTTTTATCATAGGTACACTTCAACTGTGAGAGACGGAATCTAAAACAAAAATCCAGAAAATTACATTGTATGATTTTTAAGTAATTAATTTGCATTTTATTGCATGACATAAGTATTTGATCACCTACCAACCAGCAAGAATTCCGGCTCTCACAGACCTGTTAGTTTTTCTTTAAGAAGCCCTCCTGTTCTCCACTCATTACCTGTATTAACTGCACCTGTTTGAACTTGTTACCTGTATAAAAGACACCTGTCCACACACTCAATCAAACAGACTCCAACCTCTCCACAATGGCCAAGACCAGAGAGCTGTGTAAGGACATCCGGGATAAAATTGTAGACCTGCACAAGGCTGGGATGGGCTACAGGACAATAGGCAAGCAGCTTGGTGAAAAGGCAACAACTGTTGGCGTAATTATTAGAAAATGGAAGAAGTTCAAGATGACGGTCAATCACCCTCAGTCTGGGGCTCCATGCAAGATCTCACCTCGTGGGGCATCAATGATCATGAGGAAGGTGAGGGATCAGCCCAGAACTACACGGCAGGACCTGGTCAATGACCTGAAGAGAGCTGGGACCACAGTCTCAAAGAAAACCATTAGTAACACACTACGCCATCATAGATTAAAATCCTGCAGCGCACGCAAGGTCCCCCTGCTCAAGCCAGAGCATGTCCAGGCCCGTCTGAAGTTTGCCAATGACCATCTGGATGATCCAGAGGAGGAATGGGAGAAGGTCATGTGGTCTGATGAGACAAAAATAGAGCTTTTTGGTCTAAACTCCACTCGCCGTGTTTGGAGGAAGAAGAAGGATGAGTACAACCCCAAGAACACCATCCCAACCGTGAAGCATGGAGGTGGAAACATCATTCTTTGGGGATGCTTTTCTGCAAAGGGGACAGGACGACTGCACCGTATTGAGGGGAGGATGGATGGGGCCATGTATCGCGAGATCTTGGTCAACAACCTCCTTCCCTCAGTAAGAGCATTGAATATGGGTCGTGGCTAGGTCTTCCAGCATGACAACGACCCGAAACACACAGCCAGGGCAACTAAGGAGTGGCTCCGTAAGAAGCATCTCAAGGTCCTGGAGTGGCCTAGCCAGTCTCCAGACCTGAACCCAATAGAACATCTTTGGAGGGAGCTGAAAGTCTGTATTGCCCAGCGACAGCCCCGAAACCTGAAGGATCTGGAGAAGGTCTGTATGGAGGAGTGGGCCAAAATCCCTACTGCAGTGTGTGCAAACCTGGCCAAGACCTACAAGAAACGTATGATCTCTGTAATTGCAAAAAAAGGTTTCTGTACCAAATATAAAGTTCTGCTTTTCTGATGTATCAAATACTTATGTCATGCAATAAAATGCAAATTAATTACTTAAAAATCATACAATGTGATTTTCTGGATTTTTGTTTTAGATTCCGTCTCTCACAGTTGAAGTGTACCTATGATAAAAATTACAGACCTCTACATGCTTTGTAAGTAGGAAAACCTGCAAAATCGGCAGTGTATCAAATACTTGTTCTCCCCACTGTACCTCTGTTTGTCTGGTTCAATCTGGCCTGGACCCAATACAGCACACCACACTGGGACTGGATAAGCAGACAGAATACTAAATAATCAAAACACAAGGAGATCACTCTGCAGTGAGAATTAAATATCAAACATACTGTAACTGTTTTGGAAAATAAACCATTTAACCCAATAAGGCTGTGACTGATTGAAATTTGGACTCATCAGACCAAAGGACAGATTTCCACTGGTCTAATGTCCATTGCTCGTGTTTCTTGGCCCAAGCAAGTCTCTTCTTCTTATTGGTGTCCTTTAGTAGTGGTTTCTTTGCAGCATTTCGACCATGAAGGCCTGATTCACGCAGTCTCCTATGAACAGTTGATGTTGAGATGTGTCTGTTACTTGAACTCTGTGAAGCATTTATTTGGGCTGCAATCTGAGGTGCAGTTAACTCTAATGAACTTATCCTCTACAGCAGAGGTAACTCTGGGTCTTCCTTTCCTGTGGCGGTCCTAATGAGAGCCAGTTTCATTATAGCACTTGATGGTTTTTGCGACTGCACCTGAAGAAACTTGGAATTCTTGAAATGATCCAGATTGACTGACCTTCATGTCTTAAAGTAATGATGAACTGTCGTTTCTCTTTGCTTATTTGAGCCGATCTTGACATAACATGGACTTGGTCTTTTACCAAATACGCCTATCTTCTGTATACCACCCCTACCTACCAACTGATTGGCTCAAACGATGGAAAGAAATTCCACAAATTAACTTTTAGCAAGACACACCTGTTAATTGAAATGCATTCCAGGTGACTACCTCATGAAGCTGGTTGAAAGAATGCCAAGAATGTGCAAAGCTGTCATCAAGGCAAAGGGTGGCTACTTTGAAGAATCTCAAATATAAAATATATTTTGATTTGTTTAACACTTTTTTGGTTACTACATGATTCCATATGTGTTATTTCATAGTTTTGATGTCTTCACTATTATTCTACAATGTAGAAAATAGTAAGAATAAAGAAAAACCCTGGAATGAGATGTGTCCAAACTTTTGACTGGTACTGTATATGTGTGTGTGTATATATGTGTGTGTGCGTGTGCGCGTGTGAATACATGTGTGTGTGCGTGTGTGTGTTTCCACTGCAGCTGTGTGTTCAGACACCCATATGGCGGTGATAGGGCAGCTGTTTCTCTAGTCTCCATGACCTGAAGGAAGCAGAGATGTGACTTCTACAGGGTCCTTTAAAATAACACACAGAAATGGACAAGCCATAAACGTCAGATAAGTAAAACCATAACTGCCTCTACGCTCTCCTGTAATGGATTCCAGGGTTTATATGGATTATATGTCTGTTTCAGTGGGGGAAAACGAGTCTGGGGTTATTTTAACTGCCGATTTTAAACATCTCTGTCAAACAAGAGAAAACGGAGACAGAATTTAGAAGTGGCTGATATTTCTAGCATACACATTCTTCTGGGATTTCATATATCTCTTTCTCATTGCCTTTTGCAGATGTGAGCTTAGAAAAGTGTAAGAGACAGACTTATTAACTAGTGGAAACTGGCAGATACGGCCTGTATACCTTTGATGGCAAGTTGGAGTTGTATGGCCTTTGTACCAGTGATGGCAGGTAGGAGTTGTATGGCCTGTGTACCAGTGGTGGCAGGTTGGAGTTGTATGGCCTGTGTACCAGTGATGGCTGGCTCAGTGATTGTTTGCGATTGTGTTGACACCCCCTGCTGGCCTGATGACTTCACTGCTGCATACTGAACTTGCTGTCTCAGCAAGGCCTCTATGTAGCCAATATTGAACTAAAGTCAGAGACCCCTTATCTACTCCACTCCCACTGTGATCACCAGCTAAAACACACACTTAATAAATGCATGGACACAAACACATCGACTAACTCACATAACACACTCACATAACACTGTTATAACACCATTGAAAGTTATTCCTCTGCCAGAAAACTGTCCAACTACCTTGAATGTTAACTAAAATACACAGAACAGTATAAATCATGACACCAATCAAAATCACAATATACCCTCATCTTGCCAATAAAAAAGTATGAGAAAAACACATCTGTAAAATTCCATTTGACATGAAAATGATGATATCTATTTAATGATGTCCAAAGTATCAAAGTGCATGTCGGAGACTGGATCCAGCTGTGACTCTAGCAGGCCTCTGACAGTAATAGTTAACAGTGTAGCTGTCTAAGATACAGCAGACCGACCCACAAAATAGCTATTGTGTGGCCCCCAGCACAACAATGCAGCTTAGTGGTGCTACGAGGTAAAACCATTGGGATCAATAGAGGATTCTAATTAGCCTATATTGGCAGGAGCCCTGCGAGATTAGACACAGGATGTCGATTCGATTTCCTGCACTATCGGCTATTCAAACTAAGTTGATTCACAGAGTAATTGCTACAATGGCTAAAAGTCAAGACAAACACGGTGGTGGTGGTGGTGATGGTGGTGGTGGTGGTGGTGGTGGTGGTTGTGATGTTGGTGATGGTGATGGTGGTGGTAGTGATGGTGGTGGTGGTGGTGGTGGTGGTGGTGATGGTGATGGTGGTGGGGTGATGGTGGTGGTGGGGTGATGGTGATGGTGGTGATGGTGATGGTGGTGGTGGTGGTGATGGTGGTGGTGGTGGTGGCGGTGGCGGTGGTGGTGGTAGTGATGGTGGTGGTGGTGGTGGTGAGGGTGTTGGAGGTGGTGGTGAGGATGGATGATGATGATGCACATCACCAACATGATCATCTGCATTAAATGTCCTCACAAAAGTGAGCTATAGGGGTGTATTGTGTTTGAATGTACAAAAGTAAACACTACAGCAGTTGAAGAAGTCATATTTGTTTCAATTCATTGACAGACAACCAGAGAAGAGCAAGAGAAGATTAAAGGTGTTTTCATTTGCTAAAGCAGTGTTGAGCCCAGCATTAAAAAAGTGATACACTGACATACACTAACCTTGCAGCTCCAGAAAAGAACACCTACAGCCCTCTGCAACGGATCCTGTGTGTGTGTGTGTGTGTGTGTGTGTGTGTGTGTGTGTGTGTGTGTGTGTGTGTGTGTGTGTGTGTGTGTGTGTGTGTGTGTGTGTGTGTGTGTGTGTGTGTGTGTGTGTGTGTGTGTGTGTGTGTGCGTGTGTGCGTGTGTGCGTGTGTGTGTGCCAATATGCGTGCAATGCATGTGAATGTATTTTTATAAAATATTGTAATAATGTAATAATGCTTGTAACAAAGAAATCAACCTAAAATAAAAAGCACTTAAAATCCCTGCACATCTGCACACACACACACACTCCACCACTGCAAGCCTTGATGGAGGGAGGCATGCTCGGTCTCGAAAAGTGAGTCGACCTCACGAGGCGCCACATGAAACGAAGCAAACGCCATTTTCCAGATTTCCTTTCACTGTCATTAAAGCGGGGAGCAGATCGTGCACTCGCTTCCGCACTCCCCGCTGAAAGACAGAAGTGAAAAGTTAAAGACCTTACCTTGAAATATGCTCTGGCCTTGCAGTACATCCCTTGAAATAAGCACAGAGTAAAAACTTTGCGAGAAGCCGGGTCTGCAGGGGGCTTTGGACGCGAGCTCTCCATTAGTCCCCTGTGAGAGAAAAGAGAATAAATTGTTTGTGAGACATCTATAAACATGGATTCCATTGATTCAGTTGCTTCTCTGTGACCCTGAAAGCTGAAGGAAAGTGCTTATGCCTTGGCAGCAGCTATACAGCAGAGATAGAGAGATTACCATGGCCCCCCTTCAACCACTGGGCTTGTGAATGTGACCTATCTGCTGCCGGGGCATTCAGGTGAAATAAATAAGGCAGTGAATATCAAGACAACATAATAATCTTCTAATAATCAGGAGAGGACGACGCTTGTTTGACCGAACACTCTCCACATTGTTCATTCCAGGCTTGAAATAGGACAGGGTGAACAGACACAACAGATATGGGCACTCAAGGGATTTGGAGTGTGTGGACGTCATGGATGCACGCATGCATGGGCACGCACACACACACACACACACACACACACACCTAATTACCACAACAAAGATATTTCCTTGGTGGCTGCAGAGCTGATCCACCCTGTTCCAGATCTCCCTCCACCATCAAGGGGTCTGTCTGTATACTGGGACTCTGAGCATTATTGAATCCAAATCAGGGATTAGTTTCGATGAAGGACTTTATAGACAAATTCCAGTGCAGCATTAAAGCAAGTTGGATTGAATGTGCTGCAGAGTATTTTTGTTACACATTTTAAATGTGCTTTTAATTAATTCAACACTAATTCAACATACATTTGTCCAATACATGAAAGTTGTTTTTATTTAGTCTGTAGACCCGGTTGGCTAAGTACTAGCAGGTGTGGTTTGGTAGGGTCCTCAGTACAAGGGATAGTGGAGGTATCTACTGGAAACAGGTGGAAGCTGCATTATCTGATCTGAATTTTCTCTCTACTAACTGGGAATGACACTCAAACTGCCAGAGGGCACAGGGAATTTAATGAGGGCTCATTGTGTGGGATAAATGATGCTGCCTCCACACACGCAGATGACACACACACACACACACACACACACACACACACACACACACACACACAACAGTTGTTGCAGTGTGTGTGTGTGTGTGTGTGTGTGTGTGTGTGTGTGTGTGTGTGTGTGTGATACATGTTAGCTACAGTGGAGAGCTTTAGCTCCATTAATATAACTTTAGAGCTGTACTATGGTGATATCCATACCACATATCTGTCACTCTTGGTAGCCTAATGACGATGATAATTCGAGGGTAACATGGAAATGCCCATGCAGCTATCGTTTTCCAACAATGCAGAATCCAGAAGACCCTAGACGCCGCTGGGCTGGTGGAGGAAGACTAAAGGTTATGTGTGGGGAAGGCAAAACCCGACTGCACCCTAATATACTCCGGCAACACCAAGCGAGTTTGGGACACCAAAACGGTCCCTCTTACTGGATTGCGGGGAATGCAATTAGTTATTGACGTATAGGAAATGAAACATTCGCCTTTTTATACTTTTAGGCTATATTTGGAGACGGACATAGGACATAAGTTAAATATTTGTTTGATGCAGTTGCCTCACATAACAAACGAGTTAAGGATAGGAAATTCATTAAACAAAAGCTCAATATCCTAATAACCTAAGTAGCCAACTAGTTGCTTTGGAGAGTGGTATTTGTGAGGTGTGGAGGTAGACTAATAGCCTCATTAAAATAAGGAAATAAAAAAGACAGCATGTCGCCATTATCACTTGCTCAATGAATATCAAGGAAAATAAAAAGAGATGCAATAATATATAGCCCATGTAAGGCTATCTAGCGCACGGCATCAATTCAGCCAGAATTTGATGGGGGGGGTAAAGCCGTGGTGAGAATATTCATAAATAATTTCCTCCAGCCTGCGCTGTGCACTATACATTATTAGTGCTAGGCTAATACAAAATGCTTTGAGACCAGGTTGAGTGTTGTATGAGAAAATGGAAGACAGTTCTCATTCAATGGCAGGTCTTGTTGGGGAATAAATATTACATATAAAGGCTGACGTTGCGCTTCGAAAAGAAAGCACTTGTGTTGGAGAACAAGTCAGTCGAAATAGAATAAACAACCCAAAACATTGTCACCGTCTCTAAAACTGTGAGCTCTAGAACACTGTCCGCAGCATAGGAGCGCAACACTTCCATAATGTTACAGTAAAATGGGAAATCTCACCCAAAACGTGGCCAGTTGTAAGGCTGCTGTCAGCATGAGAATGGAGACAGTTTTCATCGTTGCAAGCAAGCGGAGGCTGCTTGAGCTGGAAAAGGCGGCACGGCTCGTATTTCTTCTCAGGTAATTGTATTATTTCCCCGCGGTGTGATAGCTGGTTTGTTCCCCCTGTGCTCCACACTTCCAGTGGTACGCTCTTCAGAAGTAGAAAGCCCGTCCCGACTTCCCTCGCTCTCTCATCTGCAGGTGAAGAGCGTTGCTTAGCTCAGCACCAAAGCGCAAAGGCATCGAAGACAGCGTCACTCCAACCCCTCCTTTCGCCCGGCCCCGGAGAATCCCACTTAAAGACACACAGTGGAGTGGTAGTTAAAGCAAGCTAGTTGATTCCCTGGCTTCCGCTATTGCCCTAACCGTGGATGAGTTTCCCCTAATTACCGTGAAGGGGACACACTCTTTTCACGACACTTTGATACAAAGTGATTTTCGTAGCAGGTTAGGAGAGCATTTTCGCTAACCCTAACCATTTTCCTAAACTTTTCCCCCAGTTTCCTAACCTGCTATGTTAATTCTCCTAACCTGCTGCATACATTCTAACCTGAAAGTCACTTCGGTATCGAAGTGGCGTGAAAATAGTTTTTCCGTCTGTAAAGGGTGAGGTAAGCTATTAATATTCATTCTTCCAATGCTAGCCTATCGCCATTCTCCACTAGCATAATGTTTGTGTGTGTGTGTGTGTGTGTGTATGTATGTGTGTGTGTGTGTGTGTGATATGTAATAAATAGGTAATTACGGTAATACTATAACATGTTGAGACTCTAACAAACTATCACAGTCAACCATTCATTGAAATGGTAATGGTACAGATATGATATCATACAGTGTGTCCACTACTGGCCGTGTGTATTGGTGTTCTCAACCTTCTCCTAACGTGGAATCTACCATAAAACGCCTTAGCTACGCCACTTAGGTCTGTGGGCCACTAACCACAGTGATGTTGAGCTCTCTCTGATTGACAGCTCTCTCTCCATATCAGAAAGGTGCAGGGCTGTGAGCCAATGGGTTAATCCCATCAAAAGCAGAATGAGTGGGTGTTAACCAACGCCTGCTCAGCCAATTTCCCTCCTTCTGACACACAGGCGTTTTACCACCTCTCCCTCTCATCTAAATCCTCTGGTGCTGGGGATGAGCTATGACACTCATATCACTGGGCCCTTTTACTATCTGCTGCTGGTGTGGATGGGATTGGGTCCTGTCCTGTTAGATGCCCTGATTGACAGGCTTGGATGCTGAGTTCTGTGTGTGACCGACACGCTATGGAACCAGGGTTGTCTGCTTTCAACACTGTGTTAGCTAAAGCCTAGGCATTGGCTGGGGGAGCTAACACAATTATTCAGGTCTCAGGCACACTCACCAAGATGGAGATGCCACACTTATGAAGTTCTGTCAGGATTTGATTTGATTTGAAAGCCAGTCACTGACATCCAGCAGAAGCTGTTTTCGCCTCACAAACAACTCTTACCTGCCAATCTCCCTACTTTACTGCTCACGCCCGGGGTGGTTTATTATGTCACCTTATATTATTCAAAACACTTCAGTAATCTGCTGGTAAACATGGAGACAGCCTGGGACTAATGGCAGAATGAGAGAGTAGTGGAGACAGGAGGCATTGCTCTCAGTCCTCAGTTAGCACTTTCTCAGGGGCCGAGTCGACCCAGCTTTACTCATAGTAATGATGCTTTCATTACCCAGGCCTCCATTGGAATGCTAGACATGTCCCACCTACACATACATACATATACATACACACACACACACACACACACACACACACACACACACACACACACACACACACACACACACACACACACACACACACACACACACACACACACACACACACACACACACACACACACACACACACACACACATTCTCTCTCTCTCTCTCTCTCTCTCACACTCACTCACATACATACACACACAGACACACACATTCTCTCTCTCTCTCACTGCTAGACATGTCCCACCTACACATACATACATACATACACACACACACATACACACACACACACACACACACACACACACACACACACACACACACACACATACACACACACACACACACACACATCTAGCTGGAATTGACTGATTAGGCAGCAATTCAGTCTCTCTCTCCACTCACCTTGGAGCCCATTAATGCAAATTACAGCCAAAAACAAGAGACAAGAAAAAATATAATGTGAAAAAGTAGGCTTTTACAAAAGTTAGATTTATGTTCTCTCTTTCCGTTTCTCTCTCTCTTGTTCACTCGCTCACTCTTAAATTCTGCCATTAGCTACTGCTGTAGTTCTCCAATGACTCCCTCCACATTATCTGTCAATGGCTGGAGAGTAGGGAGAGCAAACAAGTCAACACAGTGGCACTTCCATGGAAAGGTGGATCCCATCGGAGCAGAAAAAGGAATCAGGATATGATCCCATCTATTCCTGCTCTGTTCCGTGGCCTCTGGGTTTTCCTCCTTTGGCCCCAGTATCCTGTGTCACTGCTTGGGCTTGACCAAGCAGGCGCGGTGCTCAGACGATGATGGATTCAGAGACTAGTGGACAGCTCTGGAACAAACACAGGGAGAGAGCAGGGAAATTCCAGGCATGGGGTAACAGGGTACGTCATTGTTCGATTTCCCACAGTAGAAACAAATGCAGCTGGATAACCTTAGCATCAGGGCACAGACATGGCGCCCAATCATACTGAGACAATATAAAACTTGACCCCATGAAGTTGAGAGAGCATTGTGTAGGCCAGAAAGCATTAAAAGGTCTACATGGTAGATACATGTGGGTTGGTAAGAATGTGACATTGTGTCGTCGTTTTGTAATCATATTTTCCTTGGCGTTATGGGACTCATTTGAGTGGTATAGTGATGTGTCATAACAATCTGTCTTAACTGTCAGACTTCCTTTACTACATGTTCACAAACACATAATCTCACACAGACATACACCAATATAAACCAGCACGCACACATGCACTCATAGAAAAAAAGGGTTCCAACATGGTTCTTCGGCTGTCACCATAGCAGAACCCTTTTTGGTTCCAGGTAGAACCCTTTTGGCTTCCATGTAGAACCCTTTGTGCAAAGGGTTCTCCTATGGGGACAGCTGAAGAACACTTTTAGGTTCTAGATAACACCTTTTTTTCTAAGCGTGTACTTTCTCAGCCACTGGCTTTGATTTTATTTTATTTAGGATCCCCCGACGCCAATGGCGACAGCTAGTCTTACTGGGGTCCGACACATAACAAAAAAGACATTACAGACAAAAATACTTTAAAATGTACATACATTTAAAAACATTAACATCTAGACATTCCAGACTTAGATACAGTGAGCTCCAAAAGTATTGGGACAGTGACAATACTTTTGACTCTGTACTCCAGCACTTTGGATTTCAAATTATACAATGACTACGAGGTTAAGGTGCAGACTGTCAGCTTTAATTTGAGGGTATTGTGATCCATATCAGGTACACCATTTAGAAATTACACTTTTGTGTATTAAAGTAGTCAAAAGTTTAGTATTAGGGCCCATATTCCTAGCTAGCACACAATGATTAAATCAAGCTTGTGACGCTACAAACTTGATGCATCCATTTGCTGTTTGTTTTGGTTGTGTTTCAGATTATATTTTGTCCAATAGAAATTAATGGTATATAATGTATTGTGTCATTTTGGAGTCACTTTTATTGTAAATAAGAATATAATATGTTTCTAAACACCTCTACATTAATGTGGATGCTACCATGATTACGGATAGTCCTGAATTAATTGGGAATAATGATGAGTGAGAAAGTTACATACGCACAAATATCATACCCCCAAGACATGCTAACCTCTCACCATTACAATAACATGGAGGGACTATGTATAAAAAGTGCTGTAATTTCTAAACGGTTCACCCGATGTGGATGAAAATACACTCAAATTAAAGCAAACAGGCTGCACTTTAACCTCATAGTCATTGTATCATTTCAAATCCAAAGTGCTGGAGTACAGAGCCAAAACAACAACAAAACGTTGACTGTCCCAATACTTTTGGAGCTCACTGTATAAACACACCACCAGTCAAAAGTTTGGACACACCTACTCATTCAAGGGTTTTTCTTTATTTTTACAATTCTTTACATTGTAGAATAATAGTGAAGACATCAAAACTATGAAATAACACATATGGAATCACGTAGTAACCAAAAGAGTGTTAAATATATTTTATATTTGAGATTCTTCAAAGAGCCACCCTTTGCCTTGATGACAGCTTTGCACACTCTTGGCATTCTCTCAACCAGCTTCATGAGGTAGTCACCTGGAATGCATTTCAATTAAAAGGTGTGCCTTCTTAAAAGTTAATTTGTGGAATTTATTTCCTTCTTAATGCGTTTGAGCCAATCAGTTGTGTTGTGACAAGGTAGGGGTGATATACAGAAGATAGCCTTATTTGGTATAAGACCAAGTCCATATTATGGCAAGAACAGCTCAAATAAGCAAAGAGAAACAACAGTCCATCATTACTTTAAGACATGAAGGTCAGTCAATACGGAACATTTCAAGAACTTTGAAAGTGTCTTCAAGTGCAGTCGCAAAAAACATCAAGCGCTATGATGAAACTGGCTCTCATGAGGACCGACACAGGAATGGAAGACCCAGAGTTACCTCTGCTGCAGAGGATAAGTTCATTAGAGTTACCAGCCTCAGAAAGTGCAGCCCAAATAAATGCTTCACAGAGTTCAAATAACAGACACATCTCAACATCAACTGTTCAGAGGGGACTGTGTGAATCAGGCCTTCATGGTTGAAATGCTGCAAAGAAACCACTACTAAAGGACACCAATAATAAGAAGAGACCTGCTTGGGCCAAGAAACACAAACATTGGACATTAGACCAGTGGAAATCTGTCCTTTGGTCTGGAGTCCAAATTGGAGATTTTTGATTCAAACCACTGTGTCTTTGTGAGACGCTGTGTAAGGGCTATTTTACCAAGAAGGAGCGTGATGGAGTGCTGCATCAGATGACCTGGCCTCCACAATCCCCCGACCTCAACCCAATTGAGATGGTTTGGGATGAGTCGGACGGCAGAGTGAAGGTAAAGCAGCCAACAAGTGCTCAGCAAATGTGGGAACTCCTTCAAGACTGTTGGAAAAGCATTCCAGGTGAAGCTGGTTGAGAGAATGCCAAGAGTGTGCAAAGCTGTAATCAAGGCAAAGGGTGGCTATTTGAAGAATCTCAAATATAAAATATATTTTGATTTGTTTAACACTTTTTTGGTTATTCACTATTATTCTACAATGTAAAAAATAGTAAGAATAAAGAAAAACCCTTGAATAAGTAGGTGTGTCCAAACTTTTGACTGGTACTGTATATACATATATATATATATATATATATATATATATACTGTGCCTACGGAAAGTATTCATACCCCTAGACTTTTTCCACATTTTGTTAGGTTTCAGCCTTATTCTAAAATTGATTAAATCGTTTTTTCTACACACAATATCCAATAATGACAAAGCAAAAACAGGTTTTTAGAAATGTTAGTTAAATTATTAAAAATACAAAAACTGAAATTACACATTTACATAAGTATTCAGACCCTTTACTCAGTACTTTGTTGAAGCACTTTTGGCAGCGATTACAGCATAGAGTCTTCTTGGGTATGACGCTACAAGCTTGGCACACCTGTATTTGGGGAGTTTCTCCCATTCTTCTCTGCAGATCCTCTCAAGCTCTGTCAGGTTGGATGGGGAGCGTTGCTGAACAGCTATTTTCAGGTCTCTCCAGAGATCTTCGATCGGGTTCAAGTCCGGGCTCTGGCTGGGCCACTCAAGGACATTCAGAGACTTATTCCGAAGCCACTCCTGCATTGTCTTGGCTGTCTGCTTAGGGTCATTGTCCTGTTGGGAGGTGAACCTTCGCCCCAGTCTGAGGTAAAATCAAATCAAATCAAATTTTGATTTTACACAACATGTGTAGACCTTAGAGTGAAATGCTTACTTACAAGCCCTTAACGACCAATGCAGTTTTAAGAAAAATAAGTGTTAAAGTATTTCCTAAAATAAACTGAAGTATAAGATTAATAAATATATAAAAATATTTAAAAAGAAATAGAAAAATAACCAATATTTAAAGAGCAACAATAACGAGTCTATATACATTTAACGTCACTCATATCCAGAGCAATTAGGTTTAAGTGCCTTGCTCAAGGGCACATCAACAGATTTTTTTCACCTAGTCGGCTCGGGGATTAGAACCAGCGACCTTTCGGTTACTGGCACAACGCTCTTAACCACTAAGCTACCTGCCACCCAGTACAGAGTCAGTGTGCGGGGGCACAGGTTGGTCGAGGTAATTGAGGTAATATGTACAGTCGTGGTCAAAAGTTTTGAGAATGACACAAATACTAATTTTCACAAAGTCTGCTGCCTCAGTTTTGGTGATGGCAATTTGCATATACTCCAGAATGTCATGAAGAGTTATCAGATGAATTGCAATTAATTGCAAAGTCCCTCTTTGCCATGAAAATGAACTTAATCCCCAAAAAACATTTCCACTGCATTTCAGCCCTGCCACAAAAGGACCAGCTGCCATCATGTCAGTGATTCTCTCGTTAACACAGGTGAGAGTGTTGACGAGGACAAGGCTGGAGATCACTCTGTCATACTGATTGAGTTAGAATAACAGACTGGAAGCTTTAAAAGGAGGGTGGTGCTTGAAATCATTGTTCTTCCTCTGTTAACCATGGTTACCTGCAAGGAAACACGTGCCGTCATCATTGCTTTGCACAAAAAGGGCTTCACAGGCAAGGATATTGCTGCTAGTAAAATTGCACCTAAATCAACCATTTATCGGATCATCAAGAACTTCAAGGAGAGAGGTTCAATTGTTGTGAAGAAGGTGTCAGGGCACCCAAGAAAGTCCAGCAAGCACCAGGACCGTCTCCTAAAGTTGATTCAGCTGCGGGATCGGGGCACCACCAGTGCAGAGCTTGCTCTGGAATGGCAGCAGGCAGGTGTGAGTGCATCTGCACGCACAGTGAGGCGAAGACTTTTGGAGGATGGCCTGGTGTCAAGAAGGGCAGCGAGGAAGCCACTTCTCTCCAGGAAAAACATCTGGGACAGACTGATATTCTGCAAAAGGTACAGGGATTGGACTGCTGAGGACTGGGGTAAAGTCATTTTCTCTGATGAATCCCCTTTCCGATTGTTTGAGGCATCCGGAAAACACCTTGTCTGGAGAAGACAAGGTGAGCGCTACCATCAGTCCTGTGTCATGCCAACAGTAAAGCATCCTGAGACCATTCATGTGTGGGGTTGCTTCTCAGCCAAGGGAGTGGGCTCACTCACAATTTTGCCTAAGAACACAGCCATGAATAAAGAATGGTACCAACACATCCTCCGAGAGCAACTTCTCCTAACCATCCAAGAACAGTTTGGTGACGACCAATGCCTTTTCCAGCATGCGACGAGCGTCAGAGCCGGTGTAGTAGGATTCAATCTTAGTCCTGTATTGACACATTGCCTGTTTGATGGTTCGTCGGAGGGCATAGCGGTATTTCTTATAAGTGTACGGGTTAGAGTCCAGCTCCTTGAAAGCGGCAGCTCTACCCTTTAGCTCAGTGCGGATGTTGCTTGTAATCCATGGCTTCTGGTTGGGGTATGTACGTACGGTCACTGTGGGGACGACGTCATTGATGTACTTATTGATGAAGCCAGTGACTGATGTGGTGTACTCCTCAATGCCATCAGAAGAATCCTGAGCGCTCTGGTCCTGAGCGCTCTGGAGCAGGTTTTCATCAAGGATCTCTCTGTACTTTGGTCCGTTCATCTTTACCTCGATCCTGACTAGTCTCCCAGTCCCTGCCGCTGAAAAACAGCATGATGCTGTCACCACCATGCATCACCGTAGGGATGGTGCCAGGTTTCCTCCCGACATGACGCTTGGCATTCAGGCCAAAGAGTTCAATCTTGGTTTCATCAGACCAGAGATTCGTGTTTCTCATGGTCTGAGAGTCCTGTAGGTGCCTTTTGGCAAACTCCAAGCGGCCTATCATGTGCCTTTTACTGAGGAGTGGCTTCCGTCTGGCCAATCTACCATAAAGGCCTGATTGGTGGAGTGCTGCAGAGATGGTTGTCCTTCTGGAAGGTTCTCCCATCTCCACAGAGGACCTCTAGAGCTCTGTCAGAGTGATCATCGGGTTCTTGGTCACCTCCCTGACCAAGGCCCTTCTCCCCCGATTGCTCAGTTTGGCTGGGCAGTAAACTCTAGAAGAGTCTTGGTGGTTCCAAACTTCTTCCATTTAAGAACGATGGAGGCCACTGTGTTCTTGGAGACCTTCAATGCTGCAGAAATCTTTTGGTACCCTTCCCCAGATTTGTGCCTCGACACAATCCTGTCTCGGAGCTCTACGGACAATTCCTTCGACCTGATGGCTTGGTTTTTGCACTGACATGTACTGTCAACTGTGGGACCTTATATAGACAGGTGTGTGCCTTTCCAAATCATGTCCAATCAATTTCATTTACCACAGGTGGACTCCAATCAAATTGTAGAAACATCTCAACTATGATAAATGGAAACAGGATGCACCTGAGCTCAAGTTCGAGTCTCATTTCAAAGGGTCTGAATAATATATATATTTTTTATACATTTGCAAACATTTCTAAAAACGTGTTCTTGCTTTGTCATTATGGGGTATTGTGTGTAGATTGCTGAGGAATTAATTTTATTTAATCCATTTTAGAATAAGGCTGTAACGTAACAAAATGTGGAAAAGGTCAACGGGATTTAAGTGCCTTTGAACAAGGTATGGTAGTAGGTGCCACTCAATATTAGGAAGGTGTTCTTAATGTTTTGTACACTCAGTGTATATATAGACGAAAAACACAATAAAAAAAAGAAACAATACAACCAAAGAATAATCATGTGTGTGTGTGTCTGTGTGCGTGCGTGCTTGTGTGTGTGTGCGCTTGTGCATGTGTGTGTTTGTGCAGGCTGTATACTGTAAGGTAAGTGTGTGTAGGGTGGATTGAGGTGAGAGTTGGAGCAGATGAGGAAAGGGTGGAGTATAATAACTTGGTTGTGAGAGACATAATGACAACATAGTGGAGAAAGAAGGTGTTAGTTGGCATTTTGTTCTCTCTCTCCTGTACTTCCCTGTCCTCCAGCACTCTAGTCATGCCCAAAGGAGGATCGGGCACGGAGCAGACGGGCGGCTACACTCCCAGTCACCAATCACACACGTAGATATAGCACATCATTAATTCACTCATACACGGGAGGGTGTTTTTCCCTTAAATTACAATCTAACACACACTCACACACATGCATTAATGCACACATGCAGAAGCGCACACACGCACACACAAAGACACACACATAGACACACACATAGATACACACATAGATGCACACACACACCCAACAGGTACTCAAAAAGGCTATTTGATTGCTTTTCTTATTTGATTTGACCTTTACGGTTTTTGTGGGATCTGTTTTCCAGACATGTGGACTCTAGGACCTGACTCTATCCCTTTTTCAGATTTGATGCAGTACATGGGATACTCTGCCATTCAGCGCGGGACAGTGAGTAAATTCTTCCATTCAATTATCTGAGCATTTGCCCAATAAAAATACCATCTGGGTGCTAGAAATAGATTAGTTTAAGGCCATACTAAATTATTAAACCATTCCCAGTGAAAGAGTCCCTGTCCCTAAAAGATTCAGACCTTTGATGTTTGTTACAAAGCTAGAGAATGCTGATGCACCGGGTGCCAGAGCCTGTGCCCCCTGGAACACTGCGACAGGACTCCTATCAGGGGTCAGGAGAGGGGGGAGGGATCTCCTGTCTGACCCCCCACTACCACCCTCTCTGCCCAAATGGTTTATTCATATACCAGGCCACCAGTATGAGAACAGACACAGGGCAGTGTACTATGCACAGGGCTTAACTCCTAACATGGCAGCCTGTGAGGTACTGGTACTGTAGCTGTGGTACATTTACTGCATAATACCATGACCTACTTGAGGGTCAGAGCACAGCGGGCAGAACTGTTTGAAATGACAAACTCAAAGACAAATCCTCACACACATAGGAAGACCTACAGTACAGCAAAGTATTTCTCATACTGTCGACACACGCCCTCCAGAAATCCAAACCCAGGAACATATGGCTGCATCTCATTCAGCAGATGCTGCTCACCTCCAAACCACCTTAGCGCAGTACTTTAGGGGCTAACAGATACACAGACACGCGCATACATACAATTGACATGCACACACGCGCACACACACACACACAATTATTGATAGATAGATAGATAGATAGATAGATAGATAGATAGATAGATAGATAGATAGATAGATAGATAGATAGATAGATAGATAGATAGATAGATAGATAGATAGATAGATAGATAGATAGATAGATAGATAGATAGATAGATAGATAGATAGATAGATAGATAGATAGATAGATAGATAGATAGATAGATAGATAGATAGATAGATAGATAGATAGATAGATAGATAGATAGATAGATAGATAGATAGATAGATAGATAGATAGATAGATAGATAGATAGATAGATAGATAGATAGATAGATAGATAGATAGATAGATAGATAGATAGATAGATAGATAGATAGATAGATAGATAGATAGATAGATAGATAGATAGATAGATAGATAGATAGATAGATAGATAGATAGATAGATAGATAGATAGATAGATAGATAGATAGATAGATAGATAGATAGATAGATAGATAGATAGATAGATGCACATTTATTACAAATAAAAAACAGAAATACCTTATTTACATAAGTATTCAGATCCTTTGCTATGAGGCTCGAAATTGAGCTCAGGTGAATCCTGTTTCCATTGATCATTCTTGAGATGTTTCTACTACTTGATTGGAGTCCACCTGTGATAAATTAAATTGATTGAACATGATTTGGAAAGGCACACACCTGTCTCTATAAGGTCCAACAGTTGTTCAAGTCAGAGCAAAAACCAAGCCATGAGGTCGAAGGAGTTGTCCGTAGAGCTCCGAGAGAGGATTTTGTCGAGGCATAGATCTGGGGAAGGGTACCAAAACATTTCTGCAGCATTGAAGGTTCCCAAGAACACAGTGGCCATAATTCTTAAATGGAAGAAGTTTGGAACCACCAAGACTTTTCCTAGAGCTGGCCGCATGGCCGAACTGAGCAATCAGGGGAGAAGGGCCTTGATCAGGGAGGTGAACAAGAACCCGATGGTCACTTTAGCAGAGCTCCAGTTCCTCTGTGGCGATGGGAGAACCTTCTAGAAGGACAACCATCTCTGCAGCACTCCACCAATCAGGCCTTTATAGTAGAGTGGCCAGACGGAAGCCACTCCTCAGTAAAAGGACAGCCCGCTTGAAGTTTGCCAAAAGGCACCTAAAGGACTCTCAGACCGGATGGACATCATGAAAATGATCGGAGAGGTTGAGGGTAGAGGAAGTTCAGAAGTAAAAACAAACAAAATAGAATTATTGTAAAATTGACTGTGTCCATAAAATGTATATAGTATGTATAAGCTGGAAGTAGAGGCCTAAGCGTTGTTGTTCACTAGTTTACTCCAATTAGGGAAGGGGTAGTGGGGTTCTAAAGTAATAAAAGGAAATATGTATATATATCAAATAAAATAAATTTTTATTTGCCACATGCGCAGAATACAACAGGCCTGGCCATGCACTCATGGGTGAACAGGGAGTACAGGAGGGGACTGAGCACGCACCCCTGAGGGGCCCCCGTGTTGTTACTATTTTTTTTTTTTTATTGTTTATTGTTACCTACCCTTACCACCTGGGGGTGGCCCGTCAGGAAGTCCAGGATCCAGTTGCAGAGGGAGGTGTTTAGTCCCAGGATCCTTGGCTTAGTGATGAGCTTTGAGGGCACTATGGTGTTGACCGCTGAGCTGTAGTCAATGAATAGCATTCTCACGTAGGTGTTCCTCTTGTCCAGGTGGGAAAGGGCAGTGTGGAGTGCAATAGAGATTGCATCATCTGTGGATCTGTTGGGGCGGTATGCAAATTGGAGTGGGTCTAGGGTTTCTGGGATAATGGTGTTGATGTGAGCCATGACCAGCCTTTCAAAGCACTTCATGGCTACAGACGTGAGTGCTACGGGCCGGTAGTCATTTAGGCAGGTTATCTTAGTGTCCTTGGGCACATGGACTATGGTGGTCTGCTTGAAACATGTTGGTATTACAGACTCAGTCAGGGGACATGTTGAAAATGTCAGTGAAGACACTTGCCAGTTGGTCAGCACATGCTCAGAGTACACGTCCTGGTAATCTGTCTGGCCCTGCGGCCTTGTGAATGTTGACCTGCTTAAAAGTCTTACTCATATCGGCTACGGAGAGCGTGAACACATAGTCATCCGGAACAGCTGATGCTCTTATGCATGCTTCAGTGTTGCTTGACTCGAAGCGATCATAGAAGTGATTTAGCTCGTCTGGTAGGCTTGTGTCACTGGGCGGCTGTGCTTCCCTTTGTAGTCTGTAATAGTTTTCAAGGCCTGCCACATCCGACGAGCGTCAGAGCCGGTGTAGTACGATTCAATCTTAGTCCTGTATTGACTCTTTGCCTGTTTGATGGTTCGTCGGAGGGCATAGCGAGATTTCTCATAAGCTTCCTGGTTAGAGTCCCGCTCCTTGAAAGCAGCAGCTCTACCTTTTAGCTCAGTGCAGATGTTGCCTGTAATCCATGGCTTCTGGTTGGGGTATGTACGTACGGTCACTGTGGGGACGACGTCATCGATGCACTTATTGATGAAGCCGGTGACTGATGTGGTGTACTCCTCAATGCTATCTGAAGAATCCCGGAACATATTCCAGTCTGTGCTAGCAAAACAGTCCTGTAGCTTAGCATCTGCGTCATCTGACCACTTTTTTATTAACCGAGACACTGGTGCTTCCTGCTTTAGTTTTTGCTTATAAGCATGAATCAGGAGGATAGAGTTATGGTCAGATATGCCAAATAGAGGGCGAGGGAGAGCTTTGTATGCGTCTCTGTATGTGGAGTAAAGGTGGTCTAGAGTTTTTTTTCTCTGGTTGCACATTTAACATGCTGATAGAAATTAGGCAGAACGGATATAAGTTTCCCTACATTAAAGTCCCCGGCCACTAGGAGCGCTGCCTCTGGATGAGCGTTTTCCTGTCTGCTTATGGCCTTATACAGCTCATTGAGTGCAATCTTAGTGCCAGCATCGGTTTGTGGGGGTAGGTAGACAGCTACAAAAAATATAGATGAAAACTCTCTTGGTAAATAGTGTGGTCTACAGCTTATCATGAGATACTCTACCTCAGGTGAGCAAAACCTCGAGACTTCCTTAGTATTAGATTGTATCCCCAGAGAATGATGTTTCCACCTCCATGCTTCACGGTTGGGATGGTGTTCTTGGGATTGTACTCATCCTTCTTTTTCCTCCAAACACGGCGAGTGGAGTTTAGACCAAAAAGCTCTATTTTTGTCTCATCAGACCACATGACCTTCTCCCATTCCTCCTCTGGATCATCCAGATGGTCATTGGCAAACTTCAGACGGGCCTAGAAATGCGCTGGCTTGAGCAGGGGGACCTTGCGTGCGCTGCAGGATTTTAATCCATGACGGCGTAGTGTGTTACTAATCGTTTTCTTTGAGACTGTGGTCCCAGCTCTCTTCAGGTCATTGACCAGGTCCTGCCGTGTAGTTCTGGGCTGATCCCTCACCTTCCTCATGATCATTGATGCCCCACGAGGCGGGATCTTGCATGGAGCCCCAGACCGAGGGTGATTGACCGTCATCTTGAACTTCTTCCATTTTCTAATAATTGCGCCAACAGTTGTTGCCTTCTCACCAAGCTGCTTGCCTATTGTCCTGTAGCCCATCCCAGCCTTGTGCAGGTCTACAATTTTATCCCTGATGTCCTTACACAGCTCTCTGGTCTTGGCCATTGTGGAGTGTCTTTTATACAGGTAACGAGTTCAAACAGGTGCAGTTAATACAGGTAATGAGTGGAGAACAGGAGGGCTTCTTAAAGAAAACTAACAGGTCTGTGAGAGCCGGAATTCTTACTGGTTGGTAAGTGATCAAATATTTATGTCATGCAATAAAATGCAAATTAATTACTTAAAAATCATACGATGTGATTTTCTGGAATTTTGTTTTAGATTCCGTCTCTCACAGTTGAAGTGTACCTATGATACAAATTACAGACCTCTACATGCTTTGTAAGTAGGAAAACCTGCAAAATCAGCAGTGTATCAAATACTTGTTCTCCCCACTGTATATGTATGTATACAGTGAGGGAAAAAAGTATTTGATCCCCTGCTGATTTGTACTTTTGCCCACTGACAAAGACATGATCAGTCTATAATTTTAATGGTAGTTTTATTTGAACAGTGAGAGACAGAATAACAACAACAAAATCCAGAAAAACGCATGTCAAAAATTGTATAAATTGATTTGCATTTTAATGAGGGAAATAAGTATTTGACCCCTCTGCAAAACATGACTTTGTACTTGGTTGCAAAACCCTTGTTGGCAATCACAGAGGTCAGACGTTTCTTGTAGTTGGCCACCAGGTTTGCACACATCTCAGGAGGGATTTTGTTTCACTCCTCTTTGCAGATCTTCTCCAAGTCATTAAGGTTTCAAGGCTGACGTTTGGCAACTCGAACCTTCAGCTCCCTCCACAGATTTTCTATGGGATTAAGGTCTGGAGACTGGGTAGGCCACTCCAGGACCTTAATGTGCTTCTTCTTGAGCCATTCCTTTGTTGCCTTGGCCGTGTGTTTTGGGTCATTGTCATGCTGGAATACCCATCCACGACCCATTTTCAATGCCCTGGCTGAGGGAAGGAGGTTCTCACCCAAGATTTGACGGTACATGGCCCCGTCCACCGTCCCTTTGATGCGATGAAGTTGTCCTGTCCCCTTAGCAGAAAAACACCCCCAAAGCATAATGTTTCCACCTCCATGTTTGACGGTGTTGATGGTGTTCTTGGGGTCATAGGCAGCATTCCCCCTCTTCCAAACACGGCGAGTTGAGTTGATGCCAAAGAGCTCGATTTTGGTCTCATCTGACCACAACACTTTCACCCAGTTCTCCTCTGAATCATTCAGATGTTAATTGGAAAACTTCAGACGGGCCTGTATATGTGCTTTCTTGAGCAGGGGGAGCTTGCGGGCGCTGCAGGATTTCAGTCCTTCACGGCGTAGTGTGTTACCAATTGCTTTCTTGGTGACTATGGTCCCAGCTGCCTTGAGATCATTGACAAGATCCTCCCATGTAGTTCTGGGCTGATTCCTCACCGTTCTCATGATCATTGCAACTCCACGAGGTGAGATCTCAGAGGGAGATTGACAGTTCTTTTGTGTTTCTTCCATTTGCGAATAATTGCACCAACTGTTGTCATCTTCTCACCAAGCTGCTTGGCGATGGTCTTGTAGCCCATTCCAGCTTTGTGTAGGTCTACAATCTTGTCCCTGACATCCTTGGAGAGCTCTTTGGTCTTGGCCATGGTGGAGAGTTTGGAATCTGATTGATTGATTGCTTCTGTGGACAGGTGTCTTTTATACAGGTAACAAACTGAGATTAGGAGCACTCCCTTTAAGAGTGTGCTCCTAATATCAGCTCGTTACCTGTATAAAAGACACCTGGGAGCCAGAAATCGTTCTGATTGAGAGGGGGTCAAATACTTATTTCCCTCATTAAAATGCAAATCAATTTATAACATTTTTGACATGCGTTTTTCTGGATTTTTTTGTTGTTATTCTGTCTCTCACTGTTCAAATAAACCTACCATTAAAATTATAGACTGATCATTTCTTTGTCAGTGGGCAAACGTACAAAATCAGCAGGGGATCAAATACTTTTTTCCCTCACTGTATGTATGTATGTGTAAATGTATGTGTATATATATATATATATATATATATATATATATATATATATATATATATATATATATATATATATATATATATATATTGCAAGAAGAAGAAAAAACATATGGGGGATTGGAAGTGATGTAGAGAATTACATTGATGGAAGTGACAATCTATCTGCAATATTAAAGCTGATCTACCTGAAATAAAACAATAAAAAATAAAAAATAAATAAAAGGACTCTCAGACCATGAGAAACAAGACTCTCTGGTCAGATGAATCCAAGATTTAACTCTTTGACCTGAATGCCAAGCGTCACGTCTGGAGGAAACCTGGCACCATCCCTACTGTGAAGCATCGTGGTGGCGGCATCATGCTGTGGGGAAGTTTTTCAGTGGCAGGGGCTGGGAGACTAGTCAGGATCAAGGGAAAGATGAACGGAGCAAAGTACAGAGAGATCTTTGATGAAAACCTGCTCCAGAGCAATCAGGACCTCAGACTGGGGCAAAGGTTCACCTTCCAACAGGACAACAAACCTAAACACACAGCCAAGACAACGCAGGAGTGGCTTCGGGACAAGTCTCTGAATGTCCTTGAGTGGCCCAGCCAGAGCCCGGAATTGAACCCGATCGAACCAGAGCTTGAGAGGATCTGCAGAGAAGAATGGGAGAAACTCCCCAAATAAATGTGTGCCAAGCTTGTAGCGTCATACCCAAGAAGACTCGAGGCTGTAATCGCTGCCAAAGGTGCTTCAACAAAATACTGAATAAATGGTCTGAATACTTATGTAAATGTGATATTTCAGTCTTTTATTTTTAAAAACCTATTTTTGTTTTGTCATTATGGGGTATTGTGTGTAGATTGATGAGGGGGGAAAAAACGATTTAATACATTTTAGAACAAGGCTGTAACAAAATGTGGAAAAGGGGAAGGGGTCTCAATACTTTCCGAATGCACTGTACATGTGTGTATGTGTGTGTGTGTCCATGTGTGTGCACGTGTGTGCTTGAATGCGAGCGTGTGTATATACATGTGTACACGCGTACAAGCACCTGCGCGGCATCAGCCTCAGGCAAACAGGCATTGGATGTAACAGCGGTGCCCCTCAGTGTCATTCAAACTAACTTTTTTGTTTTATTTACTTTGACTTTATTTTTTACTTTTATCTTTGACTGTCATTCTATCCCCCACCCAGCAACTCCACTCCCACTTGCCTCCAGTTCCAAATCCCAACCCTCAGCTTCCCTCAGCCCATCCCACCTATCTCTGCTGGCCACCTTCTTCGGATTTCTACGTGCCATATATATTTCAACTATGCTGTGATGTTTAACATACAATTTGAATCTACAGTGCCTTGCAAAAGTATTCATCCCCCTTGGCGTTTTTCCTATTTTGTTGCATTACAACCTGTAATTTAAATGGATTTTTATTTGGATTTCATGTAATGGACATACACAAAATAGTCCAAAAAATAAATAACGGAAAAGTGGTGTGTGCATATGTATTCACCCCCTTTGCTATGAAGCCCCTAAATAGCATCTGGTGCAACCAATTACCTTCAGAAGTCACATAATTAGTTAAATAAAGTCCACCTGTGTGCAATCTAAGTGTCACATGATCTGTCACATTATCTCAGTATATATACACCTGTTCTGAAAGGCCCCAGAGTCTGCAACACCACTAAGCAAGGGGCATCACCAAGCAAGCGGCACCATGAACACCAAGGAGCTCTCCAAAGAGGTCAGGGACAAAGTTGTGGAGAAGTACAGATCAGGGTTGGGTTATAAAAAAATATCTGAAACTTTGAACATCCCACGGAGCACCATTAAATCCATTATTTAAAAAATTGAAAGAATATGGCACCACAACACACCTGCCAAGAGAGGACCGCCCACCAAAACTCATGGAACAGGCAAGGAGGGCATTAATCAGAGGCAACAAAGAGACCAAAGATAACCCCGAAGGAGCTGCAAAGCTCCACAGCGGAGATTGGACTATCTGTCCATAGGAACACTTTAAGTTGTACTCTCCACAGAGCTGGGCTTTACGGAAGAGTGGGCAGAAAAAAAGCCATTGCTTGAAGAAAAAAATAAGCAAACACGTTTGGTGTTCGCCAAAAGGCATGTGGGAGACTCCCCAAACATATGGAAGAAAGTACTCTGGTCAGATGAGACTAATATTGAGCTTTTTGGCCATCATGGAAAACGCTATGTCTGGCACAAACCCAACACCTCTCATCACCCCGAGAAAACCATCCCCACAGTGAAGCATGGTGGTGGCAGCATCATGCTGTGGGGATGTTTTTCATTGGCAGGGACTGGGAAACTGGTCAGAATTGAAGGAATGATGGATGGCGCTAAATACAGGGAAATTCTTGAGGGAAACCTGTTTCAGTCTTCCAGAGATTTGAGACTGGGACGGAGGTTCACCTTCCAGCAGGACAATGACCATAAGCATACAGCTAAAGCAACACTCAAGTGGTTTAAGGGAAACATTTAAATGTCTTGGAATGGCCTAGTCAACGCCCAGACCTCAATCCAATTGAGAATCTGTGGTATGACTTAAAGATTGCTGTACACCAGCGGAACCCATCCAACTTGAAGGAGCTGGAGCAGTTTTGCCTTGAAGAATGGGCAAAAATCCCAGTGGCTAGATGTGCCAAGCTTATAGAGACATACCCCCAAGAGACTTGCGGGGGGGGGGGTGAATAGTTATGCACGCTCAAGTTTTCTGTTTTTTTGTCATATTTCTTGTTTGTTTCATCCCAAAAAATATTTAGCATCTTCAAAGTGGTAGGCATGTTGTGTAAATCAAATGATACAACCCCCCCCAAAATCAATTTTAATTCCAGGTTGCAAGGCAACAAAATAGGAAAAATGCCAAGGGGGATGAATATATTCGCAAGCCACTGTATGTAGCTTCTTAGTTTCTAATGGTATTCTTATTTATTGTGTGTTTTTGTTCTACCTTATGTTATTTGTAGTGCTACATTGATATTGATTACTCCATTGTTGGGTTTGGAGCTTGCAAGAAAGGCATTTCACTGTACTTGTGCACGTGACATTAAAACTTGAAACTTGAAACTTGACTGCAGGCACCACGCTGCAGGCTCCATGGCTGCAGGCTCCACGGCTGCAGGCTCAGGTGTCCCTGAACGATGCCACTCAACTAGAGGATCCTTCATTCATCATCGTCCACAGAGCGTGGAAATGAAACCCCAAAAACGAAGCAGTTTTACCAGCGTCTCAGATTCATGGGCCGAGACACTTCATCAAACAACAGATAATCTAAACACACTTTGAGAAGAAAAATTACTTTCTTTATCTTTCCGCAGATGATAAAAACAATTTTTCAAAGACCAAGTATAATGGAATTCATGAAAAGGCAATTTCACCCTTGGGTAGAAATGGGGCAGCCCAGTACGGGTATGTTTGGTTTTTTGTAATGTTGATTTCCTTATTGTAAACACAGTGCTAGTGCCTACAGTACATTGACACTCCATTGCATCTCTAGTGTGTATGCATGGCAGTGCTTGCTGCAAGCATTAAAGCTTCTTTGCGAGTGTCAAAGCTGTACAAACAGGGACCAGGGATACACACACACATTCATCTGCTATGTCCATCATTCATTATTCAGGCAAAGTCATAAACTATGTCTATGTGTTTTTCTAGTGTGTTTGTGTGTATGTGTATGTATGTATGCATGCGTGCGTGTGTGTCTATGTGTTTATGAGCATTTGTGCATGTGTGAGTATGTGTGTGTACGCTCATGTGGGTGCCACCCACATAGCTACAGTATACACTGACTGCACAGTGAAAGCTTTAGTCATGCTGTGCTGGATCCATAGATTTGCATGTCTTTAGACTGAGGACCTTGACACAATAAGACAGAGAAAAGCTTCACCTTGTCCTACCTGCTAGGGATTATTTCTCCACCGCTTACACAAGTCAGAGGAGGCCTTGATTTCCTCCAGACTCTGTTCGTGGGCTCAGAGGATGCAAAAATCAGTGCTTCATCATTACTTATCTGCCCTAAAATGACCCTTGGAAAGATAGCGTATGTACTGAGTTTATTCAAAAGACCAGACCTTTGTATTGGAGAGAAGGCATCTCAAATTTAACATACATTTTAATAATATTAGTGTTTCATCCAGCCATTTATGAGCGTGCGCTACTCCAGAGATCGAGATGAAAAGCCTTGTAGCAAAGGAAAATATTGACAATATCCACTTCCTCCCCTGTTGCATTTCATTAAGTCATTCATTAAAGCGTTCTAACATGGCCATGCTTAATGCAACCCGGTCTCATTTAATGCCTTCTGTTCTCAGAAGGCAAATTGCTCTGTTCAATCAGTTTCCCCCTACATAAAGACACGCTGTGCCAGAGTCTGCCGTAGTAGCTGACCTTTCCGATGTGGGTTCAAGCCCCGTTTCAGCCACTTTCCTATCCGTGACCCTCTACTTTCTACTACCCCCTCTACACTTTCCCACTGTAAGTAAAATACTTAGATCGGACATCCAATCTCCTTAAAAAAAAATGCCAGAAGGAATAATTCATCTCTTTCTGTTATTATGTTCAAAGATGGGGTCATGACCACTCAGTTTTAACTACTACTACATCCTTCAAGTGTAAAACACCATGTGATATATAACACAAAACATATCTACTACATCCTTCAAGTGTAAAACACCATGGGATATATAACTCAAAACATATCTACTACATCCTTCAAGTGTAAAACACCATGGGATATATAACACAAAACATATCTACTACATACTTCAAGTGTAAAACACCATGGGATATATAACACAAAACATATCTACTACATCCTTCAAGTGTAAAACACCATGGGATATATAACTCAAAACATATCTACTACATCCTTCAAGTGTAAAACACCATGGGATATATAACACAAAACATATCTACTACATCCTTGAAGTGTAAAACACCATGGGATATATAACACAAAACATATCTACTACATCCTTCAAGTGTAAAACACCATGGGATATATAACACAAAACATATCTACTACATCCTTCAAGTGTAAAACACCATGGGATATATAACTCAAAACATATCTACTACATCCTTCAAGTGTAAAACACCATGGGATATATAACACAAAACATATCTACTACATCCTTCAAGTGTAAAACACCATGGGATATATAACACAAAACATATCTACTACATCCTTCAAGTGTAAAACACCATGGGATATATAACACAAAACATATCTACTACATCCTTCAAGTGTAAAACACCATGGGATATATAACACAAAACATATCTACTACATCCTTCAAGTGTAAAACACCATGGGATATATAACACAAAACATATCTACTACATCCTTCAAGTGTAAAACACCATGGGATATATAACTCAAAACATATCTACAAGTTGCGTAGGCCTACAGTACAGTGTCACAAGGGTAGTTAGCAAAAATAAGACTTTGAAGTTGCTTAACCCTCCCGTTGTCCTAGGGTCAAAATGACCCGCCACTGTGTTGAACCAACTTTATTGAATTTTTACATTTTTGGATCATTTGTGAGAAGGAGGCAGTGATACTTTCTTTAAAGTCTCACTGCCTCCTTCTCACAAATGATCCCAAAAACATAAAAATTAAATAAATTTGGTTCAACACAGTGGCGGGTCATTTTGACCCTAGGACAACGGGAGGGTTAACCTGCCCAAAACCTTCAAATGTCATAATTTGAACTCTGTAAACTCTTAGTGAGTGAGTTTTCCATTAGTGATATTCTACACACTCTTGATCAGTTGCCTTGCTATATTTTCACAGGGAGAAGTGGGTTATGGCTGAATGGAAAGTAGAACAGTTTTATTGGAAGGGTTCCATTGTGCCACAGACTGTAGTTCCATATCCTATTGATCAGTGACCAGTCTTCATCAGTTCATTCATGATAACACACTAATCATTACAAACCAACTCAGCTACACCATGATAAAATCTGGTACGAGCTAAACAGTCAAGCCATGCCAGAAGCAACTTCTCCTGTTTAGAACTGCCATGATTGGATATCACGCAAATGCAATATGTTTATCTTAATATGGCTCAATATGTTATTTTACCCTCTTGAATGCCTGAATGATTTCTTATAAATACTAATGATGATGGAAATTGGTATAATAGTTTAAATTGAGTCGACTGTTACTGCAGTATGGTCACCCCAATCTGCAGGTGATGTGTCTCTCTCTCTCCTGTCCAATCTTGAGTTGAGAACATTAACAAGAAACTTCGCCTCAGCCTTAAACTGGATTTGAAATATCCCACATAAGCTCACTTGGGCTAGAACAGTGTGTGTGTATGAATGTATTTACACATATTGCAGCTAGTTCTGTATGAATTATGCATACTGTAGCATTGTGTAATTATAGGGCACACTGCGCGTGTTTGCTGCTTTGGTAATAGAAGGTGGATGTTTATGGATGACGAGGCTGTCAGACTTTCTCACCAGCTATACCCTACATCTCCTATTCCTGTACCACAATATGCTTTACTTATTAGATATAGTATGGAGGAGAGCCCATACTGCAGAAGTTGACTGGGTGCGGTTATGGTGCTATGTTAGATTAGTCAACTTCTGGGGTTAGGAACACTTTCCATGGGTAAGCTTAATTTAGCTATCTTCTATGACAAGGTATTGTTTAGTTGGCTTATGTTTCAAATGGGTTTGTTTACATCATGCTACATTGTGTTTACAGTAAAATGACCCAGACAGGGTAGGTGGAATTCATCAAGTTCAAATGAGGTCAGTCTGACAAGGCTATGTTTAGCAGTGGATATTAGACCATACATTTACATTTACATCATTTAGCAGACACTCTTATCCAGAGCGACTTACAAATTGGTGCATTCAACTTATGATGGCCAGTGGGACAACCACCTTTTTTTTATTCTTTTTTTTTAATGGGGGGTGGGGGAAGAAGAATTACTTTATACTATTCCAGGTATTCCTTAAAGAGATAGGGTTTCAAGTGTCTCCGGAAGGTGGTCAGTGATTCCGCTGTCCTGGCGTCGTGGGGGGGCTTGTTCCACCATTGGGGTGCCAGAGCAGCGAATAGCTTTGACTGGGCTGAGCGGGAACTGTGCTTCCGTAGAGGTAGGGGAGCTAGCAGGCCAGAGGTGGATGAACGTAGTGCCCTCGTTTGGGTGTAGGGTCTGATCAGAGCCTGAAGGTAAGGAGGTGCCGTTCCCCTCACAGCTCCATAGGTAAGCACCATGGTCTTGTAGTAGATGCGAGCCTCAACTGGAAGCCAGTGGAGTGTGCGGAGGAGCGGGGTGACATGAGAGAACTTGGGAAGGTTGAACACCAGACGGGCTGCAGCGTTCTGGATAAGTTGAAGGGGTTTAATGGCACAGGCAGGGAGCCCAGCCAACATTGAGTTGCAGTAATCCAGAGGGGAGATGACAAGTGCCTGGATTAGGACCTGTGCCGCTTTCTGTGTAAGGTAGGGTCATACTCTGCGAATGTTGTAGAGCATGAACCTGCAGGATTGGGTCATCGCTTTGATGTTAGCGGAGAACGACAGGGTATTGTCCAGGGTCACGCCAAGGTTCTTTGCACTCTGGGAGGAGGACACAATGGAGTTGTCAACCGTGATGGCGAGATCATGGAGCGGGCAGTCCTTCCCCGGGAGGAAGAGCAGCTCCGTCTTGCCGAGGTTCAGCTTGATGTGGTGATCCGACATCCACGCTGATATGTCTGCCAGACATGCAGAGATGCGATTCGCCACCCGGTTATCAGAAGTTAATTGTGTGTCGTCTGCGTAGCAATGATAGGAGAGACCATGTGAGGATATGACAGAGCCAAGTAATTTGGTGTATAGAGAGAATAGGAGCGGGCCTAAAACTAAGCCCTGGGGGACACCAGTGGTGAGAGCACATGGTGCGGAGACAGATTCTCGCCACGCCACCTGGTAGGAGCGACCTGTCAGGTAGGACGCAATCCAAGAGTGAGCAGCGCCGGAGATGCCCAACTCGGAGATGGTGGAGAGGAGGATCTGATGGTTCACAGTATCAAAGGCAGCGGATAGGTCTAGAAGGATAAGAGCAGAGGAGAGAGAGTTAGCTTTAGCAGTGCGGAGAGCCTCCGTGACACAGAGAAGAGCAGTCTCAGTTGAATGACCAGTCTTGAAACCTGACTGGTTTGGATCAAGAAGGTCATTATGAGAGAGATAGCAGGAGAGTTGGCTAGAGACGGTACGCTCAAGAGTTTTGGAGAGAAAATAAAGAAGGGATACTGGTCTGTAGTTGTTGACATCGGAGGGATCGAGTGTAGGTTTTGTGAGGAGGGGTGCAACTCTCGCTCTCTTGAAGACGGAAGGGACATGGCCAGCGGTCAAGGATGAGTTGATGAGCGAGGTGAGGTAAGGGAGAAGGTCTCCGGAAATGGTCTGGAGAAGAGAGGAGGGGATAGGGTCAAGCGGGCAGGTTGTTGGGCGGCCGGCCGTCACAAGTCGCAAGATTTCATCTGGAGAGAGAGGGGAGAAAGAAGTCAAAGCATAGGGTAGGGCAATGTGAGCAGGAACAGCGGTGTCATTTGACTTAATATATGAGGATCGGATGTCGTCAACCTTCTTTTCAAAATGGTTGACGAAGTCATCCACAGAGAGGGATGAGGGAGGGGGAGGAGGAGGGGGATTCAGCAGGGAGGAGAAGGTGGCAAAGAGCTTCCTAGGGTTAGAGGCAGTGGCTTGAAATTTAGAGTGTCTAAGGCTTGGAGCATTTAAAAAAAAGATAGATCAGTTGGACTATTATTAGTAGGAGGCCTAGACTGTGTGACCCATTTGTGAGGCTGAACTATGGTCAGTTAGGCTGTAAGTAGTAGACTGTGAGCTGTCTCCCTCCAGTAATATCTAGACCACCTCAGGGCCTGTCAGATTCCCTCTAGCCCTCTCTGAGGGGAGCAGAGGGCTCAACGCTTAGTGCTCCACTGGGCCATACTGAGACTGGACCCCATGTGCAACTCAAGATGGTCCACAGCAATAACAACCCCAAAAAACGAAAAAATGAAAACACAAACTGTTTGTGTGTGTGTGTGCGTGTGTGCATTCACGTGCAGGTGAGTTAGCATGTATTTGTTTACACAGTAGGGGGAAAGGGGATGCCTAGTCAGTTGCACAACTGAATGCATTCAACCAAAATTTGTCTTCCACATTTAACCCCTCTGAGTCAGAGAGGTGCAGGGCGCTGCCTTAATCGACGTCCACGGTGCCCGGGGAGTAGTTGTTGTTGTGGGTTTAACTGCCTTGCTCAAGGGCAGAATGGCGGATTTTCCCACCTTGCCGGCTCTGGGATTCAACCTTTCTGTTACTGGCCCAAAGCTCTTAACCGCTAGGCTACCTGCCACCTATATATATTTTGGGTCTGTATCTGAGTCACACAGTACACTCCCAGACTCAATATGACACATACGTCTGAAGTTGGGCTATGCTGAGCTAGTAAGAGAAGGAGTAATGCAGAGTCGTTTGTTGAAACAAAACCTAAGTGTTGGCTATATGCATTATGGCCAAAAAATGTACTTACTACGACTGATATATGTGGCTGTCTCACCTAGCTATCTTAAGATGAATGCTGTAAGTCACTGTAAGTTGCTCTGGATAAGAGCTTCTGCTAAATGACTAAATATGCATTGCTTATTGCTTTTTATAATGGCGGAGACAGACTCCATAAAACATGAGTCCACGTCTCTGTAAAAGCAACAGTTTGTTTCATAATTGCAGCTGTACGCATGCACACATACAAACTACAACAAAATTATAATATACAAAACTGCTGGGTTAATAATTAATTGACAGAATTCATAAATAGAGAATCAGGAGTGATTTAATTAACAGAGGCTGAAATTAAGCTCAATGAATTGGCTTTAACATGGAGAGAGTGTTGGAGAGAGAGAGAGAGTTAGAGAGTGCTAGAGAGAGAGAGAGAGAGAGAGAGAGAGAGTGCTAGAGAGAGAGAGAGAGAGAGAGAGAGAGGGGGGTACCTGACAAGAAGGTTATTCGATTTTGTTTATTCATAGATGTACAGTGGGGAAAAAAAGTATTTAGTCAGCCACTAATTGTGCAAGTTCTCCCACTTAAAAAGATGAGAGAGGCCTGTAATTTTCATCACAGGTACACGTCAACTATGACAGACAAAATGAGATTTTTTTTTCTCAGAAAATCACATTGTAGGATTTTTAATGAATTTATTTGCAAATTAGTAAATGACCTGCAGAGAGCTGGGACCAAAGTAACAAAGCCTACCATCAGTAACACACTACGCCGCCAGGGACTCAAATCCTGCAGTGCCAGACGTGTCCCCCTGCTTAAGCCAGTACATGTCCAGGCCCGTCTGATGTTTGCTAGAGTGCATTTGGATGATCCAGAAGAGGATTGGGAGAATGTCATATGGTCAGATGAAACCAAAATATAACTTTTTGGTAAAAACTCAACTCGTCGTGTTTGGAGGACAAAGAATGCTGAGTTGCATCCAAAGAACACCATACCTACTGTGAAGCATGGGGGTGGAAACATCATGCTTTGGGGCTGTTTTTCTGCAAAGGGACCAGGACGACTGATCCGTGTAAAGGAAAGAATGAATGGGGCCATGTATCGTGAGATTTTGAGTGAAAACCTCCTTCCATCAGCAAGGGCATTGAAGATGAAACGTGGCTGGGTCTTTCAGCATGACAATGATCCCAAACACACCGCCCAGGCAACGAAGGAGTGGCTTCGTAAGAAGCATTTCAAGGTCCTGGAGTGGCCTAGCCAGTCTCCAGATCTCAACCCCATAGAAAATCTTTGGAGGGAGTTGAAAGTCCGTGTTGCCCAGCGACAGCCCCAAAACATCACTGCTCTAGAGGAGATCTGCATGGAGGAATGGGCCAAAATACCAGCAACAGTGTGTGAAAACCTTGTGAAGACTTACAGAAAACGTTTGACCTGTGTCATTGCCAACAAAGGGTATATAACAAAGTATTGAGAAACTTTTGTTATTGACCAAATACTTATTTTCCACCATAATTTGCAAATAAATTCATTAAAAATCCTACAATGTGATTTTCTGAAAAGAAAAATCTCATTTTGTCTGTCATAGTTGACGTGTACCTATGATGAAAATTACAGGCCTCTCTCATCTTTTTAAGTGGGAGAACTTGCACAATTGGTGGCTGACTAAATACTTTTTTTCCCCACTGTATGTGACTCGAGGGTAAGTTAAAATGTCTGCGGTAAGCCAAAACATTTCATAATAGTCCCTGTTGTCCTGTAGTCTACATTTCTCAACACTGAGGTATTGCTTTTTGTTGCAGATGTCATCATGCTTTTGATGTTGTCTGAAATGAAAAGTGACAATGTCTTGGTGTTCTGTTTACATACTGTTTTACTACTTTAAATGTGTATACTGTTGCTATGAATTACTGCACTGCTGGAGCTAGAAACACCAATAAATTTGTCTCGTTTACTGACCTGGAAACAAAGCACATACAAACACAAAATCTGATGTACAGTTGAAGTCTGAAGTTTACATACACTTAGGTTGGAGTCATTAAAACTTGTTTTTCAACCACTCCACAGATTTCTTGTTAACAAACTATAGTTTTGGCAAGTCGGTTAGGACATCTACTTTGTGCATGACACAAGTCATTTTTCCAACAATTATTTACAGACAGATTATTTCACTTATAATTCACTGTATCACAATTCCAGTGGGTCAGAAGTTTACTTACACTAAGTTGACTGTGCCTTTAAACAGCTTGGAAAATTCCAGAAAATGATGTCATGGCTTTACATTTTTAGTCATTTAGCAGATGCTCTTATCCAGAGCGACTTACAGTTAGTGCATACATTACTTTTTTTTAAATATATATATATTTTTATTTTATTTTTATTTTTTTATACCCCCCGTGGGAAACAAACCCACAACCCTGGCGTTGCAAACGCCATGCTCTACGAACTGAGCTACATCCCCTGCCGGCCATTACCTCCCCTACCCTAGACGACGCTGGGCCAATTGTGCGCCGCCCCATGGGTCTCCCGGTCGGCGACGACAGAGCCTGGATTCGAACCAGGATCTCTAGTGGCACAGCTAACACTGCGATGCAGAGCCTTAGACCACTGCGCCACTCGGGAGTTTAGAAGCTTCTGATAGGCTAATTGACATCATTTGAGTCAATTGGAGGTGTACCTGTGGATGTATTTCAAGGCCTACCTTCAAACGCAGTGCCTCTTTGCTTGACATCATGGGAAAATCAAAAGAAATCAGCCAAGACCTCAGAAAAACAATTGTAGACCTCCACAAGTCTTGGGAGCAACTTCCAAATGCCTGACGGTACCACGTTCATATGTACTAACAATAGTACACAAGTATAAACACCATGGGACCATGCAGCTGTCATACCGCTCAGGAATGAGATGTGTTCTGTCTCCTAGAGATAAACGTACCTTGGTGCGAAAAGTGCAAATCAATCCCAGAACAACAGCAAAGGACCTTGTGAAGATGCTGGAGGAAACACGTACAAAAGTATCTATATCCACAGTAAAACGAGTCCTATATCGACATAACCTGAAAGGCCGCTCAGCAAGGTAGAAGCCACTGCTCAAAAACCACCATAAAAAAGCAGTTTGCAACTGCACATGGGGACAAAGATCATACTTTTGGTAGAATTGTCCTCTGGTCTGATGAAACAAAAATAGAACTGTTTGACCATAATGACCATCGTTATGTTTGGAGGAAAAAGGGGAAGGCTTGCAAGCCGAAGAACACCATCCCAACCGTGAAGCACGGGGGTGGCAGCATCATGCTGTGGGGGTGCTTTGCTGCAGGAGGGACTGGTGCACTTCACAAAATAGATGGCATCATGAGGAAGGAAAATTATGTGGATATATTGAAGCAACATCTCAAGACATCAGTCAGGAAGTTAAAGCTTGGTCACAAATGGGTCTTCCAAATGGACAATGACCCCAAGCTTACTTCAAAAATTGTGGCAAAATGGCTTAAGGACAACAAAGTCAAGATATTGGAGTGGCCATCACAAAGCCCTGACCTCAATCCTATAGAAAATTTGTGGGCAGAACTGAAAAAGCGTGTGCGAGCAAGGAGGCCTACAAACCTGACTCAGTTACACCAGCTCTGTCAGGAGGAATGGGCCAAAATTCACCCAACGTATTGTGGGAAGCTTGTGGAAGGCTACCCGAAGCGTTTGACCCAAGTTAAACAATTTAAAGGCAATGCTACCAAATACTAATTGAGTGTATGTAAACTTCTGACCCACTGGGAATGTGATGAAAGAAATAAAAGCTGAAAGAAATCATTCTCGCTACTATTATTCTGACATTCTTAAAATAAAGTGGTGATCCTAACTTACCTAAAACAGGGAATCTTTCCTAGGATTAAATGTCAGGAATTGTGAAAAACTGAGTTTAAATGTATTTGGCTAAGGTGTATGTAAACTTCCGACTTCAACTGTATATGTTGCATATACATAGAGTCAGGATTATTTATTTTTACCATGCAACCTGACCAGGGAAAAAAAACATGGTTTACTATTGTTGTTTGTGTGAATCTCTTAAAGAGATGTTTGATATTGTTTGTTTTACCTAAGGTGTTAATGACTGTGATGTTTGAGTTAATGAAAATGGATTGGCTGGCTAACCGGAGCACTCCTCCACTTGAGTAACACACAAAAGCAGAGAGGGGGCAAAAGCAGGACTGAATTCCCAACAGAAAGATGTTCCGTTAATAGCACGTATTGATTGATCAATTAAAAAGCTGAATTTTACATTTACATTTACATCATTTAGCAGACGCTCTTATCCAGATCACTTACGCTGGAACTTATTTTTCATTTGAACTATAGTTTCGCTGGGTAGGCCTACAGAAACTGCATGAGGCATTTTTCTGAAGCAGTGAATCTTGGGTAGCAGACTACTACTCCATAAACATAGACCTAAGTGTCCCCTGTAGACTCCTCTCATAAACTTCCTTTCTCCAGTCTCCACATTGTTAACCTACTGTATGGAGATCCATTACAGCCTAGGGCTGACTCTAAAATCATGCCATCATTTATCAATTAAATCACACCGTAGGCTACCAAGGCCTGTATTCACAAAACTTTTCAGAGTTAAGGCCTAGATTCAGTCAGATCAAGAGTTAACCGGCAAAAGCAGAGACCAGCATAGCGGATGTTTTGGCGTGTCTGAGTGGAACTGCATTGGAGCGATCAAATCGGTGAGCAGCTGCTCTTGCGATCATTGTCATGAAGCCACACCCACCCCACTCACATTAAAAGTTCTGAAGAAAGTTCTGAGAAACGTTCTGAACGTGTCGGCTATATAGAGATAATTACGCTCAAATTGAAAAATCATTCAACTAAATAATGAGTATTTCTATCATCATAATGGAGGTGTAGATTACATCTCACATTCTAGTGTTCAAACTTGTAAACAAGGATGCATGGGATTTCTGTTAATGCAACTCCGTGCAGTCAATGGCAATGTCCGCTTTAGGAATAATGCCGGGAGCCACTTGTGGATTTGACAGCTCTAACAGCGGATCTGATTGAATCGAGCCCTAAGAGTGCTGATCTCGGTCATATTGAATAAGATTACATGGACAGCGGGAACCTTATCATACTGTAGATCAGCATTTCCACTATGAGACGCTTTATAAATATGGGCTCAAGTGTTGTACAAGTCCAGAAACTTTGACACGAATGAGGCATGTGTGTCCGATGGTTGTGTAGCTGATTGTGCGGAAACGGGACGGAGAATATAAAACAGTGTAATACATGTGATTGTCCATCAGGGGAATACAACTCTCCTCAGACCGGAGGCTAGAGAAGGAGCAAAAAGCAGACTGATTAGAATTTGGTTCAAAATGGCCGTCCATTTCTCTCAGACTAAAAGAAATAGAGTTATACAAGTGCTTATTCTTACGCATGAAAACCAACTGCACATTAGATGACCTGCCATGTCTGACCACGTTATCACTGTTCTGAGGGGTCCTCTGAGGTTGAATTTAAGCCATATGAGAAACAAGTCCTGCTATAACCCCTTGGCACTCTCCTATATGATTATAACAAATAGTATTTTATTATTCATTACAGATATGCTGAAATGTGACTGAGCCAGTGGACTGTGGATATACCTTCCAGGTATAGATCCGAGATATTGACAGTGCTGTAATTGCTGCGGTATATCTTTGACTGGAATTTGACTACAGGATTTAACTGCTCTCCCTCTCATGATGCACATTCTCAATCACAGTGTCTGTAGAAGAGATAGATGGACAGAGGAGAAGAGGGGAGTGAGTAAGGGAGAGAGAAGAGGATAGAGGAGAGAGGAAAACAAAGAGGTGATGCGTAGAGGAGGAAGATGCAGAAAAAGGGAAATAAATGAATTGAGATTAACACAGTGAGAAGATCTAATAGTCTTATTTCTAAATATTTAATTAATGTAGAAAATGAATGTAGCTTTTGTGAATTATAAATATATATTAGTGATAAGATGTGTAAACCTGTATACATTACCATATTTGATATTCTTTTTTAGGCTTGGTGCGAGGAGCAGGAACAGGCCGGGCCGGACTGGCGACGCGCACCACAGGCTTGGTGCGAGGAGCAGGAACAGGACGGGCCGGACTGGCGACGCGCACCACAGGCTTGGTGCGAGGAGCAGGAACAGGCCGGACTGGAGACGCGCACCACAGGCTTGGTGCGAGGAGCAGAAACAGGCCGGGCCGGACTGGCGACGCACACCACTGGCTTGGTGCGAGGAGCAGGAACAGGCCGGGCCAGACTGGGAACACGCACCACTGGCTTGGTGTGAGGAGCAGGAACAGGCCGGGCCGGACTGGCGACGCGCACCACTGGCTTGGTGCGAGGAGCAGGAACAGGCCGGGCCGGACTGTGGAGGCGGACTGGAGGTCTGGAGCGGAGAGCTGGCACAACCCGTCCTGGCTGAATGCCTACTTCCGCACAGTATGTGTGAGGCATCAGCACAGGACACACTGGGCTGTGCACGCGCACTGGCGATACAGTTCGTAGAACTGGCGCAGGATATGCGGGACCGAGGAGGCGTACTGGAGACCAGGAGCGTTGAGCCAGCACACCCCGTCCTGGCTGGATGCCCATCTTTGCACGGCACATGCGTGGTGCAAGCACAGGACGTACAGGACTGTGCCGGCGCACTGGCGACACAGTACGTAGCTCCGCATAACCCGGAGCCTGCCCAGTCATACGCTTCTTCGCCACTAGGCTCCGCCAACCACCCTGTGTGCCCCCCCAAAAAATGTTCTTGGGGCTGCTTCTCGGGCTTCCTCCTCGACCGGCCTCCTCCGTGTTGCCGTTGCACCTCTCCTGCCTGGGCATCTACCTTAGCCCATGGTCCTCTCCCCGCAAATATCTCTTCCCATGACCACAAATTGCCCACCTGTGACATGGCTATTCGCTCCGGCTGGGCACGCTGCTTGGTCCTCGTTTGGTGGGATCTTCTGTAACGTTCGTTGAATGACGGGTCAGACCAAGGCGCAGCGTGATATTCGTACATGTTTATTCAACTTAATAAACACACGACAAAACAATAAACGAAACGAAACATGAAGTCCTAAGGTAGACACACAACTAACCTTACCAGGAACAAGATCCCACAACACACTAGTGCCAATAGGCTGCCTAAGTATAATCCCCAATCAGAGACAACAAGCGACAGCTGCCTCTGATTGGGAACCACACCGGCCAACATAGATATACACATACTAGAATAACACCACATAGAATATACGCAACAAAGAATATACACACCCTGACTCAACATATACGAGTCCCCTGAGTCAGGGCGTGACAGTGATGCAAAAAAAATATCTAAACTAAGAAAGAGAGACGAATAAAGGGAGAAATATTGTAAGGAAAAGACTGGTATTTGAGAAAGCTTAAGGTAAGGCGAGTAGTGAAAAGATTACACTCGGTGGTTGAGGATTTGAAGGCTAAATGAGAGTGTTTAATTGAGTCAGTAGAGTTTTTCTTCAGCTCTGCTCCATGAACACTGTCTACTGTGGTTTCCTTGCCGAGAGGCAAAGTACAACCTCCACAGCACAGAGAAAACACAGAGAGAGAGAGAGAGAGAGAGAAAGAGAGAGAGAGAGAGAGAGAGAGAGAGAGAGAGAGAGAGAGAGAGAGAGAGAGAGAGAGAGAGAGAGAGAGAGAGAGAGAGAAAGAAAGAGAAATTATGGGGATAGAGACATTTAAGGGTGATGGAGAGAAATAGAGAAACAGAGAGACATCCTCTTGAAAACACACACAGATAAAATAGACCCGTCCAACCCACACATATCATTAGGTTTTCTATTCATCTACGCTGTATCATTAATCTACGCTGTAGCATTAGGCACTACCGCTGAGTGTTACTGAGTGTATTCAAGACACATGTACCACCTTCCCAGTGATGGCAATGGATAATGCTAAAACACAAGCAAAGAAGACATGATGGCCTGGAATATTTGATGTATTTATTAACCTTTATTTAACCAGGAAGTCCCATTGAGTCAGAGGACCTCTTTCTCAAGGGAGCATTGGCCCAGAAGGGCAGCTCAGTTTACCCCCACACCTTCCCACTAAAGGCTAAAAGCAAATACAGATGTGGCTAGTAGACTAAACACACATGGTGGCTACAATATGTCCAGTATAATCTGTACAGAGACCCAGGAGACAGACAGACAGACGTATCCAGCCTGGAACTCTGCAGGGCCGTGTAGATCTGACTTGGTGTCTGGTGTTCACAGACGTTTTGACTCTTCTGGTCTCTCAGGCGGTCTACAGACATACACTACAGCCATCTGCTGCAGGCCTGCCACCTCCAACGGTTAAACTACGTCTGTTTCTCACAGAAACTCAGAGAAAGAGGGATTGTACTGCAGAATGACCTGAAAAGAACAGGAATGAGAGAGAGGGGAAGAAAATTGAGAGAGAGATAGAAAGAGAGAGAGAGAGAGAGAGAGAGAGAGAGAGAGAGAGAGAGAGAGAGAGAGAGAGAGAGAGAGAGAGAGAGAGAGAGAGAGAGAGAGAGAGAGAGAGAGAGAGAGAGAGAGAGAGAGAGAGAGAGAGAGAGAGAGACAGAAAGAGACAGAAAGAGACAGAAAGAGACAAAAAGAGACAGAGAGACATAAAGGGGGGCGATAGAGGGAGTGGGGGGGAGGGTTGTCCTGTGGTGAGGGTTAGAGTGAGAGGTAAAGGGAGGGCTTTAATGTCGGGAGAGGCTTTGAAGCCTTTTACCTTTGTGATGACTGATGTGCTCTAAACGCTTTTTTACCCCCCCCCCAACCCCTTCACTAGATCACTAGACACCCTTTTCCCGCAGTCCTTCACTAGACACCCTTTCGCCCACTGTAAGCTAAAATCTCTCTCTCTCTTTCGCTCCCCCTCTTGTTTGATCTCGCTTTCTCTTCCCCCTTCTCATCACTCACCCCAATCAACTTCCTTTTTGTCTATCTTATCTCTCCTTCCCCCTTCCCCTTTCTCTGTAGTGCCAGCCCTGTACAGCAGAACAGGGCTATCTGTCACCTTTGGCACCAAACAGACCCGGTACTCACCACTCAGTGTCTGCAGCACCGGAGTCCGACACGTCTCCTCTCTCACCCCACAACCAAACACAATACCACACCTGAGACACAGGGACTATGAAGAAGCCTCAGCTCCAGTAGACGGGGTACTCCGTATGAAGTGACAGCCAGTTCTCCTTGTAATTACAGATTCTTTGCTGGGACAATTAAATATTAATGTGCTATCGGCTAGGAACTGCTGTAGCTCTCTTTTTCTCTCTCTCTCTCTCTCTCTCTCTCTCTCTCTGTCTGTCTGTCTCTCTCATTTTAATAACTCTGTTCCTTTAAAAAGGATAATGTATAATTAACAAGAGGCCTTAGTCTGTGACCCTCAAACACATACCAAGCACAGACAAGGAGTGGCAAGAAGAAAACACTCAATGTACATTAATTATTAATTAATTTATGTTCCCCTTTATTGCATTATTTTGACTGCTACCTGTTGCCAAGTTTATGCGGCTACCTACCTACTGCATTATACAGAGGAAATACACTGTGACCTTGAACATGTTCCCTCCTCAACAATCCCTCTATTTTCACCAATCTCCACTAAAGGGCCTGATCTAACCCATGCAGCCCCTCTCTGCGGTGCCAGAGGCACAAGGACATTTCAACAGCACTCGGTTTCCTCACTCAAGTAAGGCTTCCATTGTTGTCTTTTTTCATGAGCAGCCTGAGTAGGCCTAGTCAAATCCAGCCTGGATTTGCCAGCCTAATGCAGTTCACAACTTTCTCTCTCTCCGGACAAAAAAGTGGGGAAAGGAAAAGAGTGAGAGCAGAAATATACAGGGACCATTGTGTTTATGTGTTATATTGTTTTGTTTGATCACAGGATGTTGCAGAGATTCGGACTATGACTAATTCAGATGGCTTGCTTCAGCTCAGCTGTACGGAAGTAAGAATGAATTTGAAGCTTTGTTGTATTGTGTAGGGAGAGTGTTAATTTGAAGCATTGTTATATTGTGTAGGGAGAGTGTTAATTTGAAGCATTGTTGTATTGTGTAGGGAGAGTGTTAATTTGAAGCATTGTAGTATTGTGTAGGGAGAGTGTTAATTTGAAGCATTGTTATATTGTGTAGGGAGAGTGTTAATTTGAAGCATTGTTGTATTGTGTAGGGAGAGTGTTAATTTGAAGCATTGTAGTATTGTGTAGGGAGAGTGTTAATTTGAAGCATTGTTATATTGTGTAGGGAGAGTGTTAATTTGAAGCATTGTTGTATTGTGTAGGGAGAGTGTTAATTTGAAGCATTGTAGTATTGTGTAGGGAGAGTGTTAATTTGAAGCATTGTGATATTGTGTAGGGAGAGTGTTAATTTGAAGCATTGTTGTATTGTGTAGGGAGAGTGTTAATTTGAAGCATTGTAGTATTGTGTAGGGAGAGTGTTAATTTGAAGCATTGTTATATTGTGTAGGGAGAGTGTTAATTTGAAGCATTGTTGTATTGTGTAGGGAGAGTGTTAATTTGAAGCATTGTTGTATTGTGTAGGGAGAGTGTTAATTTGAAGCATTGTTGTATTGTGTAGGGAGAGTGTTAATTTGAAGCATTGTTGTATTGTGTAGGGAGAGTGTTAATTTGAAGCATTGTTGTATTGTGTAGGGAGAGTGTTAATTTGAAGCATTGTTGTATTGTGTAGGGAGAGTGTTAATTTGAAGCATTGTTGTATTGTGTAGGGAGAGTGTTAATTTTGAAGCATTGTTGTATTGTGTAGGGAGAGTGTTAATTTGAAGCATTGTTGTATTGTGTAGGGAGAGTGTTAATTTGAAGCATTGTTGTATTGTGTAGGGAGAGTGTTAATTTGAAGCATTGTTGTATTGTGTAGGGAGAGTGTTAATTTGAAGCATTGCTGTATTGTGTAGGAAGAGTGTGACAGCCCACGCCTGCACCATATGGAAACATGATGTGTTCTAAAAGGGTTTCTTCATATCAAGTTTTATGGTTGAATCTTTTATTCGTCCCCCAACAATCCTTTACAACATTGCCAAGTTGCAAGAGTAACCAGCCAGGTCACCCGTGATACAAGTCAGTATTCAATGTCCATCCATGTCTAAGGAAGTCAGGAGATTATTTGGAAACCAGCCACTAGGGGCAATACATTTATATTTTAGTCATTTAGCAGACTTACAGTTAGTGAGTGCATACAATTTTCATACTGGCAATAGTGAGCGCTGTTACCTTCAAGTAGGTTTCGGTTTTGCTAGGGTGGTGTGGACAGGGATTGTGGATGGATGTAAGCTTCTGCCTCTGATTCTAAAGGTTGCAAGTTTGAATCCAGCGATATAAAGTTGTTTTTTATATATTTGTTTTAAGCCTATCCCAAATCCTTAACCCATATCTTAACCATTCTGAGTTAATGCCTAAGCTTACAAATTTGGAGTTCATGCCTGAACTTAACCCTAACCTTAAAAACTCAGAGTTAATGCCTAAACTTAACCTTAAACAAACAATTTCACATTTTGAACAACTTCGAAATTTGACGTTTGAGAAACATGGATGAACGTCTAATTCTGACGTGAGACTGTGAGAGCTGGTGGTAAAAACACTGTGGGCTTCTTTTTTCCAGTTGAATGTATTGAAATAGCTTTGTGCGTTTATTTGTGTGTGTGTGTGTGTGTGTGTGTGTGTGTGTGTGTGTGTGTGTACAGAATGTGCACTGTGTGTGTGTGTGTCCTTGAATCACATCACTCCACCATTTATCCATGGTGATTACCTGACTGTGCCTGTAGGGGAAATTAGCAGAAACCCACAGACTCTCTGCAGCAGCAATCTGGGAGAGATCCACTCTGAGGAAGTAGTGCTCTTCTGTGCCATTGCAGCCAGTAATAAATTGGGCTGTTTATTAGGGTGCACGTTCAATTTAAGCCCCTGAAGATAGTCAGAAGATTAAAGGAACAATAAAGCCTCTCCTCTAGCGGCCCAAAGGATGAAGTGATTCCTCAGAAGAAGTCTTGCGTCGCTGATTGCCTTTCCTATATCCTTTTTTCTTTAATGTCAAATTGTCTCTCTTATTTTAATCCTCATTAACAGCAGCGATCTCCTGCTGCAGTCTGATCTGCTGTAATGACTTAAAGGAGTCTGCAGAAACACTAAGACCAGACCAGCGTGCTGCTGCTGGCTGCACCTCACATACCTCCTGTTGAAGAACAAACAAACACTAAACAAACAATTGTTGTCTGGTGATGTCAGGCTGGTTAACTGGCTACCATAGGCTCCTCTACTCAACTCAATTAAATTCAGCCCAAGGTCTCAGTTCAATCCCTATTGCCAAAGTTAAGCTCTGTAGCGCAATTGAAATTTAAAGGCAATTTTCCCGCGTTCCAGGAGCCTGCATTCACGATAATACGCTGCATATGTTGGCTCAATCAGAAATTACCTTTATATTTCAAGCGCACTATAGTGCTGAACTTCGGCGAAACCGATTGAATCGAGCCCTTCATTCAATAACATGTTGAATGCATCAAGTATCTAAATGATGACAACAACCAGGAAATGCCAGAAAAAACTCCTTTTCCTAACTTTAACCTAATTCGCCTAACCTGCTACATTAGTTCTCCTAACCTACTACATTAGTTCTCCTAACCTGCTACATTCATTCTCCTAACCTGCTACATTAGTTCTCCTAACCTGCTACGAAAAAGTAACTTCCGGTCGAAGCTGTACACCACCTAGTCTACCCCATAGGTCACACTTTATTTGGATAGTCCAGATAGTCCATCTGTAGATGCTCTACAGATGGTCATACAATCAACAAACTATCTGTTGATAAGCAACTGCTTGCAAAGGTTACGGTTAGGGTTAGGTTTAGAATAAGGGTAAGGTTAGGGTTAGGTCTACGGTTAGGGTAAGGGTTAAGTTTAGGGATAGAACTTGTTTAGATGTCAATATGTGGGGACATTTCTGGAGTATACACACGGAGGATGTGTTCTCTCTCCCTTCTAAAAGAAATGTAATTCAAACTGGAACGGAATACTAAGATGTGGAAGGGAGACCACTAGTGGTGACATGAGACATGGCATGTGGATCTGTGTCAACTATGCTTACCTTACATCAATTCCTAATTAAAAGGTTTGTTTTAGCTATGTATTAGTTGTTACATCTGTAGCTATGACTTTAAAGGGCCAATATGTGGTTTGAACTATAACAAAGTGGCCAAACCGCCACTGATTTGGTAAACGGCTGAGGGATGTGGCTGACGAAATGTAACCACTCTCAAACTCATGGACAGAACTATGGCTACAGTCCATGATATCAATATTACATGTTTTGAGGCTATACAGGGTTTGTTTACATTTACATTGTTTACAAACAAAGGAGTAAAACAAGCTCATATTTTGGGTTCTGATGAAGTACGACAGTTGAACTATGCTCATGAGGCATGTATAAGTTATTTTCTTCAAGAATCAATGGGTGTATATAATTCATTTAAAGGTCTAAATATTGATGTAGCAACTGCAGATTGCCCCTTTAATGTAAGTGGTCCTAAATGCAGTAATGATGTCTGATGTCGGTCTTGTCTGTCTATTGATAAACTCCAAACTGTGAAAAATGGGGAATAACTATTTGGTAACACTTTATGTTAAGGTCCCTTAAAGTGGAACTGACAGTGTTTAAACTACTTTGCAGATATGAAACAAATAAACAATAATAATATTAGTACAAAATATCAAAATCCCACTTAATGCTACAAAACCAACTTTATAAGAGGTTTTAAAAATAGGTTATATTTGACTCAAAATTGGAGTGGCAAAATAGTTTACTAATAATTAGTAAATGGTTTATAAGGATCTACATTATTCATCCACTGAGATATTAGTAAGTGCATGTATTCACATTTATAAATGCACTAATTAACAATGAATAAATATACCATTCATGACATTTAAATACATCTATAAATATGTATAAAAATGGTGAGTCATACCATTAATGTCAAGGCGTGCTGAAGGTGGGTGTGGTGTATGAATCATGCGCAGGACGCAGAGGCTCAGTCCAAAGGCTTTAGTGCAATATATATCAAAGACGGAAGCACAATAAGCCCGAAGGCGAATACACGGCGCACACAGGCGACAAAACAAACGGCGCACAAACATGTGCAACATAACCTCTCCAAAACACTGGAGGGAAAAAGTAGCTCCAAACACGAAACAGAAGCGCAATCACACACAACGACAAGCACACACAACGAGAACTAAATAGGACACTAACGAGGACTAACAAGACACAGGTGTACAACATCCAGACAAAACCAAACGAACATGAAACATAGATCGGTGGCAGCTAGTACTCCGGGGACGACGACCGCCGAAGCCTGCCCGAACCAGGAGGAGGAGCAGCCTCGGCCGAAACCGTGACAGTACCCCCCCCTTGACGCGCGGCTCCAGCCGTGCGCCGACCCCGGCCTCGGGGACGACCAGGAGGATGCGGAGCAGGGCGCGCGGGATGGTCCCGGTGGAACTCCGACAGGAGAGATGGGTCTAGGATGTCCCTCCGCGGCACCCAGCACCGCTCCTCCGGGCCGTACCCCTCCCACTCCACGAGATACTGGAGACCCCCCATCCGGCGTCTAGAGTCCAAGATGGACCGAACGGTGTACGCCGGAGCCCCCTCGATGTCCAGTGGGGGCGGAGGAGTCTCCCCTATCTCATTGTCCTGGAGTGGACCAGCTACCACCGGCCTGAGAAGAGACACATGGAACGAGGGGTTAATATTCTTATACTCAACAGGTAGATGTAACCTATAACACACCTCGTTCAATCTTCTCAGGACTTTAAAGGGCCCCACAAACCGCCGACCCAGCTTCCGGCAGGGCAGGCGGAGGGGTAGGTTCCTGGTAGAGAGCCAAACTCGATCTCCGGGTGTGTACACCGGCCCCTCACTGCGGTGGAGATCGGCGCTCGCCTTGTGACGAAGGACGGCCCGCTGCAGGTGGACGTGGGCAGCGTTCCACGTCTCTTCCGAGCGCCTCATCCAATCATCCACCGCAGGGGCCTCGATCTGGCTCTGCTGCCAAGGTGCCAGAACCGGCTGGTAACCTAACACACATTGGAAGGGGGTTAGGTTAGTAGAGGAGTGGCGGAGAGAGTTCTGGGCCATCTCGGCCCAGGGAATGTACCGTGCCCACTCCTCCGGCCGGTCCTGGCAATACGACCTCAGAAACCTACCCACATCCTGGTTGACACGTTCTACCTGCCCGTTACTCTCCGGGTGGTACCCTGAGGTAAGGCTAACCGAGACCCCCAAACGCTCCATGAACGCTCTCCAAACACGAGAGGTAAACTGGGGGCCTCGATCAGACACTATATCCTCGGGTACCCCGTAATGCCGGAAGACGTGGGTAAATAGGGCCTCAGCGGTCTGTAGGGCAGTAGGAAGACCCGACATAGGGAGAAGACGACAGGCCTTAGAGAACCGATCCACAACGACCAGGATGGTGGTATTCCCCTGAGAGAGGGGAAGGTCTGTCACAAAATCCACCGAGAGGTGGGACCATGGTCGTTGTGGAACGGGCAGGGGTTGTAACTTACCCCTGGGCAGATGTCGGGGCGCCTTACACTGGGCACACACCGAGCAGGAGGAGACATAAACCCTCACATCCCTAGCCAAAGTGGGACACCAGTATTTAGTGCTAAGGCAATGCACCGTCCGGCCGATACCCGGATGTCCAGAGGAGGGTGACGTGTGAGCCCAGTAAATGAGTCGATCCCGAATCTCGAGCGGAACGTACTTCCGACCCTCAGGACACTGTGGAGGGCTGGGGTCGGTACGCAACGCTCGCTCGATCTCGGCATCGACTTCCCACACCACCGGTGCCACAAGGCAAGACTCCGGTAGTATGGGAGTGGGCTCAACGGACCTCTCCTCCGTGTCATACCGCCGGGACAGCGCATCCGCCTTACCATTCTGGGACCCAGGGATGTACGTGATTTTAAATACGAACCTGGTGAGAAACATACTCCATCGAGCCTGGCGAGGGTTCAGTCTCCTCGCTGCCCGGATGTACTCCAGGTTCCGATGGTCAGTCAAAATGAGGAAAGGGTGTTGAGCCCCCTCAAGCCAATGCCTCCACACCTTAAGGGCTTGAACTACAGCTAACAGCTCCCTGTCCCCAACGTCATAGTTACGCTCCGCCGGGCTGAGCTTCTTTGAGTAAAAAGCACAGGGGCGGAGTTTAGGTGGCGTGCCGGACCGTTGAGAGAGAACGGCCCCTATACCAGCCTCAGAAGCGTCTACCTCGACCTGAAAGGGTAATGCGGGATCCGGATGCGCCAGCACCGGAGCCGACGTAAACAGGTCCTTCAGTCTCCTAAAGGCCCCGTCCGCATCGGCTGACCACTGCAGGCGCACCGGACCCCCCTTCAGAAGGGACGTGATGGGAGCTGCCACCTGTCCAAAACCCCGGATAAACCTCCGGTAGTAATTCGCAAAGCCCAAAAACTGCTGCACCTCTTTTACAGTAGTTGGGGTTTGCCAATTACGCACAGCGGACACACGATCCACCTCCATTCTCACCCCTGACGCGGACAACCGATAACCCAAAAAGGAGACCGACTCCTGGAAAAACAGACATTTCTCTGCCTTGACATATAGGTCGTGCTCCAACAGCCTCCTCAATACACGACGCACCAGAGTTATATGCTCGGCTCGGGTAGATGAGTACACCAGAATGTCATCAATGTACACGACCACCCCTTGTCCCTGCATATCCCGGAAAATGTCATCTACGAAGGATTGGAAGACTGATGGAGCATTCATCAACCCATATGGCATGACGAGATATTCGAAATGACCTGACGTGGTACTAAACGCTGTCTTCCATTCGTCACCCTCCCTAATGCGCACCAAGTTATACGCGCTCCTGAGATCCAGTTTTGTGAAAAACCGCGCTCCATGCAATGACTCCGTCATGGTCGCAATCAGAGGTATGGATAACTGTATTTCACAGTAATCTGATTGAGACCACGGTAATCAATGCACGGGCGCAACCCTCCATCTTTCTTCTTCACAAAAAAGAAGCTCGAGGAGGCGGGAGAAGTGGAGGGCCGAATGTATCCCTGTCTCAAAGATTCGGCTATGTAAGTCTCCATAGCTTTTCTCTCCTCTTGAGACAAAGGATACACATGGCTCCGTGGGAGCGCTGCTCCTGCCTGGAGATCAATCGCGCAATCCCCCTGTCTATGAGGAGGCAACTGCGTCGCCCTAGTTTTGCTAAACACGAGAGCTAAATCCCCATATTCAGGCGGAATGTGCAGTGCGGGCACTTGGTTTGGACTTTCCACCGAAGTCGCCCCCACGGAAACACCCAGACATCGCCCCTCGCACTGAGCAGACCACCCATCGAGAGCCCTCTGTTGCCACGAAATAGCAGGGTTATGGGTGCTTAACCAGGGAATCCCCAGCACCACTGGGTACGCAGGAGAGTCGATCAGATACAGCTGTATAGTCTCCTCATGACCCCCCTGCGCACACATCCGAAGTGGCGCTGTGATCTCCCTGATCAACCCCGACCCCAACGGGCGGCTATCTAAGGCATGAACGGGAAAAGGTTTGTCAACAGGTAGGAGAGGGATCCCTAACTCAAAACAAAACTTTCGATCAACAAAATTCCCAGCTGCGCCTGAATCTACTAGCGCCTTATGCTGGGAATGAGGTGCAACCTGTGGAAAACAAACAGGTATACAAAAGTGTGCAACAGAAAGCTCTGGGTAAGTGGGACGTCTACTCACCTGGGAGGCCCCCCCAGTGCGTGGCCTGTTGTCTTCTCCCCCGGAGAACCCTCCCCAGCACCTGGCCGCAGTGTGCCCTCCACGACCGCACTTGGTGCAGGAGACAGGCCCCTTCGGGCTCCTCCTCCTCCGTTCTCTAGCGCCGGCACCCCCGAGCTCCATAGGGCTCGGCTCGGAGGTGCCGGAGGGCGGAATGGACGGACTCCCCTCGGGACGTCCACGGGTGGCCAGCAGGGTGTCCAGATGGATGGACATATCGACCAACTGGTCGAAGGTAAGATGGGTATCCCTGCAGGCCAACTCACGTTGAACGTCCTCTCATAGGCTACATCGAAAATGGTCAATGAGAGCCCGTTCATTCCACCCTGCATCCGCCGCTAGAGTCCGGTACTCTAGAGCGAACACCTGAGCGCTCCTCCTCCCCTGTCTCAAATGAACTAGACGCTCCCCCGCCGCTTTGCCCTCAGGTGGATGGTCGAACACGGCCTTGAAGCGGCGGGAGAACTCGGCGTAGGTGATGGTGTTGGCGTCCATTTTCCTCCACTCGGCGTTAGCCCACTCTAACGCCTTGCCCGTGAGACAGGAGATGAGGGCGGAAACGCTCTCGTATCCCGAGGGCACCGGGTGTACAGTGGCCAGGTAGAGCTCCACCTGCAGGAGGAACCCCTGACACCCGGCAGCTGTTCCGTCATACGCCCTCGGGAGCGAGAGCCGAATCCCCCTGGGTTCCGAACCTGGGACTGGTGGACCGACCGATGGGGTGGACAGGGTAGGTGGAGGTGTGGATACCCTGCTGGCCTCCCATCGGTGCAAGGTGTTGATTACCTCCTGTAGAGCGGTCTCCAGTTGTCTTATCTGGCCCTCTTGCCCACGGAGATGCTCCTCGAGCGACACAGGCGTCACTGCCGATCCTGCTGATTCCATTATGGTGTGTGATTCTGTCAAGGCGTGCTGAAGGTGGGTGTGGTGTATGAATCATGCGCAGGACGCAGAGGCTCAGTCCAAAGGCTTTAGTGCAATATATATCAAAGACGGAAGCACAATAAGCCCGAAGGCGAATACACGGCGCACACAGGCGACAAAACAAACGGCGCACAAACATGTGCAACATAACCTCTCCAAAACACTGGAGGGAAAAAGTAGCTCCAAACACGAAACAGAAGCGCAATCACACACAACGACAAGCACACACAACGAGAACTAAATAGGACACTAACGAGGACTAACAAGACACAGGTGTACAACATCCAGACAAAACCAAACGAACATGAAACATAGATCGGTGGCAGCTAGTACTCCGGGGACGACGACCGCCGAAGCCTGCCCGAACCAGGAGGAGGAGCAGCCTAGGCCGAAACCGTGACAATTAATCAACCATAAAAAAATACCTTATGATCTTATGAGTTGACAATAACTCCTTTATAACTGGTTTAAATGTACATTAGTAGTACATTATTAATCATTTCCAAATTCTGAACATGTTAATGATCTTATACATCATTAATAATAATTTAAAATGGTGTTTATAAATGTGTAAAAGACTACTAAGAGATTGCTCATTGACATTTACAAACGTAGGAATAATGATTCATAATTGGTAAGTAAAATCTTTAAAAACGTTTTATAAATGGTTTATTAATGGGCCTTAATATAAAGTGTTACCATCTCTTCTCACAGTTTATACTAGACTACATTAGGTTGAAAATAAAAGTGATTGGTATTAACAACACAGAGTAATCCAAGGTTGATATCAGATGCTTTAATTTGTTATTAATACTGTGGTATAAATCAGATATTAATGTGATTGATAACAATAACTGTGTATGTACTCTGCTCTGTCCTAGTATCTCAGATAATGAGTGAGGAGAGTAAGGAGCCGATGTGTATCTGCTGAGCTGGGCTCAGTGAAACGATAACCATCATCTCCACTCCCAGGAGGCCACAGCAACAAACAGGGACAGATATCACACACACGCACACACACACACAATTGTTGATTTGATCATTTGTGTAAAAACTCAACAGCCTAATTAGACATACTATAATGAATACTAATTAATTTCTTAGCACAACTTGGTTTTCCGTCTCCATGTCAGCAGAGCTAAACTGTACGGGTAATTTGAAAGCAGGAAGCAAACATATCCTAATTAAAGGTACAGTATGAAGCTTTCAATAACATCTGGACTGGTTCTGGTTTTAATATCATTATATGTACACTACCTTTCAAATGTTTGGGGTCACTTAGAAATGTCCTTGTTTTCGAAAAGAAAAGCAAATTTTTTTTGTCCATTAAAATAACATCAAATTCATCAGAAATACAGTGTAGACAATGTTAATGTTGTAAATGGCAATTGTAGCTGGAAACGGCAGATTTTTGATGGAATATCTACATAGGCGTACAGAGGCCCATTATGTCGTAGAAATATTTGACTGAAAAGTAGTCAACTTAAAGATATTTCTCAAGAGACCGGAGCTTGTGAATCCAAGAATTAGACTTTATTGCATAATAAAGCCGAGCTTGCTCCATGGAACAACTGGCTCTCCTTGGCTCAAAGATCTCCTTTTATACAAATACAAGTGCATAGTCATCCTTTACATAGCATATACAGTTACTACCCTTAGGGTAAATGATTAACTTCTTTCATGGCCACGCCACCCTTATCTTTCAACGTCTAGATGTCACATGTTGTTTTCTCCAAAAAGGCTATGTGAACTTTTCCATATGACCTCTTCCTCTTATCTTATTATATTGGTGGCAGACCCTTTCTCAAAAATAATACACATACATACATTAAGGCATGGTTACACACTGTATTGGCTAGTTTGCTTATTTAAACATACATCTGGATTATAGAATGTCAATCATGTTTACTATATTTTACTTTTGACATTTCCCAACATTTTGCCTTAATGATACATAATGTATTACTATAATTATCAGCAACCATCAGTCCTGTGTTCCAATGGCACGTTGTGTTTGCTAATCCAAGTTTATCATTTTAAAAGGCTAATTGATCATTAGAAAACCCTTTTGCAATTATGTTAGCACAGCTGAAAACTGTTGTGCTGATTAAAGAAGCAATAAAACTGGCCTTCTTGAGACTAGTTGAAAATGTCCAGAAACAAATAACTTTCTTCTGAAACTCCTCAGACTGTTCTTGTTCTGAGAAATGAAGGCTATTCCATGTGAGAAATTGCCAAGAAACTGAAGATCTCGTACAACGCTATGTACTACTCCCTTCACAGAACAGCGCAAACTGGCTCTAACCAGAATAGAAAGAGGAGTGGGAGGCCCCGGTGCACAACTGAGCAAGAGGACAAATACATTAGAGTGTCTAGTTTGAGAAACAGATGCCACAGGTCCTCAACTGGCAGCTTCATTAAATAGTACCCGCAAAACACCAGTCTCAATGTCAACAGTGAAGAGGCGACTCCGGGATGCTGACCTTCTAAGCAGAGTTGCAAAGAAAAAGCCATATCTCAGACTGGCCAATAAAAAGAAAAGATTAAGATGGGCAGTCTGAGATATGGCTTTTTCTTTGCAACTCTGCCTAGAAGGTCAGCATCCCAGAGTCGCCTCTCCACTGTTGACGTTGAGACTGGTGTTTTGCGGGTTTCAGAAGAAAGTTATTTGTTTCTGGCCATTTTGAGCCTGTAATCGAACCCACAATTGCTGATGCTCCAGATACTCAACTAGTCTCAAGAAGGCCAGTTTTATTGCTTCTTTAATCAGCACAACAGTTTTCAGCTGTAATAACATAATTGCAAAAGGGCTTTCTAATGATCAATTATTCTTTTTAAATGATAAACTTGGATTAGCAAACACAATGTGCCATTGGAACACAGGACTGATGGTTGCTGATAATGGGCCTCTGTAGCCTATGTAGATATTCCATAAAAAATCTGCAGTTTCCAGCAAAACTAGCCATTTACAACATTAACAATGTCTACACTGTATTTCAGGTCAGTTTGATGTTATTTTAATGGACAAAAAAGTGATTTTCTTTCGAAAACAAGGACATTTCTAAGTGACTCCAAACTTTTGAACGGCAGTGTATGTAAAGAGCATGAACTGTTCCATATGATGACTAGACAAACACAAACACACACTCCCACTACCATTACCCGCTCAACCACTGAGAAAGAGCTGTGTGTGTGTCTGTGTGTGTGCGAGTCGATGCCATCTCCTCCCCAGACCCCTGTCTACACAGCAGCTTAGACTGTGTCACCGACCTCATCACCTCCCTCCATTTCTCTCCCTCTCCCAGACATACACAGACTTCCTTTCACTTACAAACAAAAAGAAACAAACACAGAGGCCACTGTACATGCACACACACAAACATGCAAGGGCACACATACACACACACCTCACACATACACTCCTCATACACACACACCTCACACACACCTCACACACACACACACACACCAAACTCACACACACATACACACACACACACGCATACACACACACACACACACACTCTGCCACGACTCTAAACATCTCAATGCTGTGAACACCTGGGGAAAGGGACAATGAGTGGAGCCAACCTGAAGCACCATTCATTATGTTCTACCTTTCAGCCTAAACAAAGCTATTCGGCATGACTCCATTCCCATATTCTCACCACACACAACACCTCCCTCCTCTCCCTTCTATTCCTCTCTCTCTTCTCTTGTCTGCCTCCACTCTGTCCCTCTCTCTTTCCATTCCTCTCCTTACTCTCCCTTCTCTCTCCTTCCTCTCCCTCCTCTCTCCTTTCCTCTCTCCCTTCTCCTTTCCTCTCCCTCCTCTCTCCTTTCCTCTCCCTCCTCTCTCCTTCCTCTCCCTCCTCTCTCCTTTCCTCTCCCTCCTCTCTCCTTCCTCTCCCTCCTCTCTCCTTTCCTCTCCCTCCTCTCTCCCTCATCTCCCTCCTATCTCCTTCCTCTCCCTCCTCTCTCCTTCCTCTCCCTCCTCTCTCCTTCCTCTCCCTCCTCTCGCCTTCCTCTCTCCTTTCCTCTCCCTCATCTCTCCTTTCCTCTCCCTCCTCTCTGCTGCCTCTCCCTCCTTTCTCATTTCCTCTCCCTCCTCTCTCCTTCCTCTCCCTCCTCTCTCCTTTCCTCTCCCTTCTCTCTCCTTCCTTTCCCTCCTCTCTCCTGCCTCTCCCTCCTCTCTCCTTTCCTCTCCCTCCTCTCTCCTTCCTCTCCCTCCTCTCTCCTTCCTCTCCCTCCTCTCTCATTTCCTCTCCCTCCTCTCTCCTTTCCTCTCCCTCCTCTCTCATTTCCTCTCCCTCCTCTCTCCTTCCTCTCCCTCCTCTCTCCTTTCCTCTCCCTCCTCTCTCCCTCATCTCCCTCCTCTCTCCTTCCTCTCCCTCCTCTCTCATTTCCCTCCCTCCTCTCTCATTTCCTCTCCCTCCTCTCTCCTTTGCTCTCCCTCCTCTCTAATTTTCTCTCCCTCCTCTCTCCTTCCTCTCCCTCCTCTCTCCTTCCTCTCCCTCCTTTCTCATTTCCTCTCCCTCCCCTCTTATTCCTCTCCCTCCTCTCTCCTTCCTCTCCCTCCTCTCTCATTTCCTCTCCCTCCACTCTCATTTCCTCTCCCTCCTCTCTCCTTCCTCTCCCTCCTCTCTCCTTCCTCTCCCTCCTCTCCCTCCTCTCTCCTTTCCTCTCCCTCCTCTCTCCTTCCTCTCCCTCCTCTCTCCTTCCTCTCCCTCCTCTCTCCTTTCCTCTCCCTCCTCTCTCCTTTCCTCTCCCTCCTCTCTCATTTCCTCTCCCTCCTCTCTCCTTCCTCTCCCTCCTCTCTCCTTTCCTCTCCCTCCTCTCTCCCTCATCTCCCTCCTCTCTCCTTCCTCTCCCTCCTCTCTCATTTCCCTCCCTCCTCTCTCATTTCCTCTCCCTCCTCTCTCCTTTGCTCTCCCTCCTCTCTAATTTCCTCTCCCTCCTCTCTCTCCTTCCTCTCCCTCCTTTCTAATTTCCTCTCCCACCTCTCTCCTTCCTCTCCCTCCTCTCTCCTACCTCTCCCTCCTCTCTCATTTCCTCTCCCTCCTCTCTCATTGTCTCTCCCTCCTCTATCCTTTCCTCTCCCTCCTATCTCCTTCCTCTCCCTCCTTTCTCATTTCCTCTCCCTCCTCTCTTCTTCCTCTCCCTCCTCTCTCCTTCCTCTCCCTCCTCTCTCATTTCCTCTCCCTCCGCTCTCATTGTCTCTCCCTCCTCTATCCTTTCCTCTCCCTCCTATCTCCTTCCTCTCCCTCCTTTCTCATTTCCTCTCCCTCCTCTCTTCTTCCTCTCCCTCCTCTCTCCTTCCTCTCCCTCCTCTCTCATTTCCTCTCCCTCCACTCTCATTTCCTCTCCCTCCTCTCTCCCTCCTCTCTCCTTCCTCTCCCTCCTCTCTCCTTCCTCTTCCTACTCTCTCCTTCCTCTCCCTCCTCTCTCCTTCCTCTCCCTCCTCTCTTCTTTTCTCTCCCTCTTCTCTCCTTCCTCTCCCTCCTCTCTTTCATTTCCTCTCCCTCCTCTCTCATTTCCTCTTCCTCCTATCTGCTTCCACTCCCTCCTCTCTCCTTTCCTCCCTCTCCTCTCTCCTTCCCATCTCCTCTCCCTATTCTGCCTCAATGCCTTCCTCTCGCTCCCCTCTCTCTTTTCCCACTCCTCCCTTTTCTCTCTCTTCTCTCTCCTCTCCCGTCGTGTAGAAAAGATGGCCGTCTCCATGGAGTGACTCCTCATATGCTTTATCATGCAGGTGAAAAACAGACTGGCTATTCATCATCACTCTCAGGCAGCTCCAACAGACCAAGGCAAAAATAATAATGATGATGATATAGTTATTTTTTAGACAGAATACCAGGGAACCCATTCAATATCAATCCGTTTTTGGCTTTGCAGACGAGCGTAGGCTGGCGGTGGGTACAAGCAGAGCCATATGAGTTGAAGAAGGGAAGAATGTGTGGAGTTGAAAGGCTGGTCATGAATAAATATGACAGTACATTTTTGCCTGCTCCTTATCGAGGTGGCCCAGGGAGAGGTAGAAAGGAAACAGTGATTATGGGGAGCAGCGCAGGCTTGCTGACAGCAGATGTCTTGTTGATGATAGAGCACACAGCCACATGAAACCAACATACAAATCACAGTGTGGAGAGCTAAAGCACATAACATTACAGCGCACTCACCATAAACCACCCATTTGCGCTCATAATGTACGCTCATAGTCATCCCCAAGGGCTCATTGCAACCAAATATGTTTATCAAGAATAAACAGGTTTCCATCCAACCATTTCATGCGGATGAAATACCTGACGCATGAAAAAAGTCACGACCAGGCTGATGGAAACATGAAATGCCAGTACAATTTTATATATGCCGACAGACAATTTGTTCGTTCAACATGGTGGGATCTTTTTGTGTCTGTAAAATGAATTACGCAAGAAATGTCAGTGGAAACGCCTTTATGCACAAATATTGATATAATAACCATGATATGTTGTGTGGTCCTCCCACTACAACTCGGGAAAGCATGCAGTTTAATAGGCTAAAGATTTTTTTTTTTTTTTATATACTTCACAGGGTGGTGAATGTGCACAGTGATGAGCTTGATGTTCCTTTCCAATAAATATCAGGGTCATATTCTGGTGACATGATGATCGATGCTTGGCTGCTGTTTGACAAATACTAATAATATCGCTCTTATGCATAATAATCTCATAATGTACAGTACCAGTCAAAAGTTTGGAACCACCTACTCATTCCAGGGTTTTTCTTTATGTTTACTATTTTCAACATTGTAGAATAATAGTGAAGACATCAAAACTATGAAATAACACATATGGAATCATGTAGTAACCAAAAAAGTGTTAAACAAATCAAAATATATTTTATATTTGAGATTCTTCAAATAGCCACCTTTTGCCTTGATGACAGTTTTGCACACTCTTGGCATTCTCTCAACCAGCTTCATGAGGTAGTGCCTTCTTAAAAGTTAATTTGTGAAATGTCTTTCCTTCTTAATGCGTTTCAGCCAATCAGTTGTGTTGTGACAAAGTAGGGGGGGTATACAGAAGATAGCCCTATTTGGTAAAAGACCAAGTCCATATTATGGCAAGAACAGCACAAATAAGCAAAGAGAAACGACAGTCCATCATTACTTTAAGACATGAAGGTCAGGCAATATGGAACATTTCAAGAACTTTGAAGGTTTCTTCAAGTGCAGTCTCAAAAACCATCAAGTGCTATGATGAAACTGACTTTCATGAGGACCACCACAGGAATGGAAGACTACTCAAGAGGATACGTTCATTAGAGTTACCAGCCTCAGAAATTGCAGCCCAAATAAATGCTTCACAGAGTTCAAGTAACAGACACATCTCAACATCAACTGTTCAGAGGGACTGTGTGAATCAGGCCTTCATGGTCGAATTGCTGCAAAGAAACCATTACTAAAGGACACCAATAAGAAGAAGAGACCTGCTTGGGCCAAGAAACACGAGCAATGGACATTAGACCGGTGGAAATTTGTCCTTTGGTCTGGAGTCCAAATTTGAGATTTTTGATTTCATAGTTTTGATGTCTTCACTATTATTCTACAATGTAAAAAATAGTACAAATAAAGAAAAACCCTTGAATGAGTAGGTGTGTCTAAACTTTTGACTGGTAGTGTAGTTAGACTACACGCATTGTATCTGCGAGCTGTTGGTTAAAGCACGTGCCAAGATCAGAGTGGGCACATTTACTATATAACGCAAAATGTTTTGTGACAAAACCAGATTTGAAAATGTGATTCAAACTGATTTAACTTGTATTTTTCATTTAGTACAGGGGAATTTAACAGCAAAAGTTATTTTGTTGTGCACTATGTCATCACGCACAGCCTTTTACCGCAATAGGAAACACATCTCTGGTGGAAAATGCGCATATTGTTTGATGCAGATTTTTGAATGTTCGGAGGAATATCCGTCTCAGATTCGATGGAAACCTAGCTATTGCTGTGGATTGCTGGATGACATATTTTCTGAAGTGTCACGACTTCCTCCGAAGCTGCCTCCTCTCCTTGTTAGGGCAGGCTTCGGCGTTCGTCGTCACCGGCCTTCTAGCCACTGCCGCTCCTCTTCTCATCATTCCATTTTTTTTGTCTTGTTTTTTACACACCTGGTTAATATCCCCTCATCAGTCCCTGTATAAGTATTCCCTCTGCCCCCCATGTCTTTGTGTGTGATTGTTTCCGCGTGGAGGTGTCGATAGCTCGGTGGAGCATTATGTACTTTATCGCCGGGATATACACCTGTGTGTTTTGTTTTCCTTAACGGTGCACTGTAGTTGTTTTACGCATTGCTGCGAACCGCTGTATTGGCCGAATAAACCATTATTCTGTGATTTACACCTCTTGCGCCTGACTCCGTCCAAATCACCCGCTACAGAATCACACACCCAACAGCATGGAGTCAGCAGGAGCGGGGAATATGCCTGGAGTCTTTGAGCGGGTCCGGGATCATTCCAACATGTTAGCCAGCTTCGGCGAAGCGATGGATCGGGTTCTCCAGGCCGTCCAGCGCCTTGAGAGGAGAGGACCCGACCCTGCGGAACCAGCTGAGTGATCGGATCCAGCCACCCACACACCAGCACCCAGAGGTATTCACCTGTCTCGACCGAGGGAATATTACGGGACAGCGGCCCGCTGCCAGGGTTTCCTCCTGCAGCTGGACCTCTATTTCACCACCATCAGCCTGGCTCCATCGGATCGGGAGAAGGTGTCCGCCCTCGTCTCCTGCCTCTCGGGGAAAGCCCTGGAGTGGGCCAACGCGGTCTGGAGTGAAGGAGGAGACGCATTGGACAACTACGGAGAGTTCGCTCGCCTCTTCCGGGCAGTCTTCGATCATCCCCCCAAAGGAAGAGAGGCGGGCGAGCGTCTGGTCCATCTGAGGCAGGGGACGAGGACCGCGCAAGACCTTGTCCTGGAGTTTAGAACTCTAGCGGCTGGGTCCGGGTGGAACGAGCAGGCCCTCATTGACTACTTCTGATGCAGCCTGCGTGAGGAAGTCCGAAGGGAGCTAGCCTGCCGGGATACCACGTTGACCTTCAACCAATTGGTGGACATGGCCATCCGGTTGGACAACATGCTGGCTTCGAGAGAACATCCTGGAAGGGGCCTGCCCGTTTCACCCCCCGACAACCCAGATCATGTTCTGATAGAGCTGGGTGGTGCAGCGTTCCGGGAGAATGGAGGATGACAGATCCAGTGTCACTCTTGTGGCAAGAGAGGACATTCTGCTGCACGATGTCATCAGAGTTCTTCTGGTTCTGGAGGCGGCATGCAGGGCACTCTCGCGTCACCCCAGGTAGCGCAAACCCACACTCGTTCAGGGCCCTCTGCTGCGCATTTCACCATCCATGTCAACTTCCCTGATTACACAGTAGTTCCCCAGTGTAAGGCACTGGTAGATTCAGGCGCAGCTGGGGACTTTATGGACAGGTCTTTAGCTCTTAGACTACGTATTACATTGGTTCCCCTGTCCATTCCATTGCCCATCAAAGCACTTGACAGTCGACCATTAGGGTCAGGTTTTGTTAGGGAGGTTACAGCACCAGTCACTATGATTACACAGGAGACCCATAGTGAGCAAATCACCTTTCATATTGTTGAGTCCCCTGATTTCCCTGTTGTGTTGGGCCTTCCCTGGCTAGCACTACACGACCCCACCTTTACATGGCCGTAGAGTGTTCTCACAGGGTGGTCGCGAGAGTGTCAGGGTAGGTGTCTAGCTGTTTCCGTTGGTGCGACCACGGTGGAAAGTCCAGACACTACCTCCACCGTGCGCATTCCCCCCGAATACTTTGATTTGGCGCATGCGTTTTCCAAAATGCAGGCGACCAAATTACCACCCCATCGTGCGGGGGATTGTGCGATAAACCTCCGGTTAGACGCTGTGCCTCCCAGGAGTCATGTATATCCCCTGTCGCAGGCTGAATCAGAGGCTATGGAGACATACGTCTCCGGCGTTCATACGTCCCTCCACTTCACCCGCCTCCTCAAGTTAATTTTTTTGTGAAGAAGAAAGACGGGGGTCTGCGCCCTTGCATTGATTACCGTGCACTTAATCGAACTACCATTCGCGATAGTTACCCTCTACCCCTAATTTCCTCTGATATCGAATCAATGCATGGGGCGCGCTTCTTCACAAAATTAGATCTCAGGAGTGCGTACAATCTGGTGCGTGTGCGGGAAGGGGACAAATGGAAGACAGCATTTAGCACAACCACGGGGCATTATGAATACCTGGTGATGCCGAATGAGGTGTTTTGGGACATGCTTGGTCGCGGTGTGGTGGTCTACATCGATGACATCCTGGTGTATTCCGCTACGCGCGCCGAGCATGTGTCCCTCGTTCGCAGAGTGCTTGGCCGACTGTTGGAGCATGACCTGTATGCCAAGGCAGAAAAATTTATGTTCTTCCAACAATCCGTCTCCTTCTTCGGATACCACATCACCCCCTCAGGTGTGTTAATGGAGGGAGACCGTATTTCAGCCCTGCGTAATTGGCCGACTCCAAACACGGTAAAGGAGGTGCAGCGCTTCATTGGCTTTGCCAATTACTATCAGAGGTTTATCCGGGGCTTTGGCAAGGTCGCAGCCCCCATCACCTCTCTGTTGAAGGGTGGGCCGTCCCGGCTCCGCTGGTCTGCTGAGGCTGACAGGGCTTTCAGTAACCTGAGGGCTCTGTTCACCTCAGCCCCGGTACTGGCCCATCCTGATCCATCATTACCGTTCGTAGTGGAGTTGGACCTGTCCGAGGTAGTTGTAGGCGCTGTCCTATCCCAACGCTCGGGTACGCCACCCAAGCTCCGCCCCTTTGCCTTCTTCTCTAAGAAGCTCAGACCAACGGAGCAGAACTATGACGCTGGTGATCGTGAGCTGTTGGCTGTTGTCAGAGCCCTGACAGCGTGGAGGCACTGGCTCGAGGGGGCGAAACACCCTTTCCTCTTCTGGACTGACCACCGTAACCTGGAGTACATCCGGGCAGCGAGGAGGCTGAACCCTCGCCAGGCCAGGTGGGCCTTGTTCTTCACCCGGTTTGATTTCACGCTGTCCTATATACCAGGCACAAAGAACGTGAAGGCAGACTGTCACGATCGTCATAAGAACTGGACCAAGGCGCAGCGTGATAGGCGTACATCTTTTAATGAGTACTTAACATCCACAACAAAACAACAAAACGATACGTGAAGTCTAAAGGTTCTACACCAAAACAAACCTATACAGAACAAGATCCCACAATAAACTAGTGCCAACCGGCTGCCTAAGTATGGTTCCCAATCAGAGACAACGAGAATCAGCTCTGATTGGGAACCACCCTGGCCAACATAGAAAACACGAACTAGAACGAAACATAGAAAATACAACATAGACACTACACACCCTGGCTCAACATTAAAGAGTCCCCAGAGCCAGGGCGTGACAGTACCCCCCCCCAAAGGCGCGGACTGTGACCGCGCCAACCAAACTCAAGAGGGTAGGGGCCGGGTGGGCATTCCGCCTCGGAGGCGGATCCGGCTCCGGGCGTGACCACCACTCTCTCGCTACCCCCCGTAGCGCCCCTGGTCTGGTCCCGCTGGCCGGAGCTGGACTGGACACCAGTGGAGCGGATTGCTCAGGCTCCGGTGTGGAGCAGTTGACCGGTGCCTGACCAGGCACCGATGGAACAGGCATGGGCTGTGCCGGACTGACGACGCGCACCACAGGCTTGGTGCGGGGAGCAGGAACGGGCCGGACCGGGCTGACGACGCGCACCACTGGCTTGGTGCGGGGAGCAGGAACGGGCCGGACCGGGCTGACGACGCGCACCACTGGCTTGGTGCGGGGAGCAGGAACGGGCCGGACCGGGCTGGCGACGCGCACCACTGGCTTGGTGCGGGGAGCAGGAACAGGCCGGACCGGGCTGGCGACGCGCACCACTGGCTTGGTGCGGGGAGCAGGAACAGGCCGGACTGGGCTGGCGACGCGCACCACAGGCTTGGTGCGAGGGTCAGGAACAGGCCGGACCGTACTGGGGACACACACCACTGGCCTTGTGCGAGGGACAGGAACGGGCCGGACCGGACTGGTAACACACCCCAGTACCTCTCGCTGTGCCTCTACACTCTCCTTCCCCCTCATGACCAATGGCCCCCGTAACCTGGTGGCCTCCTCTCCTAGTCCACAAACTCGCCCTGTAGCTGCCTCCAGCAGCCCCGTCGTCCATGCCGTGTGCCCCCCCCCAAAAAATGTATTGGGGTTGCCTCTCGCCTGTCCGACGATGGCACGGTTGGCGCCGAACCTCCTCTCTCGCCAGGGCCATAACTTTTGCCCATGGCCCTCTGCCCGCGAACATGTCCTCCCAAGACCACCATTCGCCCACCTGGGACATCGCCAACTTCTCCAGTTCCTTACCCGGCGTTTGCTCCTGAACACGCTGCTTGGTCCTTCTTTGGTGGGATCTTCTGTCACGATTGTCATAAGAACCGGACCAAGGCGCAGCGTGATAGGCGTACATCTTTTAATGAGTACTTAACATCCACAACAAAACAACAAAACGATACGTGAAGTCTAAAGGTTCTACACCAAAACAAACCTATACAGAACAAGATCCCACAATAAACTAGTGCCAACCGGCTGCCTAAGTATGGTTCCCAATCAGAGACAACAAGAATCAGCTGCCTCTGATTGGGAACCACCCTGGCCAACATAGAAAACACGAACTAGAACGAAACATAGAAAATACAACATAGACACTACACACCCTGGCTCAACATTAAAGAGTCCCCAGAGCCAGGGCGTGACACAGACGCACTGTCACGGCTGTACGACACAGAGGAGAGGCCCATTGACAACACCCCCATACTCCTGGCCTCCTGCATTGTGGCGCCGGTGGTGTGGGCGGTGGACGCGGACATAGAGCAGGCGTTACGCACAGAGCCATCTTCACCTCAGTGCCCCGCTGGGCTTCGGTACGTGCCGTCTAGTGTCCGTGATCGTCTTATCTATTGGGCACACACGTCCCCCTCCTCTGGTCACCCAGGCATCGGCCGTACAGTGCTCTGCCTGACCGGGAAGTACTGGTGGCCTACCTTGGCTAAGTACGTGAGGGTGTATGTCTCCTCCTGCTCGGTGTGCGCCCAGAGTAAGGCACCTAGGCACCTTCCAGCGGGTAAGTTACATCCCTTACCAGTTCCACAATGGCCATGGTCCCACTTATCCATTGATTTCCTAACTGATCTTCCCCTCTCTCAGGGTAACACCACCATCCTGGTTGTTGTGGACTGCTTCTCTAAAGCCTGCCGCCTCCTTCCTCTGCCCGGTCTCCCCACGGCCCTGCAAACTGCGGAAGCCCTGTTTACTCACGTCTTCTGGCACTATGGGGGGCCAGATGACATAGTGTCTGAACGGGGTCCCCAGTTTACGTCCAGGGTCTGGAAGGCATTCACGTCTGGAGGTCTCGGTCAGCCTGACCTCTGGGTTTCACCCCGAATCTAATGGGCAGGTGGAACGGGTGAATCAGAATGTGGGTAGGTTCCTGCGGTCCTACTGCCAGGACCGGCCGGGGGAGTGGTCGGCGTTCTTGCCATGGGCCAAATATGCCCAGAACTCTCTCCACCACTCCTCCACTAACCTGTCACCATTTCAATGTGTTTTAGGGTCGCAGCCGGTCCTGGCACCGTGGCATCAGAGCCAGACCGAAGCTCCTGCGGTGCATGACTGGTTTCGGCGCGCGGAGGAGACGTGGAATGCCGCCCACGTCCACCTCCAGCGTGCTGTGCATTGCCAGAAAGCCAACGCTGACTGCCACCACAGTGAGGCCCTGGTCTTTGTACCGGGTGATCGGGTCTGGCTCTCGACCCGGAACCTGCCCCTCCACCTGCCCTGCCAGAAGCTGAGCCCGCGGTTTGTGGGGCCGTTCAAAGTCCTGAGGAGAGTTAACGAGGTTACGTATAGGTTGCTGCTCCCTCCTAATTACCGTATTAACCCCTCGTTACCGTATTAACCCCCAACTTTATGTGGAATGTATTCTAGGCTAGAAGATGTTCATATATCTGTATGGTTACTGAAGCTGTTATTGGAGGTGCAAGTACTGATATGGTTAGAATAATTCATAGAATATAGCAGGATATATTCTCAATCCAATAGATCTTTATTGTTCTCAAAGGCCAATCCATTTGCAACAGTCAACATTTGCAACAGTTCCTCTATCTCTACCACTCTACCAGGCCCTCCATCCTGGCCTCTCCACTGAGTGATGCCCTTCTCAGACCCAGACAGTGGACATGAAGGAGGGCTGAAACCATGGAGCCAAGATAGGGGTGTCGATCAGAGGGGTTACACAGGGGGAAGTGCAGGGGTGAACTAAGACAACACAGAGAGGTGAAAGATCAAAGGGGAGGGTATTGTTTGAGATTAGTCTATGAACCAATCAATTACTCAATTTCACAGGCAATCAAATAAGATACTGAAGGGTATTTTCTAAGGCCAACCAACACCCCAGAGGACAGAGCAAAGAGAAGTGAAATATCAGGGAAGATGGACATATTATCACGTCAATTTCCAATTAGGAAAGTGACTTATCACTCCCCAATTTAATCATTCAAGCAATGTATCATGAGAGGCATAAGAACCTGAGCCCCACCAGCTTCTATGTATAAGTTAATACATTTAAATCAGTATTCATTTTCCATATGCTAAATAACCTCTCTGGTGCCAGCCAGCAAGGACTGAAAGGTACGCCCTTATCATTACAGCGCAGCTTAAATGGATAGTAATGTAGTGTATTACCCCGCCGAAACTCAAATGGGTAGTGAGAGGACGCTTACTGTAATGAAGCACTCGTCTAAGTGCACCTGTTATATCTGTTTTATCTGCACTGAGGAGGAGAGATATTCCCCCCTGCCTCCCTCCTGTGAATATCCGAGGTGAGATTCATCGGGTATGCATCTGTCTCTGCCTTGTTAATGCCCTCACTCCCAATTAGAGAGCAGACAAGCTGGATCAGACTAGACAGATAGATAGGAGATCCTCTATCTTCCTCTCTTTCACTCTTTTGCTGTCTCTCTCCCTCTCTCTTTCTCTCACTGATAGAGAGAAACTCAAGAATGATAATCAGTATCAACATGCCTAGATACACTGTGCCTGGCCTATAGGATCTGTACTGGAGTAGGAGTGTGTACGTTTAAAGGTGTAAAGAAGAGACTGGCACACAACAGTGAAAGTAGAAAATGACAATGTTTATACTCCTAAATTCCAAGTTGTCTAACAGGACATTTGGGGTTTGAAGTACAATCTCTAGGTCTAATCTAGAGGATTTGAGCAGCAGTGGATGTATGTTATCAAGTGTGTGGTGCACACTAAGAGGACTGCCACTGTGGGGTCTCCCCGTCCCCACTGGATTGCAGGAACACCCTTTCTATTCACAGTGACAGTCATGTCTCACACTGTAGCTCGCAGAACAGAATACAATCAAAACCCCCTCTCTTCCCCATTCTCTCGTCTGCAGCTCCCCAGACTCCCAGTCAGTTTGCTGATCAATCAACACTGGTGCATGGATCCATTTATGGATTCCACACCATTTGGCAGCCACTCCATAGCCCATGTCACCAAGGGAAACTGAGAGGAAAGAGTCGATGTAACAGAAGCAAAGTCGCAGGGAACGCTGTCACCATCCCAGCAGTGTCTCCTATGACAGGCTCATCTCACCACAGGCGTGAAAGGCCAAGAAAGAGAGAGAGAGAGAGAGAGAGAGAGAGAGAGAGAGAGAGAGAGAGAGAGAGAGAGATAGAGAGAGAGAGAGCGAAGAGATTCCTCTGACAGTGTCCCAAAAACTTCAGATAGTCTTAAAGGTCCAATGCAGCTGTTTTTATCTCAATATCACATCATTTCTGGGTAACAATTAAATACCTTAGTGTGATGGTAAAATGGTAAAAAATAAACAAAAATACCTTCTTAGTTAGAGCAATCTCTCAAGCAAGAATTTTGCTAGGGTCCATGCTATCTGGAATCCTTGGGATGTTCCTACCCCACTGTAGTTGGCATTTAAAATGGTTAAGGTTAGGGTAAGGGCAGGGGTTAAGGTTAGGGTTTGTGTAGGGATGTCCCAAGGATTCCAGATAGCACTGACTATTTTACTAGGACTGTCTGGGAGTGGTCTGGGAGGGGAAAACTGAACACTAGCTGTTATTGGCAGAGAGGTTTAGCCTATTAACTAACTTACCATCAGGCTGAAATTCCAGGCAGTCCTTTCAAACAGCTCTTACACTAAAATGGCATTATTATAATTGTCACAATTTCACAGTATCATTCCGACCTCATAGTGTGGAAATATATATAAAACACAGGAAAATCTCGGTTTTGACTGTACTGGGCCTTCAATCATTTATAAACTTTTTCTTTTTGCGGCAGTTCTCTTCAGTCTCGTCTCAGTGGAGCAGAAGTGGAGAGATGGGATGAGATGGAATGAGATATCTGTCGTCTCAGGGAGGATGGACTTTATTTGAACATAACAGAAGCGCTTGGCGTAGTCCAGGGAGGTGGATCAGATTACGTTGAGCCGTGTGACATAAAAAACTATTGTCCAAAGGCTTCTTCAGACTGCTTTGTGTTGCTGTACAGGCAACCAGGCAGAAAAGGCAGAAGACCTTCACATTCTGTTATTTGTACAGAAGTACACTGTGCTGCTACCCACCGTGGTGCACTGAACTGCACATGTAAGAACAAAGAACAAAGAGGAAACTAGAGAGAGAAGCTTGAGTACAGTAGTGTCCGAGTAGAGGGTTACAAAACCAAAACCAAAACCTTGGCCTTTGTGAGAAAAATATAAAAGTTGATCACTGAAAGGCCTACTTACAGTACAAGATGCCTTTCTGCCAGCGACTTTTCTGCACTTAATCCAGAGTAAAAGTATAAAAGTTAAGGTTGAAGGCTAAAGCGAGATTTTGAACTTTTTGTGTCCAGGGCCATATGGAGCGACACCAAGCTTTTACAGTTTTTTTCAATTGTTTAAGCACAATTTTGAAAACAGGGCCCGGTTTGTCAAAACACTACACACAATTAGCACAACCCTACACCAAAGTAGCACAACACTTCAGATAATTTGCAAAATGGAACACTTTTGTCAAAACTATACACAACTTCATAAAAACAATATTTTGTTACCATACAAAACACACACATTTCATATGACTTCAATCTTTTTGAACCAGTTACACACTGCTGTTGCTAACCTAAAACACTTTTAGCAAGTCTAATTCTCAGTGATTAGAGTACTGTAAATTAAGTACACAGAGAAAGTGCAACTATATAAACACTACACAAGACCAATGCTGCAGACTGAGGAAAATATCATTTATTTCTCTCCATATACCCAAATATGTCAACATGGAGAACCACAACAAAACATGTCCCAGTTTTCATGCTACTACAGTAGTGTGCATAACACTGTTAGCTCAGCAAACAACAGACAAACGTAAAATACTGTATCCAGTACAGGTTACAATTACAGTAAATAACAACAACAACAAACATAAAAAATAATCTGAAAGAAACTGACAATATTGTACAGAAAATACTACAGTAAACATACTATACATTATCTCTTCGCCTAGCTGGATCTGGCCAGAGAATTTCATCAACATCACAAGCAATATCCTCATTAGCAAGACAACGTGGGAAGAACCGTCTTGAATGTCGAATCCATCCTTGCACAGCTGCGGTGTCGACTTGGTCACAGGCGTCCTCCATGGCCTGAATGATGGGTACCTGAGCATGGGGCTGGAGATCGTAAACCTTCCACCGCCATGCAGAGAAAAACTATTCGATAGGGTTTAGAAACGGAGAGTATGGTGGAAGGTATAGTACTGTCAACTGTGGATGGTGTTGAAACCAGTTCTGGACCAAAGCAGAGCGGTGGAATGACACATTGTCCCAGATGACAGTGTATTGCATCTGGTGCATTTCATTACCTGTTGTGACGATGTGGTGCAATCGATCCAAAAATGCGAGAATGTGAGGTGTGTTGTAAGGGCCCATTTTGGCATGACGGAGGAGAACCCCATGCTGTGAAATGGCAGCGCAAAGGGTGATGTTACCCCCACGTTGCCCTGGGACATTGATTATAGCCCTGTGGCCAATGATATTTCTGCCTCTCCTTCTTGCTTTTGTGAAGTTGAACCCTGCCTCATCAATATATATGAATTCATGCAGGATTTCCTCAGCATCCATCTGCAAAACTCTCTGAAATACAGTGAAAGACAAGATTGTGTAGTCCAGGATAGGTCTAGTACATCTCCACATACTCGTGCCACAGCCGTTTGACCCTCTCTGAATTCCGCTCAAAAGGCACTCGATAAAGTTGTTTCATTTGAACCTGATTTCTTTTCAGGATGCGTGCCAGTGTTGACTGAGAGACCTGATGGACATTATTGAAAATGGCATGGTCACCGATAATGTTGGCTTGTAGTTCTCTGAGCCTGATAGCATTATTGGCCAAAACCATGTTGATTACCTCTCTCTCTTGTTCTTGCGTGAATATGGGCCCCCTTCCTCCTTGTCGTTCCCGACCCTCATTCCTATGTAGAGAATAATACATGTAACTTACTGTACAGTGTCACAGGAAGGGGTATCACAAGTGCTGATATGGTGCATACAATAAGCGGCTGATTACTGTAACTGTAGACAGATCTTCTTTTACCTGTTTTGTGGTCGAAAAGTCATTGTTGCACGAATGTAATTTGATAAGTTTGGTCCTATTCTTCTTTGTGCATGTTCTCCTCCTGCTTCAGGTCTTCCTCGACCTCTGGCTCGGCCTCTGCCTCTTCCTCTACCTCCTTCTCCTCCTCTGTGTACTCCTCCTCTCACCCTCACTCTTCTTCTGACTCCTTCCATTTTGGTTGAAGGCAGGTGAACCTACCTGCTGCATTTTTATAGTGCTTAAACCTGATTGGTGTGTCTACAATTTAGCAATCATGTGTTTGTGCACCTGATGGCTGTGTTTAACAGATTGGCTCATAGGTGTGGTAATTTGACAGTCAGTGCTTTGGAATTGCAAGGAAGTGACATCATGATATACTTCTGTGTCTGATGTATACAAGTGTGTTTAGTGTTTTGCAAATCACTGTGTGTAATGTTTTGCAAATAGTGTGAAGCTGACAATGTGCTTACAGTTGTGCAAATCTAGCCTTGTGTTTTGCTCCTTGAGTGTAAGGTTTTGCTAATTGTGGGAAAAGTTTAATTTTAGTGTTTAAGCAATCATAAAAAACTGTAATGAGGACAGGAGCATTGTGACTGCACTTCCCTTTCATCGACATCCACACTGGGCTGTGGTCGGGGATCAATTGGATGAGACAGAATGTCTTTCTCCACTCTCACAATCACCTATAGCATCCGACTATAGAGGAAAGTCACTGACCAGTCATTGGTCTGCCTCTCTACAGAGCACACAGGCTCACACTAAATCAATGCCCATTGTAGCTGATGGTGAGGTAGTGTGTGTGTGTTTGTGTGTGTGTGTGTGTTTGTGTGTATGTGTGTGTGTGTGTGTGTGTGTGTGTGTGTGTGTGTGTGTGTGTGTGTGTGTGTGTGTGTGTGTGTGTGTGTGTGTGTGTGTGTGTGTGTGTGTGTGCGTGCGTGCATGCGTGTGTGCCCTGTGTATGTGTGTGCCATGTGTGTGAGAGTGACATGTGCAGGTGCAGATGTGTTTGTGCGTGTCTAGCTCATACTTTGCAGAGGGATGGGGAAAACAGAGCTTGCAAAAGGATTGTGAGGAGCACAGAACAGTTGGATGAAACTGCACAAGAGAGATCAGAGAAAGATTGACAGAGACAGAACAACAGAAAAACATTGAGTGCTAACAGCTAACCTCAAACACTTAATCAAATCATTTCATGAAGAATCCATCTCACACATTCTGGAGGAAAGGCATTGCCTTCATTGCCCAACATATTATCTGTACATGTGAAACTGGCTAATTTCCAGCAGCAGCCAAAGAGGGGTCTTATCATGCCCCCATTCAGAGAGCTTATCAATATCCAGGCTTCAAAAGAGAGGGGGAACACAGCTGGCCAGAGATATCTCCTCAAATCACTGTGAGCCTACAGAGAAACCACTGTCTTAACGAGACTGCTTATCACAGGAGAGAGACATAATTAGGAACTAGAATGAAACTCGCTTTAACATAAACTTTTTCAACCAAAATGAAAATCTTTAGCACTTATTTCGGCACAGAGTGCACTCTTAGAAAAAAAAATTGCTATGTGGAACCTAAAAGGGTTATTCGGTTGTCCCCATAGGAGAACCCTTTGAAGAAACCTTTTTGGTTCCAGATAGAACCCCTTTGGTTCCAGGTAGAACCCTTTTAAGTTCCATGTAGAACCCTTTCCACAGAGGGTTTCTACATGGAACCCAAAATATTTCTACCTGGAACCAAAAAGGTTTCTCCTATGGGGACAGCCGAAAAACCCTTTTGGAACCCTTTTTTCTAAGAGTGTAGTCATAAATCTAGGATCAGATGCACTCGCTTGGACAGTCTGCAATTGATAGGGGGGACCCAAAATACCTTTCTACCCTTATCTTGCCCCCTTCAAACTCACACACAGAGTGTAACTATTATCAATGCTTTAGCATGCCCAACATCACATAAACATAAATACATAGTTAATACACCCACACTGTTTCTGATAATCAGGGAGAGATCTGAATATGGTTTAATTGAGAGAATCATTTAACATTTAGGAATCACGAAAAAACCAAGCTCGCATGAACCAACCATCAATGCATTCACCTCATTGTTCTGTCAGTTCCAATTTCTAATGAGTCTTCCTCATTGTCCACTACAACTATACAGCGGAACTTTGATTTGTCTTCAATGAAGCATGGATTAATATTCATATGTAACTACCACATGAGCAAATTCAATTTTTATCCAGACTATAATAATTTGTATTACTCATTTGGGTGTAGTTCTTGAGATGAAAGGTAAGGTATCTGTTCTTTAGAAGGAATTTCAAGCAGGAGTCAAACTGACTAAATGGAGACTATGCTATGTATCTCTTTGACAATCTGCCCTATTGTGATCAGGTGTTTCTGCTGGATTTGATTCATAACAGGAAACTATTAGAGTTAACTGTACTTATATGTACAGTATACCAATGCTGGCTGGATATATTAAACATATAACCTATGGGGGACAAGGCTGATTCAGCCTCTACAGAAAGGTTGTCTTTTATGATTGCAGTATGCCCCAAGGACAAAGCCATTGTATAAGCAAAATATATTTGTATAAGTGGACAATTAATTTGTATTATGATTACAAAATCGAAGCTATATATTTGTAAAGAGGGAGCGGCACTTCTAAATCTTGAAAAGTATTACAAAAGGCACCAAAACTCAGCCATGCTCCTTGTCGAGACTCAAAATGTAATTTTTTTGACCTTGTATATTTATATTCTTTATCAGTAAAGACTCTCCTTGAAAAACTTTTACTACTCCTGAGACCCATCGGAAGTCCTTTTTTGGTACACAAATCCTAAGACCATCAGGGTGAGAGGCGTGAGGTCACGCTGCACACAAAGAAACAGTTGTCTGATTGGCTACTTATCACCATGACATCAGGGCATTCCGCTAAACAATTGGCGCTGTCAAGTTGATTCGATCCATTACGATGAAAAATATTCTGGAAATGAGACAATAGAGAGTAGGAAACCAACGTAATACCACTATTTAAAGTTGTTATTCATGATCAAATCATGGACCATCATGGGTCTCTTCAGATATTCCCTTCACACGTATTTATTTATGGCTTATAGCTAACCAACCAACAGAGATGTCCCATCAGCCTGCCTCGTGGATCCGCCTGTCACACCTATATATTTTTAATAGCTCCTTACTCACATGGTCTTCACTTGTCAGCTCCCATCAAAAAGATGCAACGCTGCCTCTGACATTTATCAAGTTTCCCTTCAAACTCCCTGGATTTGTGTCCCCGTAACCCTGTTCCTCTTTTTCTTTAACTCATCCCCCTCTTTCAGACTGATGGACAGTGTACCAAATATCCTGATATCTTCATCGGGTACAATACTATTTGAAGTGCTTCATAACCTCTGAGAAAGACAATCCCACTGAGTTAAAGATCATTCCTTGCAATAAAACAGACATCAAACAGAACAAGCTGCAGCAGAAGCACAGAGAGGAAGTAGATATGAGGTAAAGATGAGGCACAGAGATGAGGTAGAGATGAGGTAAAGATGAGGCACAGAGATGAGGTAGAGATGAGGTAAAGATGAGGCACAGAGATGAGGTAAAGATGAGGTAGAGATGAGGCACAGAGATGAGGTAGAGATGAGGTAGAGATGAGGCACAGAGATGAGGTAGAGATGAGGCACGGAGATGAGGTACAGATGAGGTAGAGATGAGGTACAGAGATGAGGTAGAGATGAGGCATAGAGATGAGGTAGAGGTAGCGATGAGGTAGAGATGAGGAAACAGCTTGATAATAATATCTGTGAATGTCTGGTGTGTAAGTGTGTATGATTTGATCCTCCCCCTCGCAATTTTCAAAGCCGTTTAAAATTTACTGTAATGGCAGAGAAATTACACCCCAAATAAATATACAACAACAACAACAGGTTATTTGTTTCTAATGAAACATTCCACTGGGTCCTTAAATGCAAGGGGACCAAGGAAGGAAGAATTGTACATAGTTGAGGGAGAGAGATGGAGAGGAGAAATAAGGATGATAATAAATTGAGTGCGAGAGGGAGGAAGCATGAGTAAAAGAGACAAAATACAAAATGAAAACCTTAGTTGAGAATAAATTGTGTTCAGTTGCGGAGTGAGCATCGAGCCGTGAGTGATGGCTTATGTATGATATAATGTAGTCACTCTCTCTGTCTCTCTGTCTCTCCATCCCTCTTGCTCCCTCTCTATCCATCTTTGACTAATGTGTTCAGACTTTGAGATCAGAATGGAAACCTGTTGCCATGGAGAGACCTGGTAGACTGACTGTATGTGATGAATTGGTCCATGTTGGAGCACTATAAAAGCATTCAACAATCTTCTTTATTATGTGGTGGATATTTTAATCAATAATGAGGAGAGACAAGGTCAATCACCAATCAGAATATTAACTTTATTAAAAAAGTATCGAGAAGGGAGCTGGTCACAAAACCCACACCAAAGTGAATAGAGTGAGAGCCCACTGAGTGGAGTGAGTCTCTGGGTTATATACTATCTCAGGATAGGTCAGGATAGGTGCAACCTCAGAGATTATGTACAATGGTACCAGACACTAACCCCACACATCCTGTGCCAGACCTTAGCCCAAAATACAAAGAACTTGTTGTTTTGTTCAGTACTAAGAACTTAGGACATTTGTTGTTACTTAGTTTCCACCTTGCTAAAAAGGGAACAGGGGAGATAACAATCTCCCCCAAGGCCAAAGGAGGGGGTGACTGACACAAATACATTGTGGAGACAAGTTATTGGTTCCCATTACTCATGCCATCCCTTCACATGGTTTGCAATAGGTAAAGACACATATTCACATATGGAAACAATGTTTCCTTCAGACCTCCTTTGCCCTATTCTCTTTCTGATATTCTGCATAGCAACAGGGACATGTGATAGACAAGCCTGACTTCTCCCCTCTCTGGGCCCCATGTGACCGAGACCCATATACGGGAGGAAGTGCAGCTGCCCACACCAGAGTCCGAAAGGAGACATTCTAATAACAAGACTTCAACAGTTATAATATAATATTCAATCATATAAGCATATTCTGCAGATAAGACATATTTATTATCTATGTTACTTAGCTAATTCTGATTTCTCCACCACAATAACCCCCAGTCACACAGCCCAGTTAAAACCACTATACTTTGCAAAGTCACTGACTGACTGTAGGCGTATACTGTGTTTACCTGTTAGACTTGTCAAGCCATGTGGGAGGCTGGCTGTGTCCTGTCCATGTTAAAGTCTGTGTGATGGATGACACTCTATTCCTGCTACACTGTGATGATTAAACCTCATATTAAGACCATTGTCCTCTTCAGTGGACGGCTATTGATAAGGACACACACGCCCATTCATACACATACACAGTCTCACACACCAAAAACAAGCGTAGGCACCTCACACACACACACACACACACACACACACACACACACACACACACACACACACACACACACACACACACACATACATACACATACACAAACACACACGCACACGCAAGCACACACACACAAGCACACACCTCCCCATTTTCACCACACCCTATGTATAGGAGGTACCAGCAGATCGAAGCCCTAATGTGTGTGGTGTATGCAGACCTGCCTCACTCTCTCTCTCTCTCTCCCACCTTGGCTGACCTGTTGTCATGTATCCCCCACCTCCCCTCCAGCCCTTTTAACAGCCAGATGAATCAGGGAGGGAATGGCTTCCTGCCAGCTTTGATGTCTGGTCAATATTTACGTCCCCCGACTGAGGGAAGAAAGAGCAGCAGCTACTACAGCAAGGCTACAGCAGCATCAGCATTAAAGGCCCACTACAGGCTGCCTCAGAAACATTGGGGAAACAGAGAGCAGCTGAATATGCAGAAAGTCAACCTTTAAGTGTTGATTAATTAATGATGTAAGTCACCCTGTAAGTGTTCATTCATTACAAATTATATGAGTTAAACAGAGAAGTCCTTCAGGTCCTTTTCTCTCCACTTCATCACGAGCCACACGGGTGTTCCCTCTTTTAGAGTGTAGCTTTGTGTGTGTGTGTGTGTGTGTGTGTGTGTGTGTGTGTGTGTGTGTGTGTGTGTGTGTGTGTGTGTGTGTGTGTGTGTGTTTAAGCACATGTGCTTGTGTGTGTGTGCATGTGTGTGTGAGTGGGCGTGTGTGTGTCTTCAACAGAATAATCAATAGCCATCCACTGAAGAGGACAATGGTCTTAATATGAGGTTTAATCATCACAGTGTAGCAGGAATAGAGTGTCATCCATCACACAGACTTTAGCGTGGACAGGACACAGCCTGCCTCACACATGGGTTGACAAGTCTAACAGGGAAACACAGTATAAAGTTAGTGACCTTGTAGTTGCTACGATAACTTTGTGTAGTCATCCAAGGCACGAGTAATGCTTTCAGTTTTATATTGTTTATTAAGCAGTTTGGGTCGCTAGCATTCTCAAGGACAAGAAATCAATAGTCCTGGAATGGCAACAGAGTTTTACTCTGAAAAAGGGTTCATAGCTGTCCAAACATGAAAGCACACTTTTGGGTTTATACTGCTTTCTATCAGTGTTTTAAAGCCTTTGATGTGGTATTTAACAACAGAATGTCCACATAAAGCTATTTATGTGATGTAAAAACCAGTCATCATGCAGGCAGTCAAAGATTCGAACAGCCAGAGTCGCTCTGTGTGAATATCCAACCATCTCTTCACTCCAATCCTCTCTTAGCCAACGACTGCCTCCTTTGTATTTTAATTCCAACAAAAGACAGAACAAATAAGAGATTATATTCTCTTCAATGTGTTACAGCACCTCTGTCCACCAGCCGGAGATATAAATAACCAGACGCTATCTCTCGCCCTCCTTCCTTCCCTACGTGGCACCTTGCATTGTGCTTTGATGGTAGATAGTGTAATCGCTCTATCTCTGCGGTGCGTTAGCTCCGCTCACTGAACCACCCTATTTGAGGCTTGACAGGAGTGAGTTATGAGATGCTTACTGTGGCTTTAATCTATCAGAACCACACAAACATTGCTTGACCTTAATTTCTGCAGTTACAAAGCGTAATGCAGTGTATTTGTCAGGTAAGCTTTCTCTCTCTCTCTCTCTCTCTCTCTCTCTCTCTCGCTCTCTCTCACTCCCCCCCTTTCTCTATCTTCTCTCTCTCTCGCTCTTTCTCTTTCTCTCTCTCTGACGTTCTTAGGCTGACAGGCTCAGGTTGCCACAGTGCAGGGATGGTTGCCACAGTAACTGCCTGCTTGCTGTGGGCCATGGCCTGCGTTTGGTCTAGTAAAGAGCACTCATTTATGGGTTAGACAGGTAGTAGCTGGAGAAAAGACAGCAATTAGGTTTGTGTGTGTGTGTGTGTGTGTGTGTGTGTGTGTGTGTGTGTGTGTGTGAGTTAGGCTTTCATACAGTTATGTTGGAAAGGAATTAAGCCTATGTTGAAAGGAATCTTACATCCTTAGCGTGCAGCGTAACAACTATTTCAATTTCATTGCTTTACTCAATGACATGGCACAACCAACGGCCTCCACATAATCTGATGTACAGATCTTTTGAATACAATGCAATAGAAGAGATTAGTCTGAACTAAAACCTGGGATCCTTTGAAAGAGCTTTTGATCTGCACTATGAAAGGTCTGTGAAACAAATAACAGATACCGCATTTCATCAAAATATGTCAATTTCTCTACAGTACCTACCGGTAGGTTATTTCTCAAATGGCTCAATAATATAATAATATAATAATAAAAAATAATGTCTTGATAGACCTCTTCAAGAATACTGTCTAGACAGGAGAGGAAGGGAGAGGAACTACAGAAATAACAGGGATTTGAAACTAAAGCCTATTTTGAGGGTGAAATTGCCGAAGGTAAATTGTAGTTGCTCCAAAACCCACTAAACAGTCAAACACCTGGTATTTTACATGAAAGCTGTGCAATAAGGTGCCGTCAATGTCCCCCTCTATACATGAAAACCTCAAAGGAGATTGTTTGGAACCCTGTTGTGCACCAACGTGGAAAAAGTAGAAGGTTAATGGTTTTGATAATTGAGGAATATCTTGGGAGGAAATTGCCTACTAGGACAATCTGCCCCCACTGGTTATGTTGCCCTATTTTGAGCAAAACGCACAATTCTGTATGAAGCTAAGAATAAAGAAACCAAAACTAAGGGAAAAGGAGAAGAAAAAAATAGGAATGAACAGAGAGAGACCTTGCAGCGAAACAAAAGCAATTAAAATGTGCCACACAGTCAAACTAGCAAACATGACCTGATGCTGATAAGGAAATAAACTAAAGCGTAAGCATTTCATACCAGATAAAACAGGACATACTTAGGGTGCATTGGAGGCTGTTGCTCCATAGTAAATATACTTAACTTTCACAGTACACTATTTATTTCTGAACACAGCTCCGTTTAATTTGTCGCAGACGTAGGAAAGCTCTATTCTTCGCAGCTGATTATATCATTTTTTCCCTCCTCCCTCTCTTTCTCCACCTCCACCTCTCCACCACTCCACTTGAACGCTAATCATTAGTGTATAGCCAGGACAGGCTTCAGCACAGACACATTAAAACCCCCTAGAGTCTAAGTCCGGTAGGTTTTTTTTTTTTGGGGGGGGGGGGGGGGTAGAGCAGCTATAATATTGCAGATAGATTGTGGCTTCCATCAATGGAATTGTCTGCATCATTTCCAATCCCCCATACATTTTTTATATTAAATATACACTACTAGTCAAAGGTTTGGACACAGCTACTCATTCAATGTTTTTTCTTTATTTTTACTATTTTTTACATTGTATCATAATAGTGAGGACATCAAAACTATGAAATAACACATATGGAATCATGTAGTAACCAAAAAAGTGTTAAACAAATCAAAATATATTTTATATTTGAGATTCTTCAAATAGCCACCCTTTGCCTTGATGACAGCTTTGCACACTCTGAAGTTTGCCAATGAACATCTGAATGATTCAGAGGAGAACTGGGTGAAAGTGTTGTGGTCAGATGAGACCAAAATCGAGCTCTTTGGCATCAACTCAACTCGCCGTGTTTGGAGGAGGAGGAATGCTGCCTATGACCCCAAGAACACCATCCCCACCGTCAAACATGGAGGTGGAAACATTATGCTTTGGGGGTGTTTTTCTGCTAAGGGGACAGGACAACTTCACCGCATCAAAGGGACGATGGACGGGGCCATGCACCGTCAAATCTTGGGTGAGAACCTTCTTTCCTCAGCCAGGGCATTGAAAATGGGTCGTGGATGGGTATTCCAGCATGACAATGACCCAAAACACACGGCCAAGGCAACAAAGGAGTGGCTCAAGAAGAAGCTCATTAAGGTCCTGGAGTGGCCTAGCCAGTCTACAGACCTTAATCCCATAGAAAATCTGTGGAGGGAGCTGAAGGTTCGAGTTGCCAAACTTCAGCCTCGAAACCTTAATGACTTGGAGAGAATGCCAGAAATCGTTCTGATTGAGAGGGGGTCAAATACTTATTTCCCTCATTAAAATGCAAATCAATTTATAACATTTTTGACATGCGTTTTTCTGGATTTTTTTGTTGTTATTCTGTCTCTCACTGTTCAAATAAACCTACTATTAAAATTATAGACTGATCATGTCTTTGTCAGTGGGCAAACGTACAAAATCAGCAGGGGATCAAACACTTTTTTCCCTCACTATACATACTTCAGTTGAAGGCGGAAGTTTACATACACCTTAGCCAAATACATTTAAACTCAGTTTTTTCACAATTCCTGACATTTAATTAGGTCAGTTAGGATCACCACTTTAATTTAAGAATGTGAAATATCAGAATAATAGTAGAGAGAATTATTTATTTCAGTTTTTATTTATTTCATCACATTCCCAGTGGGTCAGAAGTTTACATACACTCAATCAGTATTTGGTAGCATTGCCTTTAAATTGTTTAACTTGGTCAAACGTTTCGGGTGGCCTTCCACAAGCTCCCCACAATAAGTTGGGTGAATTTTGGCCCATTCCTCCTGACAGAGCTGGTATAACTGAGTCAGATTTTGTAGGCCTTGCTCGCACACGCTTTTTCAGTTCTGCCCACAAATGTTCTATAGGATTGAGGTCAGGGCTTTGTGATGGCCACTCCAATACCTTGACTTTGTTGTCCTTAAGCCATTTCGCCACAACTTTGGAATAATAATAATATGCCATTTAGCAGACGCTTTTATCCAAAGCGACATACAGTCGTGTGTGCATAAATCTTTACGTATGGGTGGTCCCGGGGATCGAACCCACTAACCTGGCGTTACAAGCACCATGCTCTACCAATTGAGCTACAGAGGACCACCAGGAAGTATGCTTGGGGTCATTATCCATTTGGAAGACCCATGCTTTAACTTCCTGACTGATGTCTTGAGATTTTGCTTCAATATATCCACATCATTTTTCTTCCTCATCTATTTTGTGAAGTGCACCAGTCCCTCCTGCAGCAAAACACCCCCACAGCATGATGCTGCCACCCCGTGCTTCACGGTTGGGATGGTCTTCTTTGGCTTGCAAGCCCCCCCTTTTTCCTCCAAACATAACAATGGTAATTATGGCCAAACAGTTATATTTTTGGTTCATCAGAACAGAGGACATTTCTCCAAAAAGTACGATATTTCTTCCCATGTGCAGTTACAAACCGTAGTCTGGCTTTTTTAATGGCGGTTTTGGAGCAGTGGCTTCTTCCTTGCTGAGTGGTCTTTCAGGTTATGTCAATATAGGACTCATTTTATTGTGGATATAGATACTTTTGTACGTGTTTCCTCCAGCATCTTCACAAGGTCCTTTGCTGTTGTTCTGGGATTGATTTGCACTTCTCGCACCAAAGTACGTTCTTCTCTAGGACACAGAATGTGTCTCTTTCCTGAGCGGTATGATTGCTGCGTGGTCCCATGGTGTTTATACTTGCGTACTATTGTTTGTACAGATGAACGTGGTACCTTCAGGCGTTTGGAAATTGCTCAAAAGGATGAACCAGACTTGTGTAATACTTGTGTATTTGATTTTCCCATGATGTCAAGCATGAAGGTAGGCCTTGAAATACATCCACAGGTACACCTCCAATTGACTCAAATGATGTCAATTAGCCTATCAGAAGCTTCTAAAGACATGACATCATTTTCTGGAATTTTCCAAGCTGTTTAAAGGCACAGTATGAAAACTTCTGACCAACTGGAATTGTGATACAGTGAATTATAAGTGAAATAATCTGTCTGTAAACAATTGTTGGAAAAATGACTTGTGTCATGCACAAAGTAGATGTCCTAACCGACTTGTCAAAACTATAGTTTGTTAAATAGAAATTTGTGGAGTGGTTGAAAGACGAGTTTGAATGACTCCAACCTAAGTGTATGTAAACTAAATATTTTTCAACTGTGCTGTGATGTTTTACAAACGTTCTGACCCATTCTCTTCTCATAGATTCTACATATTGTAAATGAAAGATACACCATTTTTTAGAAGAGTATTATTATATTGTTGATCGATTGACTATGACTTTTTAAATCACTCAGCAGTGCTATTTGCAGAGTTAGCTCCAGGTAAATGTTGCAATTCTTCAGCCATTCCTGAACCTGCGACCAAAAACAAGCTACATATGGACAGTACCAAAACAAATGATCTAATGATTCGGTCTCTACGGAGCAAAATCTGCAGAGCTGGGATGGTTGTATCCCCCATATACAGTGGCAAGAAAAAGTATGTGAACCCTTTGGAATTACCTGGATTTCTGCATAAATTGGTCATAAAATTTGATCTGATCTTCATCTATGTCACAACGATAGACAAACACAGTGTGCTTAAACTAATAACACTCAGGTTATTGTATTTTTCTTGTATATATTGAATACATTATTTAAACATTCACAGTGTAGGTTGGAAAAAGTATGTGAACCCCTAGGCTAATGACTTCTCCAAAATTGGAGTCAGGAGTCAGCTAACCTGGAGTCCAATCAATGAGATGAAATTGGAGATGTTGTTTAGAGCTGCCCTGCACTATAAAAAACACTCACAAAATGTGAGTTTGCTATTCACAAGAATCATTGCCTGATGTGAACCATGCCTCGAACAAAAGTGATCTCAGAAGACCTAAGATTAAGAATGCTTGACTTGCATAAAGCTGGAAAGGGTTACAAAAGTATCTCTAAAAGCCTTGATGTTCATCAGTCCATGGTAAGACAAATTGTCTATAAATGGAGAAAGTTCAGCACTGTTGCTACTCTCTCTAGGAGTAGCTGTCCTGCAAAGATGACTGCAAGAGCATAGCTCAGAATGCTCAGTGAGGTTAAGAAGAATCCTAGAGTCTCAGCTAAAGACTTACAGAAATCTCTGGAACATGCTAACATCTCTGTTGACAAGTGTCCAATACTAAAACACTAAACAAGAATGGTGTTCATGGGAGGACACCACGGAAGAAGCCACTGCTGTCCAAAAAAAACATTGCTGCACATCTGAATTTCCCAAAAGAGTACCTGGATGTTCCACAGCGCTACTGGAAAAATATTCTGTGGACAGATTAAACTAAAGTTGAGTTGTTTGGAAGGAACACACAACACTATGTGTGGAGAAAAAAAGGCACAGCACACCAACATCAAAACCTCATCCCAACTGTAAAGTATGGTGGAGGGAGCATCATGGTTTGGGGCTGCTTTGCTGCCTCAGGGCCTGGACAACTTGCTATCATCGACGGAAAAATGAATTCCCAAGTTTAACCCGATTGAGATGCTGTGGCATGACCTCAAGAGAGTGGTTCACACAAGACATCCCAAGAATATTGCTGAACTGAAACAGTTCTGTAAAGAGGAATGGTCCAAAATTCCTCCTGACCGTTGTGCACGTCTGATCCGCAACTACAGAAAACATTTGGTTGAGGTTATTGCTGCCAAAGGAGGGTCAACCAGTTATTAAATCCAAGGGTGTGTTCTATAAAGAAATGAAAATGTATACTTTTGTGTGTTATTAGTTTATTAGACTGTGTTTGTCTATCGTTGTGACATAGATGAAGATCAGATCAAATGTTATGACTAATTTATGCAGAAATCCAGGTAATTCCAAAGGGTTCACATACTTTTTCTTGCCACTGTATATAACATTCTATTGGTTGCAAGAATTGTGTATAATAATTTAAATTGAAAAAACTTGAAGTTTTGAATCCAGTGTTGCTTTGTGTCAGTTCATAAACCATGTGCCATGGTATCGGTATATCGAATATTTCTTCCCAACTATTTTGCAATCTATATCCACAGCTGTCCATTTTTTGGTCATTAAATGAAACTGGTATACTTTTTTATTTAGCACAATTTTCTTTAGCCAATTTTGGTCTGTAATGCAGGGCCGACATACAAGTTCCTTACTTTCTCCCCCTTCCACTTGCCTCTTCCATTTTTGCGGTAATGCTGCAATTAGTTGGTTGTAATTTTGAGTAGAGCAGACATTTCCATATATTTTTGTTAGCTGCATGTGTAACATAACTCCACCAGTCCTATTTTTGATATCATTTACAAAGATTAAACCTTTTTTAAACATTTTATCCCAAATTATTGTTTTTTGTTATCAATTACTATATTTGAGTTTAACCATAATATTTGTTGTAATATTTGTTCTGTCTTTTCTGGTGGATTAAACTGAATTTGCAACCAACTTTATATGGCTTGTTTTTAAAAAAGCGATATTTTTTAGGTTATTTCATTTTCAAATAACCAAAAGTGAGAAGTTGTAATCTGAATAAAGGGGAAAAGGCCATTATTGAACATGGGGTGAGACATTCTTACTAATCTGCTAGAGAACCAGTTTGGATTTAAGTATAACTTTTGTATGACTGATGCCTTAAGTGAGAGGTCTAATGCTTTAATATGTAATAATTTATGCCCCCCCGAATTCATATTCATTATATAAATAGGACCGTTTAATTTGGTCTGGCTTGCTGCTCCAAATAAAATGGAATATTTTTTGCTCATATATATTTTTTTTTAAGTCGCAAGGCCATAAGCAAATAGGTCAGGGATATGACTAAAGAGTTAATCGGGGTGATTTTTCAACAAATAAACAGGCATTTTCCTTTCCACGGTAGCAAGATCTTATCTATTTTTGCTAACTTTCTATAAAAATGTATTGTAATGAGATTATTTATTTATTTCGGGATATGAATATATCCACTTCACCGTCAGATTATTTTATTGGTAAACTACACAGTTGTATTTTTTTGTGATCCAATACATAACATAGTACACTTAGCATAATTTGGTTGTAATCCAGAGAGGTTATAAAAAGTATCTAGATCATCTATGAGGCTGTGGAGGGATCCATATTGTGGATTTAAAAGAAAACATGAATCATCAGTATGCAATGACACCTTTGTTTTCAAGCCCTGGACTTCTAGGCCCTTGATATTATTGTTGGATCTGATTTTAATACTGTAGCTAACATTTCAATGGCCATAACAAATAGATATGCCGATAGTGGACAGACATAAATTGGCAGATCGGCGGTACCGACTTCAGCTGACATTTGTTTTTGTAGGCCAAACCATTCGGACGCTACAGACATTTTTGTGAGTATACCGATTTTCGGGATGTCTCCTGATCTGACAAACTACTGTAGCTATGCCACCTTCCACGGCAGATGCGGAATGCCGATCGGTGGATGCGGTGGATTGAGATGCAGCCCATGCAAAAAAACTGATTTCTCTACCTTAAACTGGCAGATTTTTATGGGGACGCGGACATCGACTCCAGGGGATTATAATAGAGTCTGAAACCAGCTTTCTGAGCTGGCATACCAAGCGGCTTTCAATTTTCCCTCTGGGGAGAACAAGCTGTCTTGATGTAATCAAGCCTGGACATAACCCACTGGGCACAATCATCAATTCGACGTCTATTCCACGTTAGTTCAACATACTTTTATTGAAATGACGTTGAAACAACCTTGATTGTGCCCAGTGGGAAGTGAACTAAAATCAGCCTCCTCCATTTTTCATGTCACCAGGATGAGGGCATTATTAGATTAGACTCACTCAAGCATATTTTCTGCAGAGTCTTTACAAACCACTGGCCAGGTCCGTCTATCACTGAGCCCATGTCTGACTGTACCCTGTAGCTGCGGAAACTATTATCTAAATACGCCACCAAACCAAAATCCCTGATGTATTGCTCTCCATTTCTGTTCTCTTTCTCTTGAATGTGTTATATTTTGCTATGGTCTCCATTACTGTTTTTCTTTCTGGTTAATGAAATGGAGTGATTCACTCATTCACTCACTCAGTCACTCAGTCAGTCACTCACTCACTCTCTCCAGTACAAGCTATTGAGGCGTATGGTTTGGCAACACTTATGTGCTCTCAGTCTCACCCCAAATGTATTATAGCCTAGCTACTATGTGATGCAGCATAGGCTGTTATTGATGGACTTTCCTCAATGATTCATAATAAAGACAAGTTTACGACATCTTGTCTTCATCCATCCATTCACAATCACCCCAATCTGCCTGAGATGTACGACTGTACCATGTGATAACTTTTACTATACATCAAACACAACAGCCCCTTACAGGCTAACTTCAAACATCTGGGCTCACCCTGTCCACTAAATCATGAATAATCCCAACCCAACCCTGCACTTCTTTTGTTTTAGATCCAGTTGCCTGCCAGCTGATCGGCATCAATCAAGCAAACATTAATGGTGAGTTGCGAAGTTTGCGACCCACATGATCTATTGTGATTCCCTTGTTTCTACTCTCGCACAGCGGAAGGGTCAACAACTCATTCTGTTCCTAGAGAAAGGAACATCGACACAATGTTAATCATCGGAAGCCATTAATTCTCCTGACAAACCAGGAACCGAGAGACTGGAGGAATAATCGAGCGCTGCTAGACCCTTTCCGCGGCCTCCTAATTGGAATATTAATTTCCCGGCGATGTCCCTTTGATATCAATCTCTCCCGATCGCACTTTATTAAATAAAGACACAATTACCTACTGGCAGTGGGCCTGCAGTGGTCTCCATCATGATGTAACTGTATTGGTCTCCTCAGGGGACAGCTCTGCAAAGCCTGCTGGATACACTGAGAAGAGGACAGGCAGTTTAGATGTTATTACTGGAAGACACTGAGTAATTAATGGACCTTTGAAAATTCAGTGATATCCAACATTATTCTGTTTGATTGATGTGTTTCTAATTTTAAGTTTAGGCTTTCATGGGTTTGTTTTCATCTTTTTTACGAAATATTTACAGATGGCTGTGTTTGTGTGTGTGTGTGTGTGTGTGTGTGTGATTTCAGTATGATGAAGAAAGCTGTAGCTACCTGTGATGGTGACAGGCATGCCTGTGCACATCACACTCGGGCTCAAGTCCCAGGCCCCACTCTCCCTTGTGCATGCTTGACTTAGGCTAAATATGACTTGCCCTAGGGGTGGGCGATATGGCCCAAAGAAAGTATCATTAACTTATGGGAGATAGGCCTACACAATAGGTTATATATCTGGATATGTTTTTAAAAAATCCATCAGATAAAAATGTTGTAGATCTTTAAAACATTTCTCTTATAGCTGCCGTTTCCATTGCACGTTGAAATGTTTTGTTTTTGCGACATTGCTTTGTCGATTAAACCTGGGTCAATGGAAACCTGCCTATTGACTAGCTTACCTCGAGAGGTAAGAACTAGGAAGAAAGTGCTGGTCGCCGTGGATTAGTGATCTTACTGGCTATCAAGCTAATAATGACACTGAAAACAACCAACTCTAGGATGCTCTAGGATGCTGCCAAGTAAAATGAGGAATGTTCCATAGTTTGAGTAGAGTAGCATCAAGTAGGCTTAATTTGGTAGGCTATTAAACTTTTCTCCAGTTTGTGCGACATAACCAACCTCAGCACTTCCTCACAACCCCATGTGCGTTGTTGATGTAGCTGATTGATTCGTTCCCAACTAAATTAGTTGATATTTTCTGTCAACCAGACGACCTTTGAGGGAATGTAGGCTAAGTGGTCGAGTGGTATGTCAACACAGTTTTCTATGCTTATATTAATATGATTAGAGAAATAAAACGCTTTTTACCGACTTATAGGCCTAAGCAAAAATGCAAAAATGCACGCTAAAACACGACATAGCCTATCGCCCAGCCCTATCCACCAGCTTTTTTTTTTATCAGGAAGGATGCCTGTATCTTTGTAGTGACTAGGTGTATTGATACACCATCCAAAGTGTAATTAATAACTTCACCATGCTCAAAGGGATATTCAATGTCTGCTTTTTTCTTTTCTTTTTACCCATCTACCAATAGGTTCCTTCTATAAGAGGCATTGGAAAGCCTCCCTGGTCTTTGTGGTTGAATCTGTGTTTGAAATTCACTGCTCGACTGAGGGACCTTCAAGATAATTGTATGTGTGGGATACAGAGGTGAGGTAGTCATAAAAAAATATATGTTAAACACTGTTATTGCACACAGAGTGAGTCCATGCAATTTATTATGTAACTTGTTAAACACATTTTTACTCCTGTTCTTATTTAGGCTTGACATAACAAAGAGGTTGAATACTTATTGACTCAAGACATTTCAGCTTTTCATTTAGAATTAAATTTGACACATTTTTGAAAACATAATTCCACTTTGACTATATGGGGTATTGTGTGTAGGCCAGTGACAAAAAATATACATTTAATTCATTTTCAAATCAGACTAAAACAACAAAATGTGGAAAAAGTAAAGGGGTATGAAAACATTCTGAAGGCACTGTATATTAGGATGAGCTATGTCAAGAATACAGTATATAAATACACAGTGAGTAAACAACAGTATATAAACAGAATATGAGGTGACCAGCGTTCAATGACTCTATATATATATACACTACCGGTCAAAAGTTTTAGAACACCTACTCATTCAAGAGTTTTTCTTTATTTTTACCATTTTCTACATTGTAGAATAATAGTGAAGACATCAAAACTATGAAATAACACATATGGAATCATGTAGTAACCAAAAAAGTGTTAAACAAATCAAAATATATTTTATATTTGAAATTCTTCAATTAGCCACCCTTTGCCTTGATGACAGCTTTGCACACTCTTGGCATTCTCTCAACCAGCTTTACCTGGAATGCTTTTCCAACAGTCTTGAAGGAGTTCCCACATAAGCTGAGCACTTGTTGGCTGCTTTTTCTCCACTCTGGGGTCCGACTCATCCCAAACCATCTCAATTTGGTTGAAGTCGGGGGAATGTGGAGGCCAGGTCATCTGATGTAGCAGTCCATCACTCTATTTCTTGGTAAAATAGCACTTACACAGCCTGGAGTTGTCTTGGGTCATTGTCCTGTTGAAAAACAAATGGTAGTCCCACTAAGCCCAAACCAGATGGGATGGCGTATCGCTGCAGAATGCTGTGGTAGCCATGCTGGTTAAGTGTACCTTGAATTCTAAATAAATCACAGACAGTGTCACCATCAAAGCACCCCCACACCATAACACATCCTCCTCCATGCTTTATGGTGGGAAATACACATGCGGAGATCATCCGTTCACCCACACCGCGTCTCACAAAGACACAGCGGTTTGAACCAAAAATCTTCAATTTGGATTTCCACCGGTCTAATGTCCATTGCTCGTGTTTCTTGGCCCAAGCAGGTCTCTTCTTCCTATTGGTGTCCTTTAGTAGTGGTTTCTTTGCCATAATATGGACTTGGTCTTTTACCAAATAGGGCTATCGTCTGTATACCCCCCTACCTTGTCACAACACAACTGATTGGCTCAAACGCATTAAGAAGGAAATAAATTCCACAAATAAACTTTTAAGAAGGCACACATATTAATTGAAATGCATTCCAGGTGACTACCTCATGAAGCTGGTTGAGAGAATGCCAAGAGTGTGCAAAGCTGTCATCAATACAACAATTAAGAAAAACCCTTGAATGAGTAGGTGTTCTAAAACGTTTGACCGGTAGTGTACATGTGGCAGCATTAGTCTCAAGGTGCAGAGTTGAGTACCGGGCAGGTAGCCAGCTAGTGATGGCTGTTCAACAGTGTGATGGCCTGGTGATAGAAGCAGTTTCTCTGTCTCTCTGTCCCGGCTCTGATGCACCTGTACGGATTCTGTCTGCTAGATGGTAGCAGGGTGAACAGACCGTGGACCGGGTGGCTGAGGTCGTTAATGATCTTCTTGGCCTTCCTTTGACACTAAGTGCTGTAAATGTCCTGGAGAAATGGTAACACCAGGAATGATTTAAAAAGTTTGGTAAAAGGGGTTTGAATTTGAGTGTTTTTTTTAGATACTGAATCCTTTTTCAATTTCAGAGGGGTAGAGGAATATGAGGTGATTTCAAGTTACCAGGGCTTTGAGATTCACTATAAATCCAGTTAATTTGAGATTGGAAGATGTAGCATAGCCTACATATTTGGGAAAACAGTTTGCAGAGGACAGGCAGATTGGCAGTTTCTTTGTGTCAACCCCTGACAGTTCTCTTCTTTACATTTATTTAGCTGATCTGAATACTGTTACCTATATAGTAGTAAGCACTCACACAGTCCAACACTTTGAACATTGAAATGACCCCAGGTCTGTACATGGCCTGAAAGTAATACAACCGACTACAAAAGAAACCAATGAAAGATTAATTGATGCCTCTTATCTATCTCCTTTGGGCTCCAGAAACAGCAATGGTACAGGGGAATCCTTGGAAGCAACTTCGCATCCAGATGGTTCCATTTGTCTTTCATCCCAGGCCTTGTTTTTCATGGAAATATGAGAATGTAGAACACCCCTAACTTTGAAGCTTCAAGTTTCACCCCTAACTTTGAAGTTTGAAGTTTTGTTTTAGTTTGTCAACTCATTTGACTGTAGGCAATCTGAAAGTGGAACACGAGCATACAGAGTAGATTTCATAAACAGGTGATGTTTACTGTTGTTCATTGCATTGTAATATCACTATAATAATTTTAGATGGAGTGAATAAAATGGGGCACAAGCATAGACCTCTTAGTCAGAGCCAAAATGGAATTATAGTTTGAAGGGTCAATCACATTTGCGTTTGTTATCGTTCGCCCACTCAGGCCACTGTCGATCTTACATCAGGCTGGTTATCTAATGGCAACAACGCTCTGTGGTTTAACCTTACAGCAGCAACAAGCAGCAACTCACTAATTTCCACTCTGATAAAAGCCCATTTCCATGGCCTACAGTACATGCATGTTCCTCCCATGTCTAACTCCCCTCCACAGGCACTGCCATTAACACCATAGCATATTACCCAATATAGACCATTAGCGCAGTAGAAAGTCAAGGAGCAGATCAGTTTACATTAGGCACGGCATAGTTCATTTGTTGATTTTCCGAACCCTCTGTCACACCCTGGCTCTGGGACTCTATATGTTGAGCCAGGGTGTGTTCATTCTATGTGTTCTGTTTCTTTGTTTGGGTGTTCTAGGTTGTCTGTTTCGATGTTTGCCTGTGTGACTCCCAATCAGAGGCAACGAGTGTCAGCTGTCGGCTGGTTGTCTCTGATTGGGAGCCATATTTAATCTGTATGTTTTCCCTTGGGTGTTGTGGGTTTTTGTTCCGTGTTCGGTCAGTGTCACCGTGGACTTCACGAGTCGTGTATTTGTTTTGTTTAGTGTGCTTTTTATCACTGTCGATAATAAAGATCACCATGTTCGTGCAACACGCTGCGTATTGGTCTACTTCGCTTCAAGACGATCGTGACAGAAAAACCCACCATACAACGACCAAGCAGCGTGTCCAGGAACACACGCAGGAGGTGACGCTGGTGGATGTCCTCCTCGGTTGGGGGCAGATTACCGAGGAGGAGGCCGTCCGGTACCGGAGGGCTATGAAGGGGGAGACCCAGGCAGGAGAGGAGCAGCGGCGTCAGCAGTGCCATCGTCGGACGGACGAGAGGCACCCCCAAGAATTTTTTAGGGGGGGGGCACACGGCGTGGGTGACTGGGCAGCAGGAGGCTGCCACAGGGCGAAATAGGAGACGAGGAGAGAAGGCCACCGGGTTACGGGAGCCATTGGCGAGAGGAGGGAAGGAAGTCGTAGAGGCACGGCGAGAGGTACTGAGGTGTATTGCCAGTCCGGTCCGGCCCGTTCCTGATCCCCGTTTAAAGCCAGTGGTGTGTGTTCCCAGTACGGTCCGGCCTGTCCCTGCTCCACGCACCAAGCCTACGGTGTGCGTCGACAGCCCAGCCCGGCCTGTCCCTGCTCCACGCACCAAGCCTACGGTGTGCGTCGACAGCCCAGCCCGGCCTGTCCCTGCTCCACGCACCAAGCCTACGGTGTGCGTCGCCAGCCCGGTCCGGCCTGTTCCTGCCACCCGCACCAAGTCTACGGTGCGCGTCGCCAGCCCGACCCGGCCTGTTCCTGCCACTCGCACCAAACCTACGGTGCGCGTCGACAGCCCAGCCCGGCCTGTTCCCGCTCCACGCACCAAGCCTACGGTGTGCGTCGACAGCCCAGCCCGGCCTGTTCCTGCTCCACGCACCAAACCTACGGTGTGCGTCGCCAGCCCTGTCCGGCCTGTTCCTGCTCCACGCACCAAACCTACGGTGTGCGTCGCCAGCCCTGTCCGGCCTGTTCCTGCTCCACGCACCAAGTCTACGGTGCGCGTCGCCAGCCCTGCCCGGCCTGTCCCTGCTCCACGCACCAAGCCTACGGTGTGCGTCGCCAGCCCTGCCCGGCCTGTCCCTGCTCCACGCACCAAGCCTACGGTGTGCGTCGCCAGCCCTGTCCGGCCTGTTCCTGCTCCACGCACCAAGTCTACGGTGCGCGTCGCCAGCCCTGCCCGGCCTGTCCCTGCTCCACGCACCAAGCCTACGGTGTGCGTCGCCAGCCCTGCCCGGCCTGTCCCTGCTCCACGCACCAAGCCTACGGTGTGCGTCGCCAGCCCTGCCCGGCCTGTCCCTGCTCCACGCACCAAGCCTACGGTGTGCGTCGCCAGCCCTGTCCGGCCTGTCCCTGCTCCACGCACCAAGCCTACGGTGTGCGTCGCCAGCCCTGTCCGGCCTGTCCCTGCTCCACGCACCAAGCCTACGGGGTGCGTCGTCAGCCCAGCCCGGCCTGTCCCTGCTCCACGCACCAAGCCTACGGGGTGCGTCGCCAGCCCGGCCCGGCCTGTCCCTGCTCCACGCACCAAGTCTACGGTGCGCGTCGCCAGCCCGGTCCGGCCTGTTCCTGCCACTCGCACCAAGTCTACGGTGCGCGTCGCCAGCCCGGCCCGGCTCGTTCCTGCCACTCGCACCAAGCCAGGGGTGCGAGTCGTCAGTCCGGCACAACCCGTGCCTGGGTCATCGGTGCCAGATCAGGTACCGCTTTATTGCTCCCCAACGGAGCTGAAGCTAGCCGCTCCTGCTACGTCCAGGTCAGCTCCAGCCAGCGGAGCCAGACTGGACCAGGGGCGCTATGGGGGGTTCATTGGAGGGTGGTGGTCAAGGCCGGAGGCAGAACCGCCGCCGAGGAGGAATGCCCGCCCAGCCCTCCCCTGTTTTGCTTTAGTTGAGGCGCGGTCGCAGTCCGCGCCTTTAGGGGGGGGTACTGTCACACCCTGGCTCTGGGACTCTATAAGTTGAGCCAGGGTGTGTTCATTCTATGTGTTCTGTTTCTTTGTTTGGGTGTTCTAGGTTGTCTGTTTCGATGTTTGCCTGTGTGACTCCCAATCAGAGGCAACGAGTGTCAGCTGTCGGCTGGTTGTCTCTGATTGGGAGCCATATTTAATCTGTATGTTTTCCCTTGGGTGTTGTGGGTTTTTGTTCCGTGTTCGGTCAGTGTCACCGTGGACTTCACGAGTCGTGTATTTGTTTTGTTTAGTGTGCTTTTTATCACTGTCGATAATAAAGATCACCATGTTCGTGCAACACGCTGTGTATTGGTCTACTTCGCTTCAAGACGATCGTGACACCCTCCTACTCACCTTGTATCTGCGGATGTCAATCATTAAGCAGGTACATTAATATCCCATGCAGCCAATCAGAGTGTAACCTTTAAATCACCCCGAGCTTGCCCTGTCATTGAACCCACCAATAACGTTTATTGATATACAGCATACCCCCAAGTCATGAATAAATGAGATGACCTTATCCTTCCCTGTTCTGCCGACATTCTAGAATTCTGTGTTTGTGCTGAAATGTGGTCCTTCTTTCCGATTTCTGAGCAACCGAAACCACAGGGTTGTCCTTGTCTATACATGAAGGTATAGTGAATCCATAGAATAAGGTCAAATAAGACTTTAAAATATGCCATAATGCATTAGGCATGTTCTTATTCTTTGAGCAGTCTTGAAATATAACTCACACCTACATGGACCACAGATTCCATCCTGGTGAATACAGAGGACAGAGATAAGCGAAAGAACTGAGCCTGCCACCCCTTGACGGGTCCTGACTACAGATTATAGTTATTACTGTTATTTATCAGGGTTAAGTAGGGACAGCCACACACACTACGACAACTCTCACCCTACAGGTCAGGGGTCATTTAGGACTGTTATCAATCTGAGCTGTGAGGTGGAGGGAGTGTGTGTGTACTCACATCCATAGACACCAAGGTCACTGATTACAGGTTATTCTGTGTGGTTTGAAGAAGAATGACTAAACACGTCTCTCTCTCTCTCGCTCTCTCTCTTCAGGTCAGGGCTGAGCTGTGTGTGTGTGTGTGTGTGTGTGTGTGTGTGTGTGTGTGTGTGTGTGTGTTCGCATGCCTGAGTGTCTGTGTATGTCTGTGTCTGTGTCTGTGTGTGTGCCTACATGTGTGCATGTGTGCGCACGACATCAATACGTGTCTGTCTGGCAACAAACATACTTTTGTGTGACGTAAGCCCTATGCTGATTCTTCTCTTGTCTCGTGCAGCTCTTCCAGACAATGGGACGCGAGGCAGTCTCTCCATGTGTCATTGGTAGGCTAATGAGATGGCACCAGGCCTGTGTATAGCTCATTGGCCCAATGCACATTACTGTGTGTAAGTGTTTCTTCATCCCTCTATGGCCGACCATGCAGCAGATCGTCTACCTGGAGCTGAATGTTGTGATGAATAACAACAATACCCAGCCTGATCGGATACTGTGTGTGTCTTTAAGGCAATCAAATGTTAACAGTTACCAACCATTCATCATAAAGCAATATCTAACAATGTGGGGGAAAATTTTATAGAATAACTGAACCATTTGTAGGTAGTAGTTAGTGCATACTGTTAGATTAAATGCACTGAGTTAGACATTCTTTATTACATATTTTTCTCTGGTAAGACAAATGTAGAAGCTACTTCTTGCTGCAGAATGGGGATTAACAGAGCTACAGTGCCGTGAAAAAGTATTTGCCCCTGTTGATTTTCTCTATTTTTGCATATTTTTTATACTGAACGTTATCAGATCTTCAACCAAAACCTAATAGTAGATAAAGGGAACCTGAGTTTACAAATAGCATGTATATTATTTTTTTGTACTTATTTATCCAATTAAAGTTATGCAACACCTAATTCCCTTAAAAAGTAACTGCCCCCTTACACTCAATAACTGGCTGTGCCACCTTTAGCTGCAATGACTGCAACCAAATGCTTCCTGTAGTTGTTGATCAGTCTCTCAAATCGCTGTGGAGGAATTTTTGCCCACTCTTGCATGCAGGACTGCTTTACGCAGCGACATTTATGGGTTTCAACCATGAACTGTTGGTTTCAAGTCCTGCCACAACATCTCAATTGGGATTAGGTCTGGACTTTTGGCTAGGCCATTCCAAAACATCACATTTATTGCTTTTTAGCCATTTTCATGTAGACTTCATTGTGTGTTTTGGATCATTGTCTTGCTGCATGACCCAGCTGCGCTTCAGCTTCAGCTCACAGACGCATGGCCTGACATTCTCCTGTAGAATTCTCTGATACAGAGCAGAATTCATGGTTCCTTCTATTAACTCAAGTCATCCAGGTCCTGAGGCAGCAAAGCATCCCCAAACCATCACACTAACACTACCATGCTTGACCGCTGGTATTAAGTTCTTATTCTGGAATGCAAAAGGTTGTCATCCAAAAGGTTGACTCAAGTTTGACAAAAAGCACCTGGAAGCACCTGGATGATCATCAAGACTCTTGGAAGAATGTTCTATGGACAGATGATTCAAAAGTATAACTTTTTGGACGAAATGGGTCCCATTATGCCTGTGTATGTGTAGGCGATCTATCTGATGCAGTCTGGTCATAAAGAGTTTGACATTGTTGCCGCCCATATCATTGAATGCAAGGGAAGCCAGTGAGCATTTGGCCTTCATTCATAAATAAAGTATAAAACGATAGCAAATCAGCGTTGAGTGAGCTCAACTGTGAATGGTCCTGGTGCACCAAAAAAAGATGTAAAGTGAAGCCATGGATTTGGCTTCACTCCTTTCACAGAGAAATACGTCATTGATAGAAACACCTTGAATTGTTGCATCTCATTGTGTTGTTGTCCCGCTAGTTAGCTAGCAGAAATTGTCCCTTTCCTAAATTAGCCACGGATGGAGATAGGGATTTGGACTTGTGTTTTTACTTAATTCTCCATACCGGCCAATGATTATAACGGCGATTCTGATCCAACCATAAAATACATTGTGCCCCTTGACTGAGAGGATGGAAGTTCAATATGTAGCTAGATGTAGAAGGCTAATGTTAATTAGCTAACGTTGCCCATGAAAGGAAGTTATGCTAGCGAGCAAGTAGGTAGCAAGGTAGCCTAGGACAACAAAAAATAGAAGCATGTAGGCCTACTGTAGAGTAATAGACTGTTTCGTCAACACGAAAGAGAGGAGGAGGCATTGTCGTTTCTCTACAAGTAGGGTGAGTCAACATGGTTGTTCTACTTGCACGAACGCACACACACACACACATACACACACACAAATCAGAACCATGGACAGCCACATCATATTTTGCTTACGTTGATTGGACTAAATTGTTTTTGGTATCTTTTAGTTGTCACTGTATTAGACTAAGCATAGGTGATTTGATGATGTTGAAATGTTGAAGTTGAAATGGTGCTGGAATAGTAGATTCAGCTGCTGTTTTCTTTGCGACTTACAGTAACTCTCTGTGTTGTTTAGTAGTCCAAAAATTTTTGAAACATGAACTTTCTTGACCATGCTGTAGGTCATGTAACTGTTTGCTACATGCAATATGCGTCGTGGATTTCACCTGACAGAGGTTGCTCTCCAGTTTTGTGATGAAGCAAAGGTGTGGTTGAATTTATTCTGCCTTTGTGTCTTCTTATTGTCTCCACCTTAGGCCTATATATCCCAGTGGCAAGGCATATGAACTAACAGGTTATAGAGCAAACAACGCAATTATCACAACACATAGGTTGTTATATGGCTTTTTTTCTGGCTTCCCCAGTGATTTTACCCACGCACCACTACTGTTGTCATGGTGCCAATTTCACTTTTGTTCGTACTTCAGTTTATACATTTTTCATCATGAGAGTAGTGTAATAATGTAGTACAGTAATTCAATATAATTATGTTTGAGATTATTAATATCAAGGCTTGATATCATATCAATCCTACACAGCAGATTCTCAGACTGGCTTCCAAAATAATCAAAATAAATTACACTCCCAGTACACTCCAACTTCACATTCCTCTACATTTTAAGTGGCACTTCTCTCTTAATACAGAATGGGAACTTGAAGCTGGATCCTTGGCCCAGCCGGCGGGGAAAGCAGGCCAATGGGGGAGCGGCGTGAGCTAAAAACTGGAAAACAGGAGCAGGCGGCAGGCGGTGGTTCAGTGCAGCACAGGACACCCAGCGAGGCTTCAGGGAGGTAATTAATTAACAACAACAAAAAGGTCCAGACAGGCTCCTCCAGGGCCCCCTATGCCTCCTCAGATCTCAGGCCAGGGGATGGAGGGCTGTGGTGGGCTTAAGTGGGACGAGGACAGCCCCTCTGACTATCGCCCCTCTGACTATCGCCCCTCTGACTATCGCCCCTCTGACTATCGCCCCTCTGACTATCGCCCCTCTGACTATCGCCCCTCTGACTATCGCCCCTCTGACTACTGCACTGCTGGAATCAAACATTTGATGAAGACCAATGGAGAAACTGTCATTGTTTTAAAATGAGGCATAATAGCATCTGGAAACATCTGTGTTGATGCCTCAGTCTCAGTAATTCCTATACCCTACACTCTTAGAAAGAAAAGTGCTATCTAGAGCTTAAAAGGGTTCTTCGGCTGTTCCTATCGGAGAACCCTTCGGAGAACCCTTTTTGGTTCCAGGTAGAACCCTGTTGAGTTCCATGTCGAACCCTTTTACACAGAGGGTTCTACATGGAACCCCCATAAATTATACCTGGAACCAAAAAGGGTTCTCCTATGGGGACAGCCGAAGAGCCCTTTTGGAACACTTTTTTCTAAGAGTGTATGATATTAAACCACTGTCATCTCATCTCTGTGGGTAACGTACAATGAGGAAGGACAACTAAGGCACAACACGACTATGATATAACGTAGACATTTATTGATCAAGTCAATAAAACACATTACATAGATATGTTGAATAACAATAATGTGTGTGTTGTTACATTGTGACCCTGTATCAAACTGTATTTTATAAACCAGTTGGCCTTATGGAGAAACACTAGCATGAATGCATGATACAAGGTGTGAAGCACAATGCATGATGGTCCTGGGACAGGCTGAGTGGAAGCACTTTCCTTCTCTGTGTCACAAGGTGTCAACGTTGACATCATATCTGAGTGACTGATAATAGATCCTTATTATGACCTCAGAGAGAAAAGAAGAGAGAAAGAAATACAGAGAGAGAAAGAGAGAGAGGTGAGGCTGATCTGACACAGAGTCATGACACAGGATACTTGTTATTAATGTGGAGGCAGGATAATGTGTGTGAGAGAGCCAGCATAGAACATCCACATACTCCAGCAGGCAGCCCTGTCCTATGCTGCTCTCACTGGGCCCTACGCTTCTCTCACTGGGCCCTATGCTACTGTCACTGGATCCTATACTGCTGTCACTGGGCCCCATGATGCTCTCACTGGGCCCAAAGCTGCTCTCACTGGGCCCTATGCTACTGTCAATGGGTCCTGTGCTGCTCTCACTGGGCCTTATGCTACTGTCACTGGGCCCTATGCTGCTCTCACTGGGCCCTATGCTGCTCTCACTGGGCCATATGCTACTGTCACTGGGTCCTATGCTGCTCTCACTGGGAACTATGCTTCTCTCACTGGGCCCTATATTTCTCTCACTGGGCCCTATGCTACTGTCAATGGGCCCTATGCTGCTCTCACTGGGCCCTATGCTTCTCTCACTGGGCCCTATGCTCCTGTCACTGGGTCCATATACTGCTCTCACTAGGTCATATGCTGCTGTCACTGGGCCTATGCAGCTGTCACTGGGTCCTATACTGCTGTCACTGGGCCCCATGATGCTCTCACTGGGCCCAAAGCTGCTCTCACTGGGCTCTATGCTACTGTCACTGAGTCCTATGCTGCTCTCACTGGGCCCTATGCTTCTCTCACTGGGCCCTATGCTACTGTCACTGGGTCCTATGCTTCTCTCACTGGGCCCTATGCTTCTCTCACTGGGCCCGATGCTACTGTAACTGGGTCCTATGCTTCTCTCACTGGGCCCTATGTTTCTCTCACTGGGCCCTATGCTGCTCTCACTGGGCCCTATGCTTTCCTCACTGGGTCCTATACTGCTGTCACTGGGCCCCATGATGCTCTCACTGGGCCCTATGCTTCTCTCACTGGGCCCTATGCTACTGTCACTGGATCCTATGCTTCTCTCACTGGGCCCTATGCTTCTCTCACTGGGCCCTATGCTGCTCTCACTGGGCCCTATGCTTCCCTCACTGGGCCCTATGCTACTGTCACTGGGTCCTATGCTGCTCTCACTGGGCCCTATGCTTCACTCACTGGGCCCAATGCTACTGTCACTGGGTCCTATGCTGCTCTCACTGGGCCCTATGCTCCTGTCACTGGGCCCTGTGTTCCTGTCACTGGGTCCTATGCTGCTCTCACTGGGCCCTATGCTTCTCTCACTGGGCCCTATGCTCCTGTCACTGGGTCCTATACTGCTCTCACTAGGTCATATGCTGCTGTCACTGGGCCTATGCAGCTGTCACTGGGTCCTATGCTGCTCTTACTGGGCCCTATGTTACTGTCTCTGGGTCCTATGCTGCTCTCACTGGGTCCTATGTTGCTCTCATTGGGTCCTATGCTCCTGCCACTGGTTCCTGTGCTGCTCTCACTGGGTCCTATGCTGCTCTCACTGGGCCTTATGCTCCTGTCACTGGGTTCTCTGCTGTTCTCACTGGGCCCTACGCTTCTGTCACTGGGTCCAATGCTGCTCTCACTGGGCCCTATGCTTCTCTCACTGGGTCCTATGCTCCTGTCACTGGATCATATACTGCTCTCACTAGGTCATATGCTGCTGTCACTGGGCCTATGCTGCTCTTACTGGGCCCTATGTTACTGTCACTGGGTCCTATACTGCTGACACTGGGCCCCATGATGCTCTCACTGGGCCCAAAGCTGCTCTCACTGGGCTCTATGCTACTGTCACTGAGTCCTATGCTGCTCTCACTGGGCCCTATGCAACTCTCACTGGGCCCTATGCTGCTGTCAGTGGGTCCTATGCTTCTCTCACTGGGCCTTATGCTACCGTCACTGGGCCCTATGCTTCTCTCACAGGGCCCTATGCTTCTCTCACTGGGCCCTATGCTACTGTCACTGGGTCCTATGCTTCTCTCACTGGGCCCTATGCTTCTCTCACTGGGCCCTATGCTACTGTAAATGGGTCCTATGCTTCTCTCACTGGGCTCTATGCTGCTCTCACTGGGCCCTATGCTTCCCTCACTGGGCCCTATGCTACTGTCACTGGGTCCTATGCTGCTCTCACTGGGCCCTATGGTACTGTCACTGGGTCCTATGATGCTCTCACTGGGCCCTATGCTTCACTCACTGGGCCCTATGCTACTGTCACTGGGTCCTATGCTGCTCTCACTGGGTCCTATCCTTCTCTCACTGGGCCCTATGCTGCTCTCACTGGGCCCTATGCTTCCCTCACTGGGCCCTATGCTACTGTCATTGGGTCCTATGCTGCTCTCACTGGGCCCTATGCTCCTGCCACTGGGTCCTATGCTGATCTCACTGGGCCCTATGCTACTGTCACTGGATCCTGTGCTGCTCTTACTGGGTCCTATGCTACTGTCACTGGGTCCTAAGCTGCTCTCACTGGGTCCTATGCTTATCTCACTGGGCCCTATGCTGCTCTCACTGGGCCCTATGCTTCCCTCACTGGGCCCTATGCTACTGTCATTGGGTCCTATGCTGCTCTCACTGGGCCCTATGCTCCTGCCACTGGGTCCTATGCTGCTCTCACTGGGCCCTATGCTACTGTCACTGGATCCTGTGCTGCTCTCACTGGGTCCTATGCTACTGTCACTGGGTCCTAAGCTGCTCTCACTGGGTCCTATGCTTATCTCACTGGGTCCTATGCTGCTCTCACTGGGCCCTATGCTTCCCTCACTGGGCCCTATGCTACTGTCATTGGGTCCTATGCTGCTCTCACTGGGTCCTATGCTTCTCTCACTGGGTCCTATGCTGCTCTCACTGGGCCCTATGCTTCTCTCACTGGGCCCTATGCTCCTGTCACTGGGTCCTATACTGCTCTCACTAGGTCATATGCTGCTGTCACTGGGCCTATGCAGCTGTCACTGGGTCCTATGCTGCTCTTACTGGGCCATATGATACTGTCACTGGGTCTTATGCTGCTCTCACTGGGCCCTATGCTCCTGTCACTGGGTCCTATACTGCTCTCACTAGGTCATATGCTGCTGTCACTGGGCCTATGCAGCTGTCACTGTGTCCTATGCTGCTCTTACTGGGCCATATGATACTGTCACTGGGTCTTATGCTGCTCTCACTGGGCCCTATGCTACTGTCTCTGGGTCCTATGCTGCTCTCACTGGGTCCTATTTTGCTCTCATTGGGTCCTATGCTCCTGCCACTGGTTCCTGTGCTGCTCTCACTGGGTCCTATGCTGCTCTCACTGGGCCTTATGCTCCTGTCACTGGGTTCACTGCTGCTCTCACTGGGCCCTACGCTACTGTCATTGGGTCCAATGCTGCTCTCAATGGGCCCTATGCTTCTCTCACTGGGTCCTATGCTACTGTCACTGGGTCCTATGCTGCTCTCACTGGGTCCTATGCTACTGTCACTGGGTCCTATGCTGCTCTCACTGGGTCCTATGCTGCTCTCACTGGGCCCTATGCTCCTGCCACTTGGTCCTATGCTGCTCTCACTGGGCCCTATGCTACTGTCATTGGGTCCTGTGCTGCTCTCACTGGGTCCTATGCTGCTCTCACTGGACCCTATGCTCCTGTCACTGGGCCCTGTGTTCCTGTCACTGGGTCCTATGCTGCTCTCACTGGGCCCTATGCTTCTCTCACTGGGCCCTATGCTACTGTGACTGGGTCCTATGTTGCTCTCATTGGGTCCTATGCTCCTGCCACTGGTTCCTGTGCTGCTCTCACTGGGTCCTATGCTGCTCTCACTGGGCCTTATGCTCCTGTCACTGGGTTCTCTACTGCTCTCACTGGGCCCTACGCTACTGTCTCTGGGTCCAATGCTTCTCTCACTGGGCCCTATACTGCTCTCACTAGGTCATATGCTGCTGTCACTGGGCCTATGCAGCTGTCACTGGGTCCTATGCTGCTCTTACTGGGCCCTATGTTACTGTCACTGGGTCCTATACTGCTGTCACTGGGCCCCATGATGCTCTCACTGGGCCCAAAGCTGCTCTCAATGCGCTCTATGCTACTGTCACTGAGTCCTATGCTGCTCTCACTGGGCCCTATGCAACTGTCACTGGGCCATATGCTGCTGTCAGTGGGTCCTATGCTGCTGTCACTGGGCCCTATGATTCTCTCACTGGGCCGTATGCTACCGTCACTGGGCCCTATGCTTCTCTCACTGGGTCCTATGCTTCTCTCACTGGTCCCTATGCTACTGTCACTGGGTCCTATGCTTCTCTCACTGGGCCCTATGCTTCTCTCACTGGGCCCTATGCTACTGCAACTGGGTCCTATGCTTCTCTCACTGGGCCCGATGCTTCTCTCACTGGGCCCTATGCTGCTCTCACTGGGCCCTATGCTTCCCTCACTGGGCCCTATGCTACTGTCACTGGGTCCTATGCTGCTCTCACTGGGCCCTATGGTACTGTCACTGGGTCCTATGATGCTCTCACTGGGCCGTATGCTTCATTCACTGGGCCCTATGCTGCTCTCAATGGGCCCTATGCTGCTCTCAATTGGGCCCTATGCTTCCCTCACTGGGCCCTATGCTACTGTCACTGGGTCCTATGCTGCTCTCACTGGGCCCTATGCTTCTCTCACTGGGCCCTATGCTACTGTAACTGGGTCCTATGCTTCTCTCATTGGGCCCTATGCTGCTCTCACTGGGCCTTATGCTCCTGTCACTGGGTCCTATTCTGCTCTCACTGGGCCCTATGCTTCTCTCACTGGGCCCTATGCTCCTGTCACTGGGTCCTATACTGCTCTCACTAGGTCATATGCTGCTGTCACTGGGCCTATGCAGCTGTGACTGGGTCCTATGCTGCTCTTACTGGGCCCTATGCTACTGTCACTGGGTCTTATGCTGCTCTCACTGCGCCCTATGCTACTGTCTCTGGGTCCTATGCTGCTCTCACTGGGTCCTATGTTGCTCTCATTGGGTCCTATGCTCCTGCCACTGGTTCCTGTGCTGCTCTCACTGGGTCCATGCTGCTCTCACTGGGCCTTATGCTCCTGTCACTGGGTTCTCTGCTGCTCTCACTGGGCCCTACGCTACTGTCACTGGGTCCAATGCTGCTCTCACTGGGCCCTATGCTTCTCTCACTGGGTCCTATGCTCCTGTCACTGGGTCCTATACTGCTCTCACTAGGTCATATGCTGCTGTTACTGGGCCTATGCAGCTGTCACTGGGTCCTATGCTGCTCTTACTGGGCCCTATGCTACTGTCACTTGGTCCTATACTGCTCTCACTGGGCCCTATGGTGCTCTTACTGGGCCTTATGCTCCTGTCACTGGGTTCAATGCTGCTCTCACTGGGCCCTACGCTACTGTCACTGGGTCCTATGATGCTCTCACTGGGCCCTATGCTTCATTCACTGGGCCCTATGCTACTGTCACTGTGTCATGTGTTGCTCTCACTGGTTCCTATGCTTCTCACACTGGGCCCTATGCTTCTCTCACTGGGCCCTATGCTGCTCTCACTGGGCCCTATGCTTCCCTCACTGGGCCCTATGCTACTGTCACAGGGTCCTATGCTGCTCTCACTGGGCCCTATGCTTCTCTCACTGGGCCCTATGCTACTGTAACTGGGTACTATGCTTCTCTCACTGGGCCCTATGCTGCTCTCACTCGCCTTATGCTCCTGTCATTGGGTCCTATTCTGCTCTCAATGGGCCCTATGCTTCTCTCACTGGGCCCTATGCTCCTGTCACTGGGTCCTATACTGCTCTCACTAGGTCATATGCTGCTGTCACTGGGCCTATGCAGCTGTGACTGGGTCCTATGCTGCTCTTACTGGGCCCTATGCTACTGTAACTGGGTCTTATGCTGCTCTCACTGGGCCCTATGCTACTGTCTCTGGGTCCTATGCTGCTCTCACTGGGTCCTATGTTGCTCTCATTGGGTCCTATGCTCCTGCCACTGGTTCCTGTGCTGCTCTCACTGGGTCCATGCTGCTCTCACTGGGCCTTATGCTCCTGTCACTGGGTTCTCTGCTGCTCTCACTGGGCCCTATGCTACTGTCACTTGGTCCTATACTGCTGTCACTGGACCCGATGATAATCTCACTGGGCCCAAAGCTGTTCTCACTGGGCCCTATGCTACCGTCACTGGGTCCTATGCTGCTCTCACTGGGCCCTATGCTTCTCTCACTGGGCCCTATGCTCCTGTCACTGGGTCCTATACTGCTCTCACTAGGTCATATGCTGCTGTCACTGGGCCTATGCAGCTGTCACTGGGTCCTATGCTGCTCTTACTGGGCCATATGATACTGTCACTGGGTCTTATGCTGCTCTCACTGGGCCCTATGCTACTGTCTCTTGGTCCTATGCTGCTCTCACAGGGTCCTATTTTGCTCTCATTGGGTCCTATGCTCCTGCCACTGGTTCCTGTGCTGCTCTCACTGGGTCCTATGCTGCTCTTACTGGGCCTTATGCTCCTGTCACTGGGTTCAATGCTGCTCTCACTGGGCCCTACGCTACTGTCACTGGGTCCAATGCTGCTTTCAATGGGCCCTATGCTTCTCTCACTGGGTCCTATGCTACTGTCACTGGGTCCTATGCTGCTCTCACTGGGTCCTATGCTGCTCTCACTGGGCCCTATGCTACTGTGACTGGGTCCTATGTTGCTCTCATTGGGTCCTATGCTCCTGCCACTGGTTCCTGTGCTGCTCTCACTGGGTCCTATGCTGCTCTCACTGGGCCTTATACTCCTGTCACTGGGTTCTCTACTGCTCTCACTGGGCCCTATGCTACTGTCACTGGGTCCAATGCTGCTCTCACTGGGCCCTATACTGCTCTCACTAGGTCATATGCTGCTGTCACTGGGCCTATGCAGCTGTCACTGGGTCATATGCTGCTCTTACTGGGCCCTATGTTACTGTCACTTGGTCCTATACTGCTGTCACTGGGCCCCTTGATGCTCTCACTGGGCCCAAAGCTGCTCTCACTGCGCTCTATGCTACTGTCACTGAGTCCTATGCTGCTCTCACTGGGCCCTATGCAACTGTCACTGGGCCCTATGCTGCTGTCAGTGGGTCCTATGCTGCTGTCACTGGTGCCCTATGCTTCTCTCACTGGGCCGTATGCTACCGTCACTGGGCCCTATGCTTCTCTCACTGGGCCCTATGCTTCTCTCACTGGTCCCTATGCTACTGTCACTGGGTCCTATGCTTCTCTCACTGGGCCCTATGCTTCTCTCACTGGGCCCTATGCTACTGCAACTGGGTCCTATGCTTCTCTCACTGGGCCCTATGCTTCTCTCACTGGGCCCTATGCTGCTCTCACTGGGCCCTATGCTTCCCTCACTGGGCCCTATGGTACTGTCACTGGGTCCTATGATGCTCTCACTGGGCCCTATGCTTCATTCACTGGGCCCTATGCTACTGTCACTGTGTCATGTGCTGCTCTCACTGGGTCCTATGCTTCTCACACTGGGCCCTATGCTTCTCTCACTGGGCCCTATGCTGCTCTCACTGGGCCCTATGCTTCTCTCACTGGGCCCTATGCTACTGTCACTGGGTCCTATGCTGCTCTCACTGGGCCCTATGCTTCTCTCACTGGGCCCTATGCTACTGTAACTGGGTACTATGCTTCTCTCACTGGGCCCTATGCTGCTCTCACTCGCCTTATGCTCCTGTCATTGGGTCCTATTCTGCTCTCACTGGGCCCTATGCTTCTCTCACTGGGCCCTATGCTCCTGTCACTGGGTCCTATACTGCTCTCACTAGGTCATATGCTGCTGTCACTGGGCCTATGCAGCTGTGACTGGGTCCTATGCTGCTCTTACTGGGCCCTATGCTACTGTCACTGGGTCTTATGCTGCTCTCACTGGGCCCTATGCTACTGTCTCTGGGTCCTATGCTGCTCTCACTGGGTCCTATGTTGCTCTCATTGGGTCCTATGCTCCTGCCACTGGTTCCTGTGCTGCTCTCACTGGGTCCATGCTGCTCTCACTGGGCCTTATGCTCCTGTCACTGGGTTCTCTGCTGCTCTCACTGGGCCCTACGCTACTGTCACTGGGTCCAATGCTGCTCTCACTGGGCCCTATGCTTCTCTCACTGGGTCCTATGCTCCTGTCACTGGGTCCTATACTGCTCTCACTAGGTCATATGCTGCTGTCACTGGGCCTATGCAGCTGTCACTGGGTCCTATGCTGCTCTTACTGGGCCCTATGCTACTGTCACTTGGTCCTATACTGCTGTCACTGGGCCCGATGATAATCTCACTGGGCCCAAAGCTGTTCTCACTGGGCCCTATGCTACTGTCACTGGGTCCTATGCTGCTCTCACTGGGCCCTATGCTACTGTCACTGGGTCCTGTGCTGCTCTCACTGGGCCCTATGCTACTGTAACTGGGCCCTATGCTGATCTCACTGGGTCCTATGCTGCTGTCACTGGGCCCTATGCTGCTCTCACTTGGCCCTATGCTACTGTCACTGGGTCCCTATGCTGTTCTCACTGGGCCCCATGCTTCTCTCACTGGGCCTTATGCTACTGTCACTGGGTCCTATGCTTCTCTCACTGGGCCTTATGCTACTGTCACTGGGTCCTATGCTGCTCTCACTGTGTCCTATGCTGCTCTCACTGGGCCTTATGCTACTGTCACTGGGTCCTATGCTGCTCTCACTGGGTCCTATGTTGCTCTCATTGGGTCCTATGCTCCTGCCACTGGGTCCTGTGCTGCTCTCACTGGGTCCTATGCTGCTCTCACTGGGTCCTATGCTGCTCTCACTCGGCCCTATGCTACTGTCACAGGGTCCTGTGCTGCTCTCACTGGGTCCTATGCTGCTCTCACTGGGCCCTATGTTCCTGTCACTGGGTCCTATGCTGCTCTCACTGGGCCCTATGCTACTGTCACTGGGTCCTATGCTGCTCTCACTGGGCCCTATGCTTCTCTCACTGGGCCCTATGCTCCTTTCAGTGGGTCCTATACTGCTCTCACTGGGTCATATGCTGCTGTCACTGGGCCTATGCAGCTGTGACTGGGTCATATGCTGCTCTTACTGGGCCCTATGCTACTGTCACTGGATCCTATACTGCTGTCACTGGGCCCCATGATGCTCTCACTGGGCCCAAAGCTGCTCTCACTGGGCCCTATGCTACTGTCAATGGGTCGTGTGCTGCTCTCACTGGGCCTTAATGCTACTGTCACTTGGCCCTATGCTGCTCTCACTGGGTCCTATGCTGCTCTCACTGGGTCCTATGCTACTGTCACTGGGTCCTATGCTTGTCACGGTTTCGGCCGAGGCTGCTCCTCCTCCTGGTTCGGGCAGGCTTCGGCGGTCGTCGTCCCCGGAGTACTAGCTGCCACCGATCTATGTTTCATGTTCGTTTGGTTTGGTCTTAATGTTGTACACCTGTGTCTAGTTAGTCCTCGTTAGTGTTCTATTTAGTTCTCGTTGTGTGTGTCTGTGTTTGTGTGTGATTGCGCTTCTGTTACGTGTTGGAGCTAATATTTCCCTCCAGTGTTTTGGAGTGGTTACTTTGCACATGTTTTGTGTGCCGTTTATTTTGTCGCCTGTGTGCGCCTTGTATTCGCCTTCAGGCTTATTGTGCTTTTGTTTTGTGTGAATATTGCACTAAAGCCTTTGGACTGAGCCTCTGCGTCCTGCGCCTGATTCATACACCACACCCACCTTCAGCACCCTATGACAGAATCACACACCTTAATGGAATCAGCAGGATCGGCAGAGACGCCTGTGTCGCTCGAGGAGCATATCCGTGGGCAAGATGGCCAGATTAGACAACTGGAGACCGCTCTACAGGAGGTAATCTACACCTTGCACCGATGGGAGGCCAGCCGGGTACCCACACCTCCACCTACCCTGCCCACCCCATCGGTCGGTCCACCAGTCCTAGGTTCGGAACCCAGGGGGATTCGGCTCTCGCTCCCGAGGGCGTATGACGGAACAGCTGCCGGGTGTCAGGGGTTCCTCCTGCAGGTGGAGCTCTACCTGGCCACTGTACACCCGGTACCCTCGGGACACGAGAGCGTTTCCGCCCTCATCTCCTGTCTCACGGGCAAGGCGTTGGAGTGGGCTAACGCCGAGTGGAGGAGAATGGACGCCAACACCATTACCTACGCAGAGTTCTCCCGCCGCTTCAAGGACGTGTTCGACCATCCACCTGAGGGCAAAGCGGCGGGGGAGCGTCTAGTCCATTTGAGACAGGGGAGGAGGAGCGCGCAGGCGTTCGCTCTAGAGTACCGGACGCTAGCGGCGGATGCAGGGTGGAATGAACGGGCTCTCATCGACCATTTTCGATGTAGCCTACGAGAGGACGTTCAACGTGAGTTGGCCTGCAGGGATACCCATCTTACCTTCGACCAGTTGGTCGATATGTCCATCCGTCTGGACACCCTGCTAGCCACCCGTGGACGTCCCGAGGGGAGTCCGTCCATTCCGCCCTCCGGCGCCTCCGAGCCGAGCCCTATGGAGCTCGGGGGTGCCGGCGCTAGAGAACGGAGTAGGAGGAGCCCGAGGGGGCCTGTCTCCTGCACCAAGTGCGGTCGTGGAGGGCACACTGCGGCAAGGTGCTAGGGAGGGTTCTCCGGGGGAGAAGACAACAGGCCACGCACTGGGGGGGCCTCCCAGGTGAGTAGACGTCCCACTTACCCAGAGCTTTCTGTTGCGCACTTTTGTATACCTGTTTGTTTTCCACAGGTTGCACCTCATTCCCAGCATAAGGCGCTCGTAGATTCAGGCGCAGCTGGGAATTTTGTTGATCGGAAGTTTTGTTTTGAGTTAGGGATCCCTCTCCTACCTGTTGACAAACCTTTTCCCGTTCATGCCTTAGATAGCCACCCGTTGGGGTCGGGGTTGATCAGGGAGATCACAGCGCCACTTCGGATGTGTGCGCAGGGGGGTCATGAGGAGACTATACAGCTGTATCTGATCGACTCTCCTACGTACCCAGTGGTGCTGGGGATTCCCTGGTTAAGCACCCACAACCCTGCTATTTCGTGGCAACAGAGGGCTCTCGATGGGTGGTCTGCTCAGTGCGAGGGGCGATGTCTGGGTGTTTCCGTGGGGGCGACTTCGGTGGAGAGTCCAAACCAAGTGCCCGCACTGCACATTCCGCCTGAATATGGGGATTTAGCTCTCGTGTTTAGCAAAACTAGGGCGACGCAGTTGCCTCCTCATAGACAGGGGGATTGTGCGATTGATCTCCAGGCAGGAGCAGCGCTCCCACGGAGCCATGTGTATCCTTTGTCTCAAGAGGAGAGAAAAGCTATGGAGACTTACATAGCCGAATCTTTGAGACAGGGATACATTCGGCCCTCCACTTCTCCCGCCTCCTCGAGCTTCTTTTTTGTGAAAAAGAAAGATGGAGGGTTGCGCCCGTGCATTGATTACCGTGGTCTCAATCAGATTACTGTGAAATACAGTTATCCACTCCCTCTGATTGCGACCATGACGGAGTCATTGCATGGAGCGCGGTTTTTCACAAAACTGGATCTCAGGAGCGCGTATAACTTGGTGCGCATTAGGGAGGGTGACGAATGGAAGACAGCGTTTAGTACCACGTCAGGTCATTTCGAATATCTCGTCATGCCATATGGGTTGATGAATGCTCCATCAGTCTTCCAATCCTTCGTAGATGACATTTTCCGGGATATGCAGGGACAAGGGGTGGTCGTGTACATTGATGACATTCTGGTGTACTCGTCTACCCGAGCCGAGCATATAACCCTGGTGCGTCGTGTATTGAGGAGGCTGTTGGAACACGACCTATATGTCAAGGCAGAGAAATGTCTGTTTTTCCAGGAGTCGGTCTCCTTTTTGGGTTATCGGTTGTCCGCGTCAGGGGTGAGAATGGAGGTGGATCGTGTGTCCGCTGTGCGTAATTGGCAAACCCCAACTACTGTAAAAGAGGTGCAGCAGTTTTTGGGCTTTGCGAATTACTACCGGAGGTTTATCCGGGGTTTTGGACAGGTGGCAGCTCCCATCACGTCCCTTCTGAAGGGGGGTCCGGTGCGACTGCAGTGGTCAGCCGATGCGGACAGGGCCTTTAGGAGACTGAAGGACCTGTTTACGTCGGCTCCGGTGCTGGCGCATCCGGATCCCGCATTACCCTTTCAGGTTGAGGTAGACGCGTCTGAGGCTGGTATAGGGGCCGTTCTCTCTCAACGGTCCGGCACGCCACCTAAACTCCGCCCCTGTGCTTTTTACTCTAAGAAGCTCAGCCCTGCGGAGCGTAACTATGACGTTGGGGACAGGGAGCTGTTAGCTGTAGTTCAAGCCCTTAAGGTGTGGAGGCATTGGCTTGAGGGGGCTCAACACCCTTTCCTCATTTTGACTGACCATCGGAACCTGGAGTACATCCGGGCAGCGAGGAGACTGAACCCTCGCCAGGCTCGATGGAGTATGTTTCTCACCAGGTTCGTATTTAAAATCATGTACATCCCTGGGTCCCAGAATGGTAAGGCAGATGCGCTGTCCCGGCGGTATGACACGGAGGAGAGGTCCGTTGAGCCCACTCCCATACTACCGGAGTCTTTCCTTGTGGCACCGGTGGTGTGGGAGGTCGATGCCGAAATCGAGCGAGCGTTGCGTACCGACCCCAGCCCTCCACAGTGTCCTGAGGGTCGGAAGTACGTTCCGCTCGAGATTCGGGATCGACTCATTTACTGGGCTCACACGTCACCCTCCTCTGGACATCCGGGTATCGGCCGGACAGTGCATTGCCTTAGCACTAAATACTGGTGGCCCACTTTGGCTAGGGATGTGAGGGTTTATGTCTCCTCATGCTCGGTGTGCGCCCAGTGTAAGGCGCCCCGACATCTGCCCAGGGGTAAGTTACAGCCCCTACCCGTTCCACAACGACCATGGTCCCACCTCTCGGTGGATTTTGTAACAGACCTTCCCCTCTCTCAGGGGAATACCACCATCCTGGTCGTTGTGGACCGGTTCTCTAAGGCCTGTCGTCTTCTCCCTATGTCGGGTCTTCCTACTGCCCTACAGACTGCTGAGGCCCTATTTACCCACGTCTTCCGGCATTACGGGGTCCCCGAGGATATAGTGTCTGATCGAGGCCCCCTAGTTTACCTCCCGGGTGTGGAGAGCGTTTATGGAGCGTTTGGGGGTCTCGGTTAGCCTTACCTCGGGGTACCACCCGGAGAGTAACGGGCAGGTAGAACGTGTCAACCAGGATGTGGGTAGGTTTCTGAGGTCGTATTGCCAGGACCGGCCTGAGGAGTGGGCGCGTTACATTCCCTGGGCCGAGATGGCCCAGAATTCTCTCCGCCACTCCTCTACCAACCTAACCCCTTTCCAATGTGTATTAGGTTACCAGCCGGTTCTGGCACCGTGGCAGCAGAGCCAGATCGAGGCCCCTGCGGTGGATGATTGGATGAGGCGCTCGGAAGAGACGTGGAACGCTGCCCACGTCCACCTGCAGCGGGCCGTCCGTCGTCACAAGGCGAGCGCCGATCTCCACCGCAGTGAGGGGCCGGTGTACGCACCCGGAGATCGAGTCTGGCTCTCTACCAGAAACCTACCCCTCCGCCTGCCCTGCCGGAAGCTGGGTCGGCGGTTTGTGGGGCCCTTTAAAGTCCTGAGAAGATTGAACGAGGTGTGTTATAAGTTACATCTACCTGTTGAATATAAGAATATTAACCCCTCGTTCCATGTGTCTCTTCTCAGGCCGGTGGTAGCTGGTCCACTCCAGGACAATGAGATAGGAGAGACTCCTCCGCCCCCATTGGACATCGAGGGGGCTCCGGCGTACACCGTTCGGTCAATCTTGGACTCCAGACGCCGGATGGGGGGTCTCCAGTATCTCGTGGAGTGGGAGGGGTACGGCCCGGAGGAGCGGTGCTGGGTGCCGCGGAGGGACATCCTAGACCCATCTCTCCTGTCGGAGTTCCACCGGGACCATCCCGCGCGCCCTGCTCCGCGTCCTCCTGGTCGTCCCCGAGGCCGGGGTCGGCGCACGGCTGGAGCCGCGCGTCAAGGGGGGGGTACTGTCACGGTTTCGGCCGAGGCTGCTCCTCCTCCTGGTTCGGGCAGGCTTCGGCGGTCGTCGTCCCCGGAGTACTAGCTGCCACCGATCTATGTTTCATGTTCGTTTGGTTTGGTCTTAATGTTGTACACCTGTGTCTAGTTAGTCCTCGTTAGTGTTCTATTTAGTTCTCGTTGTGTGTGTCTGTGTTTGTGTGTGATTGCGCTTCTGTTACGTGTTGGAGCTACTATTTCCCTCCAGTGTTTTGGAGTGGTTACTTTGCACATGTTTTGTGCGCCGTTTATTTTGTCGCCTGTGTGCGCCTTGTATTCGCCTTCAGGCTTATTGTGCTTTTGTTTTGTGTGAATATTGCACTAAAGCCTTTGGACTGAGCCTCTGCGTCCTGCGCCTGATTCATACACCACACCCACCTTCAGCACCCTATGACAATGCTGCAGTCACTGAGCCCTATGCTGCTCTCACTGGGCCCTATGCTGCTCTCACTGGGCCCTATGCTGCTCTCACTGGGCCCTATACTACTGTCACTGGGTTTTCTGTCAACTTTTCAAACTGAGAATGAACCCATCCATTTCCTTGCTAAAGTTTTAGAGCCAGAGCAGAGCTTATATCCCATTCACTGCAAAGTAAACTTTATATATACTGTGTATGCAATATAACTTTTACGACACATTATACTACCGACACATACAGTTGAAGTCGGAAGTTTACATACACCTTAGCCAAATACATTTAAACTCAGGTTTTCACAATTTCTGACATTTAATCTTAGGTCAGGTAGGATCCCCACTTTATTTTAAGAATGTGAAATGTCAGAATAATAGTAGAGAGAATTATTTATTTCAGCTTTTATTTCTTTCATCACATTCCCAGTGGGTCAGAAGTTTACATACACTCAATTAGTATTTGGTAGCATTGCCTTTAAATTGTTTAACTTGGGTCAAAGGTTTCGGGTATACTTCCACAAGCTTCCCACAATAAGTTGGGTGAATTTTGGCCCATTCCTCCTGACAGAGCAGGTGTAACTGAGTCAGGTTTGTAGACCTACTTGCTCGCACACGCTTTTTCAGTTCTGCGCACACATTTTCTATAGGATTGAGGTCAGGGCTTTGTGATGGCCACTGCAATACCTTGACTTTGTTGTCCTTAAGCCATTTTCCAACAACTTTGGAAGTATGCTTGGGGTCATTGTCCATTTGGAAGACCCATTTGCGACCAAGCTTTAACTTCCTGACTGATGTCTTGAGATGTTGCTTCAATATATCCACATAATTTTCCTTCCTCATGATGCCATCTATTTTGTGAAGTGTACCTGTCCCTCCTGCAGCAAAGCACCCCCACAGCATGATGATGCCACCCCCGTGCTTCAGGGTTGAGATGGTGTTCTTCGGCTTGCAAGCAATCACCTTTTTCCTCCAAACATAACGATGGTCATTATGGCCAAACAGTTCTATTTTTATTTCATCAGACCAGAGGACATTTCTCCAAAAAGTACCATCTTTGTCCCCATGTGCAGTTGCAAATCGTAGTCTGGCTTTTTTATGGCGGTTTTGGAGCAGTGGCTTCTTCCTTGCTGAATGTCCTTTCAGGTTATGTCGATATAGGACTCGTTTTACTGTGGATATAGATACTTTTGTACCTGTTTCCTCCAGCATCTGATTTGCACTTTTTGCACCAAAGTACGTTCATCTCTAGGAGACAGAACGCGTCTCCTTCCTGAGCGGTATGATGGCTGCGTGGTCCCATGGTGTTTATACTCGCGTACTATTGTTTGTACAGATGAACATGGTACTTTCAGGCGTTTGGAAATTGCTCCCAAGGATGAACCAGACTTGTGGAGGTCTACAATTGTTTTTCTGAGGTCTTGGCTGATTTCTTTAGATTTTCCCATGATGTCAAGCAAAGAGGCACTGAGTTTGAAGGTAGGCCTTGAAATACATCCACAGGTACTCTTCCAATTGACTCAAATGATGTCAATTAGCCTATCAGTAGCTTCTAAAGCCATGACATCATTTTCTGGAATTTTCCAAGCTGTTTAAAGGCACAGTCAACTTAGTGTATGTAAAGTTCTGACCCACTGGAATTGTGATACAGTGAATTATAAGTGAAATAATCTGTATGTAAACAATTGTTGGAAAAACGACTCGTGTCATGCACAAAGTAGATGTCCTAACCGACTTGCCAAAACTATAGTTTGTTAAAAAGAAATTTGTGGAGTGGTTGAAAAACAAGTTTTAATGACTCCAACCTAAGTATATGTAAACTTCCGACTTCAACGGTAGCATTTAATGGACATATGAACAGCAACAGCTAACATAGTTTGGCAAAAATAAACTATTCAGGGGTGAACACTTTGGTGCCAAGTAAGTTGTAAAAACTTGGCTCAGGTCTTACCTTTGCAAATTGTAAACAAATGCACCGCTCTCTGCCTACTGACCATCCGCACCGCCTCCTGAAAACTAGAATAAATTACTTGATAAACAACATTGTGAAGCCAAAACCCAGTCGGGCTGACCAGGATGAGTCAGCCGTAGCTTGCTGTCCATATTTGCACATAATGTATGCATCGTATGTAGAGAAGGACATGGCCCTGCACAATAGGGCTGTAGCTGTTATATTAGCTCCCTCAAACTCAATTTCCATTTAATTTGTGAGCTGGCTCCCTGAGGCTGCGTCTGGCAGCCAAAGGTGTAAATATGGCCTTATCTGGCCCCGACATGCACAGTTCATCTCCACACACACTGTGCCAACAACAAATCTGTAATTCATGGCCAAGCAACCACCACGTTATTGCTGTATGTGTATTAGAAAAAACAACTCAAGGCGAGAGAATTTCAATGCAGTGTCATCCATGCGGTTTCAAGAGGGGAGGAAAAAGGGAAGAGGTGATTTTTCTCTCTCCGCGGAACGACCCTTAACCCTTAACCCCTCTGCACGATGTTATTGCGCAGACAAGACTGGAATATGATGTTCCCTAGGATACATCTGTGGGATATGACAGGGATTCATATCATGCTACTGGGAAGGCTTCACATCATCATGTGAGGGTGGACCCGGATTCCCTGAGATGTCACCCTACAGGTGAGGGCAGAGGAGGCTGGTGGGAGGAGCAATAGGAGGACAGGCTCATTGTAATGGCTGGAATGGAATCAATGGAACACAGTGAAACATATGGTGGTTTCCATATGTTTGATGTGTTTGATACCGTTCCATATATTCCATTCCAGCCATTACAATGAGCCCGTCTTCCTATAGCTCCACCCACCAGCCTCCTCTGGGTGAGGGTGTGTGTTGATTAGGATTGCAAAGCTACTGGTCATTTACCAAAGTTACCGGAAAATCATCAGTAATTTTGGTAATTAACAGAAAATCTATAGCAATCTATCGTACATTTGGTAATTTATACTTCAATAACTTAAATGTATTCATATATACAGGGGTCGTGTTAAAGTTAAGAAATCTGCATTTTCAAAATGCAGACCTTCCAAAAATGTGCATTTTAAACCATTTGTTTTATATTGAAAGTCAACAGTGTTTTTTTTTACTTCAATAGAGTTATCAGGGGCGTGCAACTATAGTTTTCCTTTACACAAAATATATTAGTCAATCAATCAATCAAATGTATTTATATAGCCCTTTTTACATCAGCAGATGTCAGAAAGTGCTTATATAGAAACCCAGGCTCCCGAGTGGCGCAGCGATGCAGTGCTTGAGGCGTCACTACAGACCCGGGTTCGATCCCAGGCTGTGTCACAGCCAGCCGGGACCGGGAGACCCATGAGGCGGTGCACAATTGGCCCAGTGTCGTCCGGGATAGGGGAGGGTTTGGCCGGCCGGGATTTCCTTGTCCCATTGTGCTCTAGTGACTCCTTGTGGCGGGCTGGGTGCCTGCAAACTGACTTCGGTCGCCAGCTGGACGGTGTTTCCTCTGACACATTGGTGCGGCTGGCTTCCGGGTTAAGCGAGCAGTGTGTCAAGAAGCAGTGCGTCTTGGCAGGGTTGTGTTTCGACCTTCGCCTCTCCCGAGTCCGTAGGTAAGTTGCAGCGATGGGACAAGACTGTAACTACCAATTGGATATCATGAAATTGGGGGGTAAAAGTACAAAAAAAAGAATACAGAAACCCAGCATAAAACCCCAAACAGCAAGCAATGCAGATATAGAAGCACGGTGGCTAGGAAAAACTCCCTAGAAAGGCAGGAACCTAGGAAGAAACCTAGAGAGGAACCAGGCTCTGAAGGGTGGCCAGTCCTCTTCTGGCTGTGCCAGGTGGAGATTATAAGAGTACCTGGCCATTAAGGCCATATCGTTCTTCAAGATGTTCAAACATTTATAGATGACCAGCAGGGTCAAATAATGTGGTTGTAGAGGGTGCAACAGGTCAGCACCTCAGGAGTAACACCTGTGATATTCTGAAGTACCCAAAAGGGCCACTAGATGTCTTGTGATAGATTACATAAAATCCTTGAAAGATACCAAAATTCTGGTAGTGTACTGGTAAACTTCAAAAGTTTCCAGTAATATACCCTCCCTTTGCAATCCTAGTGTTGATGCTTGGCAGGTGGGGAACCATTCCTCCAATTACGCTAATTGAAGAAGACAGGGCTGAACAGAAGCTGTTGAACACATTGGAATGAAATAGGGCAGGATAGATGGGTAAAATGGCTGGATGAATATGCCTGGGAGGAAGGGGATGGACATTTCATTGTATTCATTTCTTATTCTTATTTAGACAGCCCATCATTATGTGATACTACACGCTCTGAGAAATTGCAGCCGGAGAGTGTCTGGACTTGGGGAGCTGCTACGTGCTTTTGATGGTGTTCTGGCTAGATATGTTCCATTGCATCATTATCTAAGTTTCAAGTTGTAATGTCACGTGCAGAAGTACAGTGAAATGCTTTTATGTTTTCAATGACAAGTCTGTCTGCTGGACATTTACATAGCTACTATTAGTAACACAAAGTTCTCCCGCCCAAAAAAAGGCTTAGCAAAGGATTTATTTTAACATGTTTAAAAGAGCAAACATGAGCATTCATGGCCCAGGATTTTTTCCATCGTCAGAAAGGAAATGAAAATATAAAAAATTAACACTGTAAGCGGTGAGCTAGCCAGAGTGAAACCGAGAGACACACAGCTCCTAATGATGAAACAACATTTCTGTAACGGAAAAAAAACTTCACAGTTTGTGTCATCACCCCGTCAGGAAGTAAGTAAGGTCATCCGTGGGGCAGCGGCTCACACTCCCACCGAGTGCAGCAGGGGGTCATGAGAGGTATGTGTCCCACTGAAAGCAAGAGGGGAAATGTAGGCCAGTGGATGAGGATTGAGGGATAGTCCCTCCTGTGTCCTTCTTAATGAGAGGGTGTGGAGTATGGATATGCCACAGCATAGCTACACAGCTCCCAGGCCTAGCTACCGCTCCCCGCTCAGATACACATTGAGTTGAGAGGGACATCAGACAAGTCAGGTAATTAGGACTTCTCCTCTCCAGAAGAGAGATATGGAGAAGGGAGGATAGCACAGCTAAACACCTCCTCTCCTCCTTTCTCTCTTCCTCCTCTCCTCTCCTTTTCTCCCTCCAGTCCTTGGAGGGGCATGCTTGTTTTTGCCTTGATATTTGTGTTAATAACTGAGCTCTGTGTCTATCTCCCAGAGGGGACCGCGGTGTGTGTCTGAGAGGAGGGAGCTAGCTTTGAGGGCGATGCAGCGTTTAGTTTAGTTTTAGAAGCGAAGACAGAGAACACAATAACAATGTTCATGCTCCGTGTGAATAAATAACCACTCACTCATCTCTAAATCACAGAGTCACATAAATATCAAGCCTAGACACCTGCTGTAACGTGTAGCATATGAAACACCATATCATTTCTGGGAATGGTGAGTCTCTCTTATTTTACTGACTATACAAATGAGGTAGCTAATGTAGTACAACAATGGACTGTTTAATTGCCACCAGTCAATATATAATATAATGAGCCACTTATAAACATTCAAAAAATATTTCTGCTGTAATATCAAACACGCCTGTCTACAAACACTCTTTCTCTCCTGATCACTCCCATTCATTTGACATTGGCGCCCCATACAAAGACTCCCCTCCCCTATTTCTCAACACCCCCTCACCTCTACCTCCACTCTCCTCTCATTCTGTATACCCCCTCCACCCTACCACCCTATCCACCTCCTATTCCCTGCAACACCCCCTCACCCTACCCCTCATCCCCCATTCATCCCCAGTCCAGATGCTTCATGTATTAATGTACCTGCTGAAATATTAACACCTGTGTGCCTCGCTCTCGCTCCGAGCCTCTCGGTCCCCTCGGCAGATGTGGCCTGTCAATCCGCATAAAGAGAAACATGGCAAGCTAATCAGAATGGTGCCACGCTACTCTAGCCTTGCTCCCCGCTAGTCTTGCTCTGGGCCTTCCTCTTGACCATTATGGCAAAATGTAGATTTCTTCCTAAATAGACATACCCAAAAGTAATTCTCATGAGCTGGCCATAAACATTAACTAGTAATTCTGCATAGTTCAAGCTCAAGTACATAGTACTAATATTATGAAAATATAAACAATACTTTATAATTTATTTTCTATTCAACAAAAGTGGGGGAATTGGGCTTGAAATGACTGAAATGCTTTTTTAAATATAGTACAATCAAATTATAAACAACTTCCAATTCGCTCATTCATCCCCTCTCCTCCTCCTGTAACTATTCCCCAGGTCGTTGCTGTGAATGTGTTCTCAGTCAACTTACCTAGTAAAATAAAGATAAAATAAAAATACATTTTAATACTATAAGATTTCACCTTTCTTATAACTGTAAAATAAATATGATTATATTTAGTGACAGTGTGGTCCTCTGTAGCTCAGCTGGTAGAGCACGGTGCTTGTAACGCCAAGGTAGTGGGTTCGATCCCCGGGACCACCCATACACAAAAATGTATGCACGCATGACTGTAAGTCGCTTTGGATAAAAGCGTCTGCTAAATGGCATATTATTATTATTATTATTATATTTGGCTCATTTCATATAACTGAAGACAGAGCATTTTCTGACAAGCCTCCTATGTGACCAAGAGAAAGTGGTTGTGTTTAAATTCTACGAAATTATTTAGTATCTTTTTATGTTGAGATCTCTAAATTTGGCTGAGAATATCACAGCGAGATGAAACCATGATTGATGAAATCGCTAGACTGTCCACCTTAATATGCCGTGTCCCAGGCTGGGCTCTGTTGCTCAGAGGGAGAGGAAATTTATTATTTGTCTGGATAGGCCAGAAAATGTGACAAGTCATTCCCTATGCAAATATGGGGTGTGAAACCTGACACTTCAAGTCAGCTCAGCTGACAGAGTGGTAGCAGAAAGCAGACAGATTTGTCTTTCTGGCACTATAAGGCACTGGACACTGCGACGTTCACAGAGCGCTTTGTACACCAAAATGTCAGTTGGAACCGGTCCAGAACCGCTCAAAGTCCCCTAAATAGGGGACTGAACATCTATGAGGTTTTTAAAGGCCTAAATAGGGGACTTAACATCTATGAAGTTTACCTTTATCTCTAGGTTCCTCTGAATGGGTTTTATATGCCAGCGTTGTCGATGCCCGTCTCCCTTGATCCCCAGCCAGGCTCAGTCAACCAGGCACGCTACCTGTGCACATAATAGCATCATAAAGCCTGTTTATGGCTGTTATGTTTGCAGAGATCATTGGAAACTCAAAGCTGTTAACCAGATTGTGTCATAAACACAAAAGCGTGGGAGAAGGGGTGAGGGGTGGAGAGAGGAATAAAAGACAGGATTTAAGATGTTCCCCAGGGAACTTTACATATAGGACATTATCATCAGACCTGACCAAGCACTCTAAATAACATGATTAATATGAGAAGTAGGCATTGGTCTGAAGCCGTAAAATAAAGGAAATTCACATGAGCACCACAATGCGTACTTCACCCATGCTTCACCAATGTTTTCCAGCACACAGCTTTGACCTACTACAGTAGCTATGTTGGTCTATTGTACTTCCAACAATGTGTAGGCAGGTTGCTTAGGATTCAAACCTTCTCAAACAGCCCAATTCATACTCTTAGAGGAGGTACTCCCACGATAATGTGATTTGTAGCGCATATAAGGTAATGTATTGCATTCTTCCCACCCCACACTAAGACATTACCCCACTACCTTTTCAAGCTTTTTTTGTAATATATGAAAGCAACCTTTGCTTTTATACTTACAACACCATCAGGTTTGATTGAGTGAGCTGTTTTGTTTTGTAGTAATGTGGTGCCTGCCTGTATTTCCTTAAACCTTTATTTTAACAATGCATTCATTGAAAAATGAATATATTTCATAACATATTTTTTGGTCAGTAGGTACCCAACATAACAACAGGAGGTGGTGTGTTCGACACAGTCACTTATACAGTGGGGGAAAAAAGTATTTAGTCAGCCACCAATTGTGCAAGTTCTCCCACTTAAAAAGATGAGAGAGGCCTGTAATTTTCATCATAGGTACACGTCAACTATGACAGACAAAATGAGAATTTTTTTCTCCAGAAAATCACATTGTAGGATTTTTAATGAATTTATTTCCAAATTATGGTGGAAAATAAGTATTTGGTCAATAACAAAAGTTTCTCAATACTTTGTTATGTACCCTTTGTTGGCAATGACACAGGTCAAACGTTTTCTGTAAGTCTTCACAAGGTTTTCACACACTGTTGCTGGTATTTTGGCCCATTCCTCCATGCAGATCTCCTCTAGAGCAGTGATGTTTTGGGGCTGTCGCTGGGCAACACAGACTTTCAACTCCCTCCAAAGATTTTCTATGGGGTTGAGATCTGGAGACTGGCTAGGCCACTCCAGGACCTTGAAATGCTTCTTACGAAGCCACTCCTTCGTTGCCCGGGCGGTGTGTTTGGGATCATTGTCATGCTGAAAGACCCAGCCACGTTTCATCTTCAATGCCCTTGCTGATGGAAGGAGGTTTTCACTCAAAATCTCACCATACATGGCCCCATTCATTCTTTCCTTTACACGGATCAGTCGTCCTGGTCCCTTTGCAGAAAAACAGCTCCAAAGCATGATGTTTCCACCCCCATGCTTCACAGTAGGTATGGTGTTCTTTGGATGCAACTCAGCATTCTTTGTCCTCCAAACACGACGAGTTGAGTTTTTACCAAAAAGTTATATTTTGGTTTAATCTGACCATATGACATTCTCCCAATCCTCTTCTGCATCATCCAAATGCACTCTAGCAAACTTCAGACAGGCCTGGACACGGCTTAAGCAGGGGGACACGTCTGGCACTGCAGGATTTGAGTCCCTGGCGGCGTAGTGTGTTACTGATGGTAGGCTTTGTTACTTTGGTCCCAGCTCTCTGCAGGTCATTCACTAGGTCCCCCCGTGTGGTTCTGGGATTTTTGCTCACCGTTCTTGTGATCATTTTGACCCCACGGGGTGAGATCTTGCGTGGATCCCCAGATCGAGGGAGATTATCAGTGGTCTTGTATGTCTTCTTTTCCTAATAATTGCTCCCACAGTTGATTTCTTCAAACCAAGCTGCTTACCAATTGCAGATTCAGTCTTCCCAGCCTGGTGCAGGATTACAATTTTGTTTCTGGTGTCCTTTGACAGCTCTTTGGTCTTGGCCATAGTGGAGTTTGGAGTGTGACTGTTTGAGGTTGTGGACAGGTGTCTTTTATACTGATAACAAGTTCAAACAGGTGCCATTAATACAGGTAACGAGTGGAGGACAGAGGAGCCTCTTAAAGAAGAAGTTACAGGTCTGTGAGAGCCAGAAATCTTGCTTGTTTGTAGGTGACCAAATACTTATTTTCCACCATAATTTGCAAATAAATTCATAAAAAATCCTACAATGTGATTTTCTGGAAAAAGAAATCTCATTTTGTCTGTCATAGTTGACGTGTACCTATGATGAAAATTACAGGCCTCTCTCATCTTTTTAAGTGGGAGAACTTGCACAATTGGTGGCTGACTAAATACTTTTTTCCCCCACTGTATAGATATAGAGGTCTATAGAGCCTGCCTGCATTTTTTATTTCTCTAACCATTTACCTGTGTAATATTGACATAAGCTCAGAACCACTTGTTTTTCAAACATGGTCCTGTTTTATCAATTGCTGTTCTGAACAATGGACAGTTCATTACCTCTGTCAAATTACTATGTAGCTTAAAGTTATGTGTGTATTTGTATTTATTTTTGCAATAAAGATGATGACGCTACAAACATTTACAATAGGTCTATATCTAAAGATACATACAGCCTAATGATATACTGAATGCCAAGCGTCACGTCTGGAGGAAACATGGCACCATCCCTACAGTGAAGCATGGTGGTAGCAGCATCATGCTGTTGGGATTTTTTTCAGCGGCAGGGACTGGGAGACTAGTAAGGATCGAGGAAAAGATGAACGGAGCAAAGTACAGAGAGATCCTTGATGAAAACCTGCTACAGAGCGCTCATGACCTCAGACTGGGGCGAAGGTTCACCTTCCAACAGGACAACGACCCTAAGCACACAGCCAAGACAACGCAGGAGTGGCTTCGGGACAAGTCTCTGAATGTCCTTGAGTACTGACTGAGTAAAGGGTCTGAATACTTATGTAAATGTATTATTTAGCAACATAAAAAAAAAATGTGCTTTGTCATTATGGGGTGTAAATTGTGTAAATTGATGAGGGGAAAAAAACAATTTAATCAATTTTAGAATAAGGCTGTAACATAACACAATGTGGAAAAAGTCAAGGGGTCTGAATACTTTCCGAAGGCACTGTATATATATTATTTTAACTGTAAAGTCCATTATTTCTCTGAAGAGCATGAATTAGGCTGTTTGAGAATGTTTAAATCCTAAACAACCTGCCTACACATTGTTGGAAGTACAATAGACCAAAATAGCTACTGTAGTAGGTCAAAGCTGTGTCCTGGAAAACATTGGTAGAGTACGCATTGTGGTGCTATATTTTTCAGCTTCAGACCAATGCCTACTTCTGAATTAAAGTGGCAATATGTAACTTTTTGGGGGACCCGACCAAATTCACATAGACATGTTAGTTATAGATCTATCTACTTGACAGCAAGTCTAAGAAGCGGTAGATCTTTACTATGTGAGCTTAAGTTTTGTTTTTGGTCTTTTACTTTTGGTTTTGTACACCAGCTTCAAACAACAATTTTTGGTTATTGAAAATATATTTCACAGCGGTTTAGATGGTACAATGATTCTCTACACTATACTAGCTTATTTTGTCACATAAATTGAAATTAGGAAAACTATTAGAGTTTTAGCAACCAGGAAATGGTGGAGCAATTCCATCATAGTGCAACTTTAAAACATTTTTTTGTTTTTAATTTATTTATACAACATTATTATACAACATTATAATACAGCAAAACACAGCAATAAAAGTAAAGTAAAAGTAAACAATAGTGATAAATGGCAACAGAAATAATGTAGTTATTAGTATTTATTAATATTATCAGCTGATTTTCCAGAGAGAAGCGAAAAACCAGAAACCCATTTAAGCCAATATGGAGTAAACTGGAATTTTTAACAAGACAATCGAGAAAGCTCATGGAAAATACACAAATAATCAACATGTACCCATTAACTATTTACATGAAAATGTACTTTAACGTTTACTGAAGAAAGGCCTAGTACTACACTATCTGTAAACAGTTGTGAATTATTACAAAATATACAATTTACAATCAAACGTACATTCATCAAATATAGTGAAGAGGCGACTCCGGGATGCTGACCTTCTAGGCAGAGTTGCAAAGAAAAAGCCATATCTCAGACTGCCCATCTTAATTTTTTCTTTTTATTGGCCAGTCTGAGATATGGCATCCCGGAGTGTCCTCTTCACTGTTGACGTTGAGACTGGTGTTTTGCGGGTACTATTTAATGAAGCTGCCAGTTGAGGACCTGTGAGGCGTCTGTTTCTCAAACTAGACACTCTAATGTATTATGTCCTCTTGCTCAGTTGTGCACCGGGGCCTCCCATTCCTCTTTATATTCTGGTTAGAGCCAGTTTGTGCTGTTCTGTGAAGGGAGTAGTACACAGTGTTGTACGAGATCTTCAGTTTCTTGACAATTTCTCGCATAGAATAGCCTCCATTTCTCAGAACAAGAATAGACTGACGAGTTTCAGAAGAAAGTTATTTGTTTCTGGCCATTTTGAACCTGTAATCAAACCCACAATTGCTGATGCTCCAGATACTAGTCTCAAGAAGGCCAGTTTTATTGCTTCTTTAATCAGCACAGCAGTTTTACGCTGTGCTAACAGAATTGCAAAAGGGTTTTCTAATGATCAATTAGCCTTTTAAAATGATAAACTTGGATTAGCAAATACAACGTGCCATTGGAACACAGGACTGATGGGTGCTGAAAATGGGCCTCTGTACGCCTTTGTAGATATTCCATTAAAAACCAGCCGTTTCCAGCTACAATAGCCATTTACAACATTAACAATGTCTACACTGTATTTCTGATCAATTTGATGTTATTTTAATGGACAAAAAAATTGCTTCTCTTTCGAAAACAAGGACATTTCTAAGTGACCCCAAACTTTTGAACGGTAGTGTATATATACATATACATACATACACATACATATACACATACATACATATAAATAAATATACATATATATATACATATCCTTTTTGTAAATATATTTCCCTTTATTACTTTCCAACCCCACCATCCCTTACTTTAATGTATTGACTGTTATTTATCAAATCAACTAACTATGTTTAATTGTCACTCAATTCAATTATTAATGTAACAATTAACACATTAGGAATTTGGGGCACCACGAAATAAGTTGTTTAACGAATTACCATCTCCCGAATTAAACTCTTAGAAAATATACAGTTGAAGAAGTTTACATACACCTTAGCCAAATACATTTAAACTCAGTTTTTCACAATTCCTGACATTTAATCCTAGTAAAAATCCCTGTCTTAGGTCAGTTAGGAACACCACTTTTTTTTAAGAATGTGAAATGTCAGAATAATAGTAGAGAGAATTATTTATTTCAGCTTTTATTTCTTTCATCACATTCCCAGTGGGTCAGAAGTTTACATACACTCATTTAGTATTTGGTAGCATTGCCTTTAAATGGTTTAACTTGGGTCAAACGTTTCGGGTAGCCTTCTACAAGCTTCCCACAATAAGTTGGGTGAATTTTGGCCCATTTCTCCTGACAGAGCTGGTGTAACTGAGTCAGGTTTGTAGGCGCCCTTGCTCGCACACGCTTTTTCAGTTCTGCCCACAAATGGTCTATAGGATTGAGGTCAGGGCTTTGTGATGGCCACTCCAATACCTTAACTTTGTTGTCCTTAAGCCATTTTGCCACAACTTTGGAAGTATGCTAGGGGTCATTGTCCATTTGGAAGACCCATTTGCGACCAAGCTTTAACTTCCTGACTGAGGTCTTGAGATGTTGCTCAAGTATATATCCACATAATTTTCCTTCCTCATGATGCCATCTATTTTGTGAAGTGCACAAGTCCCTCCTGCAGCAAAGCAACCCCACAGCATGATGCTGCCACCCCTGTGCTTCACGGTTGGGATGGTGTTCTTCGGCTTGCAAGCGTCCCCCTTTTTTGTCCAAACATAACGATGGTCATATGGCCAAACAGTTCTATTCTTGTTTCATCAGACCAGAGGACATTTCTCCAAAAAGTACGATCTTTGTCCCCATATGCAGTTGCAAACCGTAGTCTGGCATTTTTATGGCGGTTTTGGAGCAGTGGCTTCTTCCTTACTGAGCGGCCTTTCAGATTATGTCAATATAAGACTTGTTTTACTGTGGATATAGATACTTTTGTACCTGTTTCCTCCAGCATCTTCACAAGGTCCTTTGCTGTTGTTCTGGGATTGATTTTCACTTTTCGCACCAAAGCACAGTTGAAGTCGGAAGTTTACATACACTTAGGTGTGAGTCATTAAAATGTGTTTTTCAACCACTCCACACATTTCTTGTTAACAAACTATAGTTTTGGCAAGTCGGTTAGGACATCTACTTTGTGCATGAAACAAGTAATAACAATTGTTTACAGACAGATTATTTCACTTATAATTCACTGTATCACAATTCCAGTGGGTCAGATGTTTACATACACTAAGTTGACTGTGCCTTTAAACAGCTTGGAAAATTCCAGAAAATGATGTCATGGCTTTAGAAGCTTCTGATAGGCTAATTGACATCATTTGAGTCAATTGGAGGTGTACCTTTGGATGTATTTCAAGGCCTACCTTCAACCTCAGTGCCTCTTTGCTTGACATCATTGAAAAATCAAAAGAAATCAGCCAAGACCTCAGAAAAACAATTGTAGACCTCCACAAGTCTGGTTCATCCTTGGGAGCAATTTCCAAATGCCTGAAAGTACCACGTTCATTGGTACAAACAATAGTACGCAAGTATAAACACCATGGGACCACGCAGCCATCATTCCGCTCAGGAAGGAGACGCGTTCTGTCTCCTAGAGCTGAACGTACTTTGGTGCGAAAAGTGCAAATCAATCCCAGAACAACAGCAAATGACCTTGTGAAGATGCTGGAGGAAAGAGGTACAAAAGTATCTATATCCACAGCAAAACGAGTCCTATATCGACATAACCTAAAAGGCCGCTCAGCAAGGAAGAAGCCACTGTTCCAAAACCGCCATAATAAAGCCAGACTACGGTTTGCAACTGCACATGGGGACAAAGATTGTACTTTTTGGAGAAATGTACTCTGGTCTGATGAAACAAAAATAGAACTGTTTGGCCATAATGACCATCGTTATGTTTGTAGGAAAAAGGGGGACGCTTGCAAGCCGAAGAACACCATCCCAACCGTGAAGTGAAGCACGGGGGTGGCAGTATCATGCTGTGGGGGTGCTTTGCTGCAGGAGGGACTTGTGCACTTCACAAAATGATGGCATCATGAGGAAGGAAAATTACAGTGAGGGAAAAAAGTATTTGATCCCCTTCTGATTTTGTACGTTTACCCACTGACAAAGAAATGATCAGTCTATAATTTTAATGGTAGGTTTATTTGAACAGTGAGAGACAGAATAACAACAAAAAAATCCAGAAAAACGCATGTCAAAAATGTTATAAATTGACTTGCATTTTAATGAGGGAAATAAGTATTTGATCCCCTCTCAATCAGAAAGATTTCTGGCTCCCAGGTGTCTTTTATACAGGTAATGAGCTGAGATTAGGAGCACACTCTTAAAGGGAGTGCTCCTAATCTCAGCTTGTTACCTGTATAAAAGACACCTGTCCACAGAAGCAATCAATCAATCAGATTCCAAACTCTCCACCATGGCCAAGACCAAAGAGCTCTCCAAGGATGTCAGGGACAAGATCGTAGACCTACACAAGGCTGGAATGGGCTACAAGACCATCGCCAAGCAGCTTGGTGAGAAGATGACAACAGTTGGTGCGATTATTCGCAAATGGAAGAAACACAAAATAACTGTCAATCTGCCTCGGCCTGGGGCTCCATGCAAGATCTCACCTCGTGGAGTTGCAATGATCATGAGAATGGTGAGGAATCAGCCCAGAACTACACAGGAGGATCTTGTCAATGATCTCAAGGCAGCTGGGACCATAGTCACCAAGAAAACAATTGGTAACACAGTACGCCGTGAAGGACTGAAATCCTGCAGCGCCCGCAAGGGCCCCCTGCTCAAGAAAGCACATATACAGGCCTGTCTGAAGTTTTCCAATGAACATCTGAATGATTCAGAGGAGAACTGGGTGAAAGTGTTGTGGTCAGATGAGACCAAAATCGAGCTCTTTGGCATCAACTCAACTCGCCGTGTTTGGAGGAGGAGGAATGCTGCCTATGACCCCAAGAACACCATCCCCACCGTCAAACATGGAGGTGGAAACATTATGCTTTGGGGGTGTTTTTCTGCTAAGGGGACAGGACAACTTCACCACATCAAAGGGACGATGGACGGGGCCATGTACCGTCAAATCTTGGGTGAGAACCTCCTTCCCTCAGCCAGGGCATTGAAAAATGGGTCTTGGATGGGTACTCCAGCATGACAATGACCCAAAACACATGGCCAAGGCAACAAAGGAGTGGCTCAAGAAGAAGCACATTAAGGTCCTGGAGTGGCCTAGCCAGTTCGGTGTATCTAACTGGCTATAATAGCGGCCAAGGATGTTCGCTAGCTTATTTATTTGTGCTCTGATTACACGCAAGTGTTCAGGTCAGCAGTTTACACAGTTGACTGGTCTTCAGCCATATGAGTAACCTTCCATAACAAAATATATTTGTGAATTTTCATCGACATTGGTGTAATATTGACTTAGATATGATGGTAGGGAGATTTAACGTTGAGCTTCAACCAATTCCTACTATAGTCGGGCCAACTGGTGTGACTATAATAGTCCAAACACATCTTTATTGCATTATCCTGTATGTGGTATATGAGAATATTTAGTCTGACGCAACATCTAAGATTTATAGACGGGTGGAAATCAGTCACTTGGAGAATCATGGGAGGTCACTTAGAACAATCATGTAACATTTTATTACCGCTCAACGTAAATTATAGGTTTGGTTATTTACGGAATATTGGTTATACTGTATATGGCTTTATTGATGGGGCCAGGAGATGTAGGAGGCAGCATTGGAATTCGATGAACTAAGAAAACAAACGCTAAAACTCTGCTTAAAGGGCCAAAGGTTTGATTAATTCACTTCGTCTCACCCCACTGTCTGAACTTTGCTGAATGGAGAGAGGGATAATGGATATATCTAAAGTCAGATAAAGAAATAGTGGAGACCTTTAAATGTGAGTTTCACCCATTGTTCTTCCTCCCTGAGTCCTCAGTCAGACTCTGTACTTTAAAAATCACCTCTAAGGAGCTATCATAGGGCTCAGCCTCACCTCAAACTGGTGAGAAATGGCAAGAAGGTCACTGAATCATTCACAACTGAAGACACTCGATTGTATCTATTGATGCCCACATTAGCTCAGTCTGTGAAAGGAAAGGACTGATAGCTAAAAGCTAAACTCTCTAACGCTATGAGTGAGGAGGGAACGGAAAAATGACCATATGTCGAGATTGACGCAGCCATAGGGAGATCGACTGGTGAATATTTCATTAGAGGTTGAGCTAAATTCTCTCCAAATCAGCACATACATATCTCCCTGAAATTATTTTGTCACCATATGTGCATGTTTATTCATACATGTTGTTTGAGAGAGTGATGGATATAGGTAATTACTTTCCTCTGATCCCGTTTAGCCCGCATGCCGGCAAAGCTCGTAATTGCGGGCGAATACAGAGAGCAAATCGAGTTAATATGGAGTAAATTGATAAACGAGAAACAATGTGACCTGCATATGAAGTGTGCTGGCGTTGGGGTTCACAGTGGCAGGTGTTGAAGCGCTTGATGACGCTTGATGACACTGTATGTCGGAGCAGGACAGTTTTATTGGAGGTTTTGACACAGTGAGATATAATGAGGTATAATTAAGACTTTGTAATGTTTATCTTCTCCAGCAGCAACAACAGGAGGAGCAGCAGGAAGAGGGGAGACCAATAAGATTCAGTCAATCTCTATCTCTGTTCCTCTATCTCTCATCTTTCTAACTGTCTCTATGGGCTCTATGTCTTCCTCAACTTTTATCTATCCCTGTCTGTCTCTCAGTTCTATATCCCCTCATCTTTCTCCACAATCCCCCTCTTCCTCCACCTGCCCTACCTTTCATGGGTCCTCAGATCCTGAAAAGGTTTTACAGCTGCACCATTAAGAGCATCTTGACTGGCTGCATCACCGCCTGGTATGGCAACTGCTTGGCATCCGACCACAAGATGCTACAAATCAGACATTGAAAGCATGGTCAAGTTAATATTTGTGCTGTGGATTACGTATTAAACCACCCAGTCACATCAAAGATAGTCGTCCTTCTGAACTGAGCTGCAAGTCAGGAAAGAAACTGCTCAGGGATGTTACCAAAACTGGAGATTTAAAAAAAGCTACAGAGTTCAATAGCTGTGATGGGAGAAAACTAAGGATGGATCAACAACATTGTTGTGACTCAACAATAATGGCCTAAATGACAGATTGAATAGAATAATACAAATATATAGAATACATGCATCTTGTATGCAACAAGGCACTAAAGTACTACTGTAAAACACAGCAAAGGAATACACTTTTTGGCCTAAATGCAAAGCCTTATGTTTGGGGCAAATCTATGAAGGTAAATTAGTATAATAAGTGTACAAGCATGTAAAGTATGATTTGCAAATGTAAAATATGAGTGGCGCCTGGATAATCAGTTTTGTAGTTGCAAAAAATATTTGCAAACGTAACTAATTTTGAGAATAAATGCAACAACACTGGCACGCAGGTAATGTGATGTGTGAATAAATACAACAACAATTACAAACTTGATATGTTAACAAATCAAATAAGATTTTGCGACTGGTGAATCGTCTTCTGTGAATCAAAACTACATTTGCTTGTGTCAAGTCTGTTTTGGCACTAATTTAGGGACTACCCTGTGCCAAAAGTTTTGTAGTTGTAAAAAAAAATTGGAGTTTGTAAGAGCTGCTCTGCAAGCAACCAGTAGAGAAAAACATGAGAGCTCTGGGCGGGCTTTTTCTTCTGACCAATCAGGTGAGGTGTTATCATTCTGGAACATACTTTCAAACAGGGGGCCAGGGCTCGTCTTGGAAGCAAGCTTTCCACTGTGCTAAATATGGATCAAATTTGTTGAAATTACTTTATGATATTCACAGAATTTGAAAGCTACAGCAAGGCGTTGGTGAGGAAGATGAATGAAATAATTAAAAAGAGTGTTTCCACATATCATAACCGCTACAAAGCTGATGCTAGCTAACATTAGTATTAGAGACTTCTCTGGCTAGCCTGTATCTAGAGGTTCTTTGTTGTGTAACAGAGCAATAGGTCTCGCTAGCTATGTAGCAACTTGTCATTTGTTGAAAACTAACATCAGTTTAGAACATTTTGCTCTGTGTATATTTGGTGTGTAGATGGTTGGCTTTGCTAATTAGCAAGTGGAGATCGCTACTCAAGTTGGCTAATGTTAGTTAGCTTGCTAGCGATGCTTTGAGGAGAACAGGCTAGCTCCCTGTAGAATCAAGAGGAGATGGGGGAGATTAGATGTGCAGTTGCTTCAATCGTGGTTTTGGAGTATCCAGACAGCCAAGATGACAGCAAACTGCTACAGAGATTAAAAGGTGAGATCTCTCAGATTCTATCTTAATTAGATGGCTAGATGTCAATGTCGAACCAATGCAATGATAGACATTTTATTGTAAAAGTATTATTTGAAACCACCACATGAAGAATACAGAATTCTGTTGAATTGTCAAGTGGACTGAATTCTCATTAAAATAATGTTGTGCCTCTCTTTTTTTGTTTTTCATCTTTTAGATCTGCCAAGCACAACTCTGCCTCTGCTAGCCACACAACCACAGCCTCAGAGTGGTTGGGTAAGTTCCTTCCTAGATGGCCCTGTCCAGGGGTGACATTGAACAGGGCCACAGTGTCCCAAAACCACCTGGTCTCAGTCCCCAGTAATTATTCTGCAATAGCTTATGTGTCGGGGGGCTAGGATCAGCTTGTCTTTTCTGGACTGAGTGCAAATCTAGGATCAGTTTTGCCTTATAGATCATAATGAATCAAATGATATGGACCGGTGGGACCTGACCCTAGATCAGCACTCCTACTCTTGGATGCTTTGTGAATATGGGCCCTGGTTTAGTGTGTGATCTTAGACTTGTCCCCACTATTCCACCCCCCCTCACCGTGTTACATTGTCCCGGACCCCTGCTTATCCCGGACCCTTGCTATTCAAACTCAGTCAGGTAGACACTGTGCTTCTACCTTTACATTTACATTTACGTCATTTAGCAGACGCTCTTAAACAGAGCGACTCACAAATTGGTGCATTCACCCTATAGGCAGTGGGATAACCACTTTACAATTTTTTTGGGGGGGGGTAGAAGGATTACTTTATCCTATCCCAGGTATTCCTTAAAGAGGTGGGGTTTCAAATGTCTCCGGAAGGTGGTGAGTGACTCCGCTGTCCTGGCGTCGTGAGGGAGCTTGTTCCACCATTGGGGTGCCAGAGCAGCGAACAGTTTTGACTGGGCTGAGCGGGAACTATGCTTCCGCAGAGGAAGGGGAGCCAGCAGGCCAGAGGTGGATGAACGCAATGCCCTCGTTTGGGTGTAGGGACTGATCAAAGCCCGAAGGTACAGAGGTGCCGTTCCCCTCACTGCTCCATAGGCAAGCACCATGGTCTTGTAGCGGATGCGAGCTTCAACTGGAAGCCAGTGGAGTGTGTGGAGGAGGGGGGTGATGTGAGAAAACTTGGGAAGGTTGAACACCAGACGGGCTGCGGCATTCTGGGTGAGTTGTAGGGGTTTAATGGCACAGGCAGGGAGGCCAGCCAACAGCGAGTTGCAGTAGTCCAGACGGGAGATGACAAGTGCCTGGATTAGGACCTGTGCCGCTTCCTGTGTAAGGCAGGGTCGTACTCTCCGAATGTTGTAGAGCATGAACCTGCAGGAGCGGGTCACCGCCTTGATGTTAGCGGAGAACGACAGGGTGTTGTCCAGGGTCACGCCAAGGCTCTTCGCACTCTGGGAGGAGGACACAACGGAGTTGTCAACCGTGATGGCGAGATCATGGAACGGGCAGTCCTTCCCCGGGAGGAAGAGCAGCTCCGTCTTGCCAGGGTTCAGCTTTAGGTGGTGATCCGTCATCCATACTGATATGTCTGCCAGACATGCAGAGATGCGATTCGCCACCTGGTTATCAGAAGGGGGAAAGGAGAAGATTAGTTGTGTATCGTCAGCGTAGCAATGATAGGAGAGGCCATGTGAGGATATGACAGAGCCAAGTGACTTGGTGTATAGGGAGAAAAGGAGAGGGCCTAGAACTGAGCCCTGGGGGACACCAGTGGTGAGAGCACGTGGTGCGGAGACAGCTTCTCGCCACGCCACTTGGTAGGAGCGACCGGTCAGGTAGGACGCAATCCAGGAGTGAGCCGCGCCGGAGATGCCCAGCTCGGAGAGGGTGGAGAGGAGGATCTGATGGTTCACAGTATCAAAGGCAGCAGACAGGTCTAGAAGGACAAGAGCAGAGGAGAGAGAGTTAGCTTTAGCAGTGCGGAGAGCCTCCGTGACACAGAGAAGAGCAGTCTCAGTTGAATGACCAGTCCTGAAACCTGACTGGTTTGGATCAAGAAGGTCATTCTGAGAGAGATAGCAAGAGAGTTGGCTAAAGACGGCACGCTCAATAGTTTTGGAAAGAAAAGAAAGAAGGGATACTGGTCTGTAGTTGTTGACATCAGTGGGATCGAGTGTTGGTTTTTTGAGAAGGGGAGCAACTCTCGCTCTCTTGAAGACGGAAGGGACATGGCCAGCGGTCAAGGATGAGTTGATCAGCGAGGTGAGGTAGGGGAGAAGGTCACCGGAGATGGTCTGGAGAAGAGAGGAGGGGATGGGGTCAAGCGGGCAGGTTGTTGGGCGGCCTGCAGTCACAAGTCGCAGGATTTTATCTGGAGAGAGAGGGGAGAAAGACGTCAAAGCATAGGGTAGGGCAGTGTGAGTAGGACCAGCAGTGTCATTAGACTTAACAAACGAGGATCGGATGTCGTCAACCTTCTTTTCAAAGTGGTTGACGAAGTCATCCACAGAGAGAGAGGAGGGGGGGGGGGGGGGGGGGGGGGGGAGGATTCAGCAGTGAGGAAAATGTGGCAAATAGCTTCCTAGGGTTAGAGGCAGATGCTTGGAATTTAGAGTGGTAGAAAGTGGCCTTAGCAGCAGAAACAGATGAAGAAAATGTAGAGAGGAGGGAGTGAAAAGATGCCAGGTCGGCAGGGAGTTTAGTTTTCTTCCATTTCCGCTCCGCTGCCCGGAGCTCTGTTCTGTGAGCTCGCAATGAGTCATCAAGCCACGGAGCTGGAGGGGAGGACCGAGCCGGCCGGGAGGATAGGGGACACAGAGAGTCAAAGGATGCAGAAAGGGAGGAGAGGAGGGTTGAGGAGGCAGAATCAGGAGATTGGAGGGAGAAGGATTGAGCAGAGGGAAGAGATGATAGGATGGAAGAGGAGAGAGTAGTGGGAGAGAGAGAGCGAAGGTTGCGGCGGCGCATTACCATCTGTGTAGGGGCAGAGTGAGTAGTGTGGGAGGAGAGCGAGAGAGAAAAGGAAACAAAGTAGTGGTCGGAGACATGGAGGGGAGTTGCAGTGAGATTAGTAGAAGAGCAGCATCTAGTAAAGATGTGGTCAAGCGTATTGCCTGCCTTGTGAGTAGGGGGGGACGGTGAGAGGGTGAGGTCAAAAGAGGAGAGGAGTGGAAAGAAGGAGGCAGAGAGAAATGAGTCAAATGTGGACATAGGGAGGTTGAAATCCCCCAAAACTGTGAGGGGTGAGCCATCCTCAGGAAAGGAACTTATCAAGGCGTCAAGCTCATTGATGAACTCTCCAAGGGAACCTGGAGGGCGATAGATGACAAGGATATTAAGCTTAAATGGGCTAGTGACTGTGACAGCATGGAATTCAAATGAGGAGATAGACAGATGGGTTAGGGGAAAAATTGAGAATGTCCACTTGGGAGAGATGAGGATTCCTGTGCCACCACCCCTCTGACCAGATGCTCTCGGGGTATGCGAGAACACATGGTCAGACGAGGAGAGAGCAGTAGGAGTAGCAGTGTTTTCAGTGGTAATCCATGTTTCCGTCAGCGCCAGGAAGTCGAGGGACTGGAGATTAGCATAGGCTGGGATGAAGTCAGCTTTGTTGGCAGCAGAACGGCAGTTCCAGAGGCTGCCTGAGACCTGGAACTGGGACCACCAGGTTAGAGAGGCAGCAGCCACGCGGTGTGGGGCGTTTGTGTAGCCTGTGCAGAGAGGAGAGAACAGGGATAGGCAGAGGCATAGTTGACAGGCTGTAGCAAATGGCTACAATAATGCAGAGGAGATCGGAATGAAATGAACTAAACATCTGGGAGAGTAGAGAGCAGGGCCTCCCTCACCAAAAACTTCTACCTCAGAAACTATAATTGTTTCACTGAACCACCCGAACAAAAACTCTACCAACTTCCACCTTTAGAAATCAGAATTGTTGTGAACCACAGCGGTTCAATGTTTAAAGGAATAGACTCAACCCACTTTATTCAGCTAGCTAACTATGACACCATAGCTAACTAGCATGCTAGCATCCAATAACACACAGTTTAGCACCAACACTTGGTCACAACAAACCACCAATAGTGTGTTAACACACTAAGCAGATAATTCGGCTATGTAGCACAACTATATTGTATTTAGCTACTACAGTACAGTTAGCTGGTCATATTGGCTAGCTAGCAATGGCCACTGTGTTGACCTTGTTTGAAGAACGGCTAGCTAGCTAACTAGCTTCGTGCAACCCCCGGCACCACCGAAAAACAATGCCAACCTACAGTAACTACCCACAACAGCCCACAATGCCTAGCTATGACGCCATAGCTAACTAGCATGCTAGCATCCAATAACACACAGTTTAGCACCAATACTTGGTTACAACAAACTACCAAGAGTGTGTTAACACACTAAACAGATAATTCATGTCCGTGTCTAGTTCCTTTCATAACGCAGCAAAAATTAAACGTTGGCTAGCTAGCACATTAACACTGGAAACAACTCTCCACCGTTGCACTAAACAGATAATTACCAATAAACGTTACCAGTAGCTACCCGCTAGCTAGCTAGCATACCATTGCTTGTTCTTTGGGGTTTTAGGCTGAGTATCTGTAAAGTACTTTGATACTGTTGATCAGGGCTGTCCTGATTGTGAGACAATAGTCATGCATTTGTAACAAGAACAATGAGTGTTGTGTTGGAGTTGCACATCCTTATTTGCAAATGTGATTGTTTAGCTGATCTGGAGTGGACTACATTTCAATAAAAAAAATCTCTAGGATGACTAACATCCATCATTATCCATGACTACCTTCCACATGCAATCCACCACCACTTTTCAAATGATTGTACATGGAACAACAACATTTTCTATGTATTTATTATTAATATTCACTTTTGTCAATAACAGCTTCTATACATCACTGCAACATGCAACATGGCGTAGCAGTGCGGTCATGTACTCTGTAGTGTGTCCGTGTAAATAGCCTGTTTTTTTGTTTTTTGTCTCTTTCGTATATATTTCTCAATCACACTTTTCATCCTTCAACTAAATATACTTTCCTGCAACCCGCCTCACCCAATGTGGAACGGATTCTATTATTTATTTTACCTTTTTATCCAGAACATCCAGTTGAAACTAGCCAGCTAGCCAGCTAACTAGCTAACTAGCTACTTGCTATTAGCCACCGTTAGCGGTTTTCACCATTGTCCGTGGCCTGCACTACCTACCAGCCAGCTCTAGCCTGGACTATTATCGGCCAGTCTGCACTGTCTGCACAGCGCGCTATCGACCAAGAACATATTGGATTTTCTGCCAGAATCACTGAATCACTGGACCTTAACAACGGATCATCGCAACTAGCTAGCTGCAACCTAATGGATGTTGTTGGCTAATCACCACCGCCCCCGAAGCAAGCACCAGTTAGCCTTGATCTAGCCTCGAGCCAGGCCCATCTCCCGGCTATCTACCTCTCTGTCAACCGAACGGGACCTCCTAGTGTCGACATGGAGCCCCATGACTGGTCTGCCGATGTAATCGTCTGATGTGGTTTCAACAGGCTTCCCGTTGCGACGAACACGAAGATCCACCTGCTAGCCCCGGCCCGCTAGCACACGCAATCAACAGCCATGCTTCCTGCTCGCCTGTGCTGTAGCAGCCATTCAAACTTCTCCCGGTCTCACCTCTTGCTGTTCACTGGACCTTATGATCACTCAGCTGCACAGCTGATGCCTGCTGGACTGTTGCTTTACACAGTACCCCCATCCTGTTTATCTGTCCTGTTTATCTGTTTAGCCTCAGCCCAAACTTTCGTCGCCATTACCAGTTGTTGTCTTAGCTCTCTCGAATAACACCTGTGATTGCTTTATGCCTCTCTCCCATGCCAATATGCCTTGCCTATTGCTGTTCCGTTTAGTTCTTATTATACAATTTCACTGTAGAGCCCACAGTCCCGCTCAACCAGCCTCAGAGAGCTCCTTTGTCCCACCCCCTATACACGCGGAGACCGGCTCAATCTGTGCCTCCAGTGATGTTATCTCTTTCATCGTTACCCAACGCTTAGGTTTACCTCCACTGTACTCATATCCTTCCATATCCTTGACTGTACATAATGCCCTGAATCTATTTTACAACGGCCGGAAATCTGCCCCTTTTATTCTGTGTACCCAACGCACTAGAAGACCAGTTCTTAAAGCCTTTAGCCGTATCCTTATTCTACTCCTCCTCTGTTCCTCTGGTGATGTAGAGGTTAACCCAGGCCCTGTAGCCCCCAGTATTACTCCTACTCCCCAGGCGCTATCATTTGTTGACTTCTGTAACCGTAAAAGCCTTTGGCTAACGGTGGCTAACTTTTCAGGGAAGTCAGGAACCAATATACACAATCAGTTAGGAAAGCAAAGGCTAGCTTTTTCAAACAGAAATGTGCATCCTGTAGCACTAACTCCAAAATGTTTTGGGACACTGTAAAGTGCATGGAGAATAAGAGCACCTCCTCCCAGCTGCCCACTGCACTGAGGCTAGGAAACACTGTCATCACCGATAAATCTACGATAATCGAGAATTTCAATAAGCATTTTGCTACAGCTGGCCATGCTTTCCACCTGGCTATCCCTACCCCGGCCACCAGCTATAGATCCAAACTGTTTCAGACCTATATCCATCCTGCCCTGCCTTTCGAAAGTTTTTGAAAGCCAAGTTAACAAACAGATCACCGTCCATTTCTCGGGCCGACTCTATTCTCTGTGTATATCAATGATGTCGCTCTTGCTGCTGGTGACTCTCAGATCCACCTCTACGCAGACGACACCATTTTGTATACATCTGGCCCTTCATTGGACACTGTGTTAACAAACCCCCAAACGAGCTTCAATGCCATACAACACTCCTTCCGTAGCCTCCAACTGCTCTTAAACGCTAGTAAAACTAAATGCATGCTCTTCAATCGAATGCTGCTTGCACCCGCCCGACTAGAATCACTACTCTCGGCGGGTCTGACTTTGAATATGTGGACAACTACAAATAACTAGGTGTCTGGTTAGACCGTAAACTCTCCTTCCAGACTCACATTAAGCATCTCCAATCCAAAGTTAAATCTAGAATCGGCTTCCTATTTCGCAACAAAGCCTCCTTCAAATCAAATAAAATAAAATCAGATTTTATTTGCCACATGCGCCGAATACAACAGTTGTAGACATTACAGTGAAATGCTTACTTACAAGCACTTAACCAACAATGCAAAGTAAAAAAAAATCAAAAAAAGTGTTAAGCAAAAAAAAAAAATGCAAATAACTAAAGAGCAGCAGTAAAATAAAATAACAGTAGGGAGGCTATATACAGGGGGGTACCGGTGCAGAGTCAATGTGCGGGGGCACCGGCTAGTCGAGGTAATTGAGGTAATATGTACATGTGGGTAGAGTTAAAGTGACTATGCATAAATAATTAACAGAGTAGCTGCAGAGTAAAAAAGTGCAAATTGTCCGGGTAGCCATGATTAGCTGTTCAGGAGTCTTATGGCTTGGAGGTAGAAGCTGTTGAGAAGCCTTTTGGACCTAGACTTGGCGCTCCGCTGCCAAACATGCCCTCGTAAAACTGACTATCCTACCGATCCTTGACTTCGGCGATGTCATTTACAATATAGCCTCCAACACTCTACTCAGCAAATTGGATGTAGTCTATCACAGTGCCATCCGTTTTGTCTCCAAAGCCCCATATACTACCCACCATTGTGACCTGTACGCTCTCGTTGGCTGGCACTCACTACATATTCGTCGCCAAACCCACTGGCTCCAGGTCATCTATAAATCACTGCTAGGCAAATCCCCGCCTTATCTTAGCTCATTGGTCACCATAGCAACACCCACCCGTAGTATGCGCTCCAGCACGTATATCTCACTGGTCACCCCCAAAGCCAACACCTCCTTTGGCCACCATTCCTTCCAGTTCTCTGCTGCTAATGACTGGAACGAACTGCAAAAATCTCTGAAGCTGGAGACTCTTATCTCCCTCACTAACTTTAAGCATCAGTTGTCAGAGCAGCTTACCGATCACTGCACCTGTACACAGCCCATCTGTAATTAGCCCACCCAACTACCTCATCCACATATTGTTATTTATTTTGCTAATTTGCACCCCAGCATCTCTATTTGCACATCTTCTTCTGCACATCTATCACTCCAGTGTTAATACTAAATTGTAATTATTTTGCACCATGGCCTATTTATTGCCTTACCTCCATAACTTACTACATTTGCACACACTGTATATATATTTTCTATTGTGATATTGACTGTATGTTTTGTTTTATCCCATGTGTAACTCTGTGTTGTTATTTTTTTTTATCACACTGCTTTGCTTTATCTTGGCCAGGTCGCAGTTGTAAATGAAAACTTGTTCTCAACTGGCTTACCTGGTTAAATAAAGGTGAAATAAAAAAAATAAAAAGAATGCTTGACTGAAAATCTTTAAACATGTCTAGACTTTGAGGATGATGCGGTTGCCCATTTTTTCAGTGAGATACTAACTGTCCCGCCCCTCGCCCAACCATTTTCTCTCCCTCCTTCTCAGGATCTTGTTTGCAGACTTCTTCCTGGTTAACCTGATCCTGTGGGTGGAAGGCATCTTGGCAGCATGTGAGTTTCACCTATCAATCACACTGTCTGTATGAACAACTCTTTCAGGTCATCTTACATCATGTGCATTTTCTACGCTACTCTCTGTGCTCCAGGCTACTGAGCAGCCAGTGTGAACCAACCATATCACTCGGCAGATCCATGAACAATGATTATTCACCAAGTCCGTGCCTGGAATCGTCATGGGGGGGCATCCTGACCTTCGGCTGCATCTTCATCCAGCACTTCTTCATCTTCAACAGCATCTGGTAAGAACAAGGGTCAAGTCTCCCACTCAACCATTAGCCTGAATTTGCCTGGTGGTGCTTGCCTTCGGAAAGTATTCAGACCCTTTTACTTTTTCCACATTTTGTTACGTTACAGCCTTATTCTATAATTGATTAAATTGTTTTTTTACCCTCATCAATCTACACACCATACCCCATAATGATAAAGCAAAAACTGGTTTTTATAATTTTTTGCTAATTTATTAAAAATAAAAAACAGAAATATCACATTTACATAAGTATTCAGACCCTTCTTGGGTATGACGCTACAAGCTTGGCATACCTGTATTTGGGGAGTTTCTCCCATTCTTCTCTGCAGATCCTCTCAAGCTCTGTCAGGTTGGATGGGGAGCGTTGCTGCACAGCTATTTTCAGGTCTCTCCAGAGATATTTGATCGGGTTCAAGTCCGGGCTCTGGCTGGGCCACTCAAGGACATTCAGAGACTTGTCCCGAAGCCACTCCTGCGTTGTCTTGGCTGTGTGCTTAGGGTTGTTGTCCTGTTGGAAGGTGAACCTTCGCCCCAGTTGGAGGTCCTGAGCGCTCTGGAACAGGCTTTCATCAAGGATCTCTCCGTACTTTGCTCTGTTCGTCTTTTCCTGGATCCTGATTAGTCTCCCAGTCCCTGCCGCTGAAAAACATCCCAACAGCATGATGCTGCCACCACCCATGCTTCACCGTAGGGATAGTGCCAGGTTTCCTCCAGACGTGACACTTGGCATTCAGGCCAAAGGGTTGAATCTTGGTTTCATCAGACCAGATAATCTTGTTTCTCATGGTCTGAGAGTCAAGCCTACAGTTTTCCTGGGGGAATGATTCTCTCTCCTGTGGCTAATGATAAAACACAGCCTTGGAAATCATGTTTAAAACACCAGACTTAAATGACTGTCTGCCGTCCTATTGAAATGTTTGCCCATGTGCTTTGCTCATACAAAAGGTTGTTCGATTTGATTTACCCTGGTGGCAGCAGTCATCTGCCACGTTTAGCACACAGATAGATGCAAAGAGAAATGCAGGGATGGTCAAAAAGGTCCCTCTGTCGAGTGAAAATAAATCATCTGTTTTGCACATCACAGGGGCTTAAGCTGTAAGTTTGTAAGGCGGTTTTGCAGAGATAGCGTTGTGTGTGTGTGTGTGTGCGTGCGTGTGCATGTATACATGCCTGTGTGTATGCTTGTTTTGTGTGCATACTGGAGAGCTGCTGACAGGTGAGAGCTAGGAAGGCATTTTTAATCACCACTAACCCCCCAGTCCCTGCTGACAGCGTCAGAGAGGACCTGACTCGCCCCCTCCCTCTGATCAGCCTCATCAGCTGTCTGCTTAGCCCTCGATTTATCTCTTTATTATTTATTTACAGAGCCTTTGTACACATGCATTCCCCAGGGAGAACCTCCTTTGAGCATTGAAGGCCTTGCTAAAGTACCTTAGCGCAGGAATTTTTCTCTCTTTCTTTCAGTTTTTTGATGTGTACTCAGCAGCATGCTGGCTCAGAGTTTCACTTTGGCATAACTTTTTTCACTTTGACAGAGCTTTTCTTAAAAAAGGGATGAAAACGACTGATTCAGGGCAGTGTTTGGTGTTGGCCTGATTGATTTCGCCTTGACATCTCATTGGTGCTCAAAACAGTTGAGCTGAGATAATGAATAGTCCTAATGAGAGGCCAATTAGATAGGCAAAATGACAGCTCATTTTGTTGTGCTAGCATTGATCAAATACACACTGGCAATGGACTTGACTTTCTCTTTCACAATGTATTTCTCTTTAAAAGCACTATAATCAGAGATCAAAAGCCTGATTCGCTCTCTGATGAATTTGCTCTTTAATCCTCTTCCAATGAAACAAACATTTTTCATCCTAACATTAGCTGTGAAGCGATTACAGCGCTAACATTTTACACGGCACAGTTTCCACACCACTTAACAACCAAGCGGGGCTATGTGACACCACCTCAGGGTGAGAAATCAGAGCTTCGTCCTGACTAACCCACACTACTGGGGTAAAAGAGTGGTTTGAGATCATGACTACCCCCTCTCCTAGGACCTGAGAGGAGCTGAGGGCCCCCCACACACAACACACACACACACCCAGAGAGCAGACAGAGAAATACTACCCATGACCCATTGGGACTCAACATAACATCCTTTTCTGAGGCGGCTACATGGAGATAAGTATGACAGCACTGCATTGTGCCAAATAATGTATGATGGAAATTCTCTTTGAGGCCATAAACTTGAAGTCATGTCTTTGAAATTGATGTGTGTCCAGCATAACACACCGTGAATAGGCTACCACCCCACCCCAAAGAAAAAAAGAAAAGAAAAAAAAACATATTGTAAAGTGGTTATCCCACTGGCTATAAGGTGAATGCACCAATTTGTAAGTCGCTCTGGATAAGAGCGTCTGCTAAATGACGTAAATGTAAAATGTAATGGTCCATGACCTGGGTATCCATTTCTCAACCATCTAAAACAGAGTGGTTTTCAATGGCTCAGGTTGTGTCTTTGATATGTGGACACACTCAAAGTACAGTAGAACAGTGAGGTCACCACATGGAGCTTTATGTAAACAGACAGAGTTGATCCATCTTGATCTATCTTAGGACTCCCACCCAAGGCCAATGGTGGAAGCAATAACCAGTACGACTCACTTGTTGCTCTGGATGAAGACACAGCAACCTTCACACACTCTCCCCGTTGATTTAAAGGCCTACCCATCAATGTGATAAAGATACAGGAGATGGGGGTGCCATGCTTCAGATCACACATTAATAAGTCAATGTAATGATGTGAACATGGCTGTCTGCAGGGGTTAGGGCGCCATAAGCCAGAGAATAGCACTCAGATAGCACCAGTCAAATGCCCAGGGTTTTGATTGATAGCCTGGATGTATGCAATACTCATCTAATTACCCCCAGCTTCCAGGTCTAGCTAATGGCTGTGGTGGGCTTCAGATGGATTCACCCAGTTATTGCAATGGATTTTCATATAGGCCTTAGGATTAATTAAAGGTCCAATCAAATGAAGGCCTTTTACGGTGACTTAAGGCAAACATTTTCTAAATGAACAATCTACTGGTTTTCTTCATCTGAGGATCTGACAGTATTGTGTGGGTAAAACTCACCCCCTGGACTGCCAATGTGTGATTTTCATTTGAATTAAAAATAATATACAGTCTCAATCTTTAATAGTTAATAGTTGGATATACTGTGTAGAATGATTCAATTTATATGAATATTTCACCTCAAAATACTAAATGAGTATCAAATGTAAGTAGTGTTTCGCTTAAATATCATGCGATCGTAATGGCTTACACTTCACCTGAAAGCAAAGCCACACGACTGACAATTTCCCTCCGTTAATGCTGTTTACAAAACGCCTAACAAGTGTTAAATGTGTATCACTAATCAGATAAACAGTGAAACGGATGCATTGTGCATGGCGCTGTAATCCATCATAGAAATCCATCAGCAGAATTCTCCTCCAATCTTATTACCTCCTTTCAACGTTTCAACACGTCGGAGATGAAGACTGGCACTTCTGCATGCTTGAAAACAATTTGCAAAACAGAACGGTTAGAAGAAAGAAAAGGAGAGCGAGTAAAAGAGGGAACAATATAGTTATAACAAACATAGCCCGGCCATTTCATATTCATAACTATCTAAACTGGATATGTAAGCGCCTTTGGATTTAATGCATCTAAAATTATACTTTCTCTCTTTCTGGCGAGGAGGGGAAATTAATTCGGTGTCTGTTTCGTGCTGTCTCTGGCAGAAATTGTATTTAGACGTTACAGTGCAGGGACCGAGACCAGGAAAGGGTGTGACAGTGTCAACCTGGAGCAGATTTTCCTGGCGGAATCTTAAATTATTTTCTGATTCAATGGAATGTGGGTTATTCATTCGCCTGATACACAGGTTACAGTCATGCTACACTGAGCATCACAACAGATACATATAACCAGAGTTTCCCACAACACCAGCCCGTTGCATGCATGGGGAGGGAGCTGGCTACAAAAAGGGTCACAACAAGACTACCCCATCACCCCACAATCCTCCCGAATTCCCAACAGTCTACCACATCCCTTTTAAATAATTCCCTGCTTTTCTCAGGGATAGATGAGGGTAAGAGGAAGGTTGTGTCCATTTCCATGTTGATCAGTTATATGACTGAAATATTAAAATCCTTTCATTACAGTCACAGTCCTTATAATGGGAGCCATTGGATCAAGACACGGTTGCGGTAACTGAAGGTCTTATCCTGACTGAATGAATTCATCCAGGGTCTTTATATCAGGTGAAATGTCCCATGTCGACCATATTGTGTAGCTGGCCAGTGAATCATGTGCAGGTGAGTGAGGGGACGGTGGGACAGTGTGGAGCACTGGGTGATGAATCTGTGCCCTGGATCCTGTGAGGTCACCGAGATGACACGAAGAGCGATAAGCATCCTTGTCCCCTATCCATCAGGGGCCAAGGGGTGTAGAGGAGGGGCATTTCATCTTCACATCTGCCCCCCACTCCTCCCCACGTAGCCAACTGACCGCTCATCAGACACACCGACTACCATTTAACATTGTGGTCAGGGGCAGGCCATAGACATACTGAATGAGGGCAGACAATGTGGGGGCGGGGGGGCTGTAATGTGTATGTGTGTGTGTGCATGTGTGTGTGTGTGTGTGCATGTGTGTGTGTGTGTGTGTGTGTGTGTGTGTGTGTGACATTTTGTTGATCCCCCACAAGGTCAAATTATATATTTCTAGGGGGTTTAGGGTTAAGGTTAGAATTAGTGTTAGGGTTAGAATTAGGTTTAGGGTTAGGAGCTAGGGTTAGTTTTAAGGTTAGGGTTAGGAGCTAGGGTTAGGTTTAGGGTTAGGGTTAAGGTTAGGTTTTTGGGTTACGGTTAGGGTTAGGGTTAGGGTTAGGGTTAGGGTTAAGGCAAGACTACGAGTTAGGGTTGGGGTTAGGGAAAATAGGATTTTGATTGGGACTGAATTGTGTGTCCCCACTAAGTTAGTTGTACAAGACTGTGTGTGTGTGTGTGTGTGTGTGTGTGTGTGTGTGTGTGTGTGTGTGTGTGTGTGTGTGTGTGTGCGTGCGTGCGTGCGTGTGTCTGCCACCAGATGAACCACAGACCCCAAAGCAGCCTCTGAGTTGAAACTTCCCACATCCCCCAGGTGCCATAAATCACAACACTATCTGAACCTGGAAGACTGATGCCATCCTATAGAGCACAGCCTCACCCTGGACACACTCAAGGTTTTAGAGATGGGTTAGCCAGGGGAGAGCCAGGGGATAGCTAGGGGATAGCTAGGGGAGAGCCAGGGGAGAGCTAGGGGAGAGCCAGGGGAGAGCCAGGGGAGAGCCAGGAGAGAGCCAGGGGAGAGCCAGGGGATAGCTAGGGGAGAGCCAGGGGAGAGCCATGGGATGTTGGGGAGTTGCCGGGCCCATTAGACTTAGGTCTCTCACATGCTTTAGTCTCAAAGCTGTGCTCTGTCCTTCAGTCCAGTGTACACATCAGTCTTCACCGTGTCTGTGTCTTTCATATATCAACCTTGTTAGAGATGTCGTAAGAAGATTTGTGACACAGTCAAGGAATTGCACGGTGTGTGTGATATGAACAACTGTTTTAGACCAAATCCAAACATCCAAACGTCGTGCTTTGATTTGTGTCATCTATAAAATGGTGTTTCAAGTCAACCTAGAGAGTACTTTGTCAAACAGTGGGAGGATTGACAGCCGTCCCATATAGATTACAAAATAGTTGGGAAGAGACGTACCGATCCCATGGCATAGTGTTTATGAACTGACACGCAAAACGACGCCGGTTTCAAAACTTAGAATTTTTCAATTTAAATTATTATATAAAATTATTGCTACCAATATAATGTTATTTATATGGAGGATACAATCTTCCCAGCTCTGCAGATTTTGCTGCGAAGAGATAGAATCATTAGATCATTTGTTTTGGTACAGTCCATTTGTAGCTTCTTTTTGAAAACAGGTCCAGGAATGGCTAAAGGATTGCAATATTTACCTAGAGCTAACCCTGCAGATAGCATTACTGGGTGATCTGAAAAGTCATAGTCAATTGATCAATAATATAATAATACTTTTAGCAAAAATGTTTATTTTCAATTTACAATCTTTAGAAACAATGAGAATAGAAAGGTTGAGAACTTTTGTAAAACATCACAGTACAGTTGAAAAATATATGGCAAATATAAATCCAATATGGATGGTGTTAAGAGATAGATGGGTGGTGTTGAATGGAATTGAAGAATAATTATTGTAAAATTGTCAATAAAATGTATATAGTATGTATAAGCTGGAAGTAGAGGCCTAAGCATTGTTGTTCACTAGTTTACTCCAATTAGGGAAGGGGTGGTGGGGTTGGAAAGTAATAAAGGGAAATATATTTTTTTAAAGGATATGTATATGAATGTGTATATACAGTCGTGGCCAAAAGTTTTAAGAATGACACAAGTATTGGTCTTCACAAAGTTTGCTGCTTCAGTGTTATGAGATATTTTTGTCAGATGTTACTATGGTATACTGAAGTATAATTACAAGCATTCCATAAGTGTCAAAGGCTTTTATTGACAATTACATTACGTTTATGCAAAGAGTCAATATTTGCAGTGTTGACACTTCATTTTCAAGACCTCTGCAATCCGCCCTGGCATGCTGTCAATTAACTTCTGGGCCACATCCTGACTGATGGCAGCCCATTCTTGCATAATCAATGCTTGGAGTTTGTCAGAATTTGTGGGTTTTTGTTTGTCCACCCTCCTCTTGAGGATCGACCACAAGTTCTCAATGGGATTAAGGTCTGGGGAATTTCCTGGCCATGGACCCAAAATTTCAATGTTTTGTTTCCCGAGCCACTTAGTTATCACTTTTGCCTTATGGCAAGGTGCCCCATTATGCTGGAAAAGGCATTGGTCGTCACCAAACTGTTCTTGGATGGTTGGGAGAAGTTGCTCTCGGAGGATGTGTTGGTACCATTCTTTATTCATAGATGTGTTCTTAGGCAAAATTGTGAGTGAGCCCACTGAGAAGCAACCCCACACATGAATGGTCTCAGGATGCTTTACTGTTGGCATGACACAGGACTGATGGTAGCGCTCACCTTGTCTTCTCCGGACAAGGTGTTTTCCGGATGCCTCAAACAATCGGAAAGGGGATTCATCAGAGAAAATGACTTTACCCCAGTCCTCAGCAGTCCAATCCCTGTACCTTTTGCAGAATATCAGTCTGTCCCTGATGTTTTTCCTGGAGAGAAGTGGCTTCTTTGCTGCCCTTCTTGACACCAGGCCATCCTCCAAAAGTCTTCGCCTCACTGTGCTTGCAGATGCACTCACACCTGCCTGCAGCCATTCCTGAGCAAGCTCTACACTGGTGGTGTCCTGATCCCGAGACAGTCCTGGCGCTTGCTGGACTTTCTTGGGCGCCCTGACGCCTTCTTCACAACAATTGAACCTCTCTCCTTGAAGTTCTTGATGATCCGATAAATGGTTGATTTAGGTGCAATCTTACTAGCAGCAATATCCTTGCCTGTGAAGCCCTTTTTGTGCAAAGCAATGATGACGGCACGTGTTTCCTTGCAGGTAACCATGGTTAACAGAGAAAGAACAATTATTTCAAGCACCATCCTCCTTTTAAAGCTTCCAGTCTGTTATTCTAACTCAATCAGCATGACAGAGTGATCTCCAGCCTTGTCCTCGTCAACACTATCACCTGTGTTAACGAGATAATCACTGACATGATGGCGGCTGAATTTTTTTGGGGGATTAAGTTCATTTTCATGGCAAAGAGGAACCTTGCAATTAATTGCAATTCATCTGATCACTCTTCATGACATTCTGGAGTATATGCATATTGCCATCATCAAAACTGAGGCAGCAGACTTTGTGAAAATTAGTAGATGTGTCATTCTCAAAACTTTTGACCACGACTGTATGTAGAGTTGAAGTCGGAAGTTTACATACACTTAGGTTGGAGTCATTAAAACTTGTTTTTCAACCACTCCAGAAATGTCTTGTTAACAAACTATAGTTTTGACAAGTCGGTTAGGACATCTACTTTGTGCATGACACAAGTAATTTTTCCAACAATTGTTTACAGACAGATTATTTCACTTATAATTCACTGTATCACAATTTCAGTGGGTCAGAAGTTTACATACACTAAGTTGACTGTGCCTTTAAACAACTTGGAAAATTCCAGAAGATTATGTCATGGCTTTAGAAACTTCGGATAGGCTAATTGACATCATTTTGGTCAGTTGGAGGTGTACCTGTGGATGTATTTCAAGGCCTACCTTCAAACTTAGTGCCTCTTTACTTGACATCATGGGAAAATCAAAAGAAGTCAGCCAAGACCTCAGAAAAAAAATTGTAGACCTCCACAAGTCTGGTTCATCCTTGGGAGCAATTTCCAAACGCCTGAAGGTACCACGTTCATCTGTACAAACAATAGTACGCAAGTATAAACACCATTGGACCACGCTCAGGAAGGAGACGCGTTCTGTCTCCTAGAGATGAACGTACTTTGGTGCAAAAAGTGCAAATCAATCCCAGAACAACAGCAAAGGACCTTGTGAAGATGCTGGAGGAAACAGGTAAAAAAGTATCTATATCCACAGTAAAACGAGTCCTATATCGATATAACCTGAAAGGCCGCTCAGCAAGGAAGAATTCACTGCTCCAAAACCGCCATAATAAAGCCAGACTACGGTTTGCAACTGCACATGGGGACAAAGATCGTACTTTTTGGAGAAATGTCCTCTGGTCTGATGTAACACAAATTTAACTTTTGGGCCATAATGACCATTGTTATATTTGTAGGAAAAAGGGAGTTGCTTGCAAGCCGAAGAACACCATCTCAACCGTGAAGCACGGGGGTGGCAGCATCATGCTGTGGGGGTGCTTTGCTGCAGGAGGGACTGGTACACTTCACAAAATAGATGGCATCATGAGGAAGGAAAATTATGTGGATATATTGAAGCAACATCTCAAGACATCAGTCAGGAAGTTAAAGCTTGGTCACAAATGGGTCTTCAAATGGACAATGACACCAAGCATACTTCCAAAGTTGTGGCAAAATGGCTTAAGGACAACAAAGTCAAGGTATTGGAGTGGCCATCACAAAGCCCTGACCTCAATCCTATAGAAAATGTGTGGGCAGAACTGAAAAAGCGTGTGCGAGCAAGGAGGCCTACAAACCTGACTCAGTTACACCAGCTCTATCAGGAGGATTGGGCCAAAATTCACCCAACTTATTGTGGGAAGCTTGTGGAAGGCTACCCGAAACGTTTGACCCAAGTTAAACAATTTCAAGGCAATGCTACCAAATACTAATTGAGTGTATGTAAACTTCTGACCCACTGGGAATTTGATGAAATAAATAAAATATGAAATAAATCATTCTCTCTACTATTAATCTGATATTTCACATTCTTAAAATAAAGTGGTGATCCTAACTGACCTAAGACAGGGAATTTTTACTAGGATTAAATGTCAGGAATTGTGAAAAACAGAGTTTAAATGTATTTGGTTAAGGTGTATGTAAACTTCCGATTTCAACTGTATATACTGTATACAGTGGGGAGAACAAGTATTTGATACACTGCCGATTTTGCAGGTTTTCCTACTTACAAAGCATGTAGAGGTCTGTAATTTTTATCATAGGTACACTTCAACTGTGAGAGACAGAATCTAAAACAAAAATCCAGAAAATCACATTGTATGATTTTTATGTAAATAATTTGCATTTTATTGACATAAGTATTTGATACATCAGAAAAGCAGAACTTAATATTTGGTACAGAAACCTTTGTTTGCAATTACAGAGATCATATGTTTCCTGTAGGTCTTGACCAGGTTTGCACACACTGCAGCAGGGATTTTGGCCCACTCCTCCATACAGACCTTCTCCAGATCCTTCAGGTTTCGGGGCTGTCGCTGGGCAATACGGACTTTCAGCTCCCTCCAAAGATGTTCTATTGGGTTCAGGTCTGGAGACTGGATAGGCCACTCCAGGACCATGAGATGCTTCTTAGGGAGCCACTCCTTAGTTGCCCTGGCTGTGTGTTTCGGGTCGTTGTCATGCTGGAAGACCCAGCCACGACCCATCTTCAATGCTCTTACTGAGGGAAGGAGGTTGTTGGCCAAGATCTCGTGATACATGGCCCCATCCATCCTCCCCTCAATACGGTGCAGTCGTCCTGTCCCCTTTGCAGAAAAGCATCCCCAAATAATTATGTTTTCACCTCCATGTTTCACGGTTGGGATGGTGTTCTTGGGGTTGTACTCATCCTTCTTCTTCCTCCAAACACGGCGAGTGGAGTTTAGACCAAAAAGCTCTATTTTTGTCTCATCAGACCACATTACCTTCTCCCATTCCTCCTCTGGATCATCCAGATGGTCATTGACAAACTTCAGACGGGCCTGGACATGTGCTGGCTTGAGCAGAGGGACCTTGCGTGCGCTGCAGGATTTTAATCCATGACGGCATAGTGTGTTACTAATGGTTTTCTTTGAGACTGTGGTCCCAGCTCTCTTCAGGTCATTGACCAGTTCCTGCCGTGTAGTTCTGGGCTGATCCCTCACCTTCCTCATGATCATTGATGCCCCACGAGGTGAGCTCTTGCATGGAGCCCCAGACCGAGGGTGATTGACCATCATCTTGAACTTCTTCCATTTTCTAATAATTGCGCCTACTCTTGCCTTCTCACCAAGCTGCTTGCCTATTGTCCTGTAGCCCATCCCAGCCTGTGCAGGTCTACAATTTTATCCCTGATGTCCTTACACAGCTCTCTGGTCTTGGCCATTGTGGAGAGGTTGGAGTCTGTTTGATTGAGTGTGTGGACAGGTGTCTTTTATACAGTTAACGAGTTCAAACAGGTGCAGTTAATACAGGTAATGAGTGGAGAACAGGAGGGCTTCTTAAAGAAAAACTAACAGGTCTGTGAGAGCCGGAATTGTTACTGGTTGGTAGGTGATCAAATACTTATGTCATGCAATAAAATGCAAATTAATTACTTAAAAATCATACAATGTGATTTTCTGGATTTTTGTTTTAGATTACATCTCTCACAGTTGAAGTGTACCTATGATAAAAATTACAGACCTCTACATGCTTTGTAAGTAGGAAAACCTGCAAAATCGGCAGTGTATCAAATACTTGTTCTCCCCACTGTATATATATATTTGCGAGAAAAAAAACATATGGGGGATTGGAAGTGATGCAGACAATTACATTGATGGAAGTTACAATCTATCTGAAATATTAAAGCTGATCTACTCCCTAAAAAAAGAAAGAAAAAAAACAGTGGGAGGGACATTCCCAGAAATGGAAAAGGTGGTTATTCAGACCCACTCTATCAAAAGAACAACTTGAATCACCCACCCACGCACACACGCACGCACGCACCCACACACACATACACAGCTCCTGATTTCACTCCCTCACCCAAATCTGGCATATGGCCGTAGCCCTCTGTAGCTCCATGATCATGTCCCTTAAACTCTGCCTTTAGCGTTTCTCTCTCTATCCTCAAACCCCACCTGTCTCCCTCTCTTTCTCTCTCCGCTCTCTCTTGCTCTCTCCACTCTCTCTTTCTCTCTCCGCTCTCTCTTGCTCTCTCCACTCTATTTTTCTCTTCTCTCGCTCTCTCTCGCTCTCTCTCTCTCTCTCTCTGTCTCTGTCGCTCTCTCTCTTTCTCTCCCTCTTTTTCAGGGCCAAAGCTAGCCAAACAAACCCTTCTCACAAAACCCCTGAGGGCAGAAGCATAGTAATACAAAGACAAAAATATAAACTTTGAAAGTATATTAAAGTAGACCTATCTGCCTTGCATCCTCTGGTTGTGTCAGGGTTAGGATTGGAGAAGTTTAAACAAATTCCTGTGGAGCACAATCAAAAGCACACAATTCACGTTGGCGGTGGAGTTCAGGGTTGGGGTGTTTTTTTCAAATGGCTGGTTAGAGGAATATAACAACAACAAATATGTAACTAGCATCGAGCGAGAAAATGAAAGCAAGCAAGCTTTACTTTGTGTCTCCCATGTATCTCTCTCTCCCATCTCCTCCATTTCCCATCTCTCTGTTATCCTGGAACACAGCTGAGCTTTAAAACCTCTCTCTCCATTCCTCTCTTTCTCCCTGTCCCCAGTAGCCTCACAGTATCCACTCCTCGGGAGCTAGCCGATCGATAGACAGCAACAGTCTTTCAATGAGCTCTCCCACGCGCTACATGAGAAATAGAACGCCGCTCAATCGGACCGATAACTCTCTCCCTCTGTTCCTTTTGATTCCTCTCCTCTCTTCTCCATTCCCCCTTTCTATATATATAATCTACCATTCCCATCTGTGCTGTTCTGCGGGGCCTGGTGCGGCGAGGGAAGGGTAAGAATGATAGGAGGGAGATAGAGGTGCTCATAGGTCACGGCTGTAGACTTGTTTGAAGATCAATGGGGGGGGGGGGGGACTTCACCACACTAAAAGCATTGTAACTTACCTCAGAGTAGAGCAGGGGATACAGCAGGGGAATGGGGAGCAGGCGGAGAGGCAGGCAGTGAGACACTGAGCCCTGTGGCCGTGCAGCCTGGCTATAAAACCCCCTGAGAAAGGCAATAATTGTCAAATAAAGCAGGTGGCGGTCAAAAACCTGGCCTTCCACATGTCTCTGGAGCCTGACACTGTGTCTATCTATCTATCGTAAACGGTGTCTCTTCTGTCTGTCTATTGCTCTTTCTTCATCTGTATCACTCTCTTTCTCTTTGCAGTTGTATTTGTTTTTTGTGTGATGTGTGTCTGTGTGTGTGTGTGTGTGCAGATGTCCTGCCATCCAGGACATCTATATCAAGCGGTGTCAGAGGAAGTCGCAAAAATTACCAAAGACTTCAGCCACCTAAGCCATAGACTGTTCACTCTGCTACCGTCCGGCAAACAGGACCAACAGGCTCCAAGACAACTGCTACCCTAAAGCCATAAGACTGCTAAATAGCCAGACTGCTAAATAGTCAAATAATGGTACCTGATATATCTGCACTGACCCTACGCACACTCACTAGACTATATACAGTTGAAGTCGAATTTTACATACACCTTAGCCAAAAACATTTAAACTCAGTTTTTCACAATTACTGACTTTAATCCTAATAAAAATACCCTGTCTTAGGTCAGATAGGATCACCACTTTATTTTAAGAATGTGAAATGTCAATAATAGTAGACAGAATGATTTATTTCAGCTTTTATTTCTTTAATCACATTCCCAGTGGGTCAGAAGTTTACATACACTCAATTAGTATTTGGTAGCATTGCCTTTAAATTGTTTAACTTGGGTCAAACGTTTCGGGTAGCCGTCCACAAGCTTCCCACAATACGTTGGGTGAATTTTGGCCCCTTCCTCCTGACAGAGCTGGTGTAACTGAGTCAGGTTTGTAGGCCTCCTTGCTCGCACACGCTTTTTAAATTCTGCCCACAAATGTTCTATAGGATTGAGGTCAGGGCTTTGTGATGGCCACTCTAATACCTTGACTTAGTTGTCTTAAGCCATTTTGCCACAACTTTGGAAGTATGCTTGGGGTCATTGTCCATTTGGAAGATCCATTTGTGACCAAGCTTTAACTTCCTGACTGATGTCTTGAGATGTTGCTTCAATATATCCACATAATTTTCCTTCCTCATGATGCCATCTATTTTGTGAAGTGCACCAGTCCCTCCTGCAGCAAAGCACCCCCACAGCATGATGCTGCCACCCCCGTGCTTCACGGTTGGGATGGTGTTCTTCGGCTTGCAAGCCATCTCCCCTTTTTCCTCCAAACACAACAATGGTCATTATGGCCAAACAGTTATATTTTTGATTCATCAGACCAGAGGACATTTCTCCAAAAAGTATGATCTTTGTCCCCATGTGCAGTTGCAAACCGTAGTCTGGCTTTTTTATGGCGGTTTTGGAGCAGTGGCTTTTCCTTGCTGAGCGGCCTTACAGGTTATGTCGATATAGGACTTGTTTTACTGTGGATATAGATATTTTTGCACCTGTTTCCTCCAGCATCTTCACAAGGTCCTTTGCTATTGTTCTGTGATTGATTTACACTTTTCGCACCAAAGTACGTTAATCTCTAGGAGACAGAACGCGTCTCCTTCCTGAGCGGTATGACGGCTGCGTGGTCCCATGGTGTTTATACTTGCATACTATTGTTTGTACAAATGAACGTGGTACCATCAGGCGTTTCGAAATTGCTCCCAATGATGAACCAGACTTGTGGAGGTCTACAATTTTTTGTCTGATTTCTTTTGATTTTCCCATGATGTCAAGCAAAGAGGCACTGAGTTTGAAGGTAGGCCTTGAAATACATCCACAGGTACACCTCCAATTGACTCAAATGATGTCAATTAGCCTATCAGAAGCTTCTAAAGCCATGACATCATTTTCTGCCATTTTCCAAGCTGTTGAAAGGCAAAGTCAACTTAGTGTATGTAAACTTCTGACCCACTAGAATTGTGTTACAGTGAATTATAAGTGAAATAATCTGTCTGTAAACAATTGTTGGGAAAATTACTTGTGTCATGCACAAAGTAGATGTCCTAACCGACTTGCCAAAACGTGTTTGTTAACAAGAGTGTGGAGTGGTTGAAAAACAAGTTTTAATGACTCAAACCTAAGTGTATGTATCAATGATCCAAGATGGCGTAGCAGTGCGGTCGTGTTCTTTGTTGTGTGTACGTGTAAATAGCCAGTTTTTTGTATTTTTTGTATTTTTCTTACTTATTTCCTTATCACACTTTTCATCCTACAAAATATATTTTCCTGCAACCCGCCTCACTCAATGTGGAACGGATTCTATTATTGACTTACCTTTTATCTAGAATCTCCAGTTGAAACTAGCTAGCCAGCTAACTAGCTACTTGCTATTAGCCACCGTTAGCGGTTTTCATCGGACATTGGATTTTCTGCCGGTATAACTGAATCACTGGACATTAACACCGGATCGCAACTAGCTAGCCGCATCCGGATGGATGTTGCTGTTGGCTAATCACTGCTGCCCCCGAAGCAAGCACCAGTTAGCCTCGAGCTAGCCTCGAGCCAGGCCCATATCCCGGCTATCTACCTCTCTGTCTACTGGACGGGAGTAGCCAGCTAACTAGCTACTTGCTATTAGCCACCGTTAGCGGTTTTTCACCATTGTCCATGGCCTGCACTACCTACCAGCCAGCTCTAGCTTGGACTGTTATCGGCCAGTCTGCACTGTCTGCACAGCGCGTTATCGACCCAGAACATATCTGTTTTTCTGCCAGAATCACTGAATCACTGGACCTTTAATACCAGATCATCGCAACTAGCTAGCTACAACCAAATGGATGTAGTTGTTGGCTAATTAGCCCTGAGCTAGCCTCGAGCCCATCTCCCGGCTATCTACCTCTCTGTTAACCGGACGGGACCTCCTAGTGTTGACACGGAGCCCCGCCGATCCAACACGACTGGTCTGCCGACGAAATCGTCTGATGTGGTTTCAACAGGCTTCCCGTTACGACGTCGACCACGAAGATCCATCTGCTAGCCCCGGCCCGCTAGCACACGCAAGCCATGGCCTCTTGCTCGCCAGTGCTGTAGAAGCCCCCGAACTACCTCCAAACTCTCCTATTGCTGTTCACCGGACCTTATGATAACTCGGCTATACAGCTGATGCCTGCTGGACTGTTCCTTTATACGGAACCGCATCCTGTTTATGTTTAGCCTCAGCCCAAACGTTGTCGCCATTACCAGCTGTTGTCTTAGCTCTCTCGAATAACACCTGTGATTGCTTTATGCCTCTCTCCCATGTCAATATGCCTTGCTTATTGCTGTTTCGGTTATTTCTTATTGTACTATTTCAATGTAGATCCCCCAGCCCAGTTCAACCTGCCTTAGATAGCTCCTTTGTCCCACCCCCCATACACGCGGAGACCGACTCAATCGGTGCCTCCAGTGATGCTATCTCTTTCATCGTTACCCAACGCTTAGGTTCACCTCCACTGTACTCATATCCTTCCATATCCTTGTCTGTACATAATGCCCTGAATCTATTCTACAACGCCCGGAAATCTAACCCTTTTTTTCTCTGTACCCAACGCACTAGAAGACCAGTACTTAAAGCCTTTAGCCGTATCCTTATTCTACTCCTCCTCTGTTCCTCTGGTGATGTAAAGGTTAACCCAGGCCCTGTAGCCCCCAGTATCACTCCTACTCCCCAGGCGTTATCATTTGTTGACTTCTGTAACCATAAAAGCCTTGGTTTCTTGCACGTTAACATCCAAAGCCTCCTCCCTAAGTTTGAGTTATTCACTGCGTTAGCACACTCCGCCAACCCTGATGTTCTAGCAGTGTCTGAATCCTGGCTTAGGAAGGCCACCAAAAATTCAGAAATGTCCATCCCCAACTACAACATTTTCCATCTCGATAGAACTGCCAAAGGGGGTGGGGTTGCAATCTACTGTAGAGATAGCCTGCAGAGCTCTATCGTACTATCCAGGTCTGTGCCCAAACAGTTTGAGCTTCTACTTTTAAAAATCCACCTTTCCAGAAATAAGTCTCTCATTGTTGCCGCTTGCTACAGACCCCCTCAGCCCCGAGCTGTGCCCTGGACACCATATGTGAACTGATTGCCCCCATCTATCCTCAGAGTTCGTACTGCTTGGTGACCTAAACTGGGATATGCTTAACACCCCGGCCAACCTACAATCTAAACTAGATGCCCTCAGTCTCACACAAATTATCAACGAACCTACCAGGTACAACCCTAAATCTGTAAATGGGTATCATCCTGACAAATTTACCCTCTAAATACACCTCCGCTGTCTTCAACCAGGATCTCAGCAATCACTGCCTTATTGACTGCGTCCGTAATGGGTCCGCGGTCAAACGACCACCCCTCATCACTGTCAAACGCTCCCTAAAACACTTTAGCGAGCAGGCTTTTATAATTGATCTGGCCCGGGTATCCTGGATGGATATTGACCTCATTCCATCAGTAGAGGATGCCTGGTTGTTCTTTAAAAGTGCTTTCCTCTCAATCTTAAATGAGCATGCCCCATTCAAAAAATTCAGAACTAAGAACACATATAGCCCCTGGTTCTCCTCAGACTTGACTGCCCTTGACCAGCACAAAAACATCCTGTGGCGTACTGCATTAGCATCGAACAGCCCCCGCGATATGCAACTTTTCAGGGAAGTCAGGAACCAATATACACAATCAGTTAGGAAAGCAAAGGCTAGCTTTTTCAAACAGAAATTTGCATCCTGTAGCACTAACTCCAAAAAGTTTTGGGACACTGTAAAGTCAATGGAAAATAAGAGCACCTCCTCCCAACTGCCCACTGCACTGAGGCTAGGAAACACTGTCACCACCGATAAATCTACGATAATCGAAAATTTCAACAAGCATTTTGCTATGGCTGGCCATGCTTTCCACCTGGCTACCACGACCCCGGCCACCAGCTCTGCACCCTCCGCTGCAACTTGCCCATGTCCCCCCCCCCCCCCCCTTTCTCCTTCACACAAATTCAGACAGCTGATGTTCTGAAAGAGCTGAAAAATCTGGACCCCTACAAATCAGCTGAGCTAAACAATCTGGACCCTATCTTTCTAAAATTAGTCGCCGAAATTGTCGCAACCACTATTACTAACCTGTTCAACCTCTCTTTTGTAACGTCTGAGATCCCCAGAGATTGGAAAGCTGCCGCGGTCATCCCCTTCTTCAAAGGGGGTGACACTCTAGATCCAAACTGTTACAGACCTATATCCATCCTGCCCTGCCTTTCAAAAGTTTTTGAAAGCCAAGTTAACAAACAGATCACCGACCATTTCGAATCCCACCGTACCTTCTCCGCTATACAATCCGGTTTCCGAGCTGGTCATGGGTGCACCTCAGCCACGCTAAAGGTCCTGAACAATATTATAACCGCGATCGATAAAAGATAGTACTGCGCAGCCATCTTCATCGACCTGGCCAAGGCTTTCGACTGTGTCAATCACCACATTCTTATTGGCAGACTAAATAGCCTTGGTTTCTCTAATGACTGCCTCGCCTGGTTCACCAACTACTTCTCAGATAGAGTTCAATGTGTCAAATCGGAGGGCCTGTTGTTTGGACCTCTGGCTGTCTCTATGGGGGTGCCACAGGGTTCAATTCTTGGGCCGACTCTATTCTCTGTGTATATCAATGATGTCGCTCTTGCTGCTGGTGACGCTCGGATCCACCTCTATGCGGACGACACCATTTTGTATACATCTGGTCCTTCATTGGACACTGTGTTAACAAACCTCCAAACGAGCTTCAACGCCATACAACACTCCTTCAGTAGCCTCCAACTGCTCTTCAACACTAGTAAAACTACAGTGGGGAAAAAAAGTATTTAGTCAGCCACCAATTGTGCAAGTTCTCCCACTTAGAAAGATGAGAGAGGCCTGTAATTTTCATCATAGGTACACGTCAACTATGACAGACAAATTGAGAAAAAAAATCCAGAAAATCACATTGTAGGATTTTTTATGAATTTATTTGCAAATTATGGTGGAAAATAAGTATTTGGTCACCTACAAACAAGCAAGATTTCTGGCTCTCACAGATCTGTAACTTCTTCTTTAAGAGGCTCCTCTGTCCTCCATTCGTTACCTGTATTAATGGCACCTGTTTGAACTTGTTATCAGTAGAAAAGACACCTGTCCACAACCTCAAACAGTCACACTCCAAACTCCACTATGGCCAAGACCAAAGAGTTGTCAAAGGACACCAGAAACAAAATTGTAGACCTGCACCAGGCTGGGAAGACTGAATCTGCAATAGGTAAGCAGCTTGGTTTGAAGAAATCAACTGTGGGAGCAATTATTAGGAAATGGAAGACATACAAGACCACTGATAATCTCCCTCGATCTGGGGCTCCACGCAAGATCTCACCCCGTGGGGTCAAAATGATCACAAGAACGGTGAGCAAAACTCCCAGAACCACACGGGGGGACCTAGTGAATGACCTGCAGAGAGCTGGGACCAAAGTAACAAAGCCTACCATCAGTAACACACTATGCCACCAGGGACTCAAATCATGCAGTGCCAGACGTGTCCCCCTGCTTAAGCCAGTACATGTCCAGGCCCGTCTGAAGTTTGCTAGAGTGCATTTGGATGATCCAGAAGAGGATTGGGAGAATGTCATATGGTCAGATGAAACCAAAATATAACTTTTTGGTAAGGAGGACAAAGAATGCTGAGTTGCATCCAAAGAACACCATACCTACTGTGAAGCATGGGGGTGGATACATCATGCTTTGGGGCTGTTTTTCTGCAAAGGGACCAGGACGACTGATCCGTGTAAAGGAAAGAATGAATGGGGCCATGTATCGTGAGATTTTGAGTGAAAACCTCCTTCCATCAAGCAAGGGCATTGAAGATGAAACGTGGCTGGGTCTTTCAGCATGACAATGATCCCAAACACACCGCCCAGGCAACGAAGGAGTGGCTTCGTAAGAAGCATTTCAAGGTCCTGGAGTGGCCTAGCCAGTCTCCAGATCTCAACCCCATAGAAAATCTTTGGAGGGAGTTGAAAGTCTGTGTTGCCCAGCGACAGCCCCAAAACATCACTGCTCTAGAGGAGATCTGCATGGAGGAATGGGCCAAAATACCAGCAACAGTGTGTGAAAACCTTGTGAAGACTTACAGAAAACGTTTGACCTGTGTCATTGCCAACAAAGGGTATATAACAAAGTATTGAGAAACTTTTGTTATTGACCAAATACTTATTTTCCACCATAATTTGCAAATAAATTTATTAAAAATCCTACAGTGTGATTTTCTGGATTTCTTTCTCTCAATTTGTCTGTCATAGTTGACGTGTACCTATGATGAAAATTACAGGCCTCTCTCATCTTTTTAAGTGGGAGAACTTGCACAATTGGTGGCTGACTAAATACTTTTTTTCCCCACTGTAAGTGCATGCTCTTCAACCGAACGCTGCTTGCACCCGCCCACCTGACTAGAATCACTACTCTCGGCGGGTCTGACCTAGAGTATGTGGACAACTACAAATACCTAGGTGTCTGGTTAGACTGTAAACTCTCCTTCCAGACTCACATTAAGCATCTCCAATCAAAAGTTAGATCTAGAATCGCCTTCCTATTTCGCAACAAAGCCTCCTTCACTCATGCTGCCAAACATGCCCTCATAAAACTGACTATCCTACCGATCCTTGACTTTGGTGATGTCATTTACAAAATAGCCTCCAACACTCTACTCAGCAAATTGGATGTAGTCTATCACAGTGCCATCCGTTTTGTCACCAAAGCCCCATACACTACCCACCATTGTGACCTGTACACTCTTGTTGGCTGGCCCTCACTACATATTCGTCGCCAAACCCACTGGCTCCAGGTCATCTAGGCAAATCCCTGTCTTATCTTAGCTCACTGGTCACCATAGCAACACCCACCCGTAGTATGCGCTTCAGCAGGTATATCTCACTGGTCATCCCCAAAGCCAACACCTCCTTTGGCCGCCATTCCTTCCAGTTCTCTGCTGCCAATGACTGGAACGAAATTGTAACTATTTTTGCACTATGACCTATTTATTTATTGCCTTACCTCCATAACTTACTACATTCGCACACACTGTAATTGTATTTTTGACTTTATGTTTTGTTTATTCCATATGTAACTCTGTGTTGTTGTTTTTACCGCACTGCTTTGCTTTATCTTGGCCAGGTCGCAGTTGTAAATGAGAACTTGTTCTCAACTGGCTTACCTGGTTAAATAAAGGTTAAATAAAAATAAATAAATAAATAAAAATGTAAACTTCCGACTTCAACTTTATATAAACCCTATATCCACTCACTCACACACACTACATTGACACTCCCACAAAAAACCCACACACATTCATATACACTACATATGCACACACACACACACACACACATTCACACTCACACTCACACACACGCACACACTTTTACACTCATAATTTTACACTGCTCTGTTCATTATTTTACTCTTATTATTATCTATCCTGATGCCTATTCACTTTAACCTGCCTTCATGTATATATCTACCTCAAATACTGTACCTCATACCTCTGCACATTGATCTTGTACTGGTACTCCCTGTACTGTCCTGTAGCTCCATTCATGTGTATTTTATTTTATTCCTCTTGTGACTATTTTTATTAATTTTTTTACTCTGCATTGATGGGAAGGGCTAGTAAGCAAGCATTTCACGGTAAAATCTACACTAGTTGTATTCGGCGCATGTGACAAATAAAAGTAGATTTTTTTTATTTGATTTTAGTAGTGCAGGATGGTGATGAAATGTGCAGTATAGAGGCATTACTGGAGATTTGTCAGCATTTTCCCTCACAGAAATCCATAAATGCCACTATGAAACACATTTTCATTTATATTTACATTTTTAGTCATTTAGTAGATGCTCTTATCCAGAACGACTTACAGGAGCAATTAGGGTTAAGGCCTCCTGTAGCTCAGTTGGTAGAGCATGGTGCTTGCAACGCCAGGGTTGTGGGTTCGATTCCCACGGGGGGCCAGTATGAAAAATGTATGCACTCACTAACTGTAAGTCGCTCTGGATAAGAGCGTCTGCTAAATGACTAAATAAATAAAAATAACGTGCCTTGCTCAAGGGCACAACAACATATTTTTCACTAAGTCGGCTCGGGGATTCGAACCAGTGACCTTTCGGGGGGGTGTGGACAAAATAGCAAGGTGCTTACCAAATCTGCTTGGCTGTTGTTTAAGCGGGCACGTGTGATTTCAAACTGTACAACATATGCAGTGCTGTGGGCAGGGAAGATGCTGATCTAATTTGCCAATCGTGGCTGATAGTGATAAGACAGTTTGTAGGCACATCTAGAAAAGTGACAGTGAAGTGCAAATTATTATTAAGTAAATGGAAAGCAAATTCATGTGCATGTGGGTGCAGGTGCCCTCAACCCATGGAACAGATCATTTTAGAAGGTGGAGGTAAGAGTAAAACATGACTCAGTCTCAGTGTGAGTGTGCGTGTGTTCGCATTTGTGTTTGTGTTCATGGCTTTTATGTGATTGTGATTCACCGTGTATGTGCTTGTGCTATAACCGGAGTGGACGTGATCATCAATAAGGCGATAATGTGGACAGTGGGAGGAAGTGGAGGTGGTTAACGCCATATTGTTCGCTGCACAGATTAGTTTTTTATTGTGCAATTAAAAATGTTCTCTATTGCGTACATACATTTTTTGAAACAATGTTGTAGATTTTTTTAAACAGAGTTCACAAGACAAAGAACTCTGTGGCCTTTTACAAAACATTAAATGCTTTTTCAAAATGTATTTGCCTTCTCAAAACATAAAAACATTAATCAAAACTATACTATACCATCAAAATTGAAAGAGATTCAACAAAGAACACGACTGTCTGCAAAAAGATTACCGCAAACATACTTATCTCTTGAGTCCAAGCAGACAAAACAGAAAAGTATTTTAAAAATCCCATTAAATCAATAGATTTTCTTTGCAGTCACTAAATCATGATGATCAAAATTGGAAGTACATCTATTCAAAGGTGCAGAATTATGGGCAATTACTCTCCTTTTATGTATATTTCATCAACCAATTTCAAACACATTGTCACGCCCTGGCTCTGGGGACACTGTTATGTTGAGCCAGGGTGTGTATTCTATGTTTGTATTTCTATGTTGGCCTGAGTGACTCCCAATCAGAGGCAACGAGTGTCAGCTGGTTGTCTCTGATTGGGAGCCATATTTAACTGTCTGTCTTTCACTTTGTGTTTGTGGTTTCTTGTTCGTGTTGGTTTGTGTTTAAACCATAGACGTCACGTTTTTTCGTTTGTTGTTTTGATCGTGTGATCATTAAATAAATATAAATATGTTCACCTGCAACGCTGCGCCTTGGTCTCTCCCTGACTATCGTGACAGAAGAAACCACCAAAACCGGACCAAGCAGCGTGTCCAGGAGCCATCGCTAGCAGATCTCCGTGGCAACCTCGACTGGGTCAAGCCTAGTGAGGAGCAGAGAGGGTGGACTTGGGAACAGTTGAGGAAGAGCTTCGACTGGGTCAAGCCTATTGAGGAGCTGAATAGCGGGAGTTGGAGACAGAGGAGCGAGAGTTGGGCGAAAACGATAGAAGCCTGGCCCACGGGGAGGAGAGACCCCCAGAAAATGTTTAGGGGGGGGCTCACGACGTCGGGGCAGCAGGAGGCCGCGATAGAGCGGTCCAGCGGGTTGGCAGAGGAGGCCGCCAGGTTACGGGGGCCACTGGTCGAAGAGGGGATGGAAGGTGGAGAGGCACGGCGAGAGGTACTGGGGTGTGTTACCAGTCCGGTCCGGCCCGTTCCAGATCCCGGTGTAGGGCCAGTGGTGTGTGTCCCCAGTACGGTCCGGTCTGTTCCTGCTCCCCGCACCAAGTCTGTGGTGCGTTTCGTCAGCCCTGTCCGGCCCGTTCCTGCTCTCCGCACCAAGTCTGTGGTGCGCGTCGCCAGCCCAGTCCGGCCCATTCCTGCTCCCCGCACCAAGTCTGTGGTGCGTCTCGTCAGCCCGGCTCGGCCCGTTCCTGCTCCCCGCACCAAGTCAGTGGTGCGCTTCGTCAGCCCGGCTCGGCCCATTCCTGCTCCCCGCACCAAGTCTGTGGTGCGTTTCGTCAGCCCGGCTCGGCCCATTCCTGCTCCCCGCACCAAGTCTGTGGTGCGTTTCGTCAGCCCTGTCCGGCCCGTTCCTGCTCTCCGCACCAAGTCTGTGGTGCGCGTCGCCAGCCCAGTCCGGCCCATTCCTGCTCCCCGCACCAAGTCTGTGGTGCGTTTCGTCAGCCCTGTCCGGCCCGTTCCTGCTCTCCGCACCAAGCCTGTGGTGCGCGTCGCCAGCCCAGTCCGGCCCATTCCTGCTCCCCGCACCAAGTCTGTGGTGCGTTTCGTCAGCCCTGTCCGGCCCGCTCCTGCTCCCCACACCAAGCCAGTGGTGTGCGTCGTCAGTCCAGCACGGCCCGTGCCTGTTCCCCACACCAAGCCAGTGGTGTGCGTCGTCGGTCCGGCACGGCCCGTGCCTGTTCCACTGGTGCCTGGTCCGGCACCGGTCAGATGCGTTACGCCGGAGCTAGAGCAATCCGCTCCATCAGTGTGCAGTCCAGCTCCGGCCAGCGGGGCCAGACCGGACCAGGGGTACTTTGGGGGGTTGGAGAGGGAGTGGGGATCAGGCCCGGAGCCGGATCCGCCGCCAAGGCGGAGTGCCCACCCGGTCCCTCCCCTGTGGTATTTAGTTGGCGCGGTCGGAGTCCGCGCCTTTAGGGGGGGGTACTGTCACGCCCTGGCTCTGGGGACACTGTTATGTTGAGCCAGGGTGTGTATTCTATGTTTGTATTTCTATGTTGGCCTGAGTGACTCCCAATCAGAGGCAACGAGTGTCAGCTGGTTGTCTCTGATTGGGAGCCATATTTAACTGTCTGTCTTTCACTTTGTGTTTGTGGTTTCTTGTTCGTGTTGGTTTGTGTTTAAACCATAGACGTCACGTTTTTTCGTTTGTTGTTTTGATCGTGTGATCATTAAATAAATATAAATATGTTCACCTGCAACGCTGCGCCTTGGTCTCTCCCTGACTATCGTGACACACATGAAATCAAATATTATTTCTGATAAAAATAAAAATAAGAACAAAAGAACATTGTTTGCAGGATTCATTCATCGGTATCATCACAATCCAATTCCATGTATTCAATACAAAGGCTGGGTTGCTCATTGTTTCGTAGGCTTTCCATTGTTGCACAGAAACACTATCCACAATAGAAATAAGGACATGTGATACAATGGAGGAACACAAATGATATGAATGTATAGGCCTCAATCCACACCAAAGCAAAGCTCTATAATGGAAGTTCACAATGTCAAAGATGATGATTAAGAGCTTTGCACACTTGGATTGTACAATATTTGCCCATTATTCTTTTAAAAATTCTTCAAGCTCTTTGAAGTTGGTTGTTGATCATTGCTAGAAAGCCATTTTCAAGTCTTGCATTGATTTTCAAGCCGATTTAAGTCAAAATTGTAACTAGGTCACTCAGGAACATTCAATGTCATCTTGGTAAGCAACTCCAGTATAGATTTGGCCTTGTGTTTTAGGTTATTGTCCTGCTGAAAGCTGAATTTGTCTCCCAGTGTCTATTGGAAAGGATTTTGCCTGTGCTTAGATGTATTCCATTTATTTTTATCAACAACAAAAAACTCACTAGTCCTTGCCGATGACAAGCATACCCATAAAATGATGCAGCCACTACCATGCTTGAAAATATGAAGAATGGTACTCCGTGATGTGTTGTGTTGGATTTGCCCCAAACATAACACTTTGTACTCAGGACAAAAAGTTCCTTTCTGGGGCCTCCCGAGTGCGCAGTGGTCGAACGCACTGCATCGCAGTGTTTGAGGCGTCACTACAGACCCGGGTTCAATCCCATGAGGCGGTGCACAACTGGCCTAGCGACATCTGGGTTAGGGGAGGGTTTGGCCGGCTGGCATTTCCTTGTCCCATCGTGTTTGAGTGACTCCTGTGGCGGGCCGGGTGCATGCCAGCTGGACGGTGTTTCCTCAGACACATTGGTGTGGCTGACTTCCGGGTTAAGCAAGCAGTGCGGCTTGGCAGGGTTGTGTTTCGGAGGACGCATGGCTCTTGACCTTCACCTCTCCCGAGTCCGTATGGGAGTTGCAGGGATGGGACAAGACTGTAACTACCAATTGGAAAATAAAAGTTATTTTCTTTGCCACATGTTTTAGAGTATTACTTAGGTGCCTTGTTGCAAACAGGATGCATGTTTAGGAATATTTTGTATTCTGTACAGGCTTCCTTCTTTTCACTCTGTCATTTAGGTTAGTATTGTGGAGTAACTACAATGTTGTTGATCCATCCTCAGTTTTCTCATATCACAACCATTAAACTCAGTAACTGTTTTAAAATCACCATTGGCATCATGGTGAAATCTCTGAGAAGTTTCCTTCCTCTCCAGTAACTGAGTTAGGAAGGACACCTGTACCTTCGTAGTGACTGGGTGTATTGATACACCATCCAAAGCCTAATTAATAACTTCACCATGCTCAAATGGATATTCAGCTTCAGCTTCAGCTTTTTTTGCAAGGCATTGAAAAATCTCCCTGGTCTTTGTGGTTGAATCTGTGTCCTGAAATTCACTACTCGATTGAGGGACCTTACAGACAATTGTATGTGTGGGGTACAGAGATGGGGTAGTCATTCAAAAATCATGTTAACCACTATTATTGAACACAGAATGAGTCCATGCAAATATTTATGTGATTTGTTAATCACATTTTTAATTCTGAACTTGCCATAACAAAGGGGTTGAATACTTAGTGACAAACAAACTTCCACTTTGACTTTATGGGCTATTGTGTGTAGATCAGTGACACAAAATCTCAATTTAATCCATTTTAAATTGGCCGTAACACAAAAAAATGTGGAAAAGTAAAAGGGTGTGAATACTTTCTGAAGGCACTGTAGATTTCAACACAGATCCAAAAATTGCTTGTATTCGATTGAGAAAAACTGTAATGTTATGGAAATGTAGTCTGGAGACCAGTGACAGGGGGAATAGCCTTAGACCATGAGGGATTGAAGGGCTACTTAGCCAAGGAATAAGGAGGAGAGGAAAATAAGGGAATGAGGTAGAGAAATAATAAATGAGAGTGTTTGTATCAGCCCGAATTTTCAGTTTCATCTTAAAAAGAAATGGTGATGGTGATGACGTCAACAATTATATTCTTATTGTTTTTCATAATCCGCTTATCCGCACCAAAGCTTTTGCTCCTGTTTTTTTACTTTATGACTCTATTCAATATACATTTGGAGATTCATGAGGTTATTAAAGGCCACACACAAAGACAAAGGTATCGCTGGTTGTACGCATGGTACCATTCGTTGTGTTGCAACAATGAAACCGTCCTTGGGCTTTGGCTGTAGATTTTTCTATACAAAAACACCCTGGTACAAAATATGCAAGAAATGCAGAACTCTGCTGCCTTTCAATCACTTTACAGTATTTCATTCATAATTTGACCTTCCTAGTGTGTGTGTGTGTGTGTGTGAGATGCACTTTCTGGCTAAATGCGGCTGGTGTTAAATATATGAGTGGCGCTCTGAGCCTGATCAGTAAAATGATGACATTGACGTCCCAGGAATACAGTTCCTGTCCCGCTCGCCCCCATACCCTGCCCGCTCCCCCTGCTTTATTACAAGTGGAGAGATAACATCTTCCATTATGGTCTTTTTTTCAACAAGGTTGATGTGAGGGTCATTAGAAGTCTATTCATGGCCTTAATTACCTGATAAGATTTGCTGTGGTAAGAGGAACGAACTGAGCTAGGCTACAGAGAGAGAAAGAGTGCGTGGACCTACCTGATATACACGCAGAGAGACTGGAAGCACATATTCCCTAATCGTACTATCATCCTACATCAAAACGTCAACACAACTCCATTCACTGACAGTATCTGGTTCTGTATGCTCTCACCAGGGATTTACCACAGCCAACAAGGATTAACCTTGGGAGGCTAGCAAGCCTAGATATTTTTTCGGAGGAATTTAAGTGTGTGTGCCTGCTTGCATGCGTGTATTCCTCCCTGAGCTAAAGTGACAGTGAGACATGTCAAGGGAGATCCGTATCAGAACACTCCTTCCCCTCCCTCTCTCCCCCACTCCCTCCCTCCCTCCCTCCCTCCCTCCCTTTTTTCATCCCATTTGAGGCATGCCTTCTGTGGGTTTGGGTGATCAGGATGGTCGGGGGTCTCTGGGTCGTTTCACCTCGCCCCTGTGTTCTCCTACTACGCTTGCTCATCTACCTACTCAGTGGCGATTTTAGCATGTACATCTTGGTGGGGCAAAAATAAAGATAAATTGCTTAAACAAATGTGGTTTCTACTGACAATTGAGATGTACAAACGATGGCATAAGGCGACGACGAACGGATAAGAGGCTATCCGTAATTTCAATTAAGACATTAATGAGCGAGTTAGGACGGACATAGTCAATATAACTATTTGTTCAGCACTTTTGAAATGTACAGCGACAGCATTCAGAACATGGGCCGTTCTTACAGTATTCTCCCTATACACCAAGTTAGAACCGTAGGATAAATAAAGGGGCATATAAGCAGACAATGAAAGCTCTTACAATATTCGGTTATTACATTTCTCTAAAACAGGCTATAGGCTACATGTGCACCTCCAAGACAGAACAGTAGGCGAAATTAGAAGGGGAAACAAAATTATTAGGGTGTGGCACATGGGCTACTAACAGCTTACTACACAACGTACACATAGTATTACTTTCTTAGCTAGAGTATACAAATCTCCCTGGCATATTACATAATTTATGCAGCAGCATATAAGACATTTTTGGCCTCACTGTCACGATCGTCGTATTGAATAGACCAAGGCGCAGCGTGATGAACGAACATGGTTAACTTTATTATCGTTAGTGATAATAGAAACAACAATCAACAAAACAACAAACGACTCGTAACGTCCTCGGTAACAATGACCAAACCAACTGGAACAAAAACCCACAAACACAAAGGGAAAACAGACAGTTTAAATATGGCTCCCAATCAGAGACAACCAACGACAGCTGACACTCGTTGCCTCTGATTGGGAGTCACTCTAGCCAACATAGAAATAAACACAACAGAATGAACACACCCTGGCTCAACATATAGAGTCCCAGAGCCAGGGTGTGACAGTACCCCCCCCTAAAGGCGCGGACTGCGACCGCGCCTCAACTTGAACAAAACAGGGGAGGGCTGGGTGGGCATACCTCCTCGGCGGCGGTTCTGGCTCCGGCCTTGCCACCCACCCTCCAATAAACCCCCCATAGCGCCCCTGGTCCAGTCTGGCCCCGCTGGCTGGAGCTGAACTGGACTTAGCAGGAGCGGTTAGCTTCAGCTCCATAGTGGAGCAGTTGACCGGTACCTTCCCAGGCACCGGTGGCCCAGGCACGGGTTGTGCTGGACTGACGACGCGCACCCCGGGCTTAGTGCGTGGAGGAGGAACGGGCCTTACCAGGCTGACGACGCGCACCCCTGTCCTGGTGCGTGGAGGAGGAACGGGCCTTACCAGGCTGACGACTCGCACCCCTGGCTTGGTGCGAGGAGGAGGAACGGGCCTTACCAGGCTGACGTCTCGCACCCCTGGCTTGGTGCGAGGAGGAGGAACGGGCCTTACCAGGCTGACGTCTCACACCCCTGGCTTAGTGCGAGTGGCAGGAACAGGCCGGGCCGGGCTGGCGACGCGCACCGTAGACTTGGTGCGAGTGGCAGGAACAGGCCGGGCCGGGCTGGCGACGCGCACCGTATACTTGGTGCGAGTGGCAGGAACAGGCCGGGCCGGGCTGGCGACGCGCACCGTAGACTTGGTGCGAGTGGCAGGAACAGGCCGGGCCGGGCTGGCGACGCGCACCGTATACTTGGTGCGAGTGGCAGGAACAGGCCGGGCCGGGCTGGCGACGCGCACCGTAGACTTGGTGCGAGTGGCAGGAACAGGCCGGGCCGGGCTGGCGACGCGCACCGTATACTTGGTGCGAGTGGCAGGAACAGGCCGGGCCGGGCTGGCGACGCGCACCGTAGACTTGGTGCGAGTGGCAGGAACAGGCCGGGCCGGGCTGGCGACGCGCACCGTAGACTTGGTGCGTGGAGCAGGGACAGGCCGGACCGGGCTGGCGACGCGCACCGTAGACTTGGTGCGTGGAGCAGGGACAGGCCGGACTGGGCTGGCGACGCACCCCGTAGGCTTGGTGCGTGGAGCAGGGACAGGCCGAACCGGGCTGTGGAGACGGATAGTAGACCTGGAGTGAAGAGCGGCCACAACCCGTCCTGGCTGAATGCCTACCCTCACACACTCTGTGTGAGGCATCCGCACAGGACATACAGGGCGGTGTACCCGTAACCTGGTGGCCTTCTGAATCCGCCCCTTTTCTGCCTCCGTCAGCCCCGTCGTCCATGCCGTGTGCCCCCCCCTAAAAATATTCTGGGGTTGCCTCTCGCCTGTCCGACGTTGACCCGTTTGGCGCCGCTGCTCCTCTCTACGGCGCGCCTCCACCGTCTCTTCCCACGGACGCCGATCCATCCCGGCCTGTATCTCCTTCCAAGTCCAGGATCCTTTCCCGTCCAATATCTCCTCCCATGTCCAGGCTGCCTGCTCCTGGACACGCTGCTTGGTCCTTGTATGGTGGGTTTTTCTGTCACGATCGTCGTATTGAATAGACCAAGGCGCAGCGTGATGAACGAACATGGTTAACTTTATTATCTTTAGTGATAATAGACAACAATAAACAAAACAAGAAACGACTCGTGAAGTCCACGGTAACAATGACCAACACGGAACAAAAACCCACAAACACAAAGGGAAAACAGACAGTTTAAATATGGCTCCCAATCAGAGACAACCAACGACAGCTGACACTCGTTGCCTCTGATTGGGAGTCACTCTAGCCAACATAGAAATAAACACAACAGAATGAACACACCCTGGCTCAACATATAGAGTCCCAGAGCCAGGGTGTGACACTCACCTTGTTGTGCTGTGCTCACTTGAACAGGAAGATGGCGCGGCAGTCCTTCGTGGGCAAATTTTGCCATCAAACTTTGTCATCAAATTCTGGCATTCTCTGGATTTATGGTGCTTTCAAGACATCTGGGAACTCTGAAAAAAACAAGGTTGAATCATGACAACGTCAATGATCTTCAGGTCGGAGCTCTAGAAAGAGGCCCGAGTTCCCGACTTGCAATTCCGAGTTGGATGACCGTTCAAAATGTATTTTCCCAGTTGGAGCTTGTTTTTTTCAGAGTACCCAGTCGTCTTGAACTCACTGAAATCAGATTTCCCAGTTCTGAGTTTCCAGTTGTTTTGAGCGCTGCAAAAGTTATGCTGGATTGACACAATGGCAAATGTTGAATGTTTATCCTTTTAAGCTTGGAAAAGAGACAATTAAACCCAGACTTGGGACCACACACCCACTCCACTGAATAGCAGGCCAGTGATTGCTTTGCAATGCTTGCAGTTAGCCACTGATTCCTTCCAAACCACTCATTGTTGAATTTGTGATTTCCAACTTGTTGTGTAATGTTTATGTCCAATGGCCGATGAGCACCGATACGTTTTATCTATAATTTCTCTTCATTAATTATCTTCATATGACAACGATTAAAAAGGATTTGCCAGTAGATTGTCGACTTGATTCATGATGATGACTGCTAGCTTGCTAGCTAAGACTTTGAAAGTATGATGTTGTTGACCAAGTTTATTATTATTATATTATTTTTTGCTAGAAAGGTGGGGCTCAAAACAGGAGAGACGTCACATTGTTCAGTGTTTATTGTGGAGGTGAGGAGATGGGGCAATAAAACGAGAGGCAACCCGATTAAACCGCTGTTCTCTGTCTGCCAATGTTCTGAGACAATCAGATACAAATACATAAAGCAATTACACCTACAATATGAATGCACACGCACACACACACACACACACACATCCATAAAAACAAGCGCAAAAGAAAGAAAGCAGCTCAGAATGAGTTTGGGATTCTGTAATCAGAGTGGACTGTGGATGGACCGGTAGATTCAATTACATTTCACTCCAGAGGAAACACCATAAACACAATGCAATGTTCTCTGTCCATATCCCATTATACTGTCAACACTTATGTTTTCTTTGGGCTGGAAAGATTAATATTAATTATTTTCCATCACTCCTGGCTAAATGTTAATTATGTAGCTACTTGCTAGGAATGATCTGACCACTGTTACAATGTTTTAGTTTAGTCAGCTTGACTACTTTCCTACAGAGTTCCTTATCATTCCCCAAAAATATTTTTCTGTTTTTCTATGGCATAGTCTGATGTTGCGTTCCTGATTGCAATGTACATATTCCAAGCTGTCTGAGCTTTCCTATATCCCCACTGCAATTAGTGCAGTGTCCACCTTCCTAAACACAGACCTCCTTCCCACCGCCAGAGTCCCAGTCCTCTCCTTTCATGGGCACGAGTCGATGCTGTCGCCCGTTCTGATGCGAGGTGTTTCTGTGTAAAGCACACAGCGCTGCTACAGTGGTGAAAAGATGTGAGAAAAGTAGAGTGGGAAGTCCCTCAGGACTATCAGTCACAATACTGTAGCACTTCAGATCTAAAATAGAGCTGGGCAGGGAGCATAATGAGGTATTTTAAGTGCTTAACTTAATACAGTCAGTTATAATGAAGGTCCCATGGGAGGGAGAGGCTGTGGCACTATTGTCACTCTGCTGCGGGACTGACTCGCTCGCTCGCGTTTACATTTGAAGACAGACGGAAGAGAGAGGTATGGTGGAGGAGGGGAAGGAGATGGGGAGAGATAAAGGGATGGGGAAAGGAAGGAATAGACAGAGAGAATTAAAGACAGTCCAAGAAAACAGAGTGAGTGAGAGATAATTAACATATCGTAACCTTCAATAGATAAGCTAAGTGATCCAAAAGTCACATCTCACTTTTTAGTCAGTTAAGCCAACTGTAAGCAATGTACAGCCTAAATCATGGTTCCTTCGGACAAAGTGCATTTTGACAAACTACTCAAACAAATGTTAACGATAGGAATGTGCAATGTTTGCAGAAGGTGATGACAAGGGCAATGCAATATCAACACATATTCGCTCTACCATTCAATTTCTAGCATTCTCTCTTTTTCCCTCCCTCCCTCCCTCCATCTGTCCGTTCCTCCCTCCCTCTCTCTCTCCCTACCGCCCTCTCTCCCTCCCTCCCACCATCTCGCTGATGAATGCACCACGTGATGTTGACGATAGATTGATAGAAGTTGTTAATGACTGATGTTTTATTAATGGAGCCCTAATCAGATTACCTGGAGGGGGACAGGCTCTATCCATCTCTCTGCTCCCTCAGCCCAACAATGGAGGAGGTAGAGTCATGTCACAGGGAATATAGCTAATTGTCCAGCTTCTCACTTACAGTTTAGTACTTACACTAGCTGAACTTGCATCTATAAATTAGAGGAGAAAGCTTTTCACTGGCCAACACTGGCTAGATTCCCAAATTAAATTGCAAATCAAAGAACTACAAGCTACTGTCAGGGACAAACAACACTGATCATTGCATTTATGTGAACATAATTCATTATATAGACCATTCACAGACAGTGTAGACATAGAGACATATGGACCGTGACTCACACAGCTTTGTCTTCCTGAAATCGCCCACCTCCGTCACAAAGCATGTTAGAGGTGAAAGGTAAAAGGTCATAAGGTCTGATGCCGATTTTCCACTTCAACACGTTGGCTCTCCTGAGGGAAAACTTTAGCTGACTTAGCCCCTGGCTTGCCTCTCCCCTCCTCTCTCATCTTCCCTCTAGGGTTTCCCCTAAGATGGCTCCTGGCTCCAGGCTCCCCACACAGGAAATGCCCCTGCTGACTGGGAACAACCTTAGTGATTTATTAAAAACGCCCCAGGCCTGCTTGTCTCCTTCCATCATTCACCCAATGTCCCCCCCCCCCCCCCCACATCCATGGAAAATGTCCTTGACTGCCTCATCAGCACCAGGTCTTGATGGCCTGACCCACTCATAGTGAGAAGGGGTGGTCTCTTTAATTACACTGTGAGAGAGAGCGGCATCCAGGGTAAGATAATGACCTGGCTTGAATAAGATTGAGGAGAGGATGTGTGGTACATCAATGGGCCATGTACAGCACATAACATAACAGTTTAACCACACTCTCCTCTCTATGTAAGCATTCCAGGACCCAGGTCCCAGGATTCAGGGCCATGGGCATAGTCACATAGTGGATTTTCAGTTCCATGGACTGCGTCACTGAAACATAGGAAGGGAAACTTAGTCTGAATCACACAACCACTCCCCTTGCACTAGACAAAGCTTAGTAAAAAAGCAGGATAGCTGCAGGAGAGCGTACATCACAGGTGAACATTTTAACAGTGATTTATGGTGCTTGTGTGATTGATGTGTCATGATTTATGACCAGAGTGGCTGACAGCAATTACTCCCCAAAGGCTTTGAAAGATCAGATTATTAATGGGAGTACCAAGGTATGCAGCCACTCTGGGCTCATTGGAAAAGTTAGATTTATCATGGTGGCATTTTGCTTGTATTACTGTATGCACCCACGTTCCCCTGATGTGACCAGGCACTGTAGAGAGGAAGGACGGTGTGGTACCCCTCAAATAGTAACCCACATAACTCACCATCAACCCACCTGGAGTTAGGAAGATAAAAGGAACAGTCGAGACCAAATATGTTGATTGATTTGGAGACCCTTTTCTATATATACAAAAGTATGTGGACACCCCTTCAAATTAGTGGATTAGGCTATTTCAGTCACACCCGTTGCTGACAGGTGTATAAAATTGAGCAGACAGCCATGCAATCTCCACAGACAAACATTGGCAGTAGAATGGCCTTACTGAAGTGCTCAGTGACTTTCAACGTGGCACCGTCATAGGATGCCACCTTTCCAACAAGTAAGTTCGTCAAATTTCTGCCCTGCTAGAGCTGCCCCGGTCAACTGTAAGTGCTGTTATTGTGAAGTGGAAACGTTTAGGACCAACAACGGCTCAGCCGTGAAGTAGGCCACACAAACACACAGAACGGGACTGCCGAGTGCTGAAGCGCGTAGCTCATAAAAATAATCTGTCCTTGGTTGCAACACTCACTACCGAGTTCCAAACTGCCTCTGGAAGCAACGTCAGCACAAGAACTGTTCGTCGGTTGCTTCATGAAATGGGTTTCCATGGCCGAGCAGCCGCACACAAGCCTAAGATCCCAATGCGCAATGCCAAGCGTCGGCTGGAGTGGTGTAAAGCTCGCCGTCATTGGACTCTGGAGCAGTGGAAACGCGTTCTCTGGAATGATGAATCACGCTTCACAATCTGGCAGTCCGACAGAAATATCTGGGTTTGGTGGTTGCCAGGAGAACGCTACCTGCGCCAATGCATAGTACCAACTGTTTGGTGGAGGAATATTGGTCTGGGGCTGTTTTTCATGGTTCGGGCTAGGCCCCTTAGTTCCATTGAAGGGAAATCTTAACACTACAGCATACAATGACATTCTAGATGATTCTGTGCTTCCAACTTTGTGGCAACAGTTTGGGGAAGGCTCTTTCCTGTTTTAGCATGACAATGCCCCCGTGCACAAAGCGAGGTCCATACAGAAATGGTTTGTCGAGATCAGTGTGGAAGAACTTGACTGGCCTTCACAGAGCCCTGACCTCAACCCCATCGAACAACTTTGGGATGAATTGGAACGCCGACTGCGAGCCAGGCCTAATCGCCCAACATCAGTGCCCGACCTCACTAATGCAAGTGGAAAGTGATGTGGATTTTTACATTGACATGGATTTTTCTCTGTTGCTAGGCAAGAAATTAACTAGTTCCTCTCACTAGGTTTGTGTGTGTGTAAAATGGGGTCAACGGGTCAAATTCTACAGTTGTCTTATCTTATCAGTGACTGAAACCAGACTGTGACCCTGTGGCTCTCCTTAGGCATATCCCTGGAACGAGCCAGGGTTGAACAGAGTTCAGGCTAAACCCTTTGTCTCTCCTTGGGCGTCTTCTTGATTAATTACAGCATGACGGGGTGGGAGAGAGGGGTTGGGCTTGGGTATGTTTGAGAGATTGATTGTGGACCTGCCATGTCCACAATCAATCTCCAGGTCAAGCCAGGTGAGCCGGGGTTGAACAGAGTTCAAACTGAACATGATTTTGCATGACAAGGCTTGATTGATCGCACCACCATTGTTACCAAACTGAATACATAGAGGTGAAGTCAGATTTCGCCAATATCATAAACTAAGGAAGTGGACGGAGCGGTCAAGAGGTGAAAACTGGAGACAGTGGTGGTGGAACCAAAGAGGGAGGGGTTAAGCTAAAATATATGTAAAATTACTATATAAACTGACAGCTGGGAGGTGGAAAAGCAGATGCTCTGCAGACCACTCGGCTTTGTCCGTTGTAATAACGTATATCTCAATTCTACAAAAACTCTGGAAATACTTTGGTTCTTTGATCAATATAAGGACGAATTTGCCACAACAAAAGCTTTCCCAGAAGAGTGGAGGATGTTAAAGCAGCAAAGGGGGGACCAACTTCATATTACTGCCCATGATTTTGGAATATATGCAGCTCTAGCAGGGCAAACAATTGATGAACTGACTTGTTGGAAAGGTGGCATTCTATGACAGTGCCATGTTGAAAGTTACTGAGCTCTTCTGTACGGGCCATTCTACTGCCAATGTTTGTCTATGTGGAGGTCTACAATTTTTTTTCTGAGGTCTTGGCTGATTGATTTCTTTTGATTTTCCCATGATGTCAAGCTAAGAGGCACTGAGTTTGAAGGTAGGCCTTGAAATACATCCACAGGTACACCTCCAATTGACTCAAATGATGTATATTAGCCTATCAGAAGCTTCTAAAGCCATGACATCATTTTCTGGAATTTTCCAAGATGTTTAAAGGCACAGTCAACTTAGTGTATGTAAACTTCTGACCCACTGGAATTGTGATACAGTGAATTTTAAGTGAAATAATCTGTCTGTAAACAATTGTTGGGAAAATTGCTTGAGTCATGCACAAAGTAGATGTCCTAACCGACTTGCCAAAACTATTGTTTGTTAACAAGAAATGTGTGGAGTGGTTGAAAAACTAGTTTTAATGACCTAACCGACTTCAACTGTATGCATACAGTGGGGGAAAAAAGTATTTAGTCAGCCACCAATTGTGCAAGTTCTCCCACTTAAAAAGATGAGAGAGGCCTGTTTTCATCATTGGTACACGTCAACTATGACAGACAAATTGAGGAGAAAAAATCCAGAAAATCACATTGTAGGATTTTTAATGAATTTATTTGCAAATTATGGTGGAAAATAAGTATTTGGTCACCTACAAACAAGCAAGATTTCTGGCTCTCACAGACCTCTAACTTCTTCTTTAAGAGGCTCCTCTGTCCTCCACTCGTTACCTGTATTAATGGCACCTGTTTGAACTTGTTATCAGTATAAAAGACACCTGTCCACAACCTCAAACAGTCACACTCCAAACTCCACTATGGCCAAGACCAAAGAGCTGTCAAAGGACACCAGAAACAAAATTGTAGACCTGCACCAGGCTGGGAAGACTGAATCTGCAATAGGTAAGCAGCTTGGTTTGAAGAAATCAACTGTGGGAGCAATTATTAGGAAATGGAAGACATACAAGACCACTGATAATCTCCCTCGATCTGGGGCTCTACGCAAGATCTCACCCTGTGGGGTCAAAATGATCACAAGAACGGTGAGCAGAAATCCCAGAACCACACGGGGGGACCTAGTGAATGACCTGCAGAGAGCTGGGACCAAAGTAACAAAGCCTACCATCAGTAACACACTACGCCGCCAGGGACTCAAATCCTGCAGTGCCAGACGTGCCCCCCTGCTTAAGCCAGTACATGTCCAGGCCCGTCTGAAGTTTGCTAGAGTGCATTTGGATGATCCAGAAGAGGATTGGGAGAATGTCATATGGTCAGATGAAACCAAAATAGAACCTTTTGGTAAAAACTCAACTCGTTGTGTTTGGAGGACAAAGAATGCTGAGTTGCATCCAAAGAACACCATACCTACTGTGAAGCATGGGGGTGGAAACATCATGCTTTGGGGCTGTTTTCTGCAAAGGGACCAGGACGACTGATCCGTGTAAAGGAAAGAATGAATGGGGCCATGTATCGTGAGATTTTGAGTGAAAACCTCCTTCCATCAGCAAGGGCATTGAAGATGAAACGTGGCTGGGTCTTTCAGCATGACAATGATCCCAAACACACCGCCTGGGCAACGAAGGAGTGGCTTCGTAAGAAGCATTTCAAGGTCCTGGAGTGGCCTAGCCAGTCTCCAGATCTCAACCCCATAGAAAATCTTTGGAGGGAGTTGAAAGTCCGTGTTGCCCAGCGACAGCCCCAAAACATAATTGCTCTAGAGGAGATCTGCATGGAGGAATGGGCCAAAATACCAGCAACAGTATGTGAAAACCTTGTGAAGACTTACAGAAAACGTTTGACCTGTGTCATTGCCAACAAAGGGTATATAACAAAGTATTGAGAAACTTTTGTTATTGACCAAATACTTATTTTCCACCATAATTTGCAAATAAATTCATTAAAAATCCTACAATGTGATTTTCTGGAGAAAAAAAATTCTCATTTTGTCTGTCATAGTTGACGTGTACCTATGATGAAAATTAGAAGACTCATTCAAGTGTTTTTCTTTATTTGTGCAATTTTTTTACATTGTAGGATAATAGTGAAGACATCAAAACTATGAAATAACACATAAGGAATCATGTAGTAACCAAAAAAGTGTTCAACAAATCAAAATATATTTTAGATTTGAGATTCTTCAAATAGCCACCCTTTGCCTTCATGACAGCTTTGTACACTCTTGGCATTTTCTTAACCAAATTTACGTGGAATATTTTTCCAACAGTCTTGAAGGAGTTCTCACATATGCTGAGCACTTGTTGGCTGCTTTTCCTTCACTCTGCTGTCCAACTCATCCCAAACCATCTCAACTGGGTTGAGATCAGGGGATTGTGGAGGCCAGGTCATCTGATGCAGCACTCCATCACTCTCCTTCTTGGTAAAATAGCCCTTACACAGCCTGGAGGTGTTTTGGGTCATTGTCCTGTTGAAAAATAAATGATAGTCCCACTAAGCCCAAACCAGATGGGATGGCATATCGCTGCAGAATGCTGTGGTAGCCATGCTGGTTAAGTGTGCCTTGAAAATAAATCACAGACAGTGTCACCGGCAAAGCACCCCCACACCATAACAGCTCCTCCTCCATGCTTAACGGTGGGAACTACATATGCGGAGATCATCCGTTCACCCACACCGCATCTCACAAAGACACGGCGGTTGGAACCAAAAATCTCAAATTTGGACTCCAGACCAAAGGACACATTTCCACCGGTCTAATGTCCATTGCTCGTGTTTCTTGGCCCAAGCAAGTCTCGTCTTCTTATTGGTGTCCTTTAGTAGTGGTTTCTTTAAAGCAATTTGACCATGAAGGCCTGATTCACACACTCCCCTCTGAACAGTTGATGTTGAGATGTGTCTTTGACTTGGACTCTGTGAAGCATTTATTTGGGCTGCACTTTCTGAGGCTGGTAACTCTAATGAACTTATCCTCTGCAGCATAGGTAACTCTGGGTCTTCCATTCCTGTGGTGGTCTTCATGAGAGCCAGTTTCATCATAGTGCTTGATGGATTTTGCGACTGCACTTGTAGAAACTTTCAAAGTTCGTGAAATTGTCCATATTGACTGACCTTCATGTCTTAATGTAATGAAGGACTGTCACTTCTCTTTGCTTATTTGAGCTGTTCTTGCCGTAATATGGACTTGGTCTTTTACCAAATAGGGCTATCTTCTGTATACCCCCTACCTTGTCACAACACAACTGATTGGCATTAAGAAGGAAAGAAATTCCACAAATTACCTTTTAAGAAGGCACACCTGTTAATTGAAATGCATTCCAGGTGACTACCTCATGAAGCTGGTTGAGAGAATGCCAAGAGTGTGCAAAGCTGTCATCAAGGCAAAGGGTGGCTATTTGAAGAATCTCAAATATGAAATATATTTTGATTTGTTTAACACTTTTTTGGTTACTACATGGTTCCATATGTGTTATTTCATAGTTTTGATGTCTTCACTATTATTCTACAATGTAGAAAATAGTAAAAATAAAGAAAAACCCTGGAATGAGTAGGTGTGTCCAAACCTTTGACTGGTAGAGTATATATATACTGGTAGAGTATATATATATATACAGTGGGGAGAACAAGTATTTGATACACTGCCGATTTTGCAGGTTTTCCTACTTACAAAGCATGTAGAGGTCTGTAATTTTTATCATAGGTACACTTCAACTATGATAAAAATTACAGACCTCTACATGCTTTGTAAGTAGGAAAACCTGCAAAATCGGCAGTGTATGAAATACTTGTTCTCCCTACTGTATATATATATATTTGCGTTTCAATTATGCACATTTTAATAGCTTTATGTCAATGTTGCTATGAATCTGTGTTCTGTCAATGATATAAACAACCCAGAAACCTGCGTAGAAATTGATGGATGAAAGTATAGCTTGTGTCAAGTGTGTCATTAGTAGGTATGCTCAAATGCCTACAGCAGCGAGAGAGCCGACAGACAGGAAGCAATAATAATATTGTTTTATATAAATGTGGTTTGAAATTGAATCAAGCTAACCTCCACCTCAGGACATCTGAAAAGTGTTGTGTAATAATTTGTCACGATTATGTACACTCACTGGAAAACACACGGCTGTGTGTAATTGTAACGCTGTAATAAAAACTCAGTGTGTGTGTGTGTGCATTTGTAGGTACTGTGTAGCTCAGTTGGTAGAGTATGGCGCTTTCAATGCCAGGATTGTGGGTTCAATTCCCATTGTGGGCCAGTTTGAAAATGTACAAAAATGTATGTAATCAGTGCTGTAAGTTGCTCTGGATAAGAGTGTCTGCTATATGAATGTTATTTTTATTTTTTTTGCATGTGCGGTATTAGCTATACATACAGTGGGGAGAACAAGTATTTGATACACTGCCGATTTTGCAGGTTTTCCTACTTACAAAGCATGTAGAGGTCTGTAATTTTTATCATAGGTACACTTCAACTGTGAGAGACGGAATCTAAAACAAAAATCCGGAAAATCACATTGTATGATTTTTAAGTAATTAATTTGCATTTTATTGCATGACATAAGTATTTGATACATCACAAAAGCAGAACTTAATATTTGGTACAGAAACCTTTGTTTGCAATTACAGAGATCATACGTTTCCTGTAGGTCTTGACCAGGTTTGCACACACTGCAGCAGGGATTTTGGCCCACTCCTCCATATAGACCTTCTCCAGATCCTTCAGGTTTCAGGGCTGTTGCTGGGCAATACGGACTTTCAGCTCCCTCCAAAGATTTTCTATTGGGTTCAGGTCTGGAGACTGGCTAGGCCACTCCAGGACCTTGAGATGCTTCTTACGGAGCCACTCCTTAGTTGCCCTGGCTGTGTGTTTCGGGTCGTTGTCATACTGGAAGAACCAGCCACGACCCATCTTCAATGCTCTTACTGAGGGAAGGAGGTTCTTGGCCAAGATCTCGCGATACATGGCCCCATCCATCCTCCCCTCAATACGGTGCAGTTGTCCTGTCCCCTTTGCAGAAAAGCATCCCCAAAGAATGATGTTTCCACCTCCATGCTTCACGGTTGGGATGGTGTTCTTGGGGTTGTACTCATCCTTCTTCTTCCTCCAAACAAGGCGAGTGGAGTTTAGACCAAAAAGCTATATTTTTGTCTCATCAGACCACATGACCTTCTCCCATTCCTCCTCTGGATCATCCAGATGGTCATTGGCAAACTTCAGACGGGCCTGGACATGCGCTGGCTTGAGCAGGGGGACCTTGCGTGCGCCGCAGGATTTTAATCCATGACGGCGTAGTGTGTTACTAATGGTTTTCTTTGAGACTGTGGTCCCAGCTCTCTTCAGGTCATTGACCAGGTCCTGCCGTGTAGTTCTGGGCTGATCCCTCACCTTCTTCATGATCATTGATGCCCCACGAGGTGAGATCTTGCATGGAGCCCCAGACTGAGGGTGATTGACCGTCATCTTGAACTTCTTCCATTTTCTAATAATTGCGCCAACAGTTGTTGCCTTCTCACCAAGCTGCTTGCCTATTGTCCTGTAGCCCATCCCAGCCTTGTGCAGGTCTACAATTTTATCCCTGATGTCCTTACACAGCTCTCTGGTCTTGGCCGTTGTGGAGAGGTTGGAGTCTGTTTGATTGAGTGTGTGGACAGGTGTATTTTATACAGGTAACGAGTTCAAACAGGTGCAGTTAATACAGGTAATGAGTGGAGAACAGGAGGGCTTCTTAAAGAAAAACTAACAGGTCTGTGAGAGCCGGAATTCTTACTGGTTGGTAGGTGATCAAATACTTATGTCATGCAATAAAATGCAAATTAATTACTTAAAAATCATACAATGTGATTTTCTGGATTTTTGTTTTAGATTCCGTCTCTCACAGTTGAAGTGTACCTATGATAAACATTACAGACCTCTACATGCTTTGTAAGTAGGACAACCTGCAAAATCGGCAGTGTATCAAATACTTGTTCTCCCCACTGTAGGTAGCTGTGTCATTCTGACATAGACAAGAAGGACAAAGGGCCTGGAGCATCTGATGTGTGAATGTGTGAAATATCACATACTGTACAAGGAAATACAAACCCATGCAGAAAGATACTGGAACAAATATACCCTCACACTCCAATGCCAGAAAACACATACTCTGTGAGGGAAAACTTGTTTTGCTTGCTCTTAATTCATACTCTAACATGAAATTTAAAAAATGATAAGGGAGTGTCTGGAGAATAGGAGGGCCTGGTACTGCTACAGTATTATCAGTCATACAGCCCCACAAAGGGCTGCGTAACTAAACGCTAGTCTCATTATACATAAACAACTGCATTAAGCAATTACCATCCCAGTCTCCATGGGCCCTTCTCTACACCACTACACTGCAGTCCAACACTGCTGGGAGGGAGGGAAGGTTCTGCTGTACATTGTTGTGGAACAGCCTTTAATTCAATGAACACTGTGAAGTTGCCACAGACACACTGTAATGGTTACAGTGAGCCGGGCCATTTAATTTAAACTCCTGAGATTCTAATTCTATTATGTGAATAACATAATGTGATTCTGTTCTTCCGTTTATTCTTGTTCGTTCCCAGTTAGGAAAATGTGTTCAATTGTCTGTCAATCCTGTTTTGAAGATGTCATTTCCTGTATAAATTGTGTGTTGTAAGGCTGCAGCCACACTCTTAGATTTTTTTTTCCAAAAGGGTTCTACGGCTGTCCCCATAGGCAAACCCTTTTTGGTTCTAGGTAAAACCTTTTTTTGGTTCCATGTAGAACCCTCTGTGCAAAGGGTTCTACATGGAACCTATCACATTTCAGGATGCAGACAGTGTAGAAGTAACAAAAGTTTATTACAAAAACAGGGGGCAGGCAAACGACAGGTCAAGGGCAGGCAGAGGTCAGTAATCCAGATCAGATTCCAAAAGGTACAGAACGGCAGGCAGGCTCAGGGTCAGGGCAGGCAGAATGGTCAAAACCGGGAAAACTAGAAAACAGGAACTTGAGAAAGACGCTGGTAGGCTTGATGAAACAAAACGCAGGTATAAATACACTGGGGATAATGGGGAAGATGGTCGACACGTGGAGGGGGTGGAGACAATCACAAAGACAGGTGAAACAGATCAGGGTGTGACAGGAACCCAAAACCATTATACTTGGAACCAAAAGGGTTCTACCTGGAACCAACAAGGGTTCTTCAAAGAGTTATCCTATGGGGACAGCTGAAGAACCCTTTTAGATTCCAGATAACAGCTTTTTTTCTAAGAGTGTTGTGATTTGAGAGGTGTGTGATCCTCATTATTAGGGGTTCACAACATTTAGAAATTGGTCAAAAGATGGCTGAGTTATTGACAAATCAAAAATCGGATTTTACATGTCCATTTAAACTGTAAATCCACTCCACAGTGGCCTATCAACTTGAAACTTGTCATTGCTATCATGGACGTCCCTAAGATGAACCATGCTGAATTTGGTTTTCTTATCTCAAAAAACAAGGAAACTATTATTAACAACTTTGCATATTCAATTCTAATGTCCAAAATCATCTTCTCATTATGAACCATACATCCGATTCATTCCAGATTTTGTATTTACCCTCATGATTGCACATAAAGGAAGATAGTTCCTACATGATAGAGTGCTTTCTTTGTTATACAACTGATCTTGTGTCCTTTCTGTCATCCTGTGAACCCCGTTCATTGCTCCTCACAGCTATATTTCTTATTCCATGTCTATTTTACTACATTCCCTTGCTTACATCATCATCATCTCATTACTGGATGGGTGAGGATGCTCCAGGCCTGATTATTGTGCTTTTTATACCCAACAGAATTTGTTTAGGAGTCATAATAAACTAAAACTAAAACAGAAAGGTAGCAAAAATAGATGTAAATCAAATCACATTTTATTGGTCGCATTCACATTTAGCAGATGTTATTGTGGGTGTAGTGAAATGCTTGTGTTCCTAGCTCCAACAGTGCAGTAATATTTAACAATACACAATGATAAAAATGTGTTTAAAAGTAAAAGTATTAAGAAATATAGAAATATTAGGACAAGAAATGTCGGAGTCCGGAGTATATATATGTGATGGGATGTATAGACATTATGGACAGTATGTGGATAGAATATGTAGTATATCTGAAGAATACCTAGGATAGAATAGTACTGTTTATGTACAGCAATAGTGAAATAGGATGGCCTTGACTAGAATACAGTATATACATATGAAATTGGGAAAACTGTATGTAAACATTATTAAAGTGACCAGTGTTCCATTATTAAATTACAACCAGCCATGACACAGCTTTCCAGGAATTGGTTTATTCACATAGCAGAAGCTGACTGACAGACTCATACAAAATAAACTGTAAGCCAGAGAGATTGGGTGGAAACTAGGGGAGCACTAACGCAGAGGCTACAGCATCACCTGTCTACATTACCTGCTAGATAAGCAACTGTTGAAACCCTCAAATAACCTATACCTGCTTGCATGGCCAGTCAGTGGCCATTATTAATCTGTCTATTTTCCTGACTGGCTGAGTTTGCGCTTGAGTGGAGAATGGGTCTATCCCCCTTACATCACACACCTTGGGGTTTTGTTAATGGACTGGGACAGGCACGTGTGAGGGAATGGGAGCGGTGCCGGGCTCCGAGGTGTTTCCTCATGATAATCTGTGCTCTGTGGAGCTCTGCTCAGCCCTGTGTGCTGACTGCTAATGCATGACTAACAGGACAGAATGCTAAACGCCACATAGGGGCTGGCTGCCTCGGCCTAAATGTCTGAGGTAATATTCACTGAGTATACAAAACATTAAGAACACCTTCTCTTTCCATGACATAGACTGACTAGGTGAAATCTATGATCCCTTATTGATGTCACTTGTTAAATCCACTTAAATCAGTGTAGATGAAGGGGAGGAGACAGGTTAAAGAGGGATTTCTAAGCCTTGAGACAATTGAGACATGGAATGTGTGCCATTCAGAGGGTGAATGGGCAAGACAAAAAATGGAAGTGCCTTTGAATGGGGTATGGTAGTAGGTGCCAGGCACACCAGTTTGTGCCAAGAACTACAACGCTGCTGGGTTTTTCACGCTCAACAGTTTCCCGTGTGTAGAGAAGAAGAATGGTCCACCACCCAAAGGACATCCAGCCAACTTGACTTGTGGGAAGCATTGCAGTCAACGTGGGCCAGCATTCCTGTGGAACGCTTTCGACTCCTTGGGGGGGGGGGGGGTTCCTAATGTTCGGTATACTCACTGTATACCACACATGCTAACGCTGAACGTAATGGATAATAAATGGCAGATAATATAAGAAAATATAATTTGTGAACAACATTTCCATAAAGTTTCTGAAATCTGAAAAGTAAAAACTGCCCTATCCATAATACATTCTGGTTCAGAAAGCTCAATTTACACACCTGCTGTATGTCATTCCTGTGCCAGTCATTTGTGCAAGCGCATGCTTCTCATGTAGCCCGATAATTAAATATTTACATCTCTTCTCTGTTAAACACTACTGGTTAAGGGAAAGTCAGTAGGGGATATATTGAAATCAGTGAGGACAATGTAGTCAAAACTCAATTTAAGAAAACTCAGCGCTTTTTATCTTTCTGGAGCATCCTTCCTGTCCACAGATCGTATGTTGAGACATCTGCACAGCCCATAGGGCGAGTGTGCAAGAGACATATGTGCCCCGATTCTTGAAGCTGGGCGTATGACGCATTTTCCTACTTCACAGGAGAGGCGTTTAAACGTGAGGTTTTTCATCTAAATGCCTTAATAACAAACTCTTATGTAAGCTGTAAATATCAATACAATTCTCACAAAGCTGTTTAGCCACGGAGAAAATACAGAATCTTGCCTAGCCATGTTTGGTTGAGATAATGAGGGGGCTGGGACATTCACGAGAAAGAGAGTTCATTCTGTCACGCAAGGCTTCTCTGTCAAATGGCATGTCCTGCTCTCTGCTACTGCGGATAGTTGAAAGAGCCATAGCTCATTGGATTTACTCATATTTTCATCATGGACAACATGTAAAGTGTAGCTACAACTTTCAATAACAGTGTTGTCCTGAATACAGCTGCTGGTATCGACACAGCGCTGTCTTCTGTGGCAAAAGCAGTCTTGTTGAAGCCAAGTGGGAAGGATTATTTTGAAAGTGTTTCTGTCTATCATGAATCATCATAATCCATTCATAGGTAAGAGTCTACCGTTGTCACGCCCTGGCTCTGGGGACTCTTAATTGTTGAGCCAGGGTGTGGATTTCCTATGTTTAGTTGTTCTATGTTTTCATTCTAGATCGTTTAGATCTATGTTGGCCAGGGTGGTTCCCAATCAGAGGCAGCTGTAGCTCGTTGTCTCTGATTGGGAACCATGCATAGGCAGCCTGTTTTCACTAGTCATTGTGGGATCTTGTTCCGTAAGGTTTGTTTTGGTGTTAACCTAGGACTTCACGTATCGTTTGGTTTGTTGTTTTTGTTCGTGTGTGTACTTAAATAAAATGTACGCATATCACGCTGCGCCTTGGTCCGCTTCATCTATCGACGATCGTGACAGAAGATCCCACCACGACTGGATCAAGCAGCGTGAAGAGGAGAGAGGATGGACTCGGGAGGAGAAGAGTGAGAGTCTGGCGAGAGCCATGGAGGCCATGTGCACGGGGGAGAGACAAGCCCAAAACATTTTTAGGGGGGGGCTCACGCCGTGGACGACGAGGCAGCGGGAGGCCGCGATAGAGCGTTTCAGCAGGTTAGCAGAGGAGGCCGCCAGGTTACGGGGGCCACTGGTCACGAGGGAGAAGGAGAGTGTGGAGGCACGGCGAGAGGAACTGGTTAGGCAGCAGAGGGGGCTGAGGTTTATGAGGAAACCCAGTCCCGCTCCTCGCACCAAGCAAGTGGTGTGTGTCACCAGTCCGGTCCGGCCCGTTCCTGCTCCCCGCACTAAGTCTGTGGTGCGCGTCGCCAGCCCGGTCCGGCCTGTTCCTGCTCCCCGCACGAAGCCAGTGGTGCGCGTCGCCAGCCCGGTCCGGCCTGTTCCTGCTCCCCGCACCAAGCCAGTGGTGCGCGTCGTCAGCCCGGTCCGGCCTGTTCCTGCTCCCCGCACCAAGCCAATGGTGCGCGTCGTCAGCCCGGTCCGGCCCGTTCCTGATTCCCGCACAAGGCCAGTGGTGTGTGTTCCCAGTACGGTCAGGCCCGTTCCTGCTCCCCGCACCGAGCCAATGGTGCGCGTCATCAGCCCGGTCCGGCCCGTCCCTGCTCCCCGCACCAAGCCAGTGGTGCGCGTCGTCAGCCCGGTCCGGCCCGTTCCATGTCCCCGCACCAAGCCGGTGGTGCGCGTCGCCAGTCCGGCACGGCCCGTTCCTGCTCCCCGCACCAAGCCAGTGGTGCGCATCGTCAGCCCGGTCCGGCCCGTTCCTGCTCCCCGCACCAAGTCAGTGGTGCGCGTCGTCAGCCCGCTCCGGCCCGTTCCTGCTCCCCGCACAAAGCCAGTGGTGCGTGTCGTCAGCCCGGTCCGGCCCGTTCCTGCTCCCCGCACCAAGCCGGTGGTGCGCGTCGCCAGTCCGGCACGGCCCGTTCCCGCTCCCCGCACCAAGCCAGTGGTGCATGTCGTCAGCCCGGTCCGGCCCGTTCCTGCTCCCCGCACCAAGTCAGTGGTGCGCGTCGCCAGCCCGGTCCGGCCCGTTCCTGCTCCCCGCACCAAGCCAGTGGTGCGCGTCGTCAGTCCGGCACGGTCCGTGCCTGTTCCACCGGTGCCTGGTCTGGCACCGGTCAGCTGCTCCACGCCGGAGCCAGAGCAATCCGCTCCACTGGTGTTCAGTCCAGCTCCGGCCAGCGGGGCAAGACCAGACCAGGGGCGCAACGGGGGGGTAGAGAAAGTGTGGTGGTCACGCCCGGAGCCGGATCCGCCTCCGAGGCGGAATGCCCACCCGGCCCCTACCCTCTTGTGTTTGGTTGGCGCGGTCGCAGTCCGCGCCTTTGGGGGGGGTACTGTCACGCCCTGGCTCTGGGGACTCTTAATTGTTGAGCCAGGGTGTGGATTTCCTATGTTTAGTTGTTCTATGTTTTCATTCTAGATCGTTTAGATCTATGTTGGCCAGGGTGGTTCCCAATCAGAGGCAGCTGTAGCTCGTTGTCTCTGATTGGGAACCATACTTAGGCAGCCTGTTTTCACTAGTCATTGTGGGATCTTGTTCTGTAAGGTTTGTGTTGGTGTTAACCTAGGACTTCACGTATCGTTTGGTTTGTTGTTTTTGTTCGTGTGTGTACTTAAATAAAATGTACGCATATCACGCTGCGCCTTGGTCCGCTTCATCTATCGATGATCGTGACAACCGTTAAAATGACAAGCTACCTACATGTGCATACGTTATTGGCTGAACTGTATCAAAAAGTCAATTTCATTGCTAGCTATTGTTAGCTGGATAGCTAGCTAGACAGTTGCATTCAGGTAACGATATAGCCAGATAGCTAGTTGAGCTGGGCCCAGTATTCCAAAAGCATTTTAAGGCTAAATTAATCTTAGAACCATAGAATCCTTTATGATGCTTTTGGGAAAACGGGCCCTGGCCAGTTGCATTCTGTTAATGTTGATTGCTGGTGTGCTAAGCCATGCATGACACGATGCTCATCTTTGTCATGTTTGTCAGTTTGTCATGTTTAACAAGCTACCGAAAATAGCCATTGTGTGAATGGTAATCGATTAGTAAGCTAATTAAACCCCATGTTAAGTGATAGGGACACCTGCTAAATTAGCTAGCTAGCTAGCTAGCCATGATGAAATCATAGCTAAATAGCTGGCTATCTACATTGGATTATATATTTTCAGGTCGTTTTTTGCATGTTCAACTAGCTGGCTAGCTAGATGAATACCATTTACATCTAATTTAGCCAGCTGGTAATTGTGAAGTTAAATACTTGCTAAATCTAGCTAGTGATCTTGTAGTGTCTGCATTGTCATTGTTTGGCTGGAAGCAGGTTGAGTGTGTACAGGGTATTTTAGTACTGCTGTAGCAGTCAACGGCTGGTAACAAGCTATAGGATATGAATTAATTCATGTTTTAACCTCTGTTTCTGGAATTTGTCTTTCAGCGTAAAAAGAACCTGCTCTCCACCAGCGATATAAGTAGATGATTAAGGGTGAACAAGCAGCACTTCATGTATTTTGTCTTTGTACTTTATTAGCTTATTGCTTGAATTTGGGGGTCAATTAATGTTATTGCTTGTATGTAAGGTTTTAATGTCTTGTCTGTTTTTGTCTGCTTTCCTCCACTACAGCTTCAATTGTCTGGAGCCTGGTGCTGTTGTGTCCAAGGAGCTTTCACTCAGATGGAACCAGGTTTCAGCTGCTGTGCAACGCTGACGTCCTTCCTCATAGAGATGTGCAAGCATCCCCTAGACTGGACACAACCCGGCAAACATATTTTTGAGAAGATCAAGACTTTTGCGATGAAAAGGCCATGGGCAATACATGTTCTGCTCTAAAGGGCAGGACAGAAATATGCTCTCAGGCTAGATTCCTTTGTTCATATCATAACATGACCTGAACCAAAGTCACTCAAAGGATCTCATGATATAGAGCTCGCCAGCGTGTAGTCCTAAAACCCGGAAATGAGTTACTTCTGGTTCGTTCAGCCATTCCAATGGGGAAAATGAATGGGGAAAGAATAGGGTTTTGGGATAAACGGGTGTGCATCTCTGGAGACTGATCGTCCTTAGTCCCACAGGGGTAGGCAGACACACACACACACATGCAAACACACACTATGCAAAATATGCAAGCCATTCATTCGCCAGCGAGTCATGTGAGTGTGAGAGACAGACAGAGAGAGGGAAAGGCAGAGAGAGAGATACACAGAGGACAAGAGAGACAGAGGGAGAGGCAACATATAGCCTCCCGCAATGTATGCATTTATGCAATTAAAGGTAAACAAAAAAGAAAAGAAAATACATTCGTTCAGGGAAAGAGGGGTGGATAGGAAAGGGGGCAGGTGAGAGTCAAAGCATACAATAACGAGTAAGAAGGCAGGTGGAATTATACAGCTCCAAGGCTGCAGGAGCAGCTGACCCTGGCAGGTCAGTCTGGAGCGGGGGCCGCTGCATTCAAACCTGGGGGGGTGGGTGCTCTCAACGCCCACACTGTATTGACTGTTTGGCAGGAGACAGGTTGAGCTTAAGAGGCATTTGACCCTGAGAGCACACCCCCAACCCCATTTATTATTCAGAGGAGCCAGGCGGGGGCGGACTGGCCGTCGGGAAGTGCGGGAGTATCCCCGGTAGGCCGGTCTGATCGAACCTGCGTGGGCCGAGGTCCTCAACAGTTTTTATCTCTCTCTCTCTCCCGCACACACACACACACAACCGCCACTCTCTTGGATGATCGATCCAATATTGCAATATTTAAGGGGGGAGGAGGAGTGACCCCTCCCTAATTGAACTTGTCCAGCATTTTTGCAGAACGGGATTGGTCAATAGCCTAAGCAACGTTTCGTGTCTTACACAGGTTTTCCAAATAACTATTCTGAGTAGCCTCTTGGTGTCATAATAGAGAGAAAAATAAAAGGTGGTCTGGAGAAATTAAGAGAGAAATGGCAACGGTCTCTAGAGGCAGATGCTTCCAAGTGCAACAAGATAACAGACATGTTCCGTAAGCCTAGGATGGCTGCTGCCAATAGGGATCGCGAGGGAGGTGCTTCTTGTTCCCAAATCAGTCAGCCCGAAGATGATATGCCTGTGGCAGCTCGAGTACCTAAAACAGTGCCAGGGAGAACAGGTGCAGCAGGCAGCAGCATACACAGATAAAATAAATCACATTGAAATGTTCTTCATTATACTTTACATTAATTAAATAAGCTTACATCATGTTCTCAGGAGTATTTAAAACTATATGTTGGTTCTTACTGTATGAGTGAGATAGGCTTGTTATTTTAATCATTGGGAAAGTAGTAAGCCTAGCACGAAAAAATATTTTAGGCACATTTTTGAAGAATTCAGAAATTGACTATATGGGCTGCTTTGGCCCCAAGTTTGTAATTTTATGGTTAAACAACCTTAGCTTGAGGAACTTAGCGAATGCTTACTCAACTTTGATGATAGAGCCACTGTTGGAGCTCTAAACGCTGAGTTAACAAACCTAGAAATATACTGGGACAGACTAAATATGACATCTCTGGGTGGATACGGTGTCAGATCTAGTAGCATACCTGAAGACAGCGAAGAAGATGGAAATGGTGGACCCTGTGAGGAAGATCTGGAGGTGGTGAACATAAGTTGCAGTGCATGCAAAAACTGTGCTATCTGTTGCTATCTGATTCTATCTAGATACAACCTATTGACAGATGCCTACAGTGTCATTGGTTAGGCTTACAAATTCCTCCTCACTCTGTCTATCACTCAAGTGGCATGTGAAAGGAGTTTCTCTACTCTGAAGTTTTTAAAGAACAGACTGAGAAGCATTATGTCCCAAGACCACTTGGAAGGGTTCATGTTGATGGCTACAGAGAAAGAGATACTCCTGGCCCTTGACAGTGATGGGGTTATTGACAGGGTTGCAGAGAAAAGTGTACTGCTGCACTGCCTGCTGACTATGTAAGGTAGGACAGTCTTCTATGGTTTGAATTAGGAAATGGTGACTGTATTTTGAGTTATGACTCAATGCTAACTCAATTGAGTGAATGGTTTCTGAAATGGACAAATATGACAGAACTGACTATTGACAGACCTACAGGCTACACTAAGGGAGTACAGCAGCCATGCTATCATCTTGCTGTGTGTGTGTTCTATCCTTTTTGCTTTCTACATGGAAATTCACTACAAACACATTTAGATAGACATGGGTACAGTAGAGTGCAGGTTGTGGAGACGCAGGCAGGCCCCTCCTGCTGAGTGGGAAAACCAACATTTATCCTCAACGGTGGCACTGCCTTGATCAAGGCCAGCATGCCAGGCACACTGGACCCACTCAAATTTGCCTACCGCGCCAACAGATCCACGGAAGGTGCCATCTCCATCGCTATTCACACGGCCATAACACATCTGGACAAGAGGAACACCTATGTGAGAATGCTGTTCATTGACTACAGTTCAGCATTCAACACTGTTGTGCCCTCCAAGCTCAAAACCAAGCTCAGAGCCCTGGGTCTGGAAACCACCCTCTGCGACTGGATCCTGGACTTCCTGACGGGCAAACCACATACTGTGAGTATTGGCACCAACACCTCCTACACACTCAGCCTGGTCTCATAGACTAGACGTAACATAGTAAATGTACATCCGGGAAACTCAAAATAGTATGACATGTTACGTTTGGTGTGGTTACAAAAACGAAAGGAGGGTGGTTGGTTGGGGTGGATGGGTAGGCGTATAACGTGAACATCTAGCAACCCAAAGGTTGCGGTTTCAAATCTCATCACGGACATCACGGACAACATTAGCATTTTAGCTAATTAGCAACTTTGGAACTACTTGCTACTTTGCACCTACTTAGCAGGTTAGCTAACCATTCCCCTAACCCTAACCCTTTAAGCTAACCCTAACATTAACCCTTGAACGTAACTCCTAACCTTAACCCTAACCCCTAGCCTAGCTAACGTTAGTGTTAGCCACCTAGCTAACGTTAGTAACAATAAATTAGAATTCGTAACATATCATGTGCTTTGAAAATTCGTAACATTGTATGTTTTGCAAATTCATAACATATTGTACGAATTACAATTCGTAACAAATTGTAAGAATTGCATTTCGTAACATATCATACATTTTGTTTATTCGTAATATCATGCAAAAATGGATGATGGACATCCACAAATTAATACATACCACAGGAGGTTGGTAGCACCTTAATTGGGGAGAACGGGCTTGTGGTAATGGCTGTTGCGCAATCAGTGGAATGGTATCAAATACATCAAACATGGTTTCCAGGTGATTGAAGCCATTCCATTTAATAATGGCGGGGCTGCGGGCTCCTAACCAACTGTGCTATTTTGTTTGTTTTTTCGCATTGTTTGTAACTTATTTTGTACATAAAGTTAACTGCTACCATCTCTTATGACCGAAAAGAGATTCTGGACATCAGAACAACGTTTACTCACCTCGAACTGGATGAAGATTTTTTATTTCATGAGTCCGACGCGAAGGATATAGTGCTTCCCGGAGACCAGGCCCAAATCCCTGTCATTCGCATGAAGAAAATACGGAGATACAGGGGACAAAGGTCAGGGTGCCTTGTGAGGATTTGTAGGCGAGTGAGTAAATCACCACTACCATCGGTTCTATAGGCCAATGTGCAATCACTGGAATACAAACTGGATGATCTACAGTCGAGACTATCCTACCAACGGGACATTAAAAACTGTAATATCTTACGACGACACAGATAATATAGAGCTGGCTGGGTTTTCCGTGCATCGGCAGGACAGAGCAGCTACATCTGGTAAGACGAGGGGCGGGGTGTGTGTCTATTTGTCAATAATAGCTGGTGCGCGATGTCTAATATTAAAGAAGTCTCAAGGTATTGCTCGCCTGAGGTAGAGTACCACATGATAAGCTGTAGACCACACTATCTACCAAGAGAGTTCTCATCTACATTATTCGTAGCCATCTATTTACCACCACAAACCGATGCTGGCACTAAGACCGCACTCAACGAGCTGTATAAGGCCATAAGCAAACAAGAAAATGCTCATCCAGAACCAGCACTCCTAGTGGCCGGGGACTTTAATGCAGGCGAACTTAAATCTGTTTTATCTCATGTCACATGTGCAACCAGAGGAAAAAAAAACTCTAGACCACCTTTACTCCACACACAGAGATGCATACAAAGCTCTCCCTCGCCCTCCATTTGGCAAATCTGACCATATTGCTATCCTCCTGATTCCTGCTTACAGGCAAAAACTAAAGCAGGAAGTCCCAGTGACTCGCTCAATACGGAGAAATAGCGCTCTTTTGGCAGGCAGGGCACTCTCGCATCACCCCAGGTATCGAACACCCACACTCGTTCAGAGCCCTCTGCTCTGCTGCGCACTGTACCATACCCATCTACTTTCCCCATCAGATGGTAGTTCCCCAGTGTAAGGCGCTAGTCGATTCAGGCGCAGCTGGGAACTTTATGGGCATTCTCACACCGGCTAGGTGTTCCACTCCATATCAGTTTACTTGATAGTCGACCATTAGGGTCCGGGTTTGTTAAGGAGGTTACTGCACCAGTCACCATGATTACCCAGGAGACTCATTGTGAGCAGGTCACTTTTTATAGTCTCCTGCTTTCGCTGTAGTATTAGGTCTCCCTTGGTTAGCACTCCACAACCCCACCTTCTCATGGCCGCAGAGGTTTCTCAAGGGGTGGTCGCAAGAGTGTCAGGGTAGGTGTCTAGGTGTTTCCGTTGGTGCAACCACGGTGGAAAGTCCAGACAGTACCTCCACCGTGCGCATGCCCCCCGAATACCTCGATTTGGCGCACGCATTCTCTAAAACGCAGGCTACCAAGTTACCACCTCATCGGGCGGGGGATTGCGCGATAAACCTCCGGGTAGACGCTGTACCTCCCAGGAGTCATGTGTACCCCCTGTTGCAGGCTGAAACGGCGGCTATGGAAACATATGTCGCCGAGTCCCTGTTCCAGGGTTATATACATCCCTCCACTTCAACCGCCTCCTCGAGTTTCTTCTTTGTGAAGAAGAAAACGGTGGTCTGCGCCCTTGTATTGATTATCGACCACTGAACAAGGAGACGGTAAGATTTAGTTATCCTCTCCCCCTCATTCTGTCAGTGATCGAGTCAATGCATGGGGCGTGCTTCTTCACCAAATTAGATCTCAGGAGTGCGTACAACCTGGTGCGTGTTCGAGAGGGGGATGAGTGGAAGACAGCATTCAGCACAACCACGGGGCATTATGAATACCTGGTGATGCCCTACAGTTTGATGAATGCTCCATCTGTCTTCCAGTCCTTTGTGAACGAGGTGTTTCGGGACATACTTGGTCGCGGTGTAGTGGTCTACATCGATTACATTCTGGTGTATTCCGCTACGCGCGCCGAGCATGTGTCCCTGGTTCGCAAAGTGCTGGCCTGACTGTTGGAAAATGACCTTTATGCCAAGGCAGAGAAGTGTATGTTTTTCCAGCAGTCCGTCTCCTTCCTCGGATACCACATTACCACCTCAGGTGTGGGATGGAGGGGGATCGCATTTCAGCCGTGCGTAATTGGCCGACTCTCACCACGGTTAAGGAGGTGCAGCGCTTTCTGGGCTTCGGCAACTACTATCGGAGGTCCTTGGCTTTGGCAAGGTCGCAGCTCCCATTACATCTCTGTTGAAGGGTGGGCCGTCCTGGCTCCGCTGGTCTGCTGAGGCTGACCTGGCCTTCAGGAAACTGAGGGGTCTGTTCACCTCAGCCCCGGTACTGGCCACCCTGATTACATTTTACATTTTAGTCATTTAGCAGACGCTCTTATCCAGAGCGACTTACAGGAGCAATTAGGGTTAAGTGCCTTGCTCAAGGGCACATCGACAGACTTTTCACCTAGTCGGCTCGGGGATTAGAACCAGCGACCTTTCGGTTACTGGCACAACGCTCTTAACCACTAAGCTACCTGCCTCCCCGTTCGTAGTGGAGGTGGATGCATCCGAGGTAGGGATAGGCGCTGTCCTATCTCAACGCTCGGGCACGCCACCCAAGCTCCGCCCCTGTGCCTTCTTCTCTAAGAAGCTCAGCCCGGCGGAGCAGAACTACGACGTTGGTGATCGGGAGATGTTGGCTGTTGTCCGAGCTTTGACCGTGTGGAGGCATTGGCTCGAAGGGGCGAAACACCCTTTCCTCATCTGGACGGACCACCGTAACCTGAAGTACATCCGGGCAGCGAGGAGGCTGAATCCTCGCCAGGCCAGGTGGGCCCTATTCTTCACCCGGTTCGATTTTTCACTGTCATACATCCCGGGTACGAATAATGTGAAGGCAGACGCATTGTCACGGCTGTATGACCCAGAGGAGAGGCCCAGAGACAACACCCCCATACTTACGGCTTCCTACATTGTGGTGCCGGTAGTATGGGCGATGGACGCGGATATAGAGCAGGCATTACGCACAGATCCATCTCCACCTCAGTGTCCAGCTGGGCTGCGGTACGTGCCTGCTCTTATCCGTGATCGTCTGATCTACTGGGCACACACGTCACCCTCCACTGGTCACCCAGGTATTTGTCGTACAATGCGCTGCCTGACCGGAATGTACTGGTGGTCTACCTTGGCTAAGGACGTGAGGGTGTATGTCTCCTCCTGCTCGGTGTTCGCCCAGAGTAAGGCACCTAGTTACAACCTTTACCAATTCCACAATGACCATGGTCTCATCTAAGTGTTGATTTCCTGACTGATCTTCCCCTCTCCCAAGGTAACACCACCATCCTGGTCGTTGTGGACCGCTTTTCAAAGGCCTGCCGCCTCCTTCCTCTGCCCGGTCTCCCCACGGCCCTGCAAACTGCGGAGGCCCTGTCTACACACGTCTTCCGGCACTACGGGGTACCAGAGGATATAGTGTCTGACCGAGGTCCCCAGTTCACATCCAAAGTCTGTAAGGCATTCATGGAACGTCTGGGGGTCTCGGTCAGCCTGACCTCTGGGTTCCACCCCGAGTCTAATGGGCAGGTGGAACAGGTAAATCAGGATGTGGTTAGGTTCCTGCGGTCCTACTGCCAGGACCAGCCGGGGGAGTGGTCGGTGTTCTTGCCATGGGCAGAATATGCCCAGAACTCTCTCCGCCACTCCTCTACTAACCTATCTCACAGTGTGAGTTGAGTGTAGCTCCGTTGAGCTACCCATACCTTGTATTTCCGGGGCTATTGTTCCCCATGTGCCTGTATTTTGTTGACGCTATCCAGTGTAACGGTTTCCTACGGAATAAACTCTGTATTCGGTGATTTACCATCCTGCGCCTTACTCCTTCAAATCACACTCTCACAGACTGAGCCTGCATTTTCATAGACTGAATTGGTGTCTGTAAGGTACCAGGGACGAGATCTGTTATGAATAGTTGATAAGATCCTCGTCTTGGGGGCCAAACCCTGGTTTCCATACAATGAGATCAGTCTTCACAGCAGATACTGTCTGCTGTGAATTATTCATTTCTTTCATACAAATCGTAACCTTTTGCTATAAAATATATTTGTATTCTTTGTATGTCAGAGCTCTTCGCCAGCCTCAGCATTACAGAGCACTCACTCTATTCACGTGTGTGGGTGGTGTGACCTGCTGCCTTATTAATACGTTTTGAATAAAGTAATATCCGGATTGGTGATTGACCTTGTCTCTCCTCATTATTGATTAGAATTTCCACGACAGCATTCAACACCATACACCATAGTATCCACAAAGCTCATAACTAAGCTAAGGACACCGGGACTAAACATCTCCCGCTGCAACTGGATCCTGGACTTCCTGACAGGCTGCCCCCAGGTGGTAAGGGTAGGCAACAACACATCTGCCACGCTGTAGAGGATACAGCGGGGCCCTTCAAGGGTGCGTGCTTAGTCCACTCCTATACTCCCTGTTCACCCACGACTGCGTGGCCAAGCATGACTCCAACACCATCATTAAGTTTGCTGACGACACAACAGTGGTAGGCCTGATCACCGACAACGATGAGACAGCCTATAAGGAGGAGGTCAGAGACCTGGCAGTGTGGTGCCAGGACAACAACCTCTCCCTCAATGTGAGCAAAACAAAGGAGATGATTGTGGACTACAGGAAAATGAGGGCCTAACAGGCCCCCATTAACGTCGACGGGGCTGTAGTGGAGCGGATTGAGAGTTTCAAGTTCCTTGGTGTCCACATCACCAACAAACTATCATGGTCCAAACACACCAAGACAGTCGTGAAGAGGGAACGACAACACCTTTTCCCCCTCAGGAGACTGAAAAGATTTGGTATGGGTCCCCAGATCCTCAAAAAGTTATACAGCTGCACCATCGACAGCATCCTGACCGGTTGCATCACCGCCTGGTATGGCAACTGCTCTGCATTCAACCGTAAGGCGCTACAGAGGGTAGTGTGTACAGCCCAATACATCACTGGGGCCAAGCTTCCTGCCATCCAGGACCTATATACTAGGCGGTGTCAGAGGAAGGCCCAAAAAATTGTCAAAGTCTCCAGTCACCCAAGTCATAGACTGTTCTCTCTGCTACCACACGGCAAGCGGTACCAGAGCCCCAAGCCATAAGACTGCTGAACAATTAATCAAAAAGCCACCCGGACTATTTACATTGATCCCCGCCCCCCGCGGGGGGAAAAAAACGATTGAATCCATTTTAGAATAAGGCTGTAACAAAATGTGGAGAAATTCAAAGGGTCTGAATAGTTTCCGAATTCACTGTACATCAACAATCAGTTTCTCTTATTCAACGTTCTGACTCTAAAGCGTGACCACGAAGCCTATTTCTATACGTGCTCCTATTACGCACAACAAAGATGACAGAGACATAGGACACAGACACAGGGAACCCTGGCATAACCCGGGAAATATGAACAAATGAAACTATGCAGACATTGAATTAAATAAACATAACTTCTACCTCATGAGTCTTGCGAATATTCATATGCACAATAAACATAGTGCCGACTCAGAGCAGGGTAGGTAATGGTTGGCTATAAAAATTAAAATGTATCGTAGGCCTATCAAACATGAAACAAATATCTACGTGTTGCAATAAACAGTAAGATAATGGAATGATGAAACGCTAACAATTATCGTAGTATTAGATGGAATATAGATGTACCACATAGGGCCTATGAATTTAAAAGTGTGAAAGCAACAGCAAATATTTCAAAAATATAAAAAAAGCACCCTCCACAGTTGGGAGTTTGGAGAGCGAAAGTGAAGAACCGCGCCTATGGTGTGTATTCGCCACAGTAATTCATTTTAACAAGAAATTCCAAATGCAAGCTTCATAAATAAATTAGTAATGTCAAGCAATTGTTACATACCAAAAGACCAGTAGACCTATGCTAGTAATTGTTGCCCCATTGCTGGTGAGCTTGCAAAGTAAACAGTTAATATTCTTGATCACCAAACCATTTTTGGATCTGCATATTTATTTATTATGGCAATCCTCTCTCCCTACAATTTGACATTTGTGCTGCATCCGAACCTATGGCTGCAAATCAACAATCTGTTTGTTTGCTCACTCGACCTGTGTTGATTGACAGTTTGCTGGTCCAATCAGAGTGCCAAGTGTGCGTTTCACTAGCCAATCTGTTGCAATTTTTTTGCAAGGGCGATGCTGCAGATACTGTCTCTGCCTGCGTGTAGATTAATCCACGTAGATTCTGCCAGATAAGTTATTTTATTTTCTAAGTCATGTTATTTCTTATTGTTGTTGGACGATGTATACCATGTGTATCCCATACATATGACTAATAAAACTTGAAACTGAAAATTGGAATTGAAACAGGTAATTGCATATTTGCTGTGGATAAAGACATGCACACACACTCTCTCTCTTCTCTTTCTCTCTAAGCACATACAATCACACACAGACACAGATACAGTGAGGGAAAAAAGTATTTGATCCCCTGCTGATTTTGTACGTTTGCCCACTGACAGAGACAGAATAACATAATAATAATAATAAATCCAGAAAAACGCATGTCAAAAATGTTATAAATTGATTAGCATTTTAATGAGGGAAATAAGTATTTGACCCCTCTGCAAAACATGACTTAGCACTTGGTGGCAAAACCCTTGTTGGCAATCACAGAGGTCAGACGTTTCTTGTAGTTGGCCACCAGGTTTGCACACATCTCAGGAGGGATTTTGTTCCACTCCTCTTTGCAGATCATTTCCAAGTCATTAAGGTTTCGAGGCTGACGTTTGGCAACTCGAACCTTCAGCTCCCGCCACAGATTTTCTATGGGATTAAGGTCTGGAGACTGGCTAGGCCACTCCAGGACCTTAATGTTCCTCTTCTTGAGCCACTCCTTTGTTGCCTTGGATGTGTGTTTTGGGTCATTGTCATGCTGGAATACCCATCCACGACCCAATTTCAATGCCCTGGCTGAGGGAAGGAGGTTCTCACCCACGATTTGACGGTACATGGCCCCGTCCATCGTCCCTTTGATGCGGTGAAGTTGTCCTGTCCCCTTAGCAGAAAAACACCCCCAAAGCATAATGTTTCCACCTCCATGTTTGACGTGGGGATGTTGTTCTTGGGGTCATAGGCAGCATTCCTCCTCCTCCAAACAAGACGAGTTGAGTTGATGCCAAAGAGCTCGATTTTGGTCTCATCTGACCACAACACTTTCACCCAGTTCTCCTCTGAATCATTCAGATGTTCATTGGCAAACTTCAGACGGCCCCTTTATATGTGCTTTCTTGAGCAGGGGGACCTTGCGGGCGCTACATGACTTCAGTCCTTCACGGCGTGGTGTGTTACCAATTGTTTTCTTGGTGACTATGGTCCCAGCTGCCTTGAGATCATTGACAAGATCCTCCCGTGTAGTTCTGGGCTAATTCCTCACCGTTCTCATGATCATTGCAACTCCACGTGGTGAGATCTTGCATAGAGCCCCAGGCCGAGGGAGATTGACAGTTCTTTTGTGTTTCATCCCTTTGCGAATAATCGCACCAACTGTTGTCACCTTCTCACCAAGCTGCTTGGCGATGGTCTTGTAGCCTATTCCAGCCTTGTGTAGGTCTACAAACTGGTGGAGAGTTTGGAATCTGATTGATTGATTGCTTCTGTGGACAGGTGTCTTTTATATAGGTAACAAACTGAGATTAGGATCATTCCTTTAAGAGTGTGCTCCTAATCTCAGCTCGTTACCTGTATAAAAGACACCTGGGAGCCAGACATCTTTCTGATTGAGAGGGGGTCAAATACTTATTTCCCTCATTAAAATGCAAATCAATTTATAACATTTTTGACATGCGTGTTTCTGGATTTTTTTGTTGTTATTCTGTCTCTCACTGTTCAAATAAACCTATCATTAAAATTATAGACTGATCTTTTCTTTGTCAGTGGGCAAACGTACAAAATCAGCAGGGGATCAAATACTTTTTTCCGTCACTGTATACACACACACACACACACAAAGATTTATGAGGCACACGTACAGGAATTGTCATGTCATTGCTGTATTTGCAATTGGAAATCATGGAGGAAGTTGTGGAGGGTTTTATGGCATTCTGAACACCTTCCGTCCCCACATCTTGTGTGTGTGGTATTTTCTATTCTTAGGCAGTTCCATTTCACCTACCTTTTTTTTATTCATGCCCAATGTGTCACTCAACATTTCAGTTCAATTTCAGTTCAAATAATACTTGAACACATATTGATATATTCCTCCTCCTAACATTATAATACAACCTCACTCCATTCCAACACACCCAGAATCTGCACCACTAATACTCCCTTCAGTCAGAATCGTCACCTGACCTTACCTGTTAGGCTATTCCTCTCCCATCCAAACAAACCTAGTGATCCCATCCTCACCTAGTAGATAGATATCCACATTCCCAGCTGATGCACGCACACATATTACAATTTCAGAGCCTGTGAATTAATGTTTAATTCTGGAAGTGTGAGGCAGGGGCGACAATATGTTCCTTGTCACCCCTCTGGGTGAGTTGGTAGGCGTGCTGCTCAGTGCAGCTTGACTCAAGCCTGCTCACCCGCCTCAGGGAGGGGGAGGAGAGGGGGATAAGGAGAGGAGGGAGGCAGAACTGTCTCACAGAGGAATCCTTCCCGTTTAGGATTCCTGGAACATTGCTTAGTTATATCCCAAGGAAATGGCTCCCAAATGTCTCCTTGCCTACTTTTCTATAAGTGTTCCGATATGTTTATAAAAAGGAACAAGGAACATTTTTGAAATGTTCCAGTCAAGAACAGAGGGGGGTCCTCCTGCTGAAAATATAGTATTCCTTAGGACTGTATATCGGGAGGATGTTACAGTATCTCAGCTGAGATTTATATTATTCCCTGGTGCACTGATTATGTACTCAGAGAGACTGATTAAGGTTGCATACACACAGAACATTAACTGTTTCTAGGGTTGCAAAGGGAGGTATATTACTGGAAAATGTATAAGTTTACCAGTAAATTACCAGAATTTTGGTATCTCACGGAATATATGGAATATTATCAGATTGCATCTAGTGGCTATTTTGGGTACATCAGATTATCACAGGCGTTTATAATTATCTCTGGCCCTATTTGTGGCCTTATGACATGTAATATATATATATATATATATATACAGTGGGGAAAAAAGTATTTAGTCAGCCACCAATTGTGCATGTTCTCCCACTTAAAAAGATGAGAGAGGCCTGTAATTTTCATCATATGTACACGTCAACTATGACAGACAAATTTAGATTTTTTTTCTCCAGAAAATCACATTGTAGGATTTTAAATGAATTTATTTGCAAATTATGGTGGAAATAAGTATTTGGTCACCTACAAACAAGCAAGATTTCTGGCTCTCACAGACCTGTAACTTCTTCTTTAAGAGGCTCCTCTGTCCTCCACTCGTTATCTGTATTAATGGCACCTGTTTGAACTTGTTATCAGTATAAAATACACCTGTCCACAACCTCAAACAGTCACACTCCAAACTCCACTATGGCCAAGAACAAAGAGCTGTCAAAGGACACCAGAAACAAAATTGTAGACCTGCACCAGGCTGGGAAGACTGAATCTGCAATAGGTAAGCAGCTTGGTTTGAAGAAATCAACTGTGGGAGCAATTATTAGGAAATGGAAGACATACAAGACCACTGATAATCTCCCTCGATCTGGGGCTCCACGCAAGATCTCACCCCGTGGGGTCAAAATGATCACAAGAACGGTGAGCAAAAATCCCAGAACCACACGGGGGGACCTAGTGAATGACCTGCAGAGAGCTGGGACCAAAGTAACAAAGCCTACCATCAGTAACACACTACGCTGCCAGGGACTCAAATCCTGCAGTGCCAGACGTGTCCCCCTGCTTAAGCCAGTACATGTCCAGGCCCGTCTGAAGTTTGCTAGAGTGCATTTGGATGATCCAGAAGAGGATTGGGAGAATGTCATATGGTCAGATGAAACCAAAATATAACTTTTTGGTAAAAACTCAACTCGTCGTGTTTGGAGGACAAAGAATGCTGAGTTGCATCCAAAGAACACCATACCTACTGTGAAGCATGGGGGTGGAAACATCATGCTTTGGAGCTGTTTTTCTGCAAAGGGACCAGGACGACTGATCCGTGTAAAGGAAAGAATGGGGCCATGTATTGTGAGATTGAGTGAAAACCTCCTTCCATCAGCAAGGGCATTGAAGATGAAACGTGGCTGGGTCTTTCAGCATGACAATGATCCCAAACACACCGCCCGGGCAACGAAGGAGTGGCTTCGTAAGAAGCATTTCAAGGTCCTGGAGTGGCCTAGCCAGTCTCCAGATCTCAACCCCATAGAAAATCTTTGGAGGGAGTTGAAAGTCCGTGTTGCCCAGCGACAGCCCCAAAACATCACTGCTCTAGAGGAGATCTGCATGGAGGAATGAGCCAAAATACCAGCAACAGTGTGTGAAAACCTTGTGAAGACTTACAGAAAACGTTTGACCTGTGTCATTGCCAACAAAGGGTATATAACAAAGTATTGAGTATTTTTTTTTTAACCTTTATTTAACCAGGGAAGCCAGTTGAGAACAAGTTCTCATTTACAACTGCGACCTGGCCAAGATAAAGCAAAGCAGTGCGATAAAAACAACAACACAGAGTTACATATGGGGTAAAACAAAACATAAAGTCAAAAATACAACAAAATATATATACAGTGTGTGCAAATGTAGCAAGTTAGTGTAAGGCAATAAATAGGCTATAGTGCAAAAAATTTACAATTAGTATTAACACTGGAATGATAGATGTGCAAGAGATGATGTGCAAATAGAGATACTGGGGTACAAATGAGCAAAATAAATAACAATATAGGGATGAGGTAGTTGGGCGGGCTAATTTCAGATCGGCTGTGTACAGGTGCAGTGATCGGTAAGGTGCTCTGACAACTGATGCTTAAAGTTAGTGAGGGAGATAAGTGTCTCCAGCTTCAGAGATTTTTGCAATTTGTTCCAGTCATTGGCAGCAGAGAACTGGAAGGAATGGCGGCCAAAGGAGGTGTTGGCTTTGGGTATGACCAGTGAGATATACCTGCTGGAGCGCATACTACGGGTGGGTGTTGCTATGGTGACCAATGAGCTAAGATAAGGCGGGGATTTGCCTAGCAGTGATTTATAGATGGCCTGGAGCCAGTGGGTTTGGCGACGAATATGTAGTGAGGACCAGCCAACAAGAGCGTACAGGTCACAGTGGTGGGTAGTATATGGGGCTTTGGAGACAAAACGGATGGCACTGTGATAGACTACATCCAATTTGCTGAGTAGAGTGTTGGAGGCTATATTGTAAATGACATCGCCGAAGTCAAGGATCGGTAGGATAGTCCGTTTTACGAGGGCATGTTTGGCAGCATGAGTGAAGGAGGCTTTGTTGCGAAATAGGAAACCGATTCTAGATTTAACTTTGGATTGGAGATTCTTAATGTGAGTCTGGAAGGAGAGTTTACAGTCTAACCAGACACCTAGGTATTTGTAGTTGTCCACATACTCTAGGTCAGACCCGCCGAGAGTAGTGATTCTAGTCAGGTGGGCGGGTGCAAGCAGCGTTCGGTTGAAGAGCATGCACTTAGTTTTACTAGTGTTGAAGAGCAGTTGGAGGCTACTGAAGGAGTGTTGTATGGCATTGAAGCTCGTTTGGAGGTTTGTTAACACAGTGTCCAATGAAGGACCAGATGTATACAAAATGGTGTCGTCCGCATAGAGGTGGATCCGAGCGTCACCAGCAGCAAGAGCGACATCATTGATATACACAGAGAATAGAGTCGGCCCAAGAATTGAACCCTGTGGCACCCCCATAGAGACAGCCAGAGGTCCAAACAACAGGCCCTCCGTGGCTGAGGTGCACCCATGACCAGCTCAGAAACCGGATTGTATAGCGGAGAAGGTACGGTGGGATTCGAAATGGTCGGTGATCTGTTTGTGAGATATACCTGCTGGAGCGCATACTACGGGTGGGTGTTGCTATGGTGACCAATGAGCTAAGATAAGGCGGGGATTTGCCTAGCAGTGATTTATAGATGGCCTGGAGCCAGTGGGTTTGGCGACGAATATGTAGTGAGGACCAGCCAACAAGAGCGTACACGTCACAGTGGTGGGTAGTATATGGGGCTTTGGAGACAAAACGGATGGCACTGTGATAGACTACATCCAATTTGCTGAGTAGAGTGTTGGAGGCTATATTGTAAATGACATCGCCGAAGTCAAGGATTGGTAGGATAGTCCGTTTTACGAGGGCATGTTTGGCAGCATGAGTGAAGGAGGCTTTGTTGCGAAATAGGAAACCGATTCTAGATTTAACTTTGGATTGGAGATTCTTAATGTGAGTCTGGAAGGAGAGTTTACAGTCTAACCAGACACCTAGGTATTTGTAGTTGTCCACATACTCTAGGTCAGACCCGTCGAGAGTAGTGATTCTAGTCGGGTGGGTGGGTGCAAGCAGCGTTCGGTTGAAGAGCATGCATTTAGTTTTACTAGTGTTTAAGAGCAGTTGGAGGCTACTGAAGGAGTGTTGTATGGCATTGAAGCTCGTTTGGAGGTTTGTTAACACAGTGTCCAATGAAGGGCCAGATGTATACAAAATGGTGTCGTCTGCGTAGAGGTGGATCTGAGAGTCACCAGCAGCAAGAGCGACATCATTGATATACACAGAGAAAAGAGTCGGCCCAATAATTGAACCCTGTGGCACCCCCATAGAGACTGCCATAGGTCCAGACAACAGGCCCTCCGATTTGACACATTGAACTCTATCTGAGAAGTAGTTGGTGAACCAGGCGAGGCAGTCATTTGAGAAACCAAGGCTATTTAGTCTGCCAATAAGAATGCGGTGGTTGACAGAGTCGAAAGCCTTGGCCAGATCGATGAAGACGGCTGCACAGTACTGTCTATTATCGATCGCGGTTATAATATCGTTTAGGACCTTGAGCATGGCTGAGGTGCACCCATGACCAGCTCGGAAACCGGATTGCATAGCGGAGAAGGTATGGTGGGATTCGAAATGGTCTGTGATCTGTTTGTTAATTTGGCTTTCAAAAACTTTCGAAAGGCAGGGCAGGATGGATATGGGTCTGTAACAGTTTGGATCTAGAGTGTCACCCCCTTTGAAGAGGGGGATGACCGTGGCAGCTTTCCAATCTCTGGGGATCTCAGACGTTACGAAAGAGAGGTTGAACAGGCTAGTAATAGGGGTTGCGACAATTTCGGCGGCTAGTTTTAGAAAGAAAGGGTTCAGATTGTCTAGCCCAGATTATTTGTAGGGGTCCAGATTTTGCAGCTCTTTCAGAACATCAGCTATCTGGATTTGTGTGAAGGAGAAGCGGGGGGGGGCATGGGCAAGTTGCAGTGGAGGGTGCAGAGCTGGTTGCCGGGGTAGTGGTAGCCAGGTGGAAAGCATGGCCAGCCGTAGCAAAATGCTTGTTGAAATTCTCGATTATTGTAGATTTATCGGTGGTGATAGTGTTTCCTAGCCTCAGTGCAGTGGGCAGCTGGGAGGAAGTGCTCTTATTCTCCATGGACTTTACAGTGTCCCAAAACTTTTTGGAGTTAGTGCTACAGGATGCAAATTTCTGTTTGAAAAAGTTAGCCTTTGCTTTCCTAACTGCTTGTGTATATTGGTTCCTAACTTCCCTGAAAAGTTGCATATCGCGGGGGCTATTTGATGCTAATGCAGTACGCCACAGGATGTTTTTGTGCTGGTCAAGGGCAGTCAAGTCTGAGGAGAACCAGGGGCTATATCTGTTCTTAGTTCTGTATTTTTTGAATGGGGCATGTTTATTTAAGATTGAGAGGAAATTACTTTTAAAGAACAACCAGGCATCCTCTACTGACGGAACGAGATCTATATCCATCCAGGATACCTGGGCCAGGTCAATTAGGAAGGCCTGCTCGCTGAAATGTTTTAGGGAGCATTTGACAGTGATGAGGGGTGGTTGTTTGACCGCGGACCCGTTACGGACGCAGGCAATAAGGCAGTGATCGCTGAGATCCTGGTTGAAGACAGCGGAGGTGTATTTAGAGGGTAAGTTAGTCAGGATGATATCTATGAGGGTACCCATGTTTACGCATTTAGGGTTGTACCTGGTAGGTTCGTTGATAATTTGTGTGAGATTGAGGGCATCTAGTTTAGATTGTAGGATGGCCGGGGTGTTAAGCATATCCCAATTTAGGTCACCAAGCAGTACGAACTCTGAGGATAGATGGGGGGCAATCAATTCACATATGGTGTCCAGGTCACAGCTGGGGGCTGAGGGGGGTCTGTAGCAAGCGGCAACAGTGAGAGATTTATTTCTGGAAAGGTGGATTTTTAGAAGTAGAAGCTCAAACTGTTTGGGCACAGACCTGGATAGTATGATAGAGCTCTGCAGGCTATCTCTACAGTAGATTGCAACTCCACCCCCTTTGGCAGTTCTATCTAGACGGAAAATGTTATAGTTGGGGATGGAAATTTCAGAATTTTTGGTGGCCTTCCTAAGCCAGGATTCAGACACTGCTAGAACATCAGGGTTGGCGGAGTGTGCTAACGCAGTGAATAACTCAAACTTAGGAAGGAGGCTTCTGATATTTACGTGCAGAAAACCAAGGCTTTTACGGTTACAGAAGTCAACAAATGATAGCTCCTGGGGAGTAGGAGTGATACTGGGGGCTGAAGGGCCTGGGTTAGCCTCTACATCACCAGAGGAACAGGGGAGGAGTAGAATAAGGATACGACTAAAGGCTTTAAGAACTGGTCTTCTAGTGCGTTGGGTACAGAGAATAAAGGGGGCAGATTTCCGGGCGTTGTAGAAAAGATTCAGGGCATTATGTACAGAAAAGGATATGGAAGGATATGAGTACAGTGGAGGTAAACCTAAGCGTTGGGTAACAATGAAAGAGATAGCATCACTGGAGGCACCGATTGAGCCGGTCTCGGGATGGAACAAAGGAACTATTTGAGGCAGTTTGAGAGGGACTTGGGGTTCTACAGTGAAATTGTATAATAAGAACTAACCCAAACAGCAATAGGCAAGGCATATTGACATGGGAGAGAGGCATAAAGCAATCACAGGTGTTATTAGAGAGAGCTAAGACAACAACTGGTAATAGCGATAAAGTTTGGGCTGAGGCTAAACAGAATAAACAGGACAGGGTACCGTGTAAGGAACAGTCCAGCAGGCATCAGCTGTGCAGCTGTGTGATCATAAGGTCCAGTGAACAGCAATATGTGAGTCCGAGAGCAGTTCAAATTGGTGCTTCAGCACAGCTAGCAGGAAGCACAGTTGTAGTTTGCGTGTGCTAGCGGGCCGGGGCTAGCAGATGGATCTTCGTGGTCGTCGCAACGGGAAGCCTGTTGAAACCACATCAGACGATTTCGTCGGCAAACCAGTCATGTTGGATCGGCGGGGCTCAGTGTCAACACTAGGAGGTCCCGTCCGGGTGACAGAGAGGTAGATGGCCGGGAGATGGGCCTGAGGCTAGCTCAAGGCTAACTGGTGCTTGCTATGGGGCAATGATAATTAGCCAACAACAGGTTGCAGCTAGCTGGTTGCGGTGATCCGGCGCTAGGGTCCAGTGATTCCGGCAGAAAGTCCGATATGCTCTGACCTGTGTCATTGCCAACAAAGGGTATATAACAAAGTGTTGAGAAACTTTTGTTATTGACCAAATACTTATTTTCCACCATAATTTGCAAATAAATTCATTAAAAATCCTACAATTTTTTTTTCTCATTTTGTCTGTCATAGTTGACGTGTACCTATGATGAAAATTACAGGCCTCTCTCATCTTTTTAAGTGGGAGAACTTGCACAATTGGTGGCTGACTAAATACTTTTTTTCCCCACTGTATATATATATATTTAAATGAAATAAGATTATTTTAAAATAAAAATAGAATGATAAAGCTATAAAACATTATCCTAATATAAACCATCAATTTAGGGAATATCATTGGTGTTTAATATGAGGGTTTCAGCATGTTGGACAAAGATGGATTTTAACTGTTGAGGATTAGCAAAGACTGAAAGGCATGGCTTTTGAGATGTGAAACAGTACTGCCGTACATATTTGAGATCAAATTAGGATTTCTTGAATTTAGTAATTACTCTCTCACCGTTTTCCCTCTGTGATAGCCTCAACATGTGAGTGGAGTTGTGACTGTCCAAATAGTGTAGAAAAACATAAATGAAAGGGAGAAGAGTTTTGAAATTCAAATGTTATCCTTTGAGTCCATCTATAGACTACATCAGTGAGTTGAAGCTACCAGATTGACAAAAGAGAGAGACAGAGTAAGAGAGAAAATTAGAACGTGAGAGAGAAGAACCAGACTTTGAGAGATTAAAAAGGACTGTTGACGTGTCATCATCACAATCAAATGTCTGGTTCATCCCTGGCCTTTGAGAGTCTGTGATGATGACCATGCCACGTGGAACAATCGAGCGGCTGCCACTTGCCTTGTGGAAAATATGGATCAGCTCCAGATTAAAGAGATGAGTGGCTTAAACCTGCTCTTTGTACTCCACTCTCTTAGAGACAGAGACACCCCCCCTCACACACCCCTGTGTTTATCCCAGGTGTTCATTGTACACAGGCCCCGTCTGGCCCCCACCTGCTTCTCCCTTCTGTTCACCTGGAACAGAACCCCCTCTAAACACACTTTTATTCACCTAGAGGGGTCTTTGTATGAAAGATACCTCTCTTAGTACCTGGAATAGCATTTTTAATTAGTAGTCTTTAATGTTTTTATGTTGTGTTCATCAGTTTTCCTCAGCCAATGCTGGCTTCCAAACAAAGAAAGCCATTGGAGCCAAATACATTGTTTCCCACTGAAGTTGAACCAAAGCTTTTGATGACTTCCTGTCTTTTAATCCATGACACGGTTTAAATGTGTCCCACTAGATATCTTCCCCAGCCTTAAATCTGTTTTGATTTGACCTTAAGACAGCATTTACAGTATCACACCAAAATCCTCCCCCAAGCACCTCTGATAGACAGCAGATTTAGATGAAGAATAGTTATGTTAGGGTATGTGCTTGGTAAGTGATATTGTATGCTTTAAGAGGATTATATAGATGAAGTTCTCTATCCATCTGCATGGTAAACCCTTTAACATTAAGGCTACTGTGCTAAATATAGCATCTTAAGACCGCTGGCTTGCTGCTTTGTCCCACTTCTGAGTGATAAAATTAAGGACACAATCTGTGAGATGTTTTATTTATTTTCCTTTACTTCCAGTGTGAACAATGGCAGTGGCGATGTGATTTACAGACATGGCTGTCAGATTAGCAGCGGCTCCAGCTGCAGTGGGGGGACGAGGCGTAATGAATACACTGTTCCTCACACTGCCTTTTGTCATGAGCTGCGAGCTACAGTCTGGAGGCCAAGGCAATGGTTTGTTTATCTCTCTCTCGCTCTCTCTCTCTTTGCGCTAATAAAGAAGCAGACATCCATCCCTCAGCCCTGGGCCCTTCTCCTCCGCCTTCACTCCTCCTTCTCCTCCTCCATTCCCCCATCTCTAGCTTTCAGTTCAATTAATCCAGGGTGTTGTCATAATGATCCTGGGAGAAGTTACTGCAGATGAGTGAAATTACACTTCACACAGCTCTCCCATTTAGAGTTGCTGAGGACCCCCAGACCTCCCTCTTCCTCTCCATCGCTCCCTTTCCCTCTGTCTATCTCTCCCACCCTCCATCCTCTCAGGCTGGCTGTCACACATCTCCGCAGGTCAGGAGGCACATGATTTAATTAGGTTCCCTGTTGCCATCGTGCTTATTGCTGTTGTCAGGGTCTGTTGTTGTTATTTTAACTGGAGCTGTAAATTAATAGCGGGTGAACAATTACACACCCACTCACACAGATGCACGCACGCCACACAGACACACATACACACATATTAATCATTGTTGCCTCAACAACAAACAGTAATGGTGTGAGGAATTGCTGTAACATTTGACTGAGATGTTTTCCATTCTACTTATATAAAGACCACTCCTACTGATGCACTACATGTTGCTAGGCAAGTGAGACTGTGTGAGAGTAACAGCCGTGGACAGAGACATACAGAGGCCTCAGCTGTCCGTTCAGCACCACCAGAGGTTTGGACGAGTCAGAACCCTGGACAATGCTGCAGCAGCAGCCAAAGTACACACCTGGATCTAGTCTCCTTAACCACCAGCTGTAGACAGAAGACCTTGTAAATACCCTGGGGGCAGGAGAAAGTCACATCTCCAAAGCAGCAGAGACAAGTTTGGAGCCGCACCAATGGCTATTGAATATTACACAATGGGTGGTTGCTGCATAAACTAGCTATTGTGATTCAGGTTGATGGTGATCTTAATGTGTAAACTGTAATGGTATGAAAAGGAGTGAATGCTATTGTATAGTGTATGTATTGCCAGTACAAGGACCTAAGACTGGGACAGAGGGTGAAAGAGTTGTCTATGGCACACACAGTTAAGCCTGAGCAGACACATCTTCTACCATAAAGCATTTGCTGCCAAATTTCAACAGGTGACAAGGAAATTAATGAAGTATTTTATTGTATTTCAGTTTTCTGCTGGACTCCTTTTGGAGTGAATAAAACGGTCAAAATAAATTCCATCCCACAACCGGAATAATTTATTTCCCTTTAAAGTGGCTGGTGATTTTCCATGTACTCTGTCTGTGGTTTTTATACAGGAGTATGGCCTGATATGGAGACGTCTGTGAAGCAGTCATTTGTGTCGATGTAATAATGGAGCAACTGAGTTATGGGTCTGGGGAACGCAGGATGGCATCTCCCATTACACACACTCCCAACCATCTGGGCCAAGTCCTACTAGGTAACCCTGAAGGAGTCACTGCTGTCAGTGTGTGTGACTTTGTGTGTGTGCTTGCGCGTGTGTATCATGTGAGCATGCATGGATGTTAATGTGTTACTTTGATAAAGTTCACACATTCACAAACGCACACACACAAACCATTTTGAGGCATGGATGAGCTTTTAAATAATGGTTTTGGAGAGAATGTGATTAAGTCTCATATTGGAGTGCCCATGGCCAAATAAAACATTGTGAGACCGCTTGAATTAGTCTCCAATAAAGTGAGAATTGATCCATGCCTCTTATTAACCTCCTGCTCTGAGAGAAAGAATCCAGGAGTATTTATACTACAGCTTCATTTATATACTTTTTTGGTAATCTAATAGAGGCAACCAAATGGTAGGCTTTTCACAGTGCTGTATCTGTACTGCTAAAATTACAAGTAGCGAAGTTTGTTGCAATGTACTACTTATATTGTCAGTTTTGTTAAATATCTGTTGGCATTCTATAGTTAATTCTTCCCATGTCAACCGACCAGTGGTGTAATTACAATGCTTAAAGTTTCTGGAGTGTTAGCCTATTCGTTGTGATAAAGTTGTCACGGTCGTTGAAGAACGGGTCAGACCAAGGCGCAGCGTGAAATGCATACATGTTTATTAAATATACAAAAACAACGAAACATGACGTCGGCAGGCTAATCACTAACAAGCCAAACTCACCGAGCACAAACAAGATCCCACAACCCAGGCAGGAAAACTGGCTGCCTAAGTATGATCCCCAATCAGAGACAACGAGCGACAGCCGTCTCTGATTGGGAATCACACCCGGCCAAACATAGAAATACAACACCTAGAAAGTAAACATAGATCTCCACACCCTGACTCAACATACAAGAGTTCCATACGTCAGGGCGTGACAGTACCCCCAAAGGTGCGGACTCCGACCGCACAAACCTGACATAACAGGGTAGGGTCCGGGTGGGCATTCCGCCTCGGAGGCGGATGGAGAGGGGCTGACGTCTGGGTCTGGACTGGAGCCGCTGACCGGAGCTGAACTGGACCCCTTGTGGAGCTGACTGCTCTGGCTCCGGAGTGGAGACGCTGACCGGAGCTGGACTAGGCACCGGTGGAGCGGACTGCTTTAGCTCCGGAGTGGAAACGTTGACCGGAGCTGGACTGAGCACCGGTGGAGCGGACTGCTCTGGCTCCGGAGTGGAGCTGCTGACCGGAGCTGGACTAGGGACCGGTGGAGCGGACTGCTCTGGCTCTGGAGTGGAGCTACTGACCGGAGCTGGACTGGGCACCGGTGGAGCGGACTGCTCTGGCTCCGGAGTGGAGCAGCTGACCGGTGCTGGACCAGGCACCGGTGGAACGGGCACGGGCCGTGCCGGATTGGGAACACGCACCACTGGCTTGGTGCGAGGAGCAGGCACGGGCCGGGCTGGACTGGGAACACGCACCACAGGTCTGGTGCGAGGAGCAGGAACAGGCCGGACCGGACTGGGGACACGCACCACTGGCTTGGTGCGGGGAGCAGGTACGGGGCGTACCGGGCTGGCGACACGCACCACTGGTTTGGTGCGAGGAGCAGGGACGGGCCGTACTGGACTGGAGACACGCACCACTGGTTTGGTGCGGGGAGCAGGCACAAGGCATACCGGACTGGGAACCGGCGCTGGAGGTCTACGACTGTACCCGTCCTTTACACTCCGCGCCCAGTCCTCCTCCAGTGAGGACTCCTCCTTGAGCCCCCACGAGTGCAGTGGTCGGGGCTCTTCTCTGTCGATCCCCAACCACCCTTTTAGCCCCCTCCCAAAAGGTTTCTTGGGGCTGTCTCTCCTTCTCCACCCTGATCCCTTTCAGGGCCTCCATCTGCTTGGCCAGATCCTCTCTTATCTCCCTCCAAGTCCATAATCTCTGCTCCTCCTGGGCACGCTGCTTGGTCCATTGGTGGTGGGATCTTCTGTCACGTCGTTGAAGAACGAGTCAAACCAAGGCGCAGCGTGAAATGCATACATGTTTATTAAACTGAATAAACATACAAAAGCAACAAACCTTGACGTCGGCAGGCTAATCACTAACAAGCCAAACTCACCGAGCACAAACAAGATCCCACAACCCAGGCAGGAAAACTGGCTGCCTAAGTATGATCCCCAATCAGAGACAACGAGCGACAGCCGTCTCTGATTGGGAATCACACCCGGCCAAACATAGAAATACAACACCTAGAAAGTAAACATAGATCTCCACACCCTGACTCAACATACAAGAGTTCCATACGTCAGGGCGTGACAAAAGTCAATGCCACTTAATAGGGACATTAAACTGATTTAGAGACAGACAATCAATATGATACCTGATTCCACTTTTTGTTTTGTTTTCAGTACAGGTTGTAATTTGTGTTACGGAAATAATTCTAGAAGTTTTATCGAAAGTTCTTTCATGTGTGTTGAGGCGTTCAATGGCAAGTGGGAGTATCTATTCTAGAAACAAATGTAATAGCCATGGATGTCACAGAGTAGCTTTTGAGTTAACCCCTTCAAAAGCAGTGGGAAGAAGTTAAACCCTTTGACAAATGTTCATGTTTATTCCATTTGCAAAGATGTTTCTTTTGGCATAAAATCACACAAAAAAAATGGCTTGCACAAGAACAGATGATGAATATAAATTATGTACAGAAGTAATTAGAAAATTACATGTTTCTTGAATGGTAGAGTAACCAGTCTTTTGCGTGTTTGTTTTACTATCCTTGTGGGGGCCAAACAATAGATTCTCATTCAAAATCCTATTTTCCCAAAACCTAACCCTAACCTTAACCCTAACCTTAAACCCTAACCCTAAACCTAACCCATAAACCTCAAATAGCAGTTTTCCTTGTGGGGACCGGCAAAATGTCCCCACTTGTCTGAATGTTCCTTGTTTTACTATCCTTGTGAAGACTTCTGGTCCCCACAAGGATAGTAAAACCAAACACACACACACCCATACACACACAAATGAAAGCAGGCACACAGAGTTTGGATTCAATATCTGGGTCATGTCATGCCTAAAGCGAAGTAAGAAAGACTCATTTTTATAATACTTTCTTGTAGCTTTAGAAAGAGAAGCTGAAGATAATGGACCACACATCTTACATAATACACAGATTCTAAATCACACATATCAGACAGGAGCATGACCTGATGGAATCTTGTCATTCTCAGGGGATCTCAGAAGGATATCCTTCTTTTTTTCTTCATTGCCATCCGGTTTTTTAGCATATGGCTGTTAGGTGACTAGAGTTTTTTAAATATATACATACATTACAATATGCACGCTACACACAATCTGTGGAGTGCATCTAAAAAAAAAATCTATCACTTCTTATATTCATCATTTCCTTCCACCACTCTACCTCCTTCCCTAGCAGAGGCTGCTTGCTCTTTGGAGTTTGTTGATCTGGACACGCTCTGCATTTCTGATCGTGTTTCAAAGGTGGCGATTGAAGCGCTGATTCTCATGCACCCAAACTTGACTGATGCTGTATAATTGAACTGAGGATCTGTCGTTAGTGACTGATGAAAGACAACACTATCATCCACAGCTGGCCCTGCGTCTTTGATGTCACTTGTTTAATCTTTGTGTTGTCTCCCCAAAAACTATTTTAAAGCTAGAAATGCAGCACTGTCACAAGTGTAGAGAGGAGTAGGCAGGAGGCAGTCGCAGGTTTAGAACTACTGAATTTATTAAAGCGGGACGAAACCCACAGTGCAAAATATAAAGTACTCAGGAAATAGTAGGAGAGATTCCTCTCAGGAAAACAAGCAACATATACAATGACAAATGACAGAGGGAGTATATATACTGTGATAGAGTGGGGATTGGAACCTGGTGTGTGTAATGATGGCGAGACAAGTCCGGGGTTGATGAGTGAAGGGCGTTTGCCAGCAGCAGATTCGGCAGCAGCTAGAAGGCCGGCGACGCCAAACGCCTGAGCTGGACAGGAGGGGGTGCCAAAGCGAAGGCTAATAAAATACCAAATACCAAATACCAAATACCGGGTCCAGCACTAGCCAAGGGACCAGCTGCCACCGGCCTGTGGAGAGATACATGAAATGAGGGTGAGATACGGTAATTGACAGGGAGCTGTAATCTGTACGTCACCTCATTGATTCTCCTCAGGACTTTGAACGGCCCCACAAACCGCAGGCTCAGCTTCCGGCAGTGCAGGTGGAGGGCCAGGTCCTTCGTAGAAAGCCAGACCCTGTCACCGGGGTGAGAGACCGAAGCCACACTGCGGTGACGATCGGCCTGCACCTTCTGCAGAAACCAATCTTCCACCGCAGGAGCCTCGATCTGACTCCGGTGCCAGGGCCGGCTGATAGCCTAGAACACACTGAAAGGGTGTGAGGTTAGTGGAGGAGTGACGGGGGGAGTTTTGTGCGCATTCTGCCCAAAGCAGAAACGCAGCCCACTCCCCCGGCCGGTCCTGACAGTAACTACGAAAGTACCCCAGTTACCCCAGTTCCTGATTTACCCTTTCCACTTGCCCATTTGACTGGAGAAGGTACCCGGAGGTGAGGCTGACTGTGACCCCCAGTCGTTCCATGAAGGCCTTCCAGACACGGGAGGTGAACTGAGGACCACGGTCAGACACGATGTCCTCCGGGATCACGTAGTGCCGGAAAACGTGAGAGAAGAGAAACTCCGCGGTCTGCATGGCCGTAGGGAGACCAGGCAGAGGAATCAAACGACAGGCTTTGGAAAACTGGTCCACAGCGACCAGGACGGTGGTGTGCCCCTCCGAGGGGGGAAAGTCTGTGACAAAGTCCACAGAGAGATGGGACCAGGGTGGAGTTTGCTATAGGGGAGGTGTCTCGTGTCTTGCTCTGTGCGCAGGTGGAGCAGGGAGACGTAAACCTGGACGTCCCGGATCAAGGTGGGCCACCAGTACTTGGCGGAGAGACAGTCGATAGTACGGGCTATAACCGGGTGCCCCGACACAGGTGCTGTGTGTGCCCAGGCAAGGAGACGGTCCCACACATCAGAAGGCATGTAGATACGCCCCTCAGGACAGTGGGCAGGTGAGGGCTCCTGTCGCAGGTCTCGACGGATGTCCACGTCCACATTCCACACGACAGGAGCCACAATGTGGGACAGGGGAATAATGGGTGTCACTTCCCCCCTCTGATCCTCTGTGTCATACACCCGTGACAACGCATCGGCCTTAACGTTCTTAGATCCCGGCCGGTAGGAGAGGGTAAAGTCAAACCTGGTGAAGAATAGGGCCCACCTGGCCTGACGTGGGTTCTGCCTCGTCGCTGCTCGAATGTACTCTAGGTTCCGGTGGTCCGTCCAAACAAGGAAGGGGTGTTGAGAACCCTCCAGCCAGTGCCACCATGCCTTCATCGCCTTCTTGACGGCCAACAACTCACGATCCCCCACGTCGTAATTCCGCTCAGCGGGAGACTGCTTTTTTGAGTAGAAGGCACATGGATGGAGTTTAGGGGGCGATCCAGTTCGTTGGGAGAGAACAGCCCCTACTCCAACCTCGGAGGCGTCCACCTCCATTATGAAGGGCAGAGACGGATCAGGGTGAGCCGGAACCAGTGTGTTCGTAAACCGTTCCTTGAGCGCATGAAAGGCTTCATTGGCCTCCCCAGTCCATTGCAGCTGTCGAGGACCTCCATTCAGGAGGGAGGTGAGAGGGGCCACCACTGTGCTGAAACTCCTAATGAAGCGCCTGAAATAGTTGGCAAAACCTAGGAAGCGCTGCACCGCCTTGATGTTGGAGGGAACAGGCCACGACCGTACTGCACTGAACCTCTGTTCTTCCATCTCCACTCCCGCAGTGGATATCCGATAGCCCAGGAAGGAGACCGCCTGCTGGAAGAAAAGGCACTTCTCCGCCTTGGCGTACAGGTGATGCCCTATCATCGTCTCCAAAACGGACCTGACATGAGAGAGATGTTGCTTGAGTGTAGTGGAGTACACCAAGATGTCGTCTATTTATAGTCCTGTGTAGCTCAGTTGGCAGAGCATGGCATTTGCAACGCCAGGGTTGTGGGTTCGATTCCCACGGGGTGCCAGTATAAAAAAATTCACTCACTCTCTGGATAAGAGCGTCTGCTAAAATGTAAATGTAATGTACACCACTACAGAGCGACCCAACATGTCTCTAAACACCTCGTTAATGAAGGATTAGAACACCGAGGGGGTATTTGTCAGGCCGTAGGGCATTACCCTGTATTCATAGTGCCCGGTGCTGGTGCAGAAGGCGGTCTTCCATTCATCCTCCTCTCTGATGCGCACCAGGTTGTAGGCACTGCGTAAATCCAATTTGGTAAAGTACTTTGCACCGTGCATCTGTTCGATCACAGTGGGTATGAGAGGCAGGGGATAACTGAATTTAACCGTAGCCTTATTCAGTGTCCGGTAATCGATACAGGGGCGGAGACCTCAGTCCTTCTTCTTCACGAAAAAGAAGCTGGGAGAGGTGGACGGACAGAGGAATCCTTGGGCCAGCGCCTCCTGGATGTAGACCTCCATGGCTTCGGTCTCTGCATGTGAGAGAGGGTAGATGTACCCCGTGGGAGGGTAGAACCAGGCAGTAGGTCGATAGTGCAGTCCCAAGGGCAATGAGGGGGCAGGCACGTGGTACGAGTCTTCGAAAAAGCCACCTGTAGGTCCCGGTATTGCTCCGGAATAGGGACGTGGGTGGCTTGGTCCGGACTTTCCATGGAGGTGGCACCGAGAGACACCTCCCCTGACACTCCTGCGACCAACCCAACAACCTCCTCTCTGTCCACAACATACTGGGGTTATGCAACTGTAACCAGGGGAGACCTAAAACTACGGGGTGTGCAGGAGAGTCTAAGATGAGGAACGTGATGCGTTCATGGTGGTTGTGATCAACTGTGAGGGAAATGGGAATTGTGGTCTGGCTCATCAGTCCTGTTCCTAGGGGACGGATGTCTAGGGCATGGAGTGGGATAGGGGGTTGTAAAGGGACTAGAGGAATGCGTAATGATAAGGCCACTGACCGGTCAAGGAAATTGCCTGCAGCACCTGAGTCCACTAGGGCAGGACTCAGTGGGGGACCAGGATAGTCCGGGAGGTTGACAGGGGGAGGATGGGCTGGGTGGACAGAGAGGAGCAAAGCACGTCCACACCTACCTGGGAAGGTGCAGGAGTGCTCCTCGGCTTGTCGCTTCCTCGCCTGGTTCTCCTTCTGGGACAGGTGTTCCAGGGGTGGTCCTAATCCCCGCAGTAGGAGCAGAGACCCTGTTGATGGCGGCGTTGACATTCCTCTGGGGGAAGGTGCGTCGTGCTCACCTCCATGGGCTCAGTCTAGCTGGAGGTTCCTGGGAGAGACCCGAACCCCTAGGATGGGCGAAGACAGGCACACAGGAGATTATCCTCTCGGAGGCCGTCCCGGCATGACGTGCAAGGCGGAGGTCACACTGCAGGAGAAACCCCCTACAGTGAGCTGGGTGCCGTCAAACCGCTCCGGGAGGTGCAGTTGGACGTTGCTGATCGGACCGGGTGATGTAGATGGTGGTGGGATGGCTGGAACGACCGTGAGGAGCTGAGAAGGTGGAGGTGTAGCCTGCAGTTGGCGTACCGTCCGGATCACCTCGTCCATGGCAGTCCCGAGGTGCTCCAGGCACGAGTTGTCGGGATGTCCTGCTGCCTCCTGTTTGTCTTGGTCGGTCATTCTGTCACAAGTGTAGAGAGGAGGAGGCAGTCACAGGTTTAGAACTACTGTATTTATTAAAGCACCCTAGCTTAAAGCGGGACGAAACCCACAGTGCAAAATATAAAGTACTCAGGAAATAGCAGGAGCGATTCCTCTCAGGTAAACAAGCAACATATACAATGACCGACAAAGACAAATGACAGAGGGAGTATATATACAGTGATAGAGTCGGGATTGGAACCAGGTGTGTGTAATGATGACGAGACAAGTCCGGGGTTGATGAGTGAAGGGCGTTTGCCAGCAGCAGGTTCAGCAGCAGCTAGAAGGCCGGTGACGCCTAAAGCCTGAGCTGGACAGGAGAGGGAGCCAAAGCGAAGGCTGGTGTGACAAGCACTGATGAGGCAATACAAAGGTGTGTAATTAAACAACAACTAAGACCTGGAAAACGTGTTTTTAAGAACCGTGTTGTTGTTAAGTACCGTGTTGTTGTTAAGTACAGTGTTGTTGTTAAGTACTGTGTTGTTGTTAAGTACCGTGTTGTTGTTAAGTACCGTCAGAGGACAAGGTAAAACAAGTCTATGAAGAACCATTACAATGCTTTTCAAGTTCTAATGAATGAATGACTGGGAAAACTGATCACACAAGCTTTGAATTGCTGCTAGGTTTGGCTTGTTGAGCTGATAGCTTTGTAAAGAGGAATCTCATTGGAGAATATGAGGGCTGTCGTTAAGACATTGTTTCAGGGTTATCTAAAGAGATAATAAGAAAGAGTGAAGGCCACAGAGAGATAAAGAAGAGAAGGAGAGGTAGTGAATCCAGGATCATTGATGGGAGTACTATAAACACATTCCTATGGACAGAGCTTGAGTGACCTTACCCTCTACATGTCTTTAATAAGTGATACATAGAGAATTCAGCTTTAACAAGAGCAGCTCCATTGTTGAATCCTCCCCCAATCTGTCCTAATAGAGATGTTAGAGAGGGAAGCCATGGCCGGGGCCGGCGATTAAACGGTCATTTGCTGGGCGGTTAAATCCGGAGAGGTCGAGTGGAGCGGGAGTCTAATGTCCTCTGACAGCTGGAGATGCACTGGAGTTTCTTCATGATCTGTATTTAGACTGCTAATTCCAGTGCTGTTCCGTATACGTGACTGGGGTTGATGGTTGATGCTAAAACTCCCATACAAAGGAGGTATCTCATAGGGGAAACAGAGAGAGCAGACACAGGTGACACTGTCAGATGACCGTTCCTTTTGCTTATTCAGAGACTGAATACTGCTTTATTAATGGTCAAGGTGCATAAAGATGGAGGAATTCATCTATGATGTCAGAGTTCTTAAACTACAGCATACAACATAGTCCAATGTGCCAGTAAATCAGCACAATCAACTGTTTCATTTTTTCAAATTGCCACTGTCTTGGAGCTAGAATTGGGATCATGTATACTGTGCTAATGCCAATACAAAAAAAGAGTAACGGAGAGCAATCTACAATACGGCGAACTTAGCAAACGAGGCATTTGTGGTAAGTACATGGGGCCGCCATCTTTATGCACCTTCACTATTGTACAATGGTGAAAATAAACCTTTCTGTACAGTAGTGAATGCTCTATTCTGTTTAAGGTATAGGCGTATTGTTAATGATAATTACTTACCATTGTGTGTGTGTGTGTGTGTGTGTGTGTGTGTGTGTGTGTGTGTGTGACCAGCTCTAGAGGCAGATGAGACATCAATACTACAGCCACACCTCTTTATCACGTTTTCTGTCCTATCACTCTCATCTGAAGCATGCAGCGATACAATGACTGGCCACTGTTCCACCAGCTCTCTGCTGGCAAAACTCTGACTACACAGTAGACAAGACATTCATGGGGATGAGGGAGGAAAAGACAAGAGAGGGAAAAATGAGAGGTACCTAGCATATGGAAGCAGTTTGGCAAGCAGGAGGGATAGGTGGGAGAGAGGAACAAGTGGACAGAAGTGAGGAGCAGGCAGGAGGGATTGGTTGATGAAGAGGAGAGGAGAGAGGGGAAATGGGAAAAACAGGATATCAGTTCTCCATGATGAGACAATCCTCCTTCCATCCTTTCTTTAGTTACAGTTGGGTTCAGAGGCATTGATGGGGGGGGGTGTATGAGTGCCATCTCTGGCGCCCTCCTCAGGTCAAAACCTATACTGGTGATCTTAACTGCACTGTTTACTGTAACTGTTCAAGAAATGGTAGTTGGTCTGGGTTGGTGGTTTGTTCATTTTAATATGGGTAGTTTACTCAAGTTTATGAGCGTGTATGCAGTAGGAGAGAAACAATCCTTTGTTTTCAGCTTGAAAATGAAAAACTAAACATTTTTAAACACAAACGGTTTGCTCTGAAAATAGGTTCCCTCGCTGAGAAAATAACTAAAGCATTATGTGATTTAACGAGCTTGTTTTGAAAAACAAAAGCAGAAGAGGAGGAGGAGGAGGTAGTGAAGGAGGAGGAGGTAGGCCTCCTGTAGCTCAGTTGGTAGAGCATGGCGCTTGCAACGCCAGGGTTGTGGGTTCAATTCCCACGGGGGGCAAGTATGAAAAATGTGTGCACTCACTAACTGTAAGTCGCTCTGGATAAGAGCGTCTGCTAAATGACTAAAATGTAGTAGTAGAGGAGGAGGAGGAGTGGTAGACAGTGAGAGGAGAATAACGCATGACATCACTCAGAGTGAGACACTCTCCATCCAGATTCAGCTGATTAGTTAAGAAATAACAAGGCTGCTCTGGGCCTTTACACACCTGTGTGGATCGGCTAAATTGAAACTGTCTGACTCTAGAGAAAAAACAAAGGGAGAGTGATAAAATAAAGAGAGCAACAGGGAGGAAGAGAGAGCCAAAAATACTGATAGAGAGTGAGATATGGCACAAAAGATAGAGAAACGGAAGACGTGTACAACAGAGACAACGTGCGGTGAGGTATACAAAGAGGTAGAGGAACAGACAAACACACCGTCTTGGATGAGGTATTGAATGGTGTTTGCTTTTTTAGAATGTGTTAAAGGCACAACTTGGGAGGTTCAAGGATGGTGAAAGGCTCAGACTTGAATTGCAACACAGCCATCAGTTGCAAGAATTTCCTTTTTCAAAGCACAATAAATTATTTTCAGTTTATGAAAAACATTCTCTCGCTCTCTGTCACACCCTGGTTCTGGGACTCGTTATGTTGAGCCAGGGTGTGTGCATTCTATGTGTTTATTTCAATGTTGGTAGTTCTGTTGTGTCTATTTCTAGGTTGTTGTATGTTTGTATTGAGTGACTCCCAATCGGAGGTAACGAGTGTCAGCTGTCGGCTCGTTATCTCTGATTGGGAGCCATATTTATACTGTGTGTTTTCACCTTGGGGTTGTGGGTTTTTGTTCCATGTTCAGTCATTGTCACTGTGGACTTCACTATCGTCATTTGTTTTGTTGTTTTCGTGGTTGCTTTAATTAAATAAAGTCAACATGTTCGCTCAACACGCTGCGCCTTGGTCCGCTTCCTTAGACGATCGTGACAGAAAAACCCACCACAAAAGGACCAAGCAGCGTGTCCAGGAGCAAGGTGATTGGACATGGGAGGAAGCGCCGGGTAAGGAGATCGAGAGGCTGGCGATGGCCCAGGTGGGCAAATCGTGGTCCTGGGAGGACATGCTCGGGGGCAAGGGACCTTGGGGGAGGATCAAGGCCCTGGCGAGAGAGGAGCAACGGCGTCAGCAGGGCCATCGTCGGAAGGACGAGAGGCAACCCCAAGAAATTTTTAGGGGGGGGCACACGGCATGGACGACGGAGGCAAAGATGGGGCGAATCCAGGAGGCCACCAGGCCAGGGGTACACCGCCCTGTACGTCCTGTGCGGATGCCTCACACAGAGTGTGTGAGGGTAGGCATTCAGCCAGGACGGGTGGTGGCCGCTGTTCACTCCAGGCCTCCTATCCGTCTCCACAGCCCGGTCCGGCCTGTTCCTGCTCTACGCACCAAGTCTACGGTGTGCGTCGACAGCCCTGTCCGGCCCAGTCCTGCTCCCCGCACCAAGTCTACGGTGTGCGTCGACAGCCCTGCCCGACCTGTTCCTGCCACCCGCACCAAGTCTACGGTGCGCGTCGCCAGCCCGACCCGGCCTGTTCCTGCCACGCGCACCAAACCTACGGTGCGCGTCGCCAGCCCGGTCCGGCCTGTTCCTGCTCTACGCACCAAGTCTACGGGGTGCGTCGACAGCCCTGTCCGGCCCAGTCCTGCTCCCCGCACCAAGTCTACGGTGTGCGTCGACAGCCCTGCCCGACCTGTTCCTGCCACCCGCACCAAGTCTACGGTGCGCGTCGCCAGCCCGGTCCGGCCTGTTCCTGCCACCCGCACCAAGTCTACGGTGTGCGTCGCCAGCCCGACCCGGCCTGTTCCTGCCACTCGCACCAGACCTACGGTGCGCGTCGCCAGCCCGACCCGGCCTGTTCCTGCCACTCGCACCAAGCCTACGGTGCGCGTCGCCAGCCCGGTCCGGCCTGTTCCTGCCACTCGCACTAAGCCAGGGGTGCGAGAAGTCAGCCTGGTAAGGCCCGTTCCTCCTCCACGCACCAGGCCTACGGGGTGCGTCGTCAGCCCTGTCCGGCTCGTTCCTGCTCTCCGCACCAGGTCTGTGGTGCGCGTCGCCAGCCCATTCCGGTCCATTCCTGTTCCACGCACCAAGCCAGGGGCGCGTGTCGTCAGTCCGGCTCCGGCCAGCGGGGCTAGACAGGACCAGGGGTACTGTGGGGGGTGTATCGGAGGGTGGTGGTCTAGGCCGGAGCCAGAACCGCCACCGAGGAGGTATGCCCGCCCAGCCCTCCCCTGTTTGGGGTTTTTGAGGCGCGGTCGCAGTCCGCGCCTTTAGGGGGGGGTACTGTCACACCCTGGTTCTGGGACTCGTTATGTTGAGCCAGGGTGTGTGCATTCTATGTGTTTATTTCAATGTTGGTAGTTCTGTTGTGTCTATTTCTAGGTTGTTGTATGTTTGTATTGAGTGACTCCCAATCGGAGGTAACGAGTGTCAGCTGTCGGCTCGTTATCTCTGATTGGGAGCCATATTTATACTGTGTGTTTTCACCTTGGGGTTGTGGGTTTTTGTTCCAGGTTCAGTCATTGTCACTGTGGACTTCACTATCGTCATTTGTTTTGTTGTTTTCGTGGTTGCTTTAATTAAATAAAGTCAACATGTTCGCTCAACACGCTGCGCCTTGGTCCGCTTCCTTAGACGATCGTGACACTCTCTCTCTCTCTCTCATTTCACATGGCAATGCCACACCCAGAAATAGACTGACCAGGTGAATACAGGTGAAAGCTTTGATCCCTTATTGATGTCACTTGTTAAAACCACTTCAATCAGTGTAGATGAAGGGGAGGAGACCGGTTAAAGAAGGATTTTTAAGCCTTGAGACAATTAAGACATGGATTGTGTATGTGTGCCATTCAGAGGGTGAATGGACAAGACAAAATATTTAAGTGCCTTTGAACAGGGTATGGTAGTAGGTGCCATGCGCACCGGTTTGAGTGTGTCAAGAATTGCAACGCTGCTGGGTTTTTCACACTGAACAGTTTCCCGTGTGAATGAAGAATGGTCCACCACCCAAAGGACATCCAGCCAATTTGACACAACTGTAGGAAGCATTGGAGTCCACATGGGCCAGCATCCCTGTGGAATGCTTTCGACACCTTCGAGTCCATGCCGCGACGAATTGATGCTGCTCTGAGGGCAAATGGGGTTGCAAATCAATATTAGGAAGGTGTTCTTAATGTTTTGTACACTCCGTGTAGATCGACTAAGGCCATACACATTTTTTACAGATTTTTAACAGAGGTGAGCGAGGAATTAAAAATAAATTCAAAAAGTTGACCTTTTTTGTTAAAATTCTATAGAAACACCCAACGACCTAATCAAGAGATTTTATTATCTTGGGTAGGCTGAAAGAGGCATAGTTTAGCCATAATCCAAGAGGAAGTTATCCCTTTACTGGAAGCTTGCAATTTAGAAAAATTTCTGGACTACTTTTCAATGTTTCCGATTTAGATTTTCATGTTATTTTGAGAAGTGAAGAGGGGCATCCATTAAACATTTGTGTGTGTTTATCTGTGTCTGTGTCTGTGTCTGTGTGTCTGTGCGTGTTTGTGTGTGTGTGTGTCTTTGTGTCTGTGTGTGTCCGTGCCTTTGTGTGTGTGTTATACAAAGTCTCTCTGTTTACACACAAAGAATGAGGATAATTACTTTCCTGACCTTTCCTGGAATCTTAGAGGAGTATTGTGATCAGAATGGGGGGGAGGAAGGTTGGGATGAAAAGGAGGAGGGGGAAGTGTGTGTGTGTGTGTGTGTGGGGGGGGGGTGGGGGGGGGGGTGGGGGGGGGTCTGATCCACACTAAAAAAGAATACAGATGAGAGAAGCCATGAAAATATTACCCAGTTCATTCTGCTGCAACGCCAGAGACGCTACTCAAATAAATGCACTCAAGTAATGATCGCTTTGTATATGCATTTGTTATTGGCAGTGGTGGAAAAAGTACCCAAATGTCATACTTTAGTAAAAGTAAAGATACCTTAATAGAAAATGACTTAAGTAAAAGTCACCCAGTAAAATTCTACTTGAGTAAAAGTCTAAAAGTATTTGGCTTAAAATATACTTAAGTATCAAAAGTAAATGTAATTGCTAAAATATAATTAAGTATCAAAAGTAAAAGTAAAAGTATAAATAACTTGTTTTTTACATTTACGGAAAGCCAGGGGCACACTCCAACACTCAGACATAATTTACAAACGAAGCATGTGAGTTTAGTGAGTCCGCCAGATCAGAGGCAGTATGGATGACCAGGGATGTTCGGTTGATAGGTGCGTGAATTTGACTATTTTCCTGTCCTGCTAAGCATAAAAAATGTAATGAGTACTTTTAGGTGTCAAAGAAAATGTATGGAGTAAAAAGTAAAATATTTTCTTAAGGAATGTAGTGAAGTAAAAGTAAAAGTAGTCAAAAATATAAATAGTAAAGTACAGATACCCCAAAAAACGACTTAAGTAGTACTTTAAAGTATTTTAACTTAAGTACTTTACACCACTGGTTATTGGGTTATAAACCATCCCACCCACAAATACACACACACACACACACACTACATTTATGCATACAGTACATGACAGAGATTATTAGTAGAGCATCTCCAAATGGCAGATATCAGTAGCTGGGCCACTGTTTGAGTCTTTTCTTTCCCTGAGTTTTTAATGTGCTTTCATCTGTCTTCCTCACTGTTCTGTGTAACCCTCCATCTCTCTCAGTTAGCCATCTGATCTCTAGGATAAACAGCCCAAGAACAATTAAAAGAGATATGAAGGATGACAAAATAATTAGCATTGGGCCAGCATAAATCCGGGGAGATTGTGTGCAGTCAATGCAAGACAAATAAACAATCATTTGGCTGAATGAGCAACAAACACATTAATTGTCCGCGTGCTGAGAGAAATTCAAAACAATTTAATATTACCAAAATGAGAGTATATCGCTACTCTCCCTGCTTCCCTACCCCAAAACAAAACATAATATTTTCTGCTGATTGAATCATCAGCTCATTTTGGTTGATAAAAAGACAGTGGGTAGGCTCGGAGGAAACTGAGAGAATGTTCCGGAAGCTTCTGTCAGAGGTCTAGCTGGTTGGAGTGTCTGTAGTGAACGCCAATCTCTTGATTTAGCTTTAGCGCCCACGGCTAGCTCTTCTTCAGGTGAACACAGGAGCAGACATGGTCTTTGAAACGTCACTGATTCGCCTCAGCTCGCTGCAGGCTCTGAATAGCAATCATCAACCCAGCCGGATGAAGTTACAAAAAAATATATGGGAGTCTCTAGTGGATAATTATGACAGTCAAGAGCGTTGGAAAGCAGCTCAGTGTTTCTTTTAAATGCTAATGTTTGTTTCCCCGACACCATTTTACAAATGCTAATGTGGGTGTATCAGAACGCCTGTTTAGCATCAAAACGGAAAATAGTCTAGGCTGTTTGGTGTGGAAAGGGGGTTGCAGACTGGCCCCTGACTAACACACTCACTTCCATTGAACATTTAAGAAATCTTATTTTTAGCAGCTCTCTGTGTATGAGTGCCACCCTGTCCCCCTCTCCTCCTGCAGTTGCTGCTGTGGCGAGGGCTCTCTGAAGAGGGGCTGTCAGGGGTATGATAGGCTGGAGCAGCAGGTACAAGTTGCCTTTAACCACTGATCTAGGATCAGATTACCATATTAGGAGCAACTTCTACCCAATTAAGACTGGTGTTGAGGGACGTTTAAGAGGAATTAGTTGTTTGGTACAACAAAGGAGAGGACTAGCATTGCATTTAGTGCAAAAACAATGAAATGTCAAGCCTCACTGCACACGTCTGACACACACATGCACACACACACACACACCGAACAGTGGCCCTGCAGCACCAGGATTGAAGAGTAGCCTTTCTTTAGAGTGATGAAGAGAAAATAGCAGGCTGATTATGATTATCACAGACTATTCCCAACCTGTAAAATACCACCTCCCCTCCGGCTGGGAGAGGAAAGCTTCACGCCGTGATCAATAACACAGATTAAACTCCAAAAAGCCCACCAAGTCTTGACGCTTTAATTGCAAAGTTTATAGTGTATAGCCACAGAGGCAATACAGTGCCTGTCTGTTTCGTTCTCTATCTCTCTATTTTGGGGTATTTTCTGGTGGAAAAACAAGACATTCATTTGGTTTCTCTATCCCCCTGTTAACAATGGATTCCAGGAGAACAACAGAGCACCTTGCGCATCTCTTTCACAGCCTTTAAGAGCCAGATACAATGCAGTCATTAGTTACCCAGAGAGGGCTGGAAATCAGCACCAGAATGGCTCCCCTAAACCCACACAGAGAGACAAAATGGCCTCACCATTTCAGCACTCATTTATAACCCTTTGTTTGCATTTAATTACTGAGAGAGCTTTTTCACCCACAGAGAAGGTATTCATTCAATTCAGACTGCCTGACCTTGGTTCGATGGAAGGCAAGTGTTTAGGCAGGCGTGTGAGTGCACTCTGCTTTATGTGTGTGTGTGCGTGTGTGCGTGTGTGTGTGTGTGTGTGTCTGTGTGTATTTGTGCGCACGCCTGTGTGTGTATGTACTTTTCGCTCTGGTCCCTCATGTCACACTCTGGTGCTTTTCACAATCTCTGGCCCCAGAGCGCAGTCTTGGGGCAGAAGGATGTGAGTAAAATGTCACACACTCAACCCCTCTCTAGCCCTCCATCTCTCCCCCTGTCCCCAGAGGTTCACAGTCCCAGTTGGGGTGTGAAAGATCAGGCTCGGTCATGAGAATAACCCCCTGAGGAGCTGTGATTTGTGCTGAGGTTGAGATGAGGTAAACACTGCTAAATGCTCTGGGATGGACCTGGGTGGCACTGGTTGGGAGAGAGTAGAAAGGCAAATATATATTGGCTACTCGCCAGGTATAAAGAGATAAATAACTGAAAACTGAACACAGAAAATTCCACTCATGAGTAGATAGGGGTAAGAGCCGTATTGGGGAACAAAGTTGCATGTTGGGTAGTTGGTTGAGTCTAGAAATTAGAATACATAAGGTAGAAGGAAAGAGCTGGCTAGGGGAGAGAAGAGGGGATGTCTTTCAAATCTGCTTGTGCAGCATCACAGCAGGAAATGGATGCAGACTGAAGAAATTAAAATCTGTTAAAGAAATCCAGAGTGAGAATATGTTCTTATCATGACGTTACCTTGAGGTAATGTAAGTGGAAAGAATGACCTGCCGTACATATTGAATTTTCCTGAATTTATGCTTTGATCTCCAAATGCTCTGCTCCCACAAATGAAATGAAACTATTCAATTTCACACATTTTACCTGCCCAATATTGGCTTGCTCAAGATTAAATCTTATTTGTTGGAGCAGGCCATGCAAGGAAACTCAACATGTTAAATTATGATTTTTAATTCAAATATTAATTTCAAGACGTGCAAATATTCTATAAACGTGTGTATCATAAACTGCAATGATCAATGTGTAAATAATTCAATTTTTATGTTCTGTAGAGATCATTCCTTATATGACAACTGTACAGTTGAAGTTGGAAGTTTACATACACTTAGGTTGGAGTCATTAAAACTCGTTTTTCAACCACTCCACACATTTCTTGTTAACAAACTATAGTTTTGGCAAGTCGGTTAGGACATCTACTTTGTGCATGACACGAGTAATTTTTCCAACAATTGTTTATAGACAGATTATTTCACTTATAATTCACTCTATCACAATTCCAGTGGGTCAGAAGTTTAAATACACAGAAACTTATGTAATGGCTTTAGAAGCTTCTGATAGGCTAATCGACATAATTTGAGTCAATTGGAGGTGTACCTGTGGATGTATTCCAAGGCCTACCTTCAAACTCAGTCCCTCTTTGCTTGACATCATGGGAAAATCAAAAGAAATCAGCCAAGACCTCAGAAAAAGAATTGTAGACCTCCACAAGTCTGGTTCATCCTTGGGAGCAATTTCCAAATGCCTGAAGGTACCACATTCATCTCTACAAACGCAAGTATAAACACCATGGAACCACGCAGCCATCATACCGCTCAGGAAGGAGACGCGTTCTGTCTCCTATAGATGAACATACTTTGGTGCGAAAAGTGCAAATCAATCCCAGAACAACAGCAAAGGACCTTGTGAAGATGCTGGAGGAAACAGGTACAAAAGTATCTATATCCACAGTAAAAACGGGTCCTATATCGACATAACCTGAAAGGCCGCTCAGCAAGGAAGAAGCCACTGCTCCAAAACCGCCATAAAAAAGCCAGACTACGATTTTCAACTGCACATGGGGACAAAGATCGGACTTTTAGGAGAAATGTCCTCTGGTCTGATGAAACGAAAATAGAACTGTTTGGCCATAATGACCATCGTTATGTTTGGAGGGAAAAGGGGGTATCTTGCAAGCCGAAGAACACCATCCCAACCGTGAAGCACGGGGTGGCAGCATCATGCTGTGGGGGTGCTTTGCTGCAGGAGGGACTGGTGCACTTCACAAAATCATCATGAGGAAGGAAAATTATGTGGATATATTGAAGCAACATCTCAAGACATCAGTCAGGAAGTTAAAGCTTGGTCGCAAATGGGTCTTCCAAATGGACAATGACCCCAAGCATACTTCCAAAGTTGTGGCAAAATGGCTTAAGGACAACAAAATCAAGGTATTGGAGTGGCCATCACAAAGCCCTGACCTCAATCCTATAGAAAATGTGTGGGCAGAACTGAAAAAGCGTGTGCGAGCAAGGAGGCCTAGAAACCTGACTCAATTACACCAGCTCTGTCAGGAGGAATGGGCCAAAATTCACCCAACTTATTGTGGGAAGCTTGTGGAAGGCTACCCGAAACGTTTGACCCAAGACAAACAATTGAAAGGCAATGCTACCAAATACTGATTGAGTGTATGTAAACTTCTGACCCACTGGGAGTGTGATGAAAGAAATAAAACCTGAAATAAATCATTCTCTCTACTATTATTCTGACATTTCTCATTCTTAAAATAAAGTGGTGATCCTAACTGACCTAAGACAGGGAATTTATACTATAATTAAATGTCAGGAATTGTGAAAAACTGAGTTTAAATGTATTTGGCTAAGGTGTATGTAAACTTCCGACTTCAACTGTATGTTTTGTCCACCCCCTGCAGAAGTCAACACTCTCTTTACTTTAGTTCTTTATAAAGTTGTAGAGATTTTTCTGCTGAAATAATCCTAATAAGAATCCCATCCCCCAGGTTGTTATACTGTTGATCGATGTAACATCCAAACATTTCCAAATTGCAGATCCATTTGCCCACTCATATAGACTCTCGGAGCCAGATGCGAAATTGCATTACTTTGCTGCACACAAAGAGGCATTGGAATTTGAGGTAAGTGTTTCAGTGTGAGCAATTAGGCTATGGCATACCGTGCATACTGACTCTCTCCCTCACAGACACACCCACGTACATGCACGCACACACACACACACACACACACACACACACACACACACACACACACACACACACACACACACAGTATTTCTGACAGCTTGCCAGAGGTGTTTATCAAGTGTGTAATTACTGTAGCTGTCCCTCACTAGGCTAAAACAACATGATTGCCAAGTTCTGCACATCACATTACTCACCACAAACACCACACAAACACACCCTAAAATGGACACAAAGGTCTGGGGCTAATAAAAGATACACCCATAGGCATCCAGAGGCAAATATAAAATGGGAATTCTGACACCAGCTTAGTGCACTGGGTGTGTATGCATGTTCATGTGCTTGTGGGTGTCTCCTTCACCTGGGACTAAACACCTCCATAAATCAACCCTTTGCCGCACAGGGAACTGTTCCCTTGCCACGATTATCTCCTGATAAAAGCAACAGAAGGACTTCCACATTGACACCGCGTGTTCGAGGGGAAAGCGTAGAGCTTTTGACACGAATCACTTGAGGATTACTTTTTTCTTTGGCTTTGCTAATTGGTTTTAATTATACAGGCAGTTATTTTAAATAAGAACTGAATATAATTATTACTTATCTTAGCAATACACCAGAAATCACAAGTTAAAAGGCTTTTTTTCCTTGTATCTTTTTTTATATGCAACCAAATCTAGAGATAAGGAGCGATGCAGTGTAGGATGAGGATGTGTGTTGCAACCTGTCTTTCTCTAATTCATGGATTGTCTGGAGGAGTGGGTGTCAATGTGACACCTGGTAAAGCATATGGTCATACTGAATATACTGTAGGTAGGTTGATACAGTACAGGTTGTTAGTCAAATGAGTACCTATCTCTAATTCTCTCTCTCTCTCTCTCTCTCTCTCTCTGGGTGAGTTAGTAGGCATTCACATCCCTCCTTCAGAAAGGTTATTGACAGCAAATGCAACCTTTTGATTCAATATGCAGATTTATTGGTAGAACAAATACAATTTAACCTTACATTTGCTTCAAGATAATGTAGGGTCTTGATGAAAAATGATTCCTATAATCACATGCCATAAACACTTTGAATTGCATAGCAGTGGTTATATCCTTGGCTCTGAACATGCCTTATGCATCCAATAATGTCTGATGCTATTGTATCATTGTATAACTCATCCATAACTCAATACATTGATTAGTATGATATGTATGTGACGACTAGCTTTGGTCATGTCAGGATAATGCCTTCTCATGAATAGTTAAACATGTAATCTCTGTCCAATGCCCTGAGAGTGGAGAATGTCCTCCAACATCAAGTGAAAAGGAGAAAACACTGTTTTGCTACCTTTCAGTCCAACCAAACTCCATAAATTCAGGACCAGACTGGCTATATTAGAGGTATTCAGCTACTTGTGGAGGACAACAAATGTCTGTCTGTCTGTCTGTCTGTCTGTCTGTCTGTCTGTCTGTCTGTCTGTCTGTCTGTCTGTCTGTCTGTCTGTCTGTCTGTCTGTCTGTCTGTCTGTCTGTCTGTCTGTCTGTCTGTCTGTCTGTCTGTCTGTTGTATGTCTGTCTGTCTGTCTGTGACATAGTGGACACTTCCCCTCCTCTGTGATCTCTCTCTGGTCTCAGTCACCTCCCTCTGAACAGCCCAGTCATTTCTCTGATTCACTCTGTGATGTGAGTCTGGGTCAGGCTTGTTCTCTCATGACTGAGGTCTGCCTCTATCAGCCTCCCCCAGTATAGGGGTCAGTGGGACAGTCAGTCAGAGCAGTAGGGCTGACAGTGTGATCTCCGTCCAAGCCAGGCTCTAGATGGAGCGTCCCACAGGGACAGGGAGCAGAGCACTTAGCCCACTGGCGTGCCACCATCCATGAAATGGTGTATGTCTAAAAGCTTTGCTATAATTGACTGAAACAAAACAGTGTGATTATTTCAACTTGATTCAACCAGTCTCTTTGGGGTAGAAAATAAGAGCTAGCAAGGAAGATATAGCAAATGGTGAAAATAAATGTAATGTACGATACACATTGTAGTTGAAGAGATCTCACTTTATCAAAGCAGAATGATGTTGAATAGTATGGTAGCCTTGCCCTCTACAGTGCCTTCAGAAAGTATTCATACCCCTTGACTTATTCCACATTTTGTTGTGTTACAGCCTGAATTCAGAATGAATTAAATATATGTTTTTCTCTGAGCCATCTACATACAATACCCCATAATGACAAAGTGAAAACATGTTTTTTGAAAATTTAGAAAATGTATTGACAATGAAATAAAGAAATATCTCATTTACATACTGTAAGTATTCACACCGCTGAGTCAATATGTGACAGAAGAACCTTTGGTAGCGATTACAGCTGTGAGTCTTTCTGGGTAAGTCTCTAAGAGCATTCCACACCTGGATTGTGCAACATTTGCCCTTTATTCTTTTCAAATGACTTCAAGCTCTGTCAAATTGGTTGTTGATCATTGCTAGACAACCAGGTCTTGCCATAGATTTTCAAGTGGATTTAAGTCAAAACTGTAACTCGGACACTCAGGAACATTCACTGTCTTCTTGGAAAGCAATTTCAGTGTAGATTTGGTCTTGTGTTTTAGGTTGTTTTCCTGCTGAAATGGGAATTCATCTCCCAGTGGCTGGTGGAAAGCAGAATGAACCAGGTTTTCCTCTAGGATTTTTCCTGTGCTTAGCTCCATTCCTTTTCTTTTTTATCCTGAAACTCCCCAGTTCTTTAACAATTACAAGCATACCCATAACATGATGCAGCCACCACTATGCTTGAAAATATGGAAAGTGGTAGTAATGTGTTGTATTGGATTTTCCCCAAACATAACACTTTGTAGGCCCCCTGTAGCTCAGTTGGTAGAGCATGGCGCTTGCAACGCCAGGATTGTGGGTTCGTTTCCCACGGGGGGCCAGTATGAAAATGTGTGCACTCACTAACTGTAAGTCGCTCTGGATAAGAGCGTCTGCTAAATGACTAAAATATAAAAATGTATTCAGGACAAAAAGTTAAATTGCTTTGCCACATTTTTTGCAGTATTACTTTAGTTGCAAACAGGATGCATGTTTAGGAATATTTTTATTCTGTGCAGGCTTCCTTCTTTTCACTCTGTCAATTAGGTTAATATTGTGGAGTAAATACAATGTTGTTGATCCATCCTCAGTTTTCTCCTATCACAGCCATTAAACTCTGTAACTGATTTAAAGTCACCATTGGCCTCATGGTAAAATCCCTGAGCGGTTTCCTCCTTCCTCTTCGGCAACTGAGTTGGGAAGGACTCCTGCATCTTTGTAGTGACTGGGTGCATTGATACATCATCCAAAGTGTAATTAATAACTTCACCATGCTTCAAGGGATATTCAATAGGTGCCCTTCTTTGTGAGGCATTGGACAATCTCCCTGGTCTTTGTGGTTGAATCTGTGTTTGAAATTCACTGCTTGACTGAGGGATCTTACAGATAATTGTTTGTGTGGAGTACAGAGATGAGGTAGTCATTCAAAAATCATGTTAAACACTAGTATTGCACACAGAGTGAGTCCATGGAACTTATTATGTGACTTGTTATGCAAATGTTTACTCCTGAACTTATTTAGGATTGCCATAAAAAAAGGGTTTGAATACTTATTGACTCAAGACATTTAAGCTTTTAATTTAGAATAAATGTGGAACATTTTGGAAAAACATAATTCCGCTTTGACATTACGGGTATTGTGTGTAGGCCAGACAAAAAATCTCAATTGAACCTATTTTAAACTCAAACTGTAACATAACATCATGTGGAAAAAGTCAAGGGGTGTGAATACTTTCTGATTGCACTGTTTATGGAAATATGCTGTATGTGGAGCTTGCTGCAATCTTATGTTACTGTTCAGCCAGTGAATAGTGAGTACAGAATATATAGAAATAGGCAAGACCTTAGTCTGTATCTGAACTATTCATATCCAACAATAGGATAAAAAACAATTTGTCTATTCCGGGGTCAGAATTGTGCTATTGTCCTATGCTATGTAGTTATGATGGGAAGATTAAGCTTTATCTTTATAATGGTCCTGGGCTTTGAGTAAAAGTTTATATTCCATTCTGCGCATTGAATGAGGTGGATTGGAAGAGGTCACTGCTGTAAAGGTCTTGCAATATCTTATCCTCCTCTCTCCCCTTCTTCCATAATGGAAAGTGGACCCGGTGATAATGAAAAATAGCTGCTATGAATTCTAAAACTAGGAGAAAATCTGCATGACAGGCCTATGAAAATATGGCTGGTAAGGAGGCATTTATGTATTTTTACCCTGTAAAGTAGCCTCTTTAAATTCATGGGAATCAGCAAGTTTGACCCCATCTGCCTGAACTGCTGTGCGACAGATAATTCTGTCCCCACTTCTCGATATGACCTTCAGTTCGACTTTGATGGTGTAAATGTAATCGTCTGCCCACTTTGATAGCATAAATGTAAAAATATGGCATTTCTATGAACTCCAGATTAGGTCAACTATAGATTCCTAAAGCTAGATATATCGGAGGCAATCTGAATTTAGAGAGAGAGAGAAAGAAAACGAGAGAGATAGAGAGGGAAAGAGAGAGAGAAAGAGGGCAAACAATGACACTTTGCAAACGTGAGTAAATAAACATGTAGTTGACATGAATAAATTATTAATTAATGCATCATGTACATAGTACAGGTTTACAGTTCACAGTGTTAATTACCAAATACACCAACACATTATTTTTAGAGGAATCGAGATGATAAACAATTATCCAATGCCCTGCTGTTACATTGGTTGCTACATTATTACACTTGTATAGTTTTGACCTTCCAGCAAGCTTTTTGATTGGAGTGAAACTATAATCTATGACAGGCTACAGCATAGTAGCTACATTAACACATAAATCATGAATCCTCACAACCAGCCTCTTGACAGTTATCGTTTAACATTATTTCCCCGAATCCCCATTCTCATCACCTGACACCATGGTTCTATAGGTGAATAGTCTTACTTGTTCTCCATCTGCAGAGAAAAAATTATGAGACACCAAACGACCTCATAGTACCATAGTTTTGTTCTGGGGTCTCTCATCTGGCTCTGACAGTAGACCTATTGTTCAGTTCTGCCACAGGCTACAACTCTCACAGCCAATGTAGCTAATGAGGCTACTATGACATCAGTGTGGAACGTTGTTAACATGGTTGTGAATGTGTGGCCTGGATGGATGTTTCCTTGTCTCTTATTCATTAACAATATATTTAATTCTGCTTATTACATGTGTGCATAATCATTTCACAGCAGGCCACCTTTGTATCAAGACCAGAGGTGGTTGTCACTGGCGTAGCGCAGTTTCTCTGGACCCTCATGCAAAGTCTAAGTTTTATCTAATTCATCAGCCACTCACAAAGTATAGACCACCGATCGCTGTCCATGGTTCTGATATTGCGACGTCTACGCCGCTGCCTAGCGATAGGCTATCAGATTGTGTTGCTAGTGCTTGTAGTAGCTTTACTTTAATTGATATTCTTATTGGTCGAAATATTCTCATGTTAAGCCTAACATTTATGTTTCACGAAGCTATAGGCCTACCTTGTCGCAATGCTGCTATTTAAAATGCTGGCTGGCGCAATAATATACTGTGGGCTATTTACTTGTTCAGTAATTAAAGTGGGAAATTCAAACATTGTAGATTGTAAAATGAATTTTCGATGCAACAGCATACTCAGTAACCAATTGATTTTTTTAGAATATAGAACTGTCCTGTTGGCTATAGCCTACCTTAGCCATCCTCGCTCTCTCTTGCAGCTTGGATAGAACGTTTCTGCTGCGTAAAACCAGTCTATTAATGCCAAATAATACAATCAGTCCACCGTCATTGTTCCGTTATGCAGACAATGCAGTCTAGCCTACTAGCCTATCTATAGCTATATACAGTATTTAGCTGGTAGCCTACTTATCACGCTGTCGGCGCTATCCGTCTCGTCACTCGTGGGCTTACCAGTGTTCACAGAAAGGGGGTAGCTCTCATGAGCGCCGCTGGGTCTCTGGCAGTCATCATCTTGGTTCCCTGGGAGAGGAGGAAGAGAAGGAGGGCCGGCACTCTTACCAGAGGAACTGTAACTATTCTCGAGGGAAGGAAGAAGATGAGGAGCAAGCCATTGTCATTGCCGGGCCCAGGCAGTGAGGTCTCTGTCGGGACTGGGAGGCTGCTAGTGCTAGCTGCAGTAATAAGTAGGCCTACTAGCTTCCACCCAGTGTTGCCAACTTCTCAGTAAGGAAAGTAGCTATTGGCTGTCCTAAATGTCGCTAGAAGTCGCTAAATGTGCATGTAATTGTGATGGACGCTGTAGGAGAGATGAATAACGTCGTGGGAGAGACAACAAGTGAGTAAAAAACACCCTAAATATGTTTAGAACTACAAATGAACTTTCTTCTGTCGATTCTTGTTTTTTTAAATGTCACAATTCCAACCCTCCTCCTTTATCCGGGCTTGGGACCGGCAAAAGTGACCCAAAAGAGACACTCTGGCGGAGTATTATATATATATATATATATATATATATATATATATATATATATATATATATATATATATATATATAATATGTTTTGAGGATCACTGTACATGGAGTATAAAACCTCAGCCATGTAGCAGTGTTCACTGGACTTGTTGACTGCGAAATGCAGCCTAAGCTCCTCCCACTGGTCCAAAATGCGTGAAACCGCGGGTTCAATGGAGAGCCAACGTGTGGCACACACCTTGGTTATCTGTAAAGTTGATGGTCTCATATATGGCCTTGTAGGCCTCCCTGCGCTTTGCAGACACTGAAAACCAGTTTTAAGTCTCTCGTACCAAGTACTCCACACTACGGGGGATGGTGCCATTGGAAGCATGACTTACAGCAAGCTGCAGAGAGTGGCACACACAGCGAATAAGAACCAGATCTTCAAGGCCATACTCCTCCTTCAGCACTTTATGGACCCCATTGTTAATCCCCGTCATTACAGAGTCATTGTCAGTCCCTATCCCCAGGAGTTTCTCTTTTTTAAGACAACAATTCTAGAGGAAAGCCACAACAGCACAGGCTATAGATTTGGCATCTCCTCCCTCCAACTCAACAAGCCCCAGAAATGTTGATACAATTGTCTGCTTGGTGTCACTAAAGTACCTTATCACAACCCCCAGGTACTTAGAAACACTTACATCCGTGGACTCATCGAGAAGGAGGCTGAAACACTGGTCACCCACATCTGCAACCAACTTTTTCAGAAAGTATGGTGCTAGAACACCATTAATCATTTCTGTGCACTTTGTCCTGTGCATTTGGAAGTGGGTAGCAGCAGTGGAGTTTGAGAAAGCAGCTCTACATGCTTCTCCAATGTGATCACATGCCAGCATGGAACAGTGTTCAGCGATAGCTAATGCCATGGTGGCCTCAGCCTTTTTTGCAGAGTAAATTTTTTTAACCATAAATGGCAGCTTGTTTTGGGTGGAACTGTTATAAGGCTTTGCCTTTTGAGTATGTTTTTGAGTTGTCATGTGTTTTTTTACATCACTAAGTTTGGAGTAGAAATCAGCCTTACAATAGAGGCAGTATGCTCGTGTATCATCTCCAATAAACGGCTTCAACCAGCCTTTGAATTCAGGGTTTGATTCCCACACCTTTCTGTATTTTTGAGTGTACAGTTTAGACTGAGACATGATGTTTAGCTTATGTCACAGAGAGGCACACACACGATGAGGTGAGTGACTGAGGCTGTGTGAGTCAAATGCAGTGATTTATTTTTGTGCAGTGATTTATTTTAGACAAAGAACATTTGACATTTACATCCCGCCCTGAATGTAAGGGCGGGATCAGCCAGCGGCGGCTTCCCGCATGCGCGATTCATTTGCAGTCTGGACGCGGAGGGGTGAACATCTCCTGCTCTGACTGCAGCTGGGAGGGACTGCTGAGCGAGGACTGGCCCGCCTGTGAGTGCTTTGGGACTGGGGTGGGGCCCACGGCAGCACCCGCTGCTTGTTGAGAAGAGTAAGAAAGATACGTGCTTTCACGTCAGTCTCCAAAAGTCTCCAATAACACCAGAAAAAGTCGCTAGATTTGTCGCTGGTCGATTTTTTGAAAATGTGTCGCTAGAGGGGTCTGAATACTCGCTAAGTCACTAAGCTACAACACTGCTTGATAGCCAATTAGGTGAGGAGGCCGAGGCTGGCTGCCGACGGCGCAACTGAGAAATAGGCTAATGAGATGCTTGACAACTATATTGCCTGTCTGACTCACCTACTACCATGTAAATTGGACAACACAAACACTTCACTTGCTATATGTGGAAATTTAAAATGAGGGTTGCTGTCAAAAAAATAAATATATGAATAACATTTCGACATAGGTGTGAGATAATGGGTGCATGGGCCCCCTGAGCTCGTGGGCTCCCCCGCCTTGCTGGGGCTGCGGGGGTTTCCATTATGCCTGTGGTTGTTGTGCATGAATGATACCTTCAGGCACTAATATACATTCCGACTTCTACAAATCACTTAAGTGTATGGTACAGTACATGTGAGAGACTGGGGTTCCCTGAAGTTCCCTGAGGTTCTTAAAGGGGCAACCCCCCAGAGGATCTCCCCAGGGAAGAGGCCTTGATGGGATGACAGGCAGTGCAGGAATGTTTCTGTAACCAGGCTGGTCTCATAGAGGACACGTAACATAGTAAATGAAAATCCGGGACACTCAAATTAGTATGATATGTTATGTTTGGTATGGTTACATAAGACAGAAGGTTACTTAAGGCAACAACTAAATGAGGGTGGTTGGTCAGGGTGGATGGGTGTGCGTATAACGCGAACATCTAGCAACCCAATGGTTGCGTGTTCAAATCTCAACACAGACAACTTTAGCATTTTAGCTGATTAGCAACTTTGCAACTACTTACTACTTTTTACCTACTTTGCAACTACTTAGCATGTTAGCTTACCCTTCCCCTAACCCACATGTGTCAAACTCATTCCACGGAGGGCCGAGTGTCTGCGGGTTTTCACTCCTCCCTTGTACTTGATTGATGAATTAAGGTCACTAATTAGTAAGGAACCTGGTTGTCTAGGTCTTAATTGAAAGGAAAAAAACAAAAACCAGCAGGTTAGGAGTTAGGTTAGGTTAAAGAGTTAACCCTTTAACCTAACTCCTAACCTTAACCTTAACCTTAACCTTAACCTTAACCCTAATCCCTAACCCTAACTCCTAGCCTCGCTGTCATTAGCCACCTTGCTAACGTTAGCCACAACAAATTGGAATTCATAACATGTTTTACAAACTGTAAATTCGTAACATATTGTACAAATTGCATTTCGTAACATATCATACAAATTGTAAATCGTAACATATCATATGAAATGGATGATGGACATCCTAAATGTAATATATACCATACCAACCATAACATATTATATTAATTTGAGTGTCCCGGATATTCGTTTACTATGTTACGTCTACCCCTGAGTCCAGGTTGCTGTAACAGTCAGACAGCGTGGGGTGACCTTCAGGGAACAGGTGTTGGTGTCAGCGTTTACTCTGTCACGGCATATTGAGCAGCACTCTGCAAACTCAGACGGAGAGAGACAGGGAGAAAGAGAGAGAGAGGGAGGGAGGGATTGAGGGAGGGAGGGAGGGATTGAGGGAGGGAGGGAGGGAGGGGGGGAGGGAGGGAGGGAGGGAGGGAGGGGGGGAGGGAATGAGGGAGGGAGGGAGGGAGGGAGGGAGGGAGGGAGGGAGGGAGGGAGGGCCAGGTAACATGGGGCTTGCCTTAATCGACGTCCACATCATCGGTGCCCTGGGAGCAGTTGTTGTCTGTGGACATCTGATGGTTGGAATTAAGATTAGAGAATATACTGAATATGTGACAGGCAGTGGAGGCTGCTGAGGGGAGGACGGCTCATAATAATGGCTGGAATGGAGCGAATGGAATGGCATCAAACACATGGAAACTATGTGTTTGATGTATTTCATACCATTCCACCAACTCTACTCCAGCTATTACCACGAGCACTCCTCCCCAATTAAGGTGCCACCAACCTCCTGTGGTGACAGGGTTGTGCTCAATTCAGATTTTTGGAATCGACTCCCATTCAACTCATGAGTTTTTGAAGGCTTTAGGGTTAACTTGAGGGTTAAACTAATGCATTCTGGGAAACATAGTATTTTCCCCCCATATTGAACAACATTTAAGTGATTAATGAAATTTAACCCTCCCGTTGTCCTAGGGTCAAAATGACCCGCCGCTGTGTTGAACCAACTTTATTTAATTTTTATATTTTTGGGATCATTTGTGAGAAGGAGGCAGTGAGACTTTAAAGAAAGTATCACTGCCTCCTTCTCACAAATGATCCAAAAAATATAAAAATTAAATAAAGTTGGTTCAACACAGTGGCGGGTCATTTTGACCCTAGGACAACGGGAGGGATAATAACTTAGAATATTCACATACAGGTTTTGTTTTCCTTGATCATGTCACGCCCTGGCTCTGGGGACTCTTGTATGTTGAGCCAGGGTGTTAGTTTCTTTGTGTAGTGTCTATGTTTCGTTTTCTATGTTCTGTTCTAGGTTATGTGTTTCTATGTTGGCCGGGGTGGTTCTCAATCAGAGGTAACGAGAATCAGCTGTTGCTTGTTGTCTCTGATTGGGAACCATACTTAGGCAGCCTGTTGTGCACTTGTGTTTTGTGGGATCTTGTTCCGTGTAGGTTTGTGTATGACCGAGGACTTCACGTTTCGTTTTATTGTTTTGTTATTTGTATCGTGTTGCTAAGTACACTATTAAAGAGATGTACGCATATCACGCTGTGCCTTGGTCCACTCATTATGACGATCGTGACAGAAGATCCCACCAAAACAGGACCAAGCAGCGTGTTTCGGAGCAAACGCCGGGTAAGGAGCTGGAGAAGTTGGCGATGGCCCAGGTGGGCCAATGGTGGTCCTGGGAGGACATGTTCGCGGGCAAAGGGCCATGGGCAAAGGTTAAAGCCCTGGCGAGAGAGGAGGTATGGCGCCAACAGTGTCATCGTCGGACAGGCGAGTGGTGCGTGTTCCCAGTCCGGCCCGGCCTGTTCCTGCCCCTCGCACCAAGCCTGTGGTGCGCGTCGCCAGCCCGGCCCGGCCTGTTCCTGCCCCTCGCACCAAGACTGTGGTGCGCGTCGCCAGCCCGGCCCGGCCTGTTCCTGCCCCTCGCACCAAGGCTGTGGTGCGCGTCGCCAGCCCGGCCCGGCCTGTTCCTGTCCCTCGCACCAAGCCTGTGATGCGCGTCGCCAGCCCGGTCCGGCTTGTTCCTGCCCCTCGCACCAAGCCAATGGTGCGCGTCGCCAGCCCGGCCCGGCCTGTTCCTGCTCCCCGCACCAAGCCTATGGTGCGCGTCGCCAGCCCGGCCCGGCCTGTTCCTGCTCCCCGCACCAAGCCTATGGTGCGCGCCGCCAGCCCGGCCCGGCCTGTTCCTGCTCCCCGCACCAAGCCTATGGTGCGCGTCGCCAGCCCGGCCCGGCCTGTTCCTGCTCCCCGCACCAAGCCTGTGGTGCGCGTCGCCAGCCCGGCCCGGCCTGTTCCTGCCCCTCGCACCAAGACTGTGGTGCGCGTCGCCAGCCCGGCCCGGCCTGTTCCTGCCCCTCGCACCAAGGCTGTGGTGCGCGTCGCCAGCCCGGCCCGGCCTGTTCCTGTCCCTCGCACCAAGCCTGTGATGCGCGTCGCCAGTCTTGTCCGGCCTGTTCCTGCCCCTCGCACCAAGCCAATGGTGCGCGTCGCCAGCCCGGCCCGGCCTGTTCCTGCTCCCCGCACCAAGCCTATGGTGCGCGTCGCCAGCCCGGCCCGGCCTGTTCCTGCTCCCCGCACCAAGCCTATGGTGCGCGTCGCCAGCCCGGCCCGGCTTGTTCCTGCCCCTCGCACCAAGCCAATGGTGCGCGTCGCCAGCCCGGCCCGGCCTGTTCCTGCTCCCCGCACCAAGCCTATGGTGCGCGTCGCCAGCCCGGCCCGGCCTGTTCCTGCTCCCCGCACCAAGCCTATGGTGCGCGTCGCCAGCCCGGCCCGGCCTGTTCCTGCTCCCCGCACCAAGCCTATGGTGCGCGTCGCCAGCCCGGCCCGGCCTGTTCCTGCTCCCCGCACCAAGCCTGTGGTGCGCGTCGCCAGCCCGGCCCGGCCTGTTCCTGCCCCTCGCACCAAGACTGTGGTGCGCGTCGCCAGCCCGGCCCGGCCTGTTCCTGCCCCTCGCACCAAGACTGTGGTGCGCGTCGCCAGCCCGGCCCGGCCTGTTCCTGTCCCTCGCACCAAGCCTGTGATGCGCGTCGCCAGCCTTGTCCGGCCTGTTCCTGCCCCTCGCACCAAGCCAATGGTGCGCGTCGCCAGCCCGGCCCGGCCTGTTCCTGCTCCCCGCACCAAGCCTGTGGTGCGCGTCGCCAGCCCGGCCCGGCCTGTTCCTGCTCCCCGCACCAAGCCTATGGTGCGCGTCGCCAGCCCGGCCCGGCCTGTTCCTGCACCCGGCACCAAGCCTATGGTGCGCGTTGCCAGCCCGGCCCTGCCTGTTCCTGCTCCCCGCACCAAGCCTATGGTGCGCGTCGCCAGCCCGGACCGGCCTGTTCCTGCCCCTCGCACCAAGACTGTGGTGCGCGTCGCCAGCCCGGCCCGGCCTGTTCCTGCCCCTCGCACCAAGGCTGTGGTGCGCGTCGCAAGCCCGGCCCGGCCTGTTCCTGTCCCTCGCACCAAGCCTGTGATGCGCGTCGCCAGCCCGGTCCGGCCTGTTCCTGCCCCTCGCACCAAGCCAATGGTGCGCGTCGCCAGCCCGGCCCAGCCTGTCCCTGCTCCCCGCACCAAGCCTGTGGTGCGCGTCGCCAGCCCGGTCCGGCCTGTTCCTGCTCCCCGCACCAAGCCTGTGGTGCGCGTCGTCAGCCCGGTCCGGCCCGTGCCTGTTTCACCGGTGCCTGGTCAGGTACCGGTCAGCTGCTCCACACCGGAGCCTAAGCAATCCGCTCCACCGATGTCCAGTCCAGCTCCAGCCAGCGGGACCAGACCAGGGGCGCTACGGGGGGGTTGTTAGAGGGTGGTGGTCACGCCCGGAGCCGGATCCGCCTCCGAGGTGGAATGCCCACCCGGCCCCTCCCCTGTTGGGTTTATGTTGGCGCGGTCGCAGTCCGCGCCTTTTGGGGGGGTACTGTCACGCCCTGGCTCTGGGGACTCTTGTATGTTGAGCCAGGGTGTTAGTTTCTTTGTGTAGTGTCTATGTTTCGTTTTCTATGTTCTGTTCTAGGTTATGTGTTTCTATGTTGGCCGGGGTGGTTCTCAATCAGAGGCAACGAGAATCAGCTGTTGCTTGTTGTCTCTGATTGGGAACCATACTTAGGCAGCCTGTTGTGCACTTGTGTTTTGTGGGATCTTGTTCCGTGTAGGTTTGTGTATGACCGAGGACTTCACGTTTTGTTTTATTGTTTTGTTATTTGTATCGTGTTGCTATTAAAGAGATGTACGCATATCACGCTGCGCCTTGGTCCACTCATTATGACGATCGTGACAGATCATTCATTTTAAGAGTTTGTCCTGAAAATAAAATGTTTCAACAATATTATATATGCATGTATATAACGACATGTTTGATGTTTTACAAACAAGATACAAATTTGTATAGACCACTCCTAATATAGAATAAAAGAGCCATTTGAATTTCATTGAATTTCACTGAATTCAATTCTATTTCCTTTCATTCAAATTGAAAATCTGTATCCTGTTTACTACTTCAATTCAAATTCAAAAATAGCTGTAAGTAGTAGTAGAAGACGTATTGTTGTCCGTTAGTTTACTCCAATCAGGGGACGGGTGGTAGGGTTGGAATTTTGTATTTATAAAAAAAAAAGGGATTAGAATTGATGCAAACAATTAGTTTGATAGAACCCAAAATCGATCTGCAATATTAATGCTGATCTACCCCATCCACCCCCACAACCCCCGTCAAAAATATTCATAATAATATGTTTTCGATATGAACATCCTTCTCCCTATCTCACACCTTGCTTGCACCAACCTCAGGCGCCTGAATAAATTTGGCATGGGCCCTCGGATCCTAAAGAAGTTCTACAGCTGCACATTCGAGAGCATCTTGACCAACTGCACCACCCTAACGGGAGGCCCTACAGAGGGTAGTGCGGACTGCCTAATACATCACTGGGGGTAAGCTCCCTGCCCTCCAGGACATCTACACCAGGCGGTATCTGAGGAAGGCCCGAAAGCTCGTCAAGGACTGCAGTCACCCGAGCCATGGGCCGTTCACTCTGTTACCATCTAGCAAATGGTATCAGAGCATCAGGTCTCGGACCAACAGGCTCCGAGACAGCTTCTACCACATGGCATCAGACTGCTGAAAAGCTCAACCTAGCTGTCTCCCTGCACATACAGTACCTGCACCTTAGAGACTATTTGCACCGGAGAGACTATATGCATCTTAGAAATTATTTCTACTGACTACCCTCACATCCAACCCTTACACACAAACTTACACGCAAACACCCATGCACTCAGAGCTCACACACACACTTACACACACACAGTCAACGCTGCTGTTCTAATATGTACTATTGATTCCCTTATCCACTTTAATATTTGTAAATAAAGTGTAACTACAGTCCATTATTACTTTGCATACTACCTTTTCTACTACTTGGCAATTTTGACTTGACTCTTTTCGTTGTTGTTATTGATTATTAATTAATGTACTTCAAATAAAATAAAATAAAATTGTATTTGTCACATACATGTGTTTAGCAGATGTTATTGCAGGAGTAGCGAAATGCTTGTGCTTCTAGCTCCGACAGTGCAGTAATATCTAACAATTAATATCTAACAATTTCACAACATATACCCAATACACACAAATCTAGTAAGGAATGGAATTTAAGAATATATACATATATGGACAAGCAATGACAGAGCGTCATGGACTAAGATACAGTAGAATATTATAGAATAGAATGCAGTATATACATATGAGATGAGTAGTGCACGATATGTAAACATTATTAAAGTGACTAGTGTTCCATTTCTTAAAGTGGCCAGTGATTTCAATAGGCAGCAGCAGCATCTAATGCGCTAGTGATGGCTATTTAACAGTCTGATGGCCTTGAGATAGAAGCTGTTTTTCATTCTCTCGGTCCCAGCTTTGATGCACCTGTTGTGACCTCGCCTTCTGGATGATAGCGGGGTGAACAGGCAGTGGCTCGGGTGGTTGATGTCCTTGATGATCTTTTTGGACTTCCTGTGACATCGGGTGCTGTAGGTGTCTTGGAGGGCGGGTAGTTTGCCCCCGGTAATGCGTTCGGCAGACCGCATCACCCTCTGGAGAGACCTGCGGTTGTGGGCGGTGCAGTTGCCGTACCAGGCGGTGATATAGCTGACAGGATGCTCTCAATTGTAAATCTGTAAAAGTTTGTGAGGGTTTTAGGTGCCAAGCCAAATTTCTTCAGCCTTCTGAGGTTGAAGAGGCTCTGTTGCGCCTTCTTCACCACACTGTCTGCGTGGGTGGACCATTTCAGTTTGTCAGTGATGTGTACACCAAGGAACTTGAAGCTTTCCACCTTCTCCACTGCGGTCCCGTCAATGCGGATAGGGGGGTGCACCCTCTGCTGTTTCCTGAAGTCCACGATCATCTCCTTTGTTTTGTTGACGTTGAGTTGGGGGAGCTAGAACATAAGCATTTCACTGCACCTTTTTTACTTGCTGTAAACTGTGTATGGGAAGAATACATTTGATTTAGATTACATTTGATTTAGATTTTTTGTAACTGTCAGACGTTTTGCGAATGTGAATGTCTTTCCTAATAGCCATTACTCAAAGCAACAGAGAACAAAACAAATGTTAGACTTCTGTCATCTATCTTTTCCCTAGAGAAAAAAAATCAATACCCATTGATGCTGGATATTAGAGATGAGGGTTGATTCAAAAGAACATAACATAACAACAAGAAAACTAAACAAGGAGAAGTAGGACCAGAGAAGTAGAGAATGGAGGGGGACAATGGACCTTCCTCAGAGTCATTAGTCTTCGTATTCTTTAATGGTTTGTAGTTTGTTTTGTTTTGATCCAGGATGCAGCAGTGCAGGATATTTTCCAGTCAGTGCCCAGGTGGTTTATGGGTAGAGGGAATGGAGCGGCTGTTTAACATGCGGTAGGAATCCGGTGCCATGTCCTGTCAGACTCAATTCCTTTCAATTTCTCCTCCAAACATTCATCTGGACTGTTGTCACCGGCAGATCAATAGGAGTAAATAAAGACAGAATACCAAGCAATATAATTTCATCCAGTCGCCTATAATCATTCAAGCAACCAGACCTGGGGAGGGGTTGTGTGTGTGTGTGTGTGTGTGTTTGTGTGTGTGTGTGTGTGTGTGTGTGTATGCGCGTGCGTGCGTGTGTGTGCACTGATGCGGGACAGTGTGTGTTTGTGTGTGTGTGTGCGCGCGCGCGTATGTGTGTTTGTGTGTGTGCACTGATGCGGTACAATGCACCAAAGCCTCTCAGACGCACTCACACACAACACAACAGACGCTGTCACTTTGGCATAATGAGATTTCGGGGTTCTGCTAATCACTTAATTTTTTCTCATCATGTTTGAGTCTGAAGGAAACATGCATCTGCGTTCAAGCACAGATCAAACATGTCTGTAATCTGTGGCTTAGAACGTGTATCCTTGGAACACTGTTTAGTGTATTCTCACAACTGTAGGTAAAGAGAAAAGCACTACTCTCACTGTTAATGACTTTGAATGAACCTGACACAGCAACAATACAATGCTGAGAGCAACTTATAATGGGAGGTTATGTACTGCAGTTCATTGGCATAATAGATTGGTATTATGTGCCTTGGTTAACATGGTTATAACAGTTGTTTATTTACCATACACAGCACATTGCTATAATCAAGGTTAAAGTGTAGCCGTACATGTATCAAATAGAACCCAAGGAAACTGCAGCAGAGCTATATCCATATGAAAACCATAGCTGTCATGTAAATGAAGATATATAACTATACGTAAATCTCTCTGTTTGAGAAATTTTCCCTCATATTTAATTTGGCTAATTAATTCACTGTGACATTGTGAGATAATTAATCAGGATTAGCTTGGTGAGGTGGTTAACGCACAAGTGTAAGAAATTAATATGCAGATGGATTATGGAGTCAGATTTTACATTAATGACCAAATAGTTTTTTCACTGTCAGAAAGCGAGGGTCAAATTCTATACAGGGCTGTTTGCATCATATCCAGATGGACAGGTGGAGGATATGAGGCTTTCTATAGGTCGAGGGAAGTTTTTTGGCTCTCCCACTCTTGACCTTTGAGCCTATTGGACCTGCATGCTTAAATTTGAGCTATAACTACAGGGGTCATAGCCACGGGACAGTAACAGTAACCTCCTTGGAACACTGGATAGGTCATCATGTTTCCAGGCATCAAGTAAGGACTGTTTGCTCCTGGTCTCCAAGACTGTTGACCTAGCCTTTCATAAGTGAACATTTCCCGAGGCCTTCCAGTGCTCGTGACCTTCTCACAGGTAAATCTTCCTCTTTCTTGACCTCTTGCTGCTGCACTGGTACGACGTCTTGGAGTTCCTCCTGCACTTTGTCATCCACTTCAGGCTCTTCAGGCTGTTCCTGGATCTGTTCTGGTTCTTGTGTCACTGTAGGTCTGAACTCCTGAGCAGTAGCTTGCAGTCTGGTACGCCACTCTGGTTGACTTGGTTGCGGTCGGAAATCGCTCTGATGGAGCCGAGGACTGTACTGGTTAGTAGAGTATCTTTCCTCTTCATCTGAACTGTCAGGTTCTTGGTCAACCGTGTCACCGTATCTTGTCGGTTTCTGTTTCTGTCTTTGTATTTTTCTTTTCACAGGTTTGGTTGGAGTGTTGTGTTCCAAAGGTAAGTCATTTACAGGGATTAGGAGGTTCCGGTGTAGCACACAAAGGGCTTTGTATCCAGACTCCGACTGGATCTTGTACACTGGACCCTCTCTGATCCTCTCTACAACTCTGTGGACCATCGTCTCCCAGTAGGCACAGAGTTTCCCAGGGCCACCTCTCTCTGAAAGGTTCCTCACAAGGACTCGGCCTCCTGGCTGGAGCATTGCACCTTTGACACCTTTGTCATAGTATTTCTTTCCTTTCGCTGAGGACTTTTGACTGTTCTCAGAAGCGATTTGGTATGTGTCTTGCATCTTTGTTGCCCACTTCTTGGCGAATGTCTTTTGGGTTCTTGTTTCAACTTCTGGTTTGAGGTTGAACAGTAGGTCGATGGGAAGGCACGGGGCTCTGCCATACAGGAGGAAGAATGGTGAGTACCCCGTTGCTTCATGCCTTGTACAGTTGTAGGCATGGACAATGTTTGGTAGATGGTCTTTCCACTCTGTCTTCTTCTCTTCTTGCAGAGTACGGAGAATCTGCAGGAGTGTTCAGTTCATCCTTTCCACAGCGTTTCCTTGCGGGTGGTATGGGGTCATTGCGGATGGTATGGAGTGGGAGATCCCTGCAAGCTGTTGGAGTCTCTGGAACAGGTTGTTCTCGAACTCTCTACCTTGGTCGTGGTGAAGCTTAGTAGGATAGCCGAATTGAGGAATGAAGTCTTGGAATATCTTCTCGGCTGCAGTTTTTCCTGACTTATTCTTCGTTGGGTAGGCCTGTGCAAAGCATGTGAAGTGATCGACCAGTACAAGGATGTAGGATGTTTGCTTGGCTCAAGGCATGTAATCGATGGAGAGCAGCTCAAAGGGTGCACTGTTGGTGATAGAACCCATAGGTGCTTTCTCTGGAACACAGGGATATTTCTGCTTGATACATGCACACTGTCTGATCACATACTCCTCTACTTCATGCTGCATGAATGGCCAGTAGAGACTTTCCCTGACTAGATGTATCACTTTTGTCTGCTCTGACATGACCCATGTTGTCATATAAGTTCTTCAGCACCACTGGTTTCAGCTTGCTGGGTAGCACCAGTTGCTTTTGTTGTCTAGCCTGTCTGTACAGGATTCATTTGTCCACCACCAGCTTGTTCCACTCATGCACAAGTCTCCTTGTTTCCGGTCCCATAAGCTTTTTCTCTTTCTCATTTGGATTCCATTCTTTGTTTTTCAGCGAGATGACTTCTCTGATTGCAACGTCCTCGTGCTGTGCCGCTTTGATGTTCTCCGGTGTGCTGGCAGGCACACCTCCAGGTGACACACCACCATCTGTTGAGTTGCAGCGCACCCACCCATAGAACATCCACATTTTTTGCTGCTTTGCTTCCTTGCCATACAGCTGAGACAACTTCTGGTGGCATATCTTCCGTGTATTCACCCACGTGGCTGTGGAGATTGACAGGACAATGTGACAGCATGTGAGCGTCTGCATTCATCTTACCAGATCTGTACTTCACGTCGAAGTGGAAGTCATCCAACTCCCCGACCCAGCGGTGACCTACTGCATTGAGTCTTGCTGTGCTCAGAACGTAGGTCAACCAGTCGTCGTCTGTGTATATGGTAAAGGTTGGTGCACAGTATAGATCATTTCTAAACTTGTCCCAGATTGCCCGCTTACACTCAAGTTTGCTAGAGTGGAGGTGGTACTTTTTCTCTGCTGGAGTTAGCGTTCTGGATCCGTACCCCGTTCTGATGTTGGTAAAGCACAGCCTAGACTCTCATTGGAAGCGTTAGTGTGTAACACAAACTGTAAGTCACAGTTTTGGTGTGCGAGTATGGGTGGATGGGTTAGCATGTCCACAAGCTTTTTTGTCTGGGTTTTGCCTCTGGTTGGTTTGGACTTGGCAGTTTTACCCCTTGCTTCTTCTGAACTTTGTAGCAGCTCAAACAGGGGTTTGGCCAGCTGGGAGAAATCCTGGATGAATTACCTGTAGTAACCAAGGAATCCCAGCAGTGTTCGTGGCTCCTTCTCCTTTAGCACCAACACTGCCTCCAAGTCTTTTGGGTCGATTTGGACGCCCTCGCCAAATATCACCCGACCGATGTACCTCACTTGCAGTCGGAAGACTTCACACTTTTTTGGCCGCAGTTTTGATACCGTGCTCCCTCATCCAACACAGCACTTGTCTCAGGTCTTCCACATGTTCACTTAACGTCTTGGAATAGCAGAGAACATCACCCAGATATGGAGAACAGCAGTCATCTCTCATGCCCTCTAGAACTCCTTCCATACAAGCATGGTGGTGGCTGCATCATGTTATGGGTATGTTTGTCATCGGCAAGGACTAGGGATTTTGTTTAGGATAAAAATAAACGGAATAGCGCTAAGCACTGGCAAAATCCTAGAGGAAAACCTGGTTCAGTTTGCTTTCCAACAGACACTGGGAGACAAATTCACCTTTCAGTAGGACAATAACCTAAAACACAAGGCCAAATATACACTGGAGTTGCTTACGAAGATGACATTGAATGATCCTGAGTGGCCTAGTTACAGTTTTGACTTAAATCGACTTGAAAATCTATGGCAACACTTGAAAATTGCTGTCTAGCAATGATCAACAACCAACTTGACAGAGCTTGAAGCATTTTGAACAGCTTAATGTGTAAATATTGTACAATCCAGGTGTGCAAAGCTCTTAGAGACTTACCAGAAAGACTCACAGCTGTAATACAGTGGAGGCTGCTGAGGGGAGAATGACTCATAATAATGGCTGGAACGGAGCTAATGGAATGGCATCAAACCATGTGTTTGATGTATTTGATACCATTCCGCCTATTCTGCTCCAGCCATTACCACAAGCCTGTCCTCCCCAATTAAGGTGCCACCAACCTCCTGTTCTTCCTTAGAGGAAGGCCCTAAAATTGTCAAAGACTCCAGCCACCCTAGTCATAGACTGTTCTCTCTGCTACCGCACGGCAAGCGATAACGGAGCGCCAAGTCTAGGTCCAAAAGGCTTCTTAACAGCTTCTACCACCAAGCCATAAGACTCCTGAAAAGCTAATCATGGCTACCCGGACTATTTGCTTAAAAAAAAAAATCATAGTAAATCGATCAATAATATTATAATACTCTTAGAAAAAATGTTTATCTTTCATTTACAGTATGTAGAATCTATGAGAATGGAAAGGTTCAGAACTTTTGTGAAACATCACAGCACAGTTTAAAAATATATGGAAAATAGAAATCAAAACTGGATGGTGTTCAGAGATAGATGGGAGGGTTTGAGTGGAGCTGAAGGATAGGACTAAAAACAAACAAAAGATAACTAATGTAAAATATACTGTGTCCGTAAAATGTATATACTGTAGTATGTATAAGCTGGAAGTAGAAGCCTAAGTGTTGTTGTCCATTAGTTTACTCCAATTAGGGGAGGGATGGTAGAGTTATGTGACGAGGTGTGAAGGAAGGAGTCAGGCGCAGGAGGTTAAAACACCGAAGTCCAGAGTTTATTCCGTTCACATAAATAAAACGCACCCAGCGTCAAAACGAAACTCACAAGGGAAAATAATCCATCTTGGCAAATACACATGGAAGAGTAGCTCAACCGAGCTACTCGCTCTCACAATAAACAATCACTCACAAAGACAAGGGGAACAGAGGGAACACTGATACACATACTAATTAGGGGAATGAGCACCAGGTGTGTGTGATTGACAAGACAAGACATGACAAGTGGAGTGATGAGAATGGGATTGGCAGTAACTAGTAAGCCTGAACAAGGAGGGGAGGCAGCCTCGGCGGAAGTCGTGACAGTACCCTGGGGCCTCCCTGCGGTGGCGGTCAGCGTTCGCCTTCTGACTATGCACGGCACGCTGGAGGCGAACGTGGGCAGCGTCCCAAGTCTCCTCCGCGCGCCGAAACCAGTCATCCACCGCAGGAGCCTCGGTCTGGCTCTTGGGCCACGGTGCCAGAACCGGTTGGTAACTCAAAACACATTGGAAGGGTGTTAGGTTAGTGGAGGAGTGGCAGAGAGAGTTCTGAGCGTATTCTGCCATGGCAGGAACACCAACCACTCCCCCGGCCGGTCCTGACAGTAGGTCCGCAGGAACCTACCCACATCTTGATTCACCCTTTCCAACTGCCCATTACTCTTTGGGTGATATCCAGAGGTCAGGCTGACCGAGACCCCCAGACGTTCCATGAACACCTTCCAGACTCTAGACGTGAACTGGGGACCTCGGTCAGACACTATATCCTCTGGTACCCCGTAGTGCCGGAAGACGAGAGTAAACAGAGCCTCCGCAGTTTGTAGGGCCGTGGGGAGACCGGGCAGAGGAAGGAGGCGGCAGGACTTCGAAAAGCGATCCACAACAACCAGGATAATGGTGTTACCTTGGGAGAGGGGAAGATCAGTAAGAAAATCAATACTAAGGTGAGACCATGGTTGTTGTGGAACTGGTAAAGGTTGTAGCTTACCGCTGGGAGGTGCCTAGGTGCCTTACTCTGGGCGCACACTGAGCAGGAGAAAACATACACCCTCACGTCCTTAGCCAAGGTAGGCCACCAGTACTTCTCGGTCAGGCAGCGCATTGTACGACCGATACCTGGATGACCAGAGGAGGGTGACGTGTGTGCCCAGTAGATCAGACAATCACGGATAAGCGCAGGCACGTACTGCAGCCCAGCTGGACACTGCGGTGGAGATGGATCTGTGCGTAATGCCTGCGCTATATCCGCGTCCATTGCACATACTACCGGCGCCACAATGCATGAGGCCGGGAGTATGGGGGTGTTGTCACTGGGCCTCTCCTCTGTGTCATACAGCCGAGACAGTGCGTCTGCCTTCACGTTCTTCGTACCCGGAATGTATGAGAGTGTGAAATCAAACCGGGTGAAGAAGAGGGCCCAACTGGCCTGGTGAGGATTCAGCCTCCTCGCTGCCCGAAAGTACTCCAGGCTACGGTGGTCTGTCCAGACGAGGAAAGGGTGTTTCGCCCCTTTGAGCCAATGCCTCCACACCGTCAAAGCTCGGACAACATCCAGCAGCTCCCGAACACCAACAACGTAGTTCTGCTCCGCCGAGCAGAGCTTCTTCGAAAAGAAGGCACAGGGGCGGAGCTTGGGTGGCGTGCCCGAGCGTTGGGATAAGAGAGCTCCTATCCCTACCTCGGACGCATCCACCTCCACAAAGAACGGTAGTGAGGGATCGGGGTGGGCCAGTACTGGGGCTGAGGTGAACAGACCCCTCAATCTACTGAAGGCCAAATCAGCCTCAGCAGACCAGCGGAGCCGGGACGGCCCACCCTTCAACAAGGAGGTAATGGGAGCTGCGACCTTGCCAAAGCCCCGAATAAACCTCTGATAGTAGTCGGCAAAGCCAAGGAAGTGCTGCACCTCCTTCACCGTGGTTGGAGTCGGCCAATTACGCACGGCAGAAATGCGACAGGGGATACACATGACTCCTGGGAGGTACAGTGTCTACCCGAAGGTATATCGCGCAATCCCCCTCCTGATGAGGTGGTAATTTAGTCGCTTGCATCTTGGAAAATGCGAGCGCCAGATCATGGTATTCGGGGGGAATGTGCACGGTTGGGGTACCATCTGGACTTTCCACCGTGGTCGCACCAACGGAAACACCTAGACACCTACCCGGACATTCACGCGACCACCCCGTAAGAACCCTCTGCGGCCATGAAAAATTGGGGTTGTGAAGGGCTAACCACGGAATACCTAAGACTACAGGGTAAGCAGGAGACTCAATAATCAAGAAAGAGATCTGCTCAACATGCGTCTCCTGTGTAATCATGGTGACTGGTACAGTAACCTCCTAACCAACCCGGACCCTAATGGTCAACTATCAAGTGCTCTGATGGGGAGTGGAATGGATAGGGGAACCAATGAAATGCCTTGACGGCGTGCAAATGCCCTGTCCATAAAGTTCCCAGCTGCGCCTGAATCGACTAGCGCCTTACACTGGGAAACTACCAGGTGATCGGGAAAGGAGATAGATGAGGCACAGTGCGCCGCAAAGGGCTCTCAACAAGTTTGGGTGTTCATTACCTGGGGTGATGCGTGAGTACCCTGCCTACCGCCTCCAGCCCCAAAGGAACGTTGACTGCGACGTGAGGTGGACTGTCCTCCTGCACTCTCTCGACCGGCGGCTCCCCCCAGCTCCATCTGCTCGCGGTCAGAGTCGTCCGGAGTGGGAATGGGCAGACCTCTACCAGGACGTCCTCTGGCTGCTAGCAGATTGTCCAGCCGGATGGCCATGTCCACCAGTTGGGAGAACGATAGCATGGCATCACGGCAGGCTAGCTCCCATCGGACGTCCTCCCTTAGGTGACACCGGAAATGGTTGATCAGGGCACGCTCGTTCCACCCGGACCCGGCTGCCAGCGTCCGGAACTCTAGCGCGTAGTCCTGTGCGGTCCTCGTCCCCTGCCTCAGATGGACCAGTCGTTCGCCCGCCTCTCGACCCTCAGGCAGGTAATCGAAAATGGCCCGAAAGAGGCGAGCAAAGTCCCCGTAGTCCTCCAACGTGGCACCTCCCTCATTCCACATCGCGTTGGCCCACTCCAGGGCTCTCCCACAAAGGCAGGAAACGAGGACAGATCCTTCTCCCGCTCCAGTGGCGCCGGCCTGATGCTGGAGAAATACAGCTCTAATTGGAGCAGAAATTCCTTACATCGCGCTGCCGTCCCATCAAACGCAGGTGGCCGGGATATCTGGATCCCTCCAGGGGCTGGGTTGTAGGTGGCTGGATCCGGTTGACCAGCTGTTCTCGATACATTGGGTCCTCTCCTCTCCAGGCGTTCTACTACCTGAAGAACCCGATCCATCGCTTCCCCCAAGCTGGCCAGCATTGAGGAATGCTCCTGGACCCTTGCCACAACTTCTGGCATGCGGTCTTCTCCTGCTGACTCCATTCAGTGGGTGAGTGATTCTGTGACGAGGTGTGAATGAAGGAGTCAGGCACAGGAGGTAAAACACCGAAGTCCAGAGTTTTTTTCCATTCACATAAATAAAACGCACCCAGCGTCAAAACGATATTCACAAGGGAAAATAATCCACCTTGGCAAATAAACATGGAAGAGTAGCTCAACCGAGCTACTCGCTCTCACAATGAACAATCACTCACAAAGACAATGGGAACAGAGGGAACACTTATACACATACTAATTAGGGGAATGAGCACCAGGTGTGTGTGATTGACAAGACAAGACATGACAAGTGGAGTGATGAGAATGGGATCGGCAGTAGCTAGTAAGCCGGTGACGACGAACGACGAAACCTGCCCGAACAAGGAGGGGAGGCAGCCTCAGCGGAAGTCGTGACAAGTTAGGGGAAAATAATAAAGACAAATACAAATACAAAAACTATATGGGGGATTGGAAATTATGCTGACAATTGATGGAAGCCACAATCTATCTGAAATATTAAAGCTGATCTACCCCCTAAAAAAATAAAAAATAATAATGTAGCAACCCTGTGTTTATAAACGTGGATATCGACTTGACCACTTCAGCATGGTTTTGTGGCACTGTCGATGCCACGCAGGGCTACTGGCCAGAAGGTTAAGGGTTCGCCGACCACCACGGACGAGCTCACTCTCCCAGCCTGTCTCATTACACTATGATCAGAGCCAGCTAGGGGGAAATCAGATTTTCAACATTTTGATGCTACAGTATATTTCTAATTATATAAAATATATGCAACAATGTTTCACCAACAGGTTAACCCACTTGCTGGGAATTATAATGTGGGTCATATAGGGAGGTTTGCTACAATGCCCCCTCTGTACTTGAAGGCACGGCCCTGTGCTTCGACTACTCAGCCCCCTAGCACATCTGAGCCGTGCGTTCCAATGGCCGCACGGCCGCCATCCGACTTCTGACACCAACGTAGCAAATGGAAGGACAAGGGAGTGAAACCGGGTCGCTGGCGTGAAAGGAAAACACCCAATGCATTGTGCCAATAGGGTTAACCCACTTGGTAGGAATAGTATCATTACATTTTACAGCAGACGCTCTTATGTAGAATGACTTACAAGAGCAATTAGGGTTAAGTGCCTGGCTCAAAGGGATATCAACAGTTTTTTCACCTAGTCGGCTCAGGATTCAACCCAGCAACCTTTCAGTTACTGGCCCAACGTGCTTAACTGCCAGGCTACCTGCCACCCTCATCATGGCTCACGGCAAGGATTGTGATAGTCACAGGGACCAGGGTTTGAATCCCAGTCTGGGTACCTCCGTAATCCACTATATTTGTGTCAGGTGTTGGAGAGCACCATTGAAAGCATGTGCCAGTCGAGTTTTAGTCATAGTAAATTTGTGTTAGGCTAGCTGTGTTTCTGTCAGGTTTCTGTACTGCACATATGATGGCAGAGATTGCAAAACAAATGTGCACCCGATTGATACAAATCATCATGATATCATTCTGCCAGGTAGGCCTACTTTGAAGTCAACATTTAATTGGGATGTTTTTTGGGGAAAAACTTTTAAAATCACTGTTTCAGCATGCATCGAGAATTTTATAGAGCCGATAGGATATACTGTATATCTTACCTTTAGAAGTGTTTACGTCAGGCTAACTACTAGCATCTATTGAGTTGCAATGTTCCATAAATGTAATATCAATTCGAAAGGAAGGCTACAGCTAAATGTGTAACATCCCTGAGCAGTTTCAGCAAAACAAAAGTAATACTACAAAAAAATATGTTGGCCTAAATGCAAAGCCTTATGTTTAAAGTGTGAATGGTGCCAATGGTGCACAGTCCTCAAAAGTGTTACTTGTAAATTGCTGCTCCAGCCACAACTGCTTTGTAAATAGCATGTTAACATTGGCTGAGAATATATCTTGGTCAATCGAGGTAAGCTTTACATGGCTAATTACAATAGCTAATGTGGTTAATGAGTAGAAGTGTATTTGTGAAAGTATGCTTGAAACACATTATAAATACACTTTTTTGTAAAGAAAATACAGGAATTCTAATTTATGAGAAATATACATACAATTTACTTAAAGTGTATTAACAGTATATTTAATTAGCTCTTTATCTAATATACTAAGAATATACTTAAGTACAAAAAAAGTGTCCCAATCAAGATAATTTTAAATGTATTTAATATATTTAAATGTGAATAAAATACAAATAAAATTGACAGTAAATGTATTTAAAATGGTTCCAATTTAGATAATATTTAATATACTTAAAATATGTTACTGGTTTATGATTTAAGAATATATATATTTTTTAAACATCCGCTTGGGACATCTACCCTGCCCTCACCCCAATGGATATTTATCATGCTGAATAGTCACCTTTGTCACAGTTGTAAATATGTATATATTATTATTATTATCATTTTAGTTTTTTTGTTTGTTTCATTCACACCTGCACTGTTGATATTTCACTGTATGCTGCAACTACATCTGCAACCCTGTGCATGTGACTAAATAAACATCTAATCTAAATGTATAGTAAGCGTGCAGAAACATTTAGTGCATAAGGGAGGTACCAAAACACCTTGAAAGGGGAGGCGCATGCAAGCAGATGAGGAAATTGGCTATATGGAAGAAATTATATAGTAAAACCTGCAAAATGGGGAATGTAAACCACCGAAATGCACTACACTCCCCTGTGCTCAATAAAAAAATCACACAGCCGTCCCAAAAGCAAAAAAAACAACGTTTTAGAATTGTCCCTAATTGGATTCCTTCAGACATTTCTTAATGTATTCTTTTTACTTTTATCTGTGCATTGTTTTGTATTTCTAGGTATTACTGCACTGTTGGAGCTAGAAACATAAGCATTTTGCTGCACCTGCGATAACATCTGCAAATCTGTGTACTCGACCAATAAACTTGATTTGATTTTGATTTGATTTGTCTCTTTCTTTGTCACTCAGACAGGAATAGATGTGACAATGATAGAAGAGTTACATCGTCTTCATCAAAGAACAAAATTAGCAAATTAATATAGTCTACAGTACATTTTGTTCAGTGGGAGAGGGGGACAACAAGAAGAGGAAAGGGAGAAATAAGAAAAAAATTAAATTTATTTTTCAGTGATTCCTTTGAGCTTTCCTATTTCCTGCCATAATCTCTACTCTGTTTTCCCTGAAACGTCAGATTCAGCAAACAAAGCAAACAAATTACACAGTCAGTCTTGATTGCAGCAGAGCACTGATGGTTTATGATGTGCCCTGAAAGCACAAAAGGAAACTCTTTCTTCTCAAGAGATGCGTTTTAAATTCCTCACTACCCAATACCAGTGTACTAGCTACAACACGTTTTGCTATCACTGCTGAAGTCTCAGTTTTGTTACCTGTGTACACGACCAATAAACTTAGATTTTACTTTCCCTTGACTGTTGGAAAGAGAGTAGTTATTCTACTGCAGTGTAATTAATCAGGTAAATAATCCTCTCTTCTTCTCCCTCTTTATTCCTCTCCTCGTCTACAGGCAGAGGAGCACCTGGTGACGGATGTATTTAAAGTGGGGGCACTGTTTTGGATAATTACCTCCTCCTTCCGATTCAGCAAAACCTAATTAAGCCAATACATATCTCCTGCTCGATGGATTTTGGCCTGGACCGTTTTTCCGACCACGTTGTCAGAGGTTTGTCAGGGTGGGAAGGAGCATTAGCCACAAGGGAGAGGAATTTTCCAAAACATTTCCAAACATAGCTGTAGATATAAGGGATATGATTAGAATACAGTTGTCAGTACATCAGGGGAATGCATTCACCTCTCACATCTCTGTCAGACTCCAGTGGTCCTTTCCCTTATGCCTCTTCAACCATACAATGCCATATGCTACTACTGACAGGAAGACTCAAGGCACGTGTTGCTTACATGTGTTTGGGTTCCCCTGCATTGAACTTGTGTGTCCTCTAAATGTTATTGTTTATCACTTGTGTAGAGACTCCATTACTCCTCCAGAGCTGATGTTGACGCTATCGGTAGTTAAGTGGGCTTGTATGGTCTGTAGTTGTGGTGCAGGCTGTTTGTTAAGTGGGCCTTTTTCGTTTGAGTTGAAGGGTTAATGTGCAGTGTGGGCTGATCCACTGTTCCACTCGATACCATTTACAGCGCGTGAAATCTATTTTGTTAGTAAACCCTGTGCCTCTGTCCATATCTGAAATTGATCGCTGTCCTCTGTCTCCCGCTCCTCTTTTCATGGAGCTTTGGTCTGGGGAATATCGACAGCACGTCCTCTTCTTTAGGGGGAGAAGAGGAAGAGGGGGATTGATCAAGGCTGCTGGACGAGAGAGAAGAGAGGAGGGAGGAGGGAGGGAGATGTTGATTTTGTAAATGTTTGAATTGTATAGGTATTACATGCTTTTGCAACAGACATTTTCGTATGAAAGTTGCAGAGAGAGAGAGAGGCCTTGGTGTTTGGACACACACACACTGTACATCTCATAAGTAGTTCCCCTGACTCACAGCTAACCCCTCAAATCAAATCCAATTTTATTGGTCACATACACATATTTAGCAGATGTTATTGCGGGTGTAGCAAAATGCTTCTGTTCCTAATTCCAACATTGCAGTAGTATCTAACAATTCACAACAATACACAAATTTAAAAGTAAAATAATGGAATAAAGAAATACATAAATATTAGGACGAGCAATGTCGGAGTGGCGCTGACTAAAATACAGCAGAATAAAATACAGTATATACAGTTGAAGTCGGAAGTTTACATACACTTAGGTTGGAGTCATTAAAACTCGTTCTTCAACCACTAATTTCTTGTTAACAAACTATAGTTTTGGCAAGTCGGTTAGGACATCTACTTTGTGCATGACACAAGTAATTTTTCCAACAATTGTTTATAGACAGATTATTTCACTTATAATTCACTGTATCACTGGCAGCTTCATTAAATAGTACCCGCAAAACACCAGTCTCAACGTCAACAGTGAAGAGGCGACTCCGGGATGCTGACCTTCTAGGCAGAGTTGCAAAGAAAAAGCCATATCTCAGACTGGCCAATAAAAAGAAAAGATTAAGATGGGCAGTCTGAGATATGGCTCAAAATCCTTGACGTTGAGACTGGTGTTTTGCGGGTACTATTTAATGAAGCTGCCAGTTGAGGACCTGTGAGGCGCCTGTTTCTCAAACTAGACAGTCTAATGTATTTGTCCTCTTCCTCAGTTGTGCACCGGGGCCTCCCACTCCTCTTTCTATTCTGGTTAGAGCCAGATTGCGCTGTTCTGTGAAGGGAGTAGTACACAGCGTTCTACGAGATCTTCAGTTTCTTGGCAATTTCTCGCATGGAATAGCCTTCATTTCTTAGAACAAGAATAGACTGATGAGTTTCAGAAGAAAGTTATTTGTTTCTGGACATTTTGAGCCTGTCATCGAACCCACAATTGCTGATGCTCCAGATACTCAACTAGTCTCAAGAAGGCCAGTTTTATTGCTTCTTTAATCAGCACAACATTTTTCAGCTGTGCTAACATAATTGCAAAAGGGTTTTCTAATTATCAATTAGCCTTTTAAAATGATAAACTTGGATTAGCAAACACAACGTGCCATTGGAACACAGGACTGATGGTTGCTGATAATGGGCCTCTGTACGCCTTTGTAGATATTCCATTAAAAATCAGCCATTTCCAGCTACAATAGCCATTTCCAACATTAACAATGTCTACACTGTATTTCTGATCAATTTGATGTTATTTTAATGGACAAAAAAATTGCTTTTCTTTCGAAAAGAAGGACATTTCTAAGTGACCCCAAACTTTTGAATGGTAGTGTACGTCTCGTGTCCGAGCTGTTGAATTGCGACTCCACTTTGTCTCTGTACTGACGTTTTGCCTGTTTGATTGCCTTACGGAGGGAATAACTACACTGTCTGTTTTCGACCATATTCCCAGTCAGCTTGCCATGGTTAAATGCGGTGGTTCGCGCTTTCAGGTTTGCAAATGCTGCCATCTATTCACGGTTTCTGGTTTAGGTAGGTTTTAATAGACACCGTGGGAACAACATCATCTGTACACTTCCTGATGAACTCAGTCACCGTGTCCGTGTAAACATTAATGTTATTCTCTGAGGTTACCCGGAACATATCCCAGTCCACATGATCAAAGCAATCTTGAAGCATGGATTCCAGTTGATCAGACCAGCATTGAATAGACCTTAGCACAGGTACTTCCTTTTTGAGTTTCTGCCTATAGGAAGGGAGGAGCAAAATGTCGAGTCATGATCTAATTTGCCGAAGGGAGGGCGGGGGAGGGCCTTGTAGGCATTTTGAAAAGGCGAGTAGCAGTGATTTCATGTTTTTCCTAAGCGAGTACTACAGTCAATATGTTGATAGAACTTGGGTAGCGTTTTCCTCAAATTTGCTTTGTTAAAATCCCCAGCTACAATAAATGCGGCCTCAGGATATGTGGTTTCCAGTTTGCATAAAGTCCAGTGTAGTTCCTTGAGGGCCGTCGTGGTATCGGCTTGAGGGGGAATATACACGGCTGTGACTATAACCGAAGAGAATTCTCTTGGGAGGTAATATGGTCGACATTTGATTGTGAGGTAGGTTGGGTGAACAAAAGGACTTGAGTTTCTGTATGTTATCACAATCACACCATGAGTAGTTAATCATGAAACATACATCCCCGCCTTTCTTCTTCCCGGAGAGTTCTTTATTCCTGTCTGCGCGATGAACTGAGAACCCAGCTGGCTGTCTGGATGGGTATATTCCGAGAGAGCCATGATTCCGTGAAACAAAGTATGTTACAGTCCCTGATGTCTCTCTGGAAGGAGATCCTCGCCCTGAGCTCGTCTACTTTATTGTCCAGAGACTGAACATTAGAGATAATATACTCGGAAGCAGTGGATGGTGTGCCCGCCTCCTGAGTTGGACTAGAAGTCCACTCCGAATACCTCTTCTCCGCCGGCGGTGTCTTGGAGCAGCCTCTGTGATAAGTTAAATTGCCCTGGGAGGTACGAACAAAGGATCCAATTCGGGAAAGTCGTATTCTTGGTCGTAATGCTGGTGAGTTAACGTCGCTCTTTCCGGCTGAATGTAATAACACAAAAAAGTTCTGGGCTAATAATGTAACAAATAACACACAATAAAACAAAATACTGCAAAGTTGCCTAAGAGCTAGAAGCAGAGCTGCCATGTCTGTCAGCGCCATCTTACAACCTTTTTACCAACATGGGAGTCCATTCTCCAAGGGTGGCAGGGGTACAAAAATGCCCACTGAAAGGTGGGCTAATGTTTAAACAGATGCCAGGGTGAGTGCTGCCCAAATATCGGTGAGATAATATGGCCCGTACACATGTCCGTCCCTAACAACCACTCAGTGCCAGAGAGATGACCATGTATCAGTTCGCAGGAAGGAGCTGAGAACCTATTTAGGAACTGTTCTGTCAATAAGAAGAATAATGAGAGTTTGATAGACAGAACAATACATGTGCAGGGGTTGGTTGATTTGAGCTGGATGTTGGTCTCAGGCTACGGGTTATGACTGCACAATGAAAGGGACTGGTCATTCATACAGTAGCAATGTCACAGCAACAATATTGACTGCAGTCAATGAAAACGAAAGATGGAGCGGTGTGACACTATTGGTTGACTCAGCCAACCACCTGGGGAAAAAAGAGCGACATCGATCCAGACTGCACGATCGAGACAGAACTATAGCTAGCTAGCTAGCCAACCTTATCCAACTTTCTCCTGGACTATCAGCTTTTCATACCACCAGGTAAGATAAAAAAATAAAGAAAGAATGATACTGCGATGGTGATATTAACCAGAGCCAACTGGTTTTCCAACAGTAGAATTTAAATAGCAACTGCTAACTTATGGCTATCATTACTTGCTGCTTAGCTTAGCTGCCTGGCAAACGAGCTAGCTAGCTAGAATGGTAACAATACAGTAAAGTTACAGTAGCTCTAGCATTCGTTTCCATAGGTACGAGAACTGTCAAAGTTGGTGAGATCACACTCAGAATCAGGAAGTTGCCATACCCACTCGTTACCTTGGGCCCCTAGGGGCTGTGTGTGTGCGTGTAACATTTCACATTTGTCATTAGTAAAGATGTTTCTATATTTCAACAGATTCTTGGAATGACTTTTGATTGAAGATCAATCAGTCTTCACGTTTAATTACTAAAATATGTGGCTCTCAGAGTAAATTGTCATACATCCCACTGGGCACATACTAGCTGAATCAAATTTGTTTCCATGTCATTTCAATGAAATTACATTGAACCAATGTCGAAAAGATGTGATGTATTTATAATTACTGAACAAAAATATAAACGCAACATGTATAGTGTTGGTCCTATGTTTCATGAGCTGAAATAAAAGAACCAGAAATGTTCCATACACACAAAAAGCTTTTTTCTCTACAATTTTGTGCACAAATTTGTTTACATCCCTGTTACTGAGCATTTTTACTTTGCCAAGATAATCCATCCACCTGACAGGTGTGGCATATCAAGAAGCTGATTAAACAGCCTGATTATTACACAGGTGCACCTTGTGCTGGGGACAATAAAAGGCCACTCTAAAATGTGCAACTTTGTCACACAACAGAATGCCACAGATGTCTCAAGTTTTGAGGGAGCGTGCAATTGGCATGCTGACTGCTAGAGAATTGAATGTTCATTTCTCTACCATAAGCCGCATCCCAAGTCGTTTTTAGAGAATTTGGCAGTATGTCCAACCGACTTAAACAACCGCAGACCACGTGTAACCACACCAGCCCAGGACCTCCACATTCGGCTTCTTCACCTGCGGGTTCGTCTGAGACCAGGCACCTGGACAGCTGATGAAACTGAGGAGTATTTCTGTCTGTAATAAAGCCCTTTTGTGGGGAAAAACTCATTCTGACTCGCTGGGCCTGGCTTCCCAGTGGGTGGGCCTGGCGCCCAAGTGGGTGGGCCAATGCCCTCCCAGGCCCACCCATGGCTGCACCCCTGCCCATTAATGTGAAATCATAGATTAGGGCCTAATGAATTTATTTAATTTGACTGATTTCCTTATATGAACAGTAACTCACTAAAATCGTTGAAATTGTTGCATGTTGTGTTTATATTTGTGTTCAGTATATATCAGGTAATATGCAGTCCACAAGAAACTGCAACAAATAACTGAAATTTTTAAGATACTAATAGCACAAACAAGAAAACGGGAGTATAGTACAGTAATAAACCAACCTCATTAGAACAACACTTTTATATGTTATGATTATGCCACCATAATCACTCCATTAACTAAGGTATTCACCAATGTGAAAAATAATAACTATTTTGGAGACTATAGTAGTTGTTTAGAAAGTGTATTTCTGGCCAAGGCGGGATTTGAACTGGAGAGCTTCGGGTCCACTCTTCCCCTTCCTCAAACACAGGAAAAACGAATAAAAAATGAATAATAAACACTAAAATCTTCCTTCTCCAGCCCCCCCCCCCCCCCCCCCCCCCCCAAACCCCCACCAAACCTTAACATACTATTGTTACCCAGTTGTGGTGCCAGGATAGTGGGTTCGATTCCCGGGACCACCCATACATATGACTGTAAGTCGCTTTGGAAAAAAGTGTCTGCTAAATAGCATATATTATTATATTATTATTATTATTATTATTATTATTATTATTATTATTATTATATATTACAAAATAAATAATAGATTTTTCAATTGGCATATCAATACCAAAAGACTCCAGAGATAACATGTCATATTGGCTTTCATTGGTAATTACCGCTTGGCATGGCAACTGCTTGGCCTCCGACCACAAGGCACTACAGAAGGTAGTAGGTATGGCTCAGTACGTCACTGGGGCCGAGCTCCCTGACATCTAGGACCTCTATACCAGGCAGTATGAGAAGAAAGCCCAAATAATTGTCAAAGACTCCAGCCACCCAAGTCATTGACTGTTCTCTCTGCTACCGCATGGCAAGCGGTATTGATGCACCAGGTCTGGAACCAACAGGACCATGAACAGCTTCTACCCCCAAGCCATAAGACTGCTAAATAGTTAGTTAAATAGTTAACCAAATAGCTACCTGGACAATCTGCATTGACCCTTTTTGCATTAACTTTTTTTTACTCATCACCTACGCTGCTGCTACTGTTTATTATCTATTCTGTTGACTAGTCACTTTATTCTTAGTTACAGTGCATTCGGAAAGTATTCAGACCCCTTCACAAGCTACAAGCTTGGCACACTTGTGTTTGGGGAGTTTCTCCCATTCTTGTCTGCAGAACCTCTCAAGATCTGTCAGGTTGGATGGGGAGCGTCGCTGCACAGCTATTTTCAGGTCTCTCCAGAGATGTTCGATCGGGTTCAAGTCCGGGCTCTGGCTGGGCCATTCAAGGACATTCAGAGACTTGTCCCGAAGCCACTCCTGTGTTGTCTTGGCTGTGTGCTTAGGGTTGTTGTCCTGTTGGAAGGTAAACCTTCGCCCCAGTCTGAGGTCCTGAGCGCTCTGTAGCAGGTTTTCATCAAGGATCTCTCTGTACTTTGCTCCGTTCATCTTTCCCTCAATCCTGACTAGTCTCCCAGTCCCTGCCACTTAAAAACATCCCTACTGCATGATGCTGCCACCACCATGGTTCACCATAGAGATGGTGCAAGGTTTCCTCCAGACGTGACGCTTGGCATTTAGGCCAAAGAGTTCAATCTTGGTTTCATCAGACCAGATAATCTTGTTTCTGATGGTCTGAGAGCCCTTTAGGTGCCTTTTGGCAAACTCCAAGCGGGCTGTCATGTGCCTTTTACTGAGGAGTGGCTTCCGTCTGGCCACTCTACCATAACAACCTGATTGGTGGAGTGCTGCAGAGATGGTTGTCCTTCTGGAAGGTTCTCTCATCTCCACAGAGGAACTCTGGAGCTCTCTCAGAGTGACCATCAGGTTCTTGGTCACCTCCCTGACCAAGGCCCTTCTCCCCCGATTGCTCAGTTTGGCCGGGCAGCCAGCTCTAGGTAGAGTCTTGGTGGTTCCAAACTTCTTCCATTTAAGAATGATGGAGGCCACTGTGTTATTGGGGACATTCAATGCTGCAGAAATGTTTTGGTAACTTATATGAATAAGGTATTTCAGTTTTTTATTTTTAATACATTTGCTTAAATGTCTAACTGGATTTTTTTTGGTCCATTTTAGAGTAAGGCGGTAACGTAAAAAAATTTGGAAAAATTGAAGGGGTCTGAATACTTTCCAAATGCACTGTATATGTACATTTCTACCTCAATGACTCGGTACCAGTAGGCCTACCCTGTGTATATAGCCAAGTTATTGTTACTCATTGTGTATTTATTATTACCTTTATTATAATGTGTTATTACTTTTCTATTATTTCTCTATTTTCTTTCTCTCTGCATAGTTGAGAAGCATTTCACTGTTTACGAAGCATGTGACAAATAACATTTTATTTGATTTATGTTGGTATAGATAAAACGGGTTAGAAAGTTGGAAGGGGAAAATACTCACATTTTCTTATGGAAATAGCAGCATGAATGTCACCAGGAAAACTAAACCTATTTCCATGAATAAATGTCAACATATCTTGTTTGTGGAGCCGCAAAAACAACTTTGGAGAAAAAAGTCAATAATTTATTTTCCGGAAGCGTTTATAAAAAATGAGTGCGGTGAGACTTGACGCTGTCTACAATATGCCTGCACAGCTGCCAGACATAACAGCATGGCTTCATGCTTTATTAACTCCTCTGTCTGTCTCTTCTACATGTGTCATGGAAGAGAGGGGAGGGAGGGGAGGGAGAAATGGGAGGGAAAGAGGGAGGTAGAGATGGGAGGGAAAGAAGGAGGGGAGACGTAGAGATCGGTGGGAAAGAGGGATGGGAGTCAGGGCATGGGGAGGAGAAATGGGCAGGGTAGGACATAATGCACAAATATCTCTTTCCGTCCAAACTTTACCCAACTTCGCCAAACTGCTCAACTAGGAAAAGACAAACAGAGAGGTAATTGTAATTTTGGAGATTGTGATTCCTTTACAAATAGACAGAGATGGATGAAGGTGGTGCTGCAGTGGATAGCTGCCGTCTTACGGGCTCCTGACCAATTCTGCTATTTTGTGTGTTTTTTTACGCTGATCTTAACTTTTTTGTACATAATATTTCCGCCATAAAGACTGAAAACAGCTTCACTAACGATCACTAACCTCGATTTGGATGAAGAGTTCTACTTCAACGAGTCGGCAGCCATGGATGTACTGCTCATTGCGGACCAGGCCCTAATCCCTAGGACTCGAAAGAGGAAGCGACGGTGCAAGAGAGTGTCAAGATAGATGTAGGTGGGTGTGGGTGGAATCAGGCGCAGGACGCAGTACGTTAGTCCAACAGACTTTAGTGATGCACAGCAAAACAAACACGAAATAACTGCCCTGAGGCAAAAGCTCCGCACGTAGGCGAAAACACAAGCGCACAAACAGGTGCGACAAAATACTCCAAAACTAAGGAGCAAAATAGCTCAACCGAGCCAACAGTAATAATCCAGCCTACCGGCACGACAGTAGAACAATCACACACAACACTAGACAAACACAACGAGAACTTATAGGACACTAATTACACTAAACGATAACAGGTGTACAACAATCAGACAAAAGCAAACGAACATAGAAACATACAACGGTGGCAGCTAGTATTCCGGAGACGACGAACGCCGAAGCCTGCCCGAGCAAGGGAGAGAGGCAGCCTCGGCCGAAACCGTGACAGTACCCCCCCCCCTTGACGCGTGGCTCCAGACGTGCGCCGACTCCGGCCTCGGGGACGACCAGGAGGACGCGGAGCAGGGTGCGTCGGGTGCCCACGATGGAATTCCGTCAGGAGAGACGGGTCCAAAATGTCTCTCCTCGGCACCCAGCACCGCTCCTCCGGGCCGTACCCCTCCCACTCCACTAGATATTGGAGACCCCCCATCCGACGTCTCGAATCCAAGATGGACCGTACGGAGTACGCCGGTGCCCCCTCGATGTCCAATGGGGGCGGAGGAGTCTCCCTGATCTCACTTTCTTGGAGTGGGCCAGCTACCACCGGCCTGAGAAGAGACACATGGAACGAGGGGTTAATACTCTTATACTCAACAGGTAGTTGTAATTTGTAACACACCTCGTTCAACCTTCTCAGGACTTTAAATGGCCCTACAAACCGCCGACCCAGTTTCCGACAGGGCAGGCGGAGGGGCAGGTTTCTGGTAGAGAGCCAGACTCGATCACCAGGTGCGTACACCGGTCCCTCACTGCGGTGGAGATCGGCGCTCGCCTTATGACGTCGGAGAGCCCGCTGCAGGTGGACGTGTGCAGTGTTCCATGTCTCCTCCGAGCGCCGCGCCCACTCATCCACCGCAGGAGCCTCGATCTGGCTCTGCTGCCAAGGTGCCAGAACCGGCTGGTAACCTAACACACATTTAAAAGGGGTTAGGTTAGTGGAGGAATGGCGTAGGGAATTCTGGGCCATCTCGGCCCAGGGAACGTACCTTGCCCACTCCTCCGGCCGGTCCTGGCAGTATGTTCTAAGAAACCTACCCACATCCTGGTTCACGCGTTCCACCTGCCCATTACTCTCCGGGTGGTAACCCGAGGTGAGGCTCACCGAGACCCCCAACCGCTCCATAAAAGCTCTCCAGACTCTGGAGGTAAATTGGGGACCTCGATCAGACACAATATCCTCGGGTACCCCGTAGTGCCGGAACACATGGGTGAATAGTGCTTCGGCGGTTTGCAGGGCAGTAGGAAGGCCCGGCATAGGGAGCAAACGACAGGCCTTAGAAAACCGGTCCACAACGACCAGTATAGTGGTATTCCCCTGTGAAGGAGGAAGGTCAGTGAGGAAATCCACCGAGAGGTGAGACCATGGTCGTTGTGGAACGGGCAGGGGTAGTAACTTACCCCTAGGCAGATGTCTAGGCGCCTTACACTGGGCGCACACCGAGCAGGAGGAAACATAAACCCTCACATCCCTCGCCAACGTGGGCCACCAGTACTTGGTACTAAGACAGTGCACTGTCCGGCCGATACCAGGGTGTCCAGAGGAGGGTGACGTGTGAGCCCAATAGATCAAACGATCCCGAACCTCGAGCGGAACGTACTTCCGACCCTCCGGGCATTGAGGTGGACTAGGGTCGGTGCGTAACGCCCGCTCGAGTTCGGCATCGACCTCCCACACTACCGGTGCCACCAGACAAGACTCCGGCAGTATGGGAGTGGGCTCCACGGACCTCTCCTCCGTGTCATACCGCCGAGACAGTGCGTCTGCCTTACCGTTCTGTGACCCAGGGATGTACGTGATCTTAAATGTGAAACGGGTCAAAAACATATTCCACCTCGCCTGGCGAGGGTTCAGCCTCCTCGCTGCCCGGATGTACTCCAGGTTACGGTGGTCTGTCAAAATGAGGAAAGGGTGTTGAGCCCCCTCAAGCCAGTGCCTCCACACCTTTAGGGCCTGTACCACGGCTAACAACTCCCTGTCCCCCACGTCATAGTTTCGCTCCGCCGGACTGAGCTTCTTGGAATAAAAGGCACAGGGGCGGAGCTTAGGTGGCGCGCCGGACCGTTGCGACAGCACGGCTCCTATACCGGCCTCTGACGCGTCCACCTCTACCTGAAATGCCAAAGAGGGATCCGGATGCGCCAGCACCGGAGCCGAGGTAAACAGGTCCTTCAGCCTCCCAAACGCCCTGTCCGCCTCGGCTGACCACTGCAGACGCACCGGACCCCCCTTCAAAAGAGACGTTATGGGAGCTGCCACCTGTCCAAAACCCCGGATAAACCTCCGGTAATAACCCAAAAAGGAGACCGACTCCTGGAAGAACAGACACTTCTCTGCCTTGACATACAGGTCGTGCTCCAACAGTCTCCGCAACACTCGGCGCACCAGGGCCACATGCTCGACTCGGGTAGGTGAGTACACGAGAATGTCATCGATGTACACGACCACCCCCTGCCCCTGCATGTCCCTGAAGATCTCATCCACGAATGATTGGAAAACTGAAGGAGCGTTCATCAACCCGTATGGCATGACAAGATACTCGTAATGGCCCGAGGTGGTACTAAAGGCTGTCTTCCATTCATCGCCCCCCCTAATGCGCACCAAGTTGTACGCGCTCCTGAGATCTAATTTAGTGAAGAAACGCGCCCCGTGCAATGACTCCGTCATGGTCGCAATCAGCGGGAGTGGATAACTGTACTTCACCGTGATCTGATTGAGACCACGGTAATCAATGCACGGGCGTAATCCTCCATCCTTTTTCTTCACAAAAAAGAAACTCGAGGACGCAGGGGAAGTGGAAGGCCGTATGTATCCTTGTCTCAGAGATTCGTCTATGTACGTCTCCATAGCTCTCTTCTCCTCCTGAGACAGAGGATACACATGGCTCCGTGGGAGCGCAGCTTGGAGGTCTATCGCACAATCTCCCTGCCTATGGGGAGGCAACTGCGTCGCCCTCGACTTACTGAACACAATAGCCAAATCCCCATACACAGGGGGAACGTGCAATGCGGGCACCTGGTTTGGACTCTCCACCGAGGTAGCCCCTATGGAAACGCCTAAACATCGACCCACACACTGGGCAGACCACTCCATCAGAGCCCTCTCCTGCCACGAAATCGATGGGTTATGGGTACTCAACCAGGGCATGCCCAGCACCACCGGATACGCAGGCGAGTCGATCAGAAATAGCTGGATCATCTCCTGATGACCCCCCTGCGCACACATCCTAAGTGGCGCAGTGACCTCCCTGATCAAGCCCGCACCCAACGGACGGCTATCTAGGGCATGAACGGGGAAGGGAACGTCCACAGGGAGAAGGGGAATCCCTAAGGCTAAACAAAACTTCTTATCAACAAAATTCCCAGCCGCGCCTGAATCTACCAGCGCCTTATGCTGGGAATGAGGTGCTACCTGTGGAAAACGCACAGATATACAGAAATGTGCAACAGAGAGCTCTGGGTGAGTGGGGCGCCTACTCACCTGGAAGGACTCCCCAGTGCGGGACCTGTCGTCCTCTCCCCGAGGAGGCCATCCCCAGCACCTAGCCGCGGTGTGTCCTCCCCGACCACAGTTGGTGCAGGAGATGGACCCCCTCGTAAGCCGACCCCTCCTCTCTCTAGCGCCAGCGCCCCCGAGCTCCATGGGGCACGGCTCGGAGGCGCTGGAGGGTGAAATGGACGGACCCCCCTCGGAACGTCCGCGGGTAGCTAGCAGGGTATCCAGCCTGATGGACATGTCGACCAACTGGTCGAACGAGAGGCTGGTGTCCCTACAGGCCAGCTCCCTACGGACGTCCTCGCGTAGACTACATCTGTAGTGATCACTGAGAGCCCGCTCATTCCACCCTGCATCCGCCGCTAGGGTACGGAACTCCAAGGCGAACTCCTGGGCACTCCTCTTCCCCTGCCTGAGGCCGACCAGACGCTCCCCTGCCGCTTTCCCCTCCGGGGGATGGTCAAACACCGCCCTGAAGCGGCGGGAGAACTCGTCGTAGGTGATGGTGTTAGCGTCGATCCTCCTCCACTCTGCGTTGGCCCATTCCAACGCCTTCCCGGAAAGGCAGGAGATCAGGGCGGACACACTCTCGTGTCCCGAGGGCGCCGGGTGCACGGTGGCCAGGTAAAGCTCCACCTGGAGAAGGAATACCTGACACCCGGCCGCGGTCCCATCGTAGGCCCTCGGGAGCGAGAGTCGAACTCCTCTGGGTTCCGGAGCGGGAATGGGCTGAGTGGCCGATGGTGCGGGCAGGGAGGATGGCGGTGGAGGAGTCCCTCGGGTCTCCCAGCCTCGGATGGTGGTGATCACCTCCTGCAGTGCGGATCCCATCCGCAGGATCTGGTCATTCTGCTCACGGACCCTGTCCTCCAACGTCGCCTGTGCTGCTGCGGCTCCTGCTGATTCCATCGAGTATGGTGTGTGATTCTGTCAAGATAGATGTAGGTGGGTGTGGGTGGAATCAGGCGCAGGACGCAGTACGTTAGTCCAACAGACTTTAGTGATGCACAGCAAAACAAACACGAAATAACTGCCCTGAGGCAAAAGCTCCGCACGTAGGCGAAAACACAAGCGCACAAACAGGTGCGACAAAATACTCCAAAACTAAGGAGCAAAATAGCTCAACCGAGCAAACAGTAATAATCCAGCCTACCGGCACGACAGTAAAACAATCACACACAACACTAGACAAACACAACGAGAACTTATAGGACACTAATACACTAAACGATAACAGGTGTACAACAATCAGACAAAAGCAAACGAACATAGAAACATACAACGGTGGCAGCTAGTATTCCGGAGACGACGAACGCCGAAGCCTGCCCGAGCAAGGGAGAGAGGCAGCCTCGGCCGAAACCGTGACAGAGAGGCAAATGAGCGGGCTCCCTGACGAGACTACGTTGGCGAGTAAATAAAACGGCTCAATTGACGAACGTACAATCACTAGAGAACAAATTGGACGAGCTCCGATCGAGACTATCCTATCAACGGGACCTGAACTGTAATATTCTATTTTCTCTGAGTCGTGGCTGAACAAGGTGATGGATAATATACATCTAGCTGGTTTTTCTAGCTGTTTTTTCAGCTTCGGGTAAGATTAAGGGGTCAGGTGTGTGTCTCTTCTTTGTTAACAACAGCTGGTGCGCCATCTCTAATGTTAAGTAAGTCTCCAAGTTTTGCTCGCCTGAGTTAGAATACCTCATGATAAGCTGCAGACCATACTATTTACCAAGAGAGTTTACATCTATATTTTTCGTAGCTGTGTATTTACCACCACAAACCGATGCCGGCACTAAGACCACACTCAATGAGTTGTATAGGGCCATAAGCAAACAAGAAAATGTGGACTGCTTAAAACAGGTAGGTATTACAGACTGGGTCAGGGAGAGGTTGAAAATGTCAGTGAAGACACTTGACATACAAATCCCGCGAGCCATCAAACAGTCAAAACGTCAATACAGGACAAAGATCGCATCCTACTACGCCAACTCTGAAGCTCGTTGGATGTGGCAAGTCTTGCAAACTATCAAGGATTACAAAGGGAAACCCAGCCGTGAGCTACCCAGTGACGCAAGTCTACCAAACGAGCTAAATTCCTTCTACGCTCACTTCGAGGCAAGCAACACTGAACTATGCATGAGACCACCAGATGTTTCTGATGACTGTGTGATCTCGCTCTCCATAGCCGATGTGAGTAAGATATTTAAACAGGTTAACATTCAAAAGGTTGAGAGGCCAGACGCATTACCAGGACTATTGTCCCGTAGCACTCACATAGATAGCCATGAAATGTTTTGAAAGGCTGGTCATGGCTCACATCAACACCATTATCCCAGACACCCTGGACACACTCCAATTCGCATACCGCCCCAACAGATCCACAGATTACGCAATCTCTATTGCACTCCACACTGCCCTCTCCCAGATGGACAATGGGAACGTCTACTTGAAAATGCTGTTCATTGACTATAGTTCAGCGTTCAACACCATAGTGCCCTCCAAGCTCATCACTAAGCCCAGGACCCTGGGACTGAACACCTCCCTCTGTAACTGGATCCTGGACTTCCTGACAGGCCCCCCCAGGTGGTGAGGGTAGGCAACAACACCTCCACCACGCTGATCATTAATACAGGGCCCCTCAGGGGAGCGTGCTTAGTCCCCTCCTGTACTCCCTGTTCACCCACGACTGCGTGGCCGCGCACGACTCCAACACCATCATTAACTTTGCTGACCTCACAGCAGTGGTTGGCCTGATCACCGATTACTATGAGGCAGCCTATAGCCCCTTGAAACTCAACTCTGGACCTCGAAGCCAGTTCCACTGCATTTTTTCATTGTTCCCCTCTAATCAGGGACTGATTTAGACCTGGGACACCAGGTGTGTGCAATTAATTATCAGGTAGAACAGAAAACCAGCAGGCTCCGGACCTCATAGGGTAAGAGTTGAATACCCCTGCTATAGCCTATATTCTCTCTGCATTGTTGAGAAGGGCCCGTAAATAAGCATTTCACTGTGCGTCTACACCTGTTGTTTACGAAGCCTGTGACAAATAACATTTTATTTAATTTGAGTGTAAAGGAAATTGAAGTGAACATTCTCTCCAGGTACAGTGGCTCTGGTTGGCAGCACTCCACAACCCATGTGTCTGCAGGTTATCTGTTCAAACCGAACATTGAATACACTCAAAATGTACTTGGTCCAGCCTAGTCAACCAGAAACACCACAAAGAACAGGTAATCAAAAACATTTCACCAAACAAACTCCATGAATGTAACCCAACTCCTACATGTATTTTCTGCATACTGTGTCTCAGCTTGCATACAGTACTTCTCATGCTTGCCTTAACCATTAAAACATTGTAAACTCAGCAAAAAAAGAAACGTCCTCTCATTGTCAACTGCGTTTATTTTCAGCAAACTTAACATGTGTAAATATTTGTATTGAACATAACAAGATTCAACAACTGAGACATAAACTGAACAAGTTCCACAGACATGTGACTAACAGAAATTGAATAATGTGTCCCTGAACAAAGGGGGGGGGGGGTCAAAATCAAAAGTAACTGTCAGTATCTGGTGTGGCCACCAGCTGCATTAAGTACTGCAGTGCATCTCCTCCTCATGGACTGCACCAGATTTGCCAGTTCTTGCTGTGAGATGTTACCCCACTCTTCCACCAAGGCACCTGCAAGTTCCTGGACATTTCTGGGGGGAATGGCCCTAGCCCTCACCCTCCGATCCAACAGGTCCCAGACGTGCTCAATGGGATTGAGATCCGGGCTCTTCGCTGGCCATGGCAGAACACTGACATTCCTGTCTTGCAGGAAATCACGCACAGAACGAGCAGTATGGCTGGTGGCATTGTCATGCTGGAGGGTCATGTCAGGATGAGCCTGCAGGAAGGGTACCACATGAGGGAGGAGGATGTCTTCCCTGTAATGCACAGCGTTGAGATTGCCTGCAATGCCAACAAGCTCAGTCTGATGATGCTGTGACACACCGCCACTGACCATGACGGACCCTCCACCTCCAAATCGATCCCGCTCCAGAGTACAGGCCTTGGTGTAACGCTCATTCTTTTGACGATAAACGCGAATCCGACTATCACCCCTGGTGAGACAAAACCGCGACTTGTCAGTGAAGAGCACTTTTTGCCAGTCCTGTCTGGTCCAGCGACGGTGGGTTTGTGCCCATAGGCGACGTTGTTGCCGGTGATGTCTGGTGAGGACCTGCCTTACAACAGGCCTACAAGTCCTCAGTCCAGCCTCTCTCAGCCTATTCATTAATTGTTTATGGTTCATTGAACAAGCATGGGAAACAGTGTTTAAACCCTTTACAATGAAGATCTGTGAAGTTATTTGGAATTTTACGAATTATCTTTGAAAGACAGGGTCCTGAAAAATGGATGTTTCTTTTTTTGCTGAGTTTAGTTGTTCCTCTGTGTTTGTTTGTTGTTGTCAGTTATTATTTTTTTCTAATGCAGGAGAGGCTAACAAGTGGTCCCTGAGTCCTTGGTGCTCACCCATGGTCAGTGTACTGTTAGGAGCTGTATGAGCAGCAAAAGATGATCACACTGTTCAAAGCTTTTATGTATTGTTTCTGTGTCTGGCTTCCTTTCCGTTACTTTGCCAGTGATCACGGAGCTGAATTCAACAGCTGTTCTGAAGCTAACGAAGTGAGACTGGTAGACATTAATTTAATTGTTTCATTTGTTTTTATATGGCAGGATTTTCAGTGTCCTCTATATACACACAAGTGCAGAAAGTAGGACAAACATTTATCTTTCTAGCCCCCACACACTACTAGGGCTGCTGCTACTACTACTACTACTACTACTACTACTACTACTACTACTACTACTACTACTACTACTACTACTACTACTACTTCTGCTACTGCTACTACTACTGCGGCTAGTACGACTACTACTTCTACTACTTCTGCTGCTGCTGCTGCTACTACTACTACTACTACTACTACTATTACTAGTATTATTACTACTACTACTACTTCTGCTGCTACTACTACTACTACTACTACTACTACTACTACTACTGCTGCTGCTGCTGCTACTATTACTGCTGCTGCTGCTACTATTACTGCTGCTGCTACTATTAATACTACTGCTACTACTATTACTATTATTACTACTGCTACTACTACTGCTACTTCTACTGCTACTACTACTACTGCTACTGTACTACTGCTACTGCTACTACTACATACTACGACTACTACAAGTGATGAGTGGTAAAGGAGTATGTTTCCATGGAATGTGGCAGGAGGCTCTGAAAAACTTGTGACATAGAATTAATTGTAACAGCACTGACAACTGTCTGAATACAGACTCCTCCCAGAACTCTGTGGGGGAGCTGGGGGAGAGCAGCCCAGTGCGGTGTGGGGGAGCTGGGGGAGAGCGGCGGTGATTGGCTCTGCAACTTGTGAAAAGCGTTCAGCTCTGATCCACTTCTTGTAAGAAATCATTAGCAGCAGAAAATGCAGCTGTGTCGCACGGGTTCACAGCTCAAACGCACAGGTTCACAGCCCCCCCCCTTCAAAACAGGAGGAGAAAAAGGAGACGTTCTAGCACTCCTCCACACCGTCAAAACTTTTCCTTTTTTCTTTTTATGTTTATTTATTTCATTCTTTGACAAGTTGACCCTGACGACCGTTAACAGTGCGTCTGCCGTCTGGGCCCTCTCGTCACTGTCACCATGATAATGCCCTCCAGAGCGCGGCGGCAGCGCCATGTGTAAAAGAGGATGTGAGGGACTGCTGGGCTATGTTTAACTAGCAGGCGACCGTGAGTGAGAGCAGCGCTCCTCATCTCAGCTTAGCTGGCCCCTGCTCACATGTTCAAAACATTCCTTTGTATTGTTCTCTTTTTTTCCTCTACAGTCGATCGTGAGTTTTGAGAGTCTTCGGGTAGGAGATGAAAGACCCGTTGTCAAGCTGTCGATTTCGCGCTTGACACCCACTCCATGGTGCTTTTCATTAGAACATGAAGAGGTGACATGAGGGGACATGTTGTGATGTCCCAGTAGACTGCACATTTTTCTTACTTTCCAGTGTCATCCATCTGTCTTGAAAGGTTGCCTGACCTGCTAATGCATTCTATGACAGATAGGGGACAGACTTGGTGTGAATCTCAAAGGCTCAGCCCAACCTCTTAAAGTCATAGTATTAACAGCTGTCAGTTTAAGCTAGAGATATCAGTTTTTTTTACGTTGGATGCATCTCAATTGAAAGGTGACAGAGCCAGAGCGATGTTTGTCAGATCATGAGACATCCCTAAAATCAGTCTTCTCACAAAATCGTCTGTAGCGTCCGAACGGTTATTGAACAAAAATGTGTGACTCGTTTCACGAAACTAGGCATATGTCGCACATCACTACTTCATAGGAAATGTATTTGAACGTAAACATTTTGGCAGAAATGCCTTCTGGAACGTGAAATTTAATGTGCCTTAATAACAAACTTGTATGCCATCTGTAAGTACGAATAAAATTGTTAAATTACGAGCCTAGTTGGTTTAGTCATGGAAAAAGACAGGAACCGTCCCGCTAGCCATGGTTGGCTGAGATAATGGATGGGCTGGACATGCCGAGAGATGAGTTCAGATTAGTCTGCCTTTAACATGAGCTGCTCAGTATCCTTTCTAACGCAGCTTTTTTGAAAAAATATCACGAAGAACTGCAAAAGCGTTGCTAATTTTTATTTATTTAACCTTTATTTAACTAGGCAAGTCAGTTAAGAACAAATTCTTATTTACGATGACGGCCTACCAAAAGGCAAAAGGCCTCCTGCGTGGACAGGGGCTGGGATAAAAAAGTAATAATTATAATTATAATAATAATATAGGACAAAACACACATCACGAAAAGAGAGACACCACAACACTACATAAAGAGAGACCTAAGACAACAACATAGCATGGCAGCAACACATGGCAACACAGCATGGTAACAACACAACATGACAACAACATGGTAGCAACACAACACGGCAGCAGCACAACATGGTAGCAGCACAAAACATGGTACAAACATTATTGGGCACAGACAACAGCACAAAGGGCAAGAAGGTAGAGACAACAATACATCACGTGAAGCAGCCACAACTGTCAGTAGGAGTGTCCATGATTGAGTCTTTGAAGAGATGGAGATAAAACTGTCCAGTTTGAGTGTTTTTTGCAGCTCATTCCAGTCGCTAGCTGCAGCGAACTGAAAAGAGGAGCGACCCAGGGATGTGTGTGCTTTGGGGACCTTTAACAGAATGTGACTGGCAGAACGGGTGTTGTATGTGGAGGATGAGGGCTGCAGTAGGTATCTCAGGTAGGGGGGAGTGAGGCCTTAGAGGGTTTTATAAATAAACATCAACCAGTGGGTCTTGCGACGGGTATACAGAGATGACCAGTTTACAGAGGAGTATAGAGTGCAGTGATGTGTCCAATAAGGAGCATTGGTGGCAAATCTGATGGCCGAATGGTAAAGAACATCTAGCCGCTCAAGAGCACCCTTACCTGCCGATCTATAAATTACGTCTCCGTAATCTAGCATGGGTAGGATGGTCATCTGAATCAGGGTTAGTTTGGCAGCTGGGATGAAAGAGGAGCGATTATGATAGAGGAAACCAAGTCTAGATTTAACCTTAGCCTGCAGCTTTGATATGTAAGTAATAAAAGTAATATGCTATTTAGCAGACGCTTTTATCCAAAGCGACTTACAGTCATGCGTGCATACATGTTTGTGTATGGGTGGTCCCGGGTATCGAACCCACTACCTTGGCGTTACAAGCGCCGTGCTCTACCAGCTGAGCTACAGAGAGAAGGACAGTGTACCGTCTAGCCATACTCCCACGTACTTGTATGAGGTGACTACCTCAAGCTCTAAACCCTCAGAGGTAGTAATCACACCGGTGGGGAGAAGAGCATTCTTCTTACCAAACCACATTACCTTTGTTTTGGATGTGTTCAGAACAAGGTTAAGAGAAAGCTTGTTGGACACTAAGAAAGCTTTGTTGTAGAGCGTTTAACACAAAATCCGGGGAGGGGCCAGCTGAGTATAAGACTGTATCATCTGCTTATAAATGGATGAGAGAGCTTCCTACTGCCTGAGCTATGTTGTTGATGTAAATTGAGAAGAGCGTGGGGCATAGGATCGAGCATTGGGGTACTCCCTTGGTGACAGGCAGTGGCTGAGACAGCTGATGTTCTGGCTTTATACACTGCACTCTTTGAGAGAGGTAGTTAGCAAACCAGGCCAAAGAGCCCTCAGAGACACCAATACTCCTTAGCCGGCCCACAAGAATGGAATGGTCTACCGTATCAAAAGCTTTGGCCAAGTCAATAAAAATAGCAGCACAACATTACTTAGAATCAAGGGCAATGGTGACATCATTTAGGACCTTTAAGGTTGCAGTGACACATCCATAACCTGAGCGAAAACCAGATTGCATACAAGAGAGAATACTATAGACATCAAGAAAGCCAGTCAGTTGATGTAGTTTTTCCAAAACTTTTGATAAACAGGGCAAAATAGAAATTGGCAGTAAGGATCAACTTGATCTCACCCTAAATAAAGGACACACCGTGCAATGGGAACCTCCCAAGAGAGGAGAGACAGGTTAAAAAGGTCAGAGATAGGCTTGGTGATGATAAGGGCAGCAACCTTAAAGAAGAAAGGATCTAAACCATCTGGGGTCAAGTTTAAGGAGCTCCTTTGCACCTCGGACTCAGTGACCGCCTGCAGGGAGAAACTTTGTAGCGGGGCAGGGGGAAAAGAGGGAGGAGCATCGGGGCTAGTCACATTAGAAGGGGTGGGAGATGAGGAAATGTTGGACGGGCAAGGAGGCATGGCTGAGTCAAATAGGAATCCTGACTTAATGAAGTGGTGATTAAAGAGCTCAGCCATGTGCTCCTTGACAGTAACAACCACATCATCAACTTTAAGGGACATGGGCAGCTGTGAGGTGGAGGGTTTATTCTCCAGATCTTTAACCGTTTTCCAGAACTTCTTGGGGTTAGACCCACAGAGAGAGAACTGCTCCTTAAAGTAACTAAAGTAACTAATGCTCTCCACTTTCTGGAGGACCGAGTTTTGAAATCAGTGGAATGTCCAGTGGAAGCAGAGTATGATAGCTAAGAAGATGGAGAAAATTCTGGGATTTGATTGCAAATATGCGGAGGGAGTCGAAAAGAGAACATGCTGTATGTTGTATAAAACAGCTGTCTCCGGATTATATCTTCAAACTAAGGGAAACCATGGCATCTGTGACATAGAGGGAGAAGTGTTCATCCATGTATATCAGTAAGTGTTCATCCATGTATATCGGTAAGCGAGTCTAGCTAGCTACGTTTTCAGATATTATAATTTTGTTAGAAAGTCGTTTTCATTGCAAGTTAAAGTGTACTGTTAGCTGGCTGGCTAGCTAAGGTTACATGTATGATCTGTGTAGTAATATTGTTCGTATCTCAGAGCCATTTGCGTTGTTAGTTATAGCCAAATGTTAGCTAGCTAGCTAACATTGAACCTAGTTGGTTAGCTTTAGCTACCTGCGGGATTCATGCAGGATAGTAACGTTATGAGTTGGGATTAATTAATTAATTAATTAATTAATTGTTTAGCTAGGTAGCTAGCTACATGTCTAAACAAAATACTCCACTATGCAAGTAACCATTTCACTGTACCGTTTACACCTTCTTCTTTACCATGTGAAGAACAACATGGCCTGTACCAAAGTGAAATTAGGATAATACGTTAGACCAACGAGACAGTGTCCAAGCTCCAGTAGAATGCCCTGCATTTATTTCGTCACACTCAAAACCGTAAGCTATTTGCTGTAATTAGCTCGCAATTAACTTGTAAATAATGATCTTGTGAGTTTATCTTCCTGTAATAATACATTTACATTTTAGTCATTTAGCAGACGCTCTTATCCAGAGCGACTTACAGTTAGTGAGTGCATACATAATTTTTTATACTGGCCCCCCATGGGAATCAAACCCACAACCCTGGCGTTGCAAACACCATGCTCTACCAACTGAGCTACATCCCTGTCGGCCATTCCCTCCCCTACCCTGGACGACGCTGGGCCAATTGTGCGCCGCTCCATGGGTCTCCCGGTCGCGGCCGGCTACGACATCTCTAGTGGCACAGCTAGCACTGCGATGCAGTGCCTTAGACCACTGTGCCACTCAGGAGAATACAACTTAGCTAAAGTTAAGACATGGTCAGCTATATAATATGGTCATTCTTTGAACTGGTTAGCCAGCTAACTTATCGTTAGCTAGCTAGCTAACAAGCTAGAAACTAACCAAAACATTGTTTAGAAAGTTGCTTTTAGTTGCATGGTTTGCTAGATTGACATATACGACATTCATTTTTAAACGGATGGGTTTATTGGTGTTAAAATACACCAGTTATGCTATTTTGGACCACCAGGCTGCTGCTGTCATGCAGCCTGTCGTTTTTGTGTTTATACTTTTTCATTACGCCAATGACAAGTTTGATGGCGGATGACAATAGAATGTTCATGATGTCACTGCGACAGCTGTCTACAGACGTGACGATAGACATAATATAAAACAGCATTTAGTCTTGAAACCTTTGGTTGTTTAGTACACTACCTTACACACACTGTTTAGCACATGTGAATCCTTAAAGAGATGGGTAGGGCTAAGGCTTAAGAGGGTGTGAACGATGCTGAATGGGTGTAGACAAAGAAGAGCTCTCCAGTAGGTGTACCAAAACATTCAAGGATCATTTTCTCAAAAATGGGGTTACAAGTTTATCAACTTTCAAAGCAGTATTATTTTCCCATTGTTCCTCAACTGTATTGTATAATATACCATTTTCTAGCTCTGAGTCTCTACTTTTATCCAATGTAAAAAACACAATTTCAAAATTTCCTACATAAGACCGAATCGAGCCGGTCGGTCACATATATACGCAACATGCAACAATTTCTAAGATTTTGCTGTTACAGTTCATAAGGAAATCAGTCAATTGAAATAAATTCAATAGGCCCTAATCTATGGATTTAAAATGACTGGGAATACAGATATGCATCTGTTGGTCACAGATACCTTTATAAAAGGTAGCGGCGTGGATCATAAAACCAGTCAGTATCTGGTGTGACCACCATTTGCCTCATGCAGAACGACACATCTCCTTCACATAGAGTCGATCAGGCTGTTGATTGCGGCCTGTGGAATGTTGTCCCACTCCTCTTCAATGGCTGTGCGAAGTTGCTGGATATTGGCGGGAACTGGAACATGCTATCGTACCCGTCAATCCAGAGCATCCCAAACATGCTCAATGGGTGACAAGTCTGGTGAGTATGCAGGCCATGGAAGAACTGGGACATTTTCAGCTTCCAGGAATTGTGTACAGATCATTCTGGGGCCGTGCATAATCATGCTGAAACGTGATGGCGGTGGATGAATAGCACGACAATGGGCCTCAGGATCTCGTAACGGTGTCTCTGGGCATTCCAATTGCCATCGATAAAATGCAATTGTGTTCGTTGTCCCATAGCTTATGCCTTCCCATACCATAACCCCACCGTCACCATGGGGGCACACTGTTCATAATGTTGACATCAGCAAACCGCTCGCCCACACGACGCCATACACGTGGCCTGCAGTTGTGAGGCCGATTGGACGTACTGCCAAATTCTCTAAAATAACGTTGGAGGTGGCTCATGGTTAACATTCAATTCTCTGGCAACTGCTCTGATGGACCTTTCTGCAGTCAGCATACCAATTACGTGCTCCTTCAAATTTGAAACATCTGTGGCATTGTGTTGTGTTACAAAACTGCACATTTTAGAGTGACCTTTTATTGTCCTCAGCACAAGGTGCACCTGTGTAATCATCATGATGTTTAATCAGCTTCTTGATTTGCCACACCTGTCAGATGGATGGATATCTTGGCAAAGGATAAATGCTCACTAACAGGGATGCAAACAAATTTGTGCACAGAATTAGAGATAAATAATTAATAAATAACATTTCTGGGATCTTTTATTTCAGCTCATGAAACATGGGATCAATACTTTACATGTTGTGTTTATATTTTTGTTCAGTGTATTATTACCCCTCTATGGAAAAAAGAGACTCTCACGAACACGGTGGTGTTCTCTGTTTTGATCTACAGGCCTCACAAGACTCGTCTGAAGGTACCAGTTGAAAAAATGAATGAAGGTATATTTATGGAGACTGTTTAGTGCCAAAAATAAGGGTTTAAAACATGTTTAAAATATATATATATATATATATATACAGTGCCTTCGGAAAGTATTCAGACCCCTTAACTTTTTCCAAATTTTGTTATGTTATAGCCTTATTCTAAAATGGATTAAGTTTTTAAAAATCCTCAGCAATCTACACACAATACCCCATAAAGACAAAGCGAAAACTGGTTTTTAGAAATGGTTGTAAATGTATAAACAATTTGATTGGAGTCCACCTGTGGTAAATTCAGTTGATTGGACATGATTTGGAAAGGCACACAACTGTCTATAAAAGGTCCCACAGTTGACAGTGCATGTCAGTGCAAAGACCAAGCCATGAGGTCTAAGGAACTGTCCGTAGAGCTCCGAGACAGGAATGTGTTGAGGCACAGGAAGGGTACCAAAAAATGTCTGCAGAATTGAAGGTCCCCAAGAACACAGTGGCCATCATTCTTACATGGAAGAAGCTTAGAACCACCAAGACTCTTCCTAGAGCTGGCTGCCCGGCCAAACGGGGGAGAAGGGCCTTGGTCAGAGAGGTGACCAAGAACCCGATAGTCACTCTGACAGAGCTCTAGAGTTCTCTGTGGAGATGGGAGAACCTTCCAGAAGGACAACCATCTCTGCAGCACTCGACCAATCAATAAAAGGCACATGACAGCCTGCTTGGAGTTGCCAAAAGGCACCTAAAGACTCTCAGACCATGAGAAACAAAAGTCTCTGATCTGATTAAACCAAGACTTAACTCTTTGGCCTGAATGCCAAGCGTCACGTCTGGAGGAAACCTGGCATCATCCCTACGGTGAAGCATGGTGGTGGCAGCATCATGCTGTGGGGATGTTTTTCAGTGGCAGGCCCTGGGAGGCAAAGATGAATGGAGCAAAGTACAGAGAGATCATTGATGCTCCAGAGCGCTCAGGACCTCAGACTGGGGCGAAAGTTCACCTTCCAACAGGACAATGGCCATAAGCACACAGCCAAGACATTGCAGGAGTGGCTTCGGGACAAGTCTCTGAATATCCTTGAGTGGCCTAGCCAGAGCCCGGACTTGAACCCGATCGAACATCTCAGGAGAGACCTGAAAATAGCTGTGCAGCAATGCTCCCCATCCAACCTGACAGAGCTTGAGAGGATCTGCAGAGAAGAATGGGAGAAACTCCCCAAATACAGGTGTGCTAAGCTTGTAGCGTCATACCCAAGAAGACTCAAGGCAATAGTCGCTGCCAAAGGTACTTCAACAAAGTACTGAGTAAAGGGTCTGAATACTTATGGTAATGTGATATTTCAGTTTATAAATTAGCAAAAATGTCTAAAAACCTGTTTTTGCTTTGCCATTATGGGGTATTGTGTGTAGATTGATGAGGGGGAAAAATAGTTTTAATACATTTTAGAATAAGGCTGTAACGTAACAAAATGTGGAAAAAGTTAAGGGGTCTGAATACTTTCCAAAGGCACTGTACATGTTTCCTGATCTTTCTTATATCTCTCAGATATAGGACAGACACTTCAGAACAAACTTCCTTTTGATTGTTTTTATCTGTTGTTCCATGTAGTGAATCTATTATTCAATGCATTTGAATGGGCTAGTAGCAAAAAGCGTCCCAAAAAATGTAATCCCCAAATATTTCTTTTCTTTTTTTGATACATCAAGGGGTCTTAAAAATCAAATAGCTAAATGATCCTTGGTTTGATCTTCTTAAAACAATCCACATAAAGTTGAAGTCGGATGTTTACATACACTTAGGTTGGAGTCATTAAAACTCGTTTTTCAACCACTCCAAAAATGTCTTGTTAACAAACTATAGTCTTGGCAAGTCGGTTCGGACATCTACTTTGTGCATGACACAAGTAATCTTTCCAACAATTGTTTACAAACAGATTATTTCACATATAATTCACTGTATCACAATTCCAGTGGGTCAGAAGTTTTCATACACTAAGTTGACTGTGCCTTTAAACAGCTTGGAAAATTCCAGAAAATTATGTCATGGCTTTAGAAGCTTCTGATAGGCTAATTGACATCATTTGAGTCAATTGGAGGTGTACCTGTGGATGTATTTCAAGGCCTACCTTCAAACTCAGCGCCTCTTTGCTTAACATCATGAGAAAATCAAGAGAAATCAGCCAAGACCTCAGAAAAAAATTGTAGACCTCCACAAGTCTGGTTCATCCCTGGGAGCAATTTCCAAACGCCTGAAGGTACCACGTTCATCTGTACAAACAATAGTACGCAAGTATAAACACCATGGGAACACACAGCCGTCAAACCGCTCAGGAAGGAGACGCGTTCTGTCTCCTAGAGATTAACGTACTTTGGTGCGAAAAGTGCAAATCAGTCCCAGAACAACAGCAAAGGACCTTGTGAAGATGCTGGAGGAAACAGGTACGAAAGTATCTATATCCACAGTAAAACGAGTCCTACAGTGGGGAAAAAAAGTATTTAGTCAGCCACCAATTGTGCAAGTTCTCCCACTTAAAAAGATGAGAGAGGCCTGTAATTTTCATCATAGGTACACGTCAACTATGACAGACAAATTGAGAAAAAAAAATCCAGAAAATCACATTGTAGGAAATTTTATGAATTTATTTGTAAATTATGGTGGAAAATAAGTATTTGGTCACCTACAAACAAGCAAGATTTCTGGCTCTCACAGACCTGTAACTTCTTCTTTAAGAGGCTCCTCTGTCCTCCACTCGTTACCTGTATTAATGGCACCTGTTTGAACTTGTTATCAGTATAAAAGACACCTGTCCACAACCTCAAACAGTCACACTCCAAACTCCACTATGGCCAAGACCAAAGAGCTGTCAAAGGACACCAGAAACAAAATTGTACACCTGCACCAGGCTGGGAAGACTGAATCTGCAATAGGTAAGCAGCTTGGATTGAAGAAATCAACTGTGGGAGCAATTATTAGGAAATGGAAGACATACAAGACCACTGATAATCTCCCTCGATCTGGGGCCCCACGCAAGATCTCACCCCGTGGGGTCAAAATGATCACAAGAACGGTGAGCAAAAATCCCAGAACCACACGGGGGGACCTAGTGAATGACCTGCAGAGAGCTGGGACCAAAGTAACAAAGCCTACCATCAGTAACACACTATGCCGCCAGGGACTCAAATCCTGGAGTGCCAGACGTGTCCCCCTGCTTAAGCCAGTACATGTCCAGGCCCGTCTGACATTTGCTAGAGTGCATTTGGATGATCCAGAAGAGGATTGGGAGAATGTCATATGGTCAGATGAAACCAAAATAGAACTTTTTGGTAAAAACTCAACTCGCCGTGTTTGGAGGACAAATAATGCTGAGTTGCATCCAAAGAACACCATACCTACTGTGAAGCATGGGGGTGGAAACATCATGCTTTGGGGCTGTTTTTCTGCAAAGGGACCAGGACGACTGATCCGTGTAAAGGAAAGAATGAATGGGGCCATGTATCGTGAGATTTTGAGTGAAAACCTCCTTCCATCAGCAAGGGCATTGAAGATGAAACGTGGCTGGGTCTTTCAGCATGACAATGATCCCAAACACACCGCCCGGGCAATGAAGGAGTGGCTTTGTAAGAAGCATTTCAAGGTCCTGGAGTGGCCTAGCCAGTCTCCAGATCTCAACCCCATAGAAAATCTTTGGAGGGAGTTGAAAGTCTGTGTTGCCCAGCGACAGCCCCAAAACATCACTGCTCTAGAGGAGATCTGCATGGAGGAATGGGCCAAAATACCAGCAACAGTGTGTGAAAACCTTGTGAAGACTTACAGAAAACGTTTGACCTGTGTCATTGCCAACAAAGGGTATATAACAAACTATTGAGAAACTTTTGTTATTGACCAAATACTTATTTTCCACCATAATTTAAAAATAAATTCATTAAAAATCCTACAATGTGATTTTCTGGAGAAAAAAAATCTCATTTTGTCTGTCATAGTTGACGTGTACCTATGATGAAAATTACAGGCCTCTCTCATCTTTTGAAGTGGGAGAACATGCACAATTGGTGGCTGACTAAATACTTTTTTTCCCCACTGTATATTGACATAACCTGAAAGGCCGCTCAGCAAGGAAGAAGCCACTGTTCCAAAACCGCCATAAAAAAGCCAGACTACGGTTTGCAACTGCACATGGGGACAAAGATCGTACTTTTTGGAGAAATGTACTCTGGTCTGATGAAACAAAAATAGAACTGTTTGGCCATAATTACCATCGTTATGTTTGGAGGAAAAAGGGGAAGGCTTGCAAGCCGAAGAACACCATCCCAACCGTGAAGCATGGGGGTGGCAGCATCATGCTGTGGGGGTGCTTTGCTGCAGGAGGGACTGGTGCACTTCACAAAATAGATGCCATCATGAGGAAGGAAAATTATTACATTTACATTTACGTCATTTAGCAGACGCTCTTATCCAGAGCGACTTACAAATTGGTGCATTCACCTTATAGCCAGTAGGATAACCACTTTACAATATGTATTTTTTCTTTTCTTTTTTCTTTCTTTCTTTGGGGTGGGGTAAGGGGGGGGTTGAAGGATTACTTTATCCTATCCCAGGTATTCCTTAAAGAGTTGGGGTTTCAAGTGTCTCCGGAAGGTGGTGAGTGACTCCGCTGTCCTGGCGTCGTGAGGGAGCTTGTTCCACCATTGGGGTGCCAGAGCAGCGAACAGTTTTGACTGGGCTGAGCAGGAACTGTGCTTCCGCAGAGGTAGGGGGGCCAGCAGGCCAGAGGTGGATGAACGCAATGCCCTCGTTTGGGTGTAGGGACTGATCAGAGCCTGAAGGTACGGAGGTGCCGTTCCCCTCACAGCTCCGTAGGCAAGCACCATGGTCTTGTAGCAGATGCGAGCTTCAACTGGAAGCCAGTGGAGTGTGCGGAGGAGCGGGGTGACGTGAGAGAACTTGGGAAGGTTGAACACCAGACGGGCTGCGGCATTCTGGATTAGTTGTAGGGGTTTAATGGCACAGGCAGGGAGCCCAGCCAACAGCGAGTTGCAGTAATCCAGACGGGAGATGACAAGTGCCTGGATTAGGACCTGTGCCGCTTCCTGTGTAAGGCAGGGTCGTACTCTCCGAATGTTGTAGAGCATGAACCTACAGGATCGGGTCACCGCCTTGATGTTAGCGGAGAACGACAGGGTGTTGTCCAGGGTCACGCCAAGGCTCTTCGAACTCTGGGAGGAGGACACAACGGAGTTGTCAACCGTGATGGCGAGATCATGGAACGGACAGTCCTTCCCCGGGAGGAAGAGCAGCTCCGTCTTGCCGACGTTCAGCTTGAGGTGGTGATCCGTCATCCACACTGATATGTCTGCCAGACATGCAGAGATGCGATTCGCCACCTGGTTATCAGAAGGGGGAAAGGAGAAGATTAGTTGTGTGTCGTCTGCGTAGCAATGATAGGAGAGGCCATGTGAGGATATCACAGAGCCAAGTGTCTTGGTGTATAGCAAGAATAGGAGAGGGCCTAGAACTGAGCCCTGGGGGACACCAGTGGTGAGAGCACGTGGTGCGGAGACAGATTCTCGCCACGCCACTTGGTAGGAGCGACCGGTCAGGTAGGACGCAATCCAAGAGTGAGCCGCGCCGGAGATGCCCAACTCGGAGAGGGTGGAGAGGAGGATCTGATGGTTCACAGTATCAAAGGCAGCAGACAGGTCTAGAAGGACAAGAGCAGAGGAGAGAGAGTTAGCTTTAGCAGTGCGGAGAGCCTCCGTGACACAGAGAAGAGCAGTCTCAGTTGAATGACCAGTCTTGAAACCTGACTGGTTTGGATCAAGAAGGTCATTCTGAGAGAGATAGCAAGAGAGTTAGCTAAAGACGGCACGCTCAAGAGTTTTGGAGAGAAAAGTAAGAAGGGATACTGGTCTGTAGTTGTTGACATCAGAGGGATAGAGTGTTGGTTTTTTGAGAAGGGGTGCAACTCTCGCTCTCTTGAAGATGGAAGGGACATAGCCAGCGGTCAAGGATGAGTTGATGAGCGAGGTGAGGTAAGGGAGAAGGTCACCGGAGATGGTCTGGAGAAGAGAGGAGGGGATAGGGTCAAGCGGGCAGGTTGTTGGGCGGTCGGCCGTCACAAGTCGCAAGATTTCATCTGGAGAGAGAGGGGAGAAAGAAGTCAAAGCATAGGGTAGGGCAGTGTGAGCAGGACCAGCAGTGTCATTTGACTTAACAAACGAGGATCGGATGTCGTCAACCTTCTTTTCAAAATGGTTGATGAAGTCATCCACAGAGAGGGAGGAGGGGGGGGGATTCAGCAGGGAGGAGAAGGTGGCAAATAGCTTCCTAGGGTTAGAGGCAGATGCTTGGAATTTAGAGTGGTAGAAAGTGGCTTTAGCAGCAGAAACAGATGAAGAAAATGTAGAGAGGAGGGAGTGAAAAGATGCCAGGTCCGCAGGGAGTCTAGTTTTCCTCCATTTCCGCTCGGCTGCCCGGAGCCCTGTTCTGTGAGCTCGCAATGAATCGTCAAGCCACGGAGCAGGAGGGGAGGACCGAGCCGGCCGGGAGGATAGGGGACATAGAGAGTCAAAGGATGCAGAAAGGGAGGAGAGGAGGGTTGGGGAGGCAGAATCAGGAGATTGGAGGGAGAAGGATTGAGCAGAGGGAAGAGATGATAGGATGGAAGAGGAGAGAGTAGCGGGAGAGAGAGAGCGAAGGTTGCGACGGCACATTACCATCTGAGTAGGGGCAGAGTGAGTAGTGTTGGAGGAGAGCGAGAGAGAAAAGGATACAAAGTAGTGGTCGGAGACATGGAGGGGAGTTCCAGTGAGATTAGTAGAAGAACAGCATCTAGTAAAGATGAGGTCAAACGTATTGCCTGCCTTGTGAGTTTGGGGGGACGGTGAGAGGGTGAGGTCAAAAGAGGAGAGGAGTGGAAAGATGGAGGCAGAGAGAAATGAGTCAAAGGTAGACGTAGGGAGGTTGAAGTCACCCAGAACTGTGAGGGGTGAGCCATCCTCAGGAAAGGAACTTATCAAGGCGTCAAGCTCATTGATGAACTCTCGATCGGGCGATAAATGACAAGGATGTTAAGCTTGAATGGGCTAGTGACTGTGACAGCATGGAATTCAAATGAGGAGATAGACAGATGGGTCAGGGGAAAAAGAGAGAATGTCCACTTGGGAGAGATGAGGATTCCTGTGCCACCACCCCGCTGACCAGATGCTCTCGGGGTATGCGAGAACACATGGTCAGACGAGGAGAGAGCAGTAGGAGTAGCAGTGTTTTCAGTGGTAATCCATGTTTCCGTCAGCACCAAGAAGTCGAGGGACTGGAGGGTAGCATAGGCTGAGATGAACTCTGCCTTGTTGGCCGCAGAATGGCAGTTCTAGAGGCTGCCGGAGACCTGGAACTTCACGTGGGTCGTGCGTGCAGGGACCACCAGGTTAGAGAGGCAGCAGCCACGCGGTGTGAGGCGTTTGTATAGCTTGTGCGGAGAGGAGAGAACAGGGATAGACAGAGGCATAGTTGACAGGCTACAGAAAATGGCTACAATAATGCAAAGGAGAGCGGGGCCTCCCTCACTTACGTTTCACTGAAACACCCAAATATAACTCTCCCAACTTCCACCTCAGAAACTACAATTGTTGTAAACTACAGCGGTTCAATGTTTTCTAGGAATAGACTAACTTAGTTTATTCAGCTAGCTAACTTGGTACAGTATTCTTCCGTGAAAACCGTCCAGGGCACCTAGTCATATGACGCCACAGCCAACTAGCATGCCGGCCTCCAACAACACGGTTTAGCACCAATACTCAGCCACAACAAACCACCAGTGTGTCAACACGCCAAGCAGATAATTTGTGTCCGTGTCTAACGTTGTGGGTTAGTCCCGACAGCTTGAGCGAGTCCGTCGTCAACTTATTCAGCCAGTTAGTTAGCTAGAATAGTTAGCATACTAGCTAGCCATTGCTTTCTGCCAACGAAGAAACCCGTCCTCCCACGGCACGAACACACAGAGAGAGCCAAGCTAACGTTAACTAGTCACCCATGTCCCGAATTCCCTTGAACGACTCTGGCTACCAGTATGTAAAAACAAAACACATGTAGGTTATAACTTACCCCTAGCAGCTACTGTTAGCTTGCCAAGTGCAAAGCTAGCCACTGAATCGATTCAGCTAGTTCACGTCTGTTAGCTAGGTCGTTCCAGCTATTGTTTAGTAGCTATCCAGGTAGCAACAAGCTAGCTACATTTCGAGCACAGTAGCTCCTTACTACCTAACGTTAACGCTTCAGACAATGAGGTTAGAAAAACAGCTGAATGGTAGGCATTATTGTATGTGGATATATTGAAGCAACATCTCAAGACATCAGTCAGGAAGTTAAAGCTTGGTCGCAAATGGGTCTTCCAAATGGACAATGACCCCAAGCATACTTCCAAAGTTGTGGCAAAATTGCTTAAGGACAACAAAGTCAAGGTATTGGAGTGGCCATCACAAAGCCCTGACCTCAATCCTATAGAACATTTGTGGGCAGAACTGAAAAAGCATGTGCGAGCAAGGAGGCCTACAAACCTGACTCAGTTACACCAGCTCTGTCAGGAGGAATGGGCCAAAATTCGCCCAACTTATTGTGGGAAGCTTGTGGAAAGCTACCCGAAACGTTTGACCCAAGTTAAACAATTTAAAGGCAATGCTACCAAATACTAATTGAGTGTATGTAAATTTCTGACCCACTGGGAATGTTAGGAAATAAATAAAAGCTTAAATAGTATGAAAAATGTATGCACTCACTAAACTGTAAGTCGCCTGGATAAGAGCGTCTGCTAAATGACTGAGATTAAATAAATAATTCTCTCTACTATTATTCTGACATTTCACATTCTTAAAATAAAGTGGTGATCCTAACTGACCTAGACAGGGAATTTTTACTAGGATTAAATGTCAGGAATTGTGAAAAACAGAGTTTAAATGTATTTGGCTAAGGGGTATGTAAACTTCTGACTTCAACTGTAGCTCAGTAGTCCTTTGTCCAAATTGGATATTTTTGGTTCCAACTGCCGTGTCTTTGTGAGACGCGGTGTGGGTGAACGGATGATCTCTGCATGTGTAGTTCCCACCGTAAAGCATGGAGGAGGAGGTGTTATGGTGTGGGGGTGCTTTGCTGGTGACACTGTCTGTGATTTATTTAGAATTCAAGGCACACTGAACCAGCATGGCTACCACAGCATTCTGCAGCGATACGCCATCCCATCTGGTTTGGGCTTAGTGGGACTATCATTTGTTTTTCAACAGAACAATGACCCAACACACCTCCGGGCTGTGTAAGGGCTATTTTACCAAGAAGGAGAGTGATGGAGTGCTGCATCAGATGACCTGGCCTCCACAGTCCCCCAACCTCAACCCAATTGAGATGATTTGGGATGAGTCGGACGGCAGAGTGAAAGAAAAGCAGCCAACAAGTGCTCAGCATATGTGGGAACTCCTTAAAGACTGTTGGAAAAGCATTTCAGGTGAAGCTGGTTGAGAGAATGCCAAGAGTGTGCAAAGCTGTCATCAAGGCAAAGGGTGGCTATTTGAAGAATCTCAAATATAAAATATATTTTGATTTGCTTAACACTTTTTTGGTTACTACATGATTCCATATGTGTTATTTCATAGTTTTGATGTCTTCACTATTATTCTACAATGTAGATAATAGTAAAAAAAAAAAAAAAAAAACCTTGAATGAGTAGGTGTGTCCAAAGTTTTGACTGGTACTGTATATCTCTGACAACTCTGAACCCTAGCTGTTCCCCTCTTGGAGCGTGGATCCTCACCCCTACTCTAGATCAAAGTAGATGATCATAACCAATGTCCCAGAGATCCCACTCAACTGTATGATAGAAGCAAAATAACATGCTGTACAGATAGGGCCAGAAAACCCTCTGTCCCTAGTTATGTAACTGTGAGGATGTGTTATACTCCTTGTGCCTCATGGGCCTCCGTAATGTCACGTTGAGAAGATGCTAGCTAATAAATTAGCTGTGATTATGCTAACTTGGTTGTCAGTCATCACTCATTACAGTAACAAGGAACGGGGAGTTATTCCTGGTAATGTCAAGTGTTCTGGAAAAACTCCAGGCCCTGTGTGTAGGGGCTTGTGATAGGCTGTGCTTGTGTTTCCCTGCACTCTACAAAAAAGGATGGCTCCCAGTAAAATTAGACAGACAAAATCATCAATTTTGCAAACACAAATTGCATTGAACTTTTCAAACCCCAGCCAAACTACGACTGTGAAACACTAATGAACAATTTACCTCAGTGAATTAATTTGTCTCTCATTAGTCAGCAGTCAATGTTTTAATTTTGCGTGAATATCTTCCAAGTCTCTCTCCTGGGTGTCTGCTGAAATTAAGCATTTTTCTTTTTTTATAAATTTTTCATTGAATGTCCTGTGTTTTGGCTTTGTTTTGTTGAATTTCAAGGTTGCTCGAACCCGTCTGAGGTTCTCCTATGTAAGCAATGTGTTTTACAGAGTGCTATCATTGATCCATTAAATACTACATTTTTAACTCTCCATTCCAAATCCCACTGTGCTGTAAACTTTAGTTCCTGCAATACTGTTTCCCTCCCTCTTCATTTTCTATCAACTTTTCATGAACCTAAACTAAGGCCTCTTGAGCAGTAATTTGAATAGACAGGGGATAACTGTCACACATTCAATAGTTATTACCATAATACGTTTGCCAATTCCCTCCCGTCTACATTACAAGTTGCCTAATAGATCGGCAGGGGACTAAATAAATTGATGTGCCTTGGAGTGAGGACATAACAGAGGATCCGAATAGCAAACTTAAAGTGGCTTTGAATTTCCTGGTCTGAATTTGAGTCAATCTAACTAATCACATTTGACAGGCTCCACTATGCGCATGGGTCATTCACCAGGCTGTCTAAAGAAGAATACCACAAGAAAAATAGCTATAAGGGGTAAGGGGTTCACTAACTGAAAGGTAGTTCAGGGTCTTTAGAATTGTACCTTTGGGAAGAGTTCCTGCACAAACGCCACATCAAAATGTAGATAACCAACCCACGCTAATAAAAGACTATACAGTATTTGTGCTATCTTTGCTTGTCTGTGTGTTGTTCATGTACATAATTCAGAATTTCACACTAAACAAGAAATTATTATGTTCAATTGGTAGGAAAATGAATGTAAATTGTTGATGTTCTGCTGTGAATCATAACCCACCTTTCATCTAATTATAATAATTGTTTTCTTTAGAATACTACAAGAAAAATAGCTATAAGGGGTAAGGGGTTCACTAACTGAAAGGTAGTTCTGGGTCTTTAGAATTGTAATTGAATTAAAGTCAATTATGAAACAGGAAACTATACCTTTGGGAAGAGTTCCTGCACAAACGCCACATCAAAATGTAGCTAACCAACCCACGCTAATAAAAGACTATACAGTATTTGTGCTATCTTTGCTTGTCTGTGTGTTGTTCATGTACATAATTCAGAATTTCACACTAAACAAGATACGATTATGTTCAATTGGTAGGAAAATGAATGTAAATTGTTGATGTTCTGCTGTGAATCATAACCCACCTTTCATCTAATTATAATAATTGTTTTCTTTATTCAAAGTGTTTTTCCAACCCCATTTGACAGAGTGCTCAACAACAACAAAACAAGAGAACACATTATGGGCTCTTAACTAACCGTGCTATTTTGTTAGTTTTTTCGCATTGTTTGTAACTTATTTTGTACATAATGTTGCTGCTACCGTCTCTGACCGAAAAGAGCTTCTGGACATCAGAACAGCGATTACTCACCTTGAACGAACTGGACATATAATCTTTCTTTAATGAGTCGGACAAGAGGGATTTGCTCCAGACACCCGACAGGGCCCTCATCCCTGTCATTCACAGTAGAAAGAGAGATATCGCGGAAGGAGATCGGGGTGCCTGATAAGGAGCCGTCGACGAGTGGCTAATCTGCCTTTGCCATCGGTACTACGGGCCAACATACAATCGCTTACTAATAAAGTGGACGAACTACAAGCACGTATATCCTACCAACGGGACATAAAAAACTGTAATATCTTATGTTTCACCGAGTTGTGGCTGAACGACGACATGAATAACATACAGCTTGCGGGTTATACACTGTATCGACAGGATAGAACAGCAGCCTCTGGTAAGACAAGGGGGGTGGTCTATGTATATTTGTAAACAACAGCTGGTGCACGATATCTAAGGAAGTCTCAAGGTTTTGCTCGCCTGAGGTAGAGTATCTCATGATAAGCTGTAGACCCCACTATCTACCAAGAGAGTTTTCATCTATATTCTTTGTAGCTGTCTATTTACCACCACAAACCGATGCTGGCACTAAGGCTGCACTCAATGAGCTGTATACAGCCATTAGCTGGAAAACGCTCATCCAGAGGCGGAGCTCCTAGTGGCCAGGGACTTTAATGCAGGGAAACTTAAATCCGTTTTACCTCATTTCTACCAGCATGTTAAATGTGCAACCAGAGGGGGGAAAAAATCTCTAGACCACCTTTACTCCACACACAAAGATACGTACAAAGCTCTCCCTTGCCCTCCATTTGGCAAATCTGATCAACAAGGTAAAGGTTTACTTAACAATGAGAAAGAGAATAACAAGGAGCGAGTAGTTCCTCTCTGTGGGGGTAAGCTTTTTAGAGAAAAAGGCACAGGGATACATTTTCTCTGGCATACATTGCCGCTGGAAGAGGACCGCACCCACGCCCTCCTCAGATTCGTCCACCTCCAGGATGAAAGGACATGATGGATCTGGGTGTTTTAGGATGGGCGCTGTGGTGAACCTCTCCTTCAGCCTCTTGAAGACAGCGTCAGCCTCAGGGTTCCAGGCCAGGGGCGGGGTGGCTATGGAGCTGAAGGACCTGATGAAGCCCAGGAAGCTCTATAGGCCCTTGAAGGTGGTGGCAACTAGCCATGACCAGACGGCATCCGTGTAGCTCAGTTGGTAGAGCAGGGCGTTTGCAATGCCAGGGTTGTGGGTTCGATTCCCATGGAGGGCCAGTATAAAAAAAACAACCCTGAGGACTGATCCTGTATCCCAGGAAGGAGATGGCCTGTTGGTGGAATTCGCATTTCTCCCCCTTTACCAACAGGCTGTGTTCCCGGAGGCGGAGTAGGACAGCTCTGACGTCCCTGACGTGCTCCTCGAACGTAGCCAAGTAGATCAGGATATCGTCGATGTACACCACCACCTGTCTACTCAGCATGACTCGGAACACGTCATTGACGAAGGACTGGAACACAGAAGGTGCATTGGCGAGGCCGTAGGGCATGACGCAGTATTCATAGTGGCCTGAGGTAGTGCTGAATGCCGTCTTCCACTCATCTCCTTCCTGGATTCGGATCAGGTTATAGGCACTCCTCAGGTCCAACTTGGTAAAGTACTGGGCCCCTCGTAGCTGCTCGATGGCCGACGGAACCAGAGGGAGGGGGTACCGGTACTTGGTGGTGACTGCGTTCAGCCCCCTGTAATCAATGCACGGCCTTAGTCCTCCGTCATTTTTTGGCCATGAAGAAGAAGCTGGCGGAGGCAGGAGAGATAGAGCATCTGATGAACCCCGGTTTCAGGGTCTCCGCTACATACCTCTCCATGGCCTCAGTCTCCGCCATGGAAAGGTAGTAAATGCGACTCTTCGGGGGGTGTTGTCCCTCCAGCAGGTCAATGGCGCAGTCCCAGGGCCTGTGAGGAGGGAGACACATAGCCTTTGATGAAGAGAAGACATCGGAGAGATCTGCGTACTCACGTGGAATGTTGGACTAGAATCCGGACTCTCCACTAACGTGGAACAACAAACCACCGGTAGGCAGGTCTTCCGGCATGAGGTGGACCAGGCTGTGATCCTCTTGGTGATCCAATTGATGGTGGGGTTGTGTAGTTTGAGCCAGGGCAATCCCAAGATGATCCGGTGAAGGGGATGTGGAATGACAGCTCCTCGTGGTACTCTGGTAGTGTGGGAATGGTGATGGTGATGGGGAGAGTGACGTGCGTAATGATGCCTGATCCAAGTGGTTTATTGTCCAGCGAGGTGACGTGTAGCGGAAAAGGCAGTGTCACGGTGGGCAAACCCCATTCAGAGACCAGCTTCCTATCTATAAGGATCCCCGCTGATCCGGAATCTATCATTGCAGTGGAAATGGAAGAGAAGGAATAACCAGTCACTGTTATGGGAACTAAAAACAATGGTTTTGTGATAGGAGATGACGTAACACTCACGGAGCGGCGACGGGAGTCATACCGCCTAGATTGGGAGCCGCCAGGAGATCTGTGGTCCATGGTGGTGTAGGGGGTGCTGCCCACCTCCATGGGTGAGGACTCGGAGGCAGGGCAGCTTCCATAGCTCAGATGGGGTGAGCGTCGAGGCTCCTGGAGGTGTTGGGAATGCCGTCTGTCTCTCAACATGTCGTCAAGACAGAAGGATGTGGCGATGAGGGTATCAAGGTCCATCTCGTCATCCCGACATGCGAGTTCCGTTTTGATGTCCTCCCGTAAGCCTCTCCTGAAGGCTGTGCACAGAGCACGCTCATTCGAGCCGGAAAACGCTGCCACCGTGCAAAAGCTCAGGGCGTACTCGGACACGGGCCCCTCTCCCTGTTGTAGCTGGAGGAGACGCTCACCCCCGTCCTTTCCCTCCGTGGGATGATCAAACACCGCCCTGAACCGAGCGAGGAAGGTGGAGTAGGGAAGTGCCGCGGTCTCACCTCCTTCCCAGACTGCCGTGGCCCAATCCAGACTGCCGTGGCCCAAGCTGCTGTTGGTGCTGGGCGAGGCGCTGGGAAACTCCAGGACGATTACCTGCTGCATCCATTTTCATGAGAGCTGTGTAATTCTGTGACGAGTACTGCGGAGACGAAGAGGCAGGACGCAGAAGCAGGAATCAACAAGGTAAAGGTTTACTTAACAATGAGAAAGAGAATAACAAGGAGCGAGTAAACGACACGAGGCTAACAATTACACACAACAATGACTGAACAGTCCAGGGCTATATAGTGGAGGGTGATGAGATGATGAGGTGCAGGTGCACTGGAGGTGATTAGGGTGCGCTGGGTTTCCATTTCTGTGTTGCCGAGGTGGTGCGCTCAGACCGGTGGCTCAGTAGACCGGCGAATCAGAGCACCGGAGGGGAGCAACGGGAGGAGACGTGACAGCCATGGATTACAGGCAACATCCGCACTGAGCTAATGGGTAGAGCTGCCGCTTCCAAGGAGCGGGACTCTAACCCGGAAGCTTATAAGAAATCCCACTATGCCCTCCGACGAACCATTAAACAGGCCGCGAGCTGCCCAGGGACACGAGCCTATCAGACGACCTAAATTACTTTTATGCTCGCTTCTAGGCAAGTAACACTCAAACATGCATGAGAGCATCAGCTGTTCCGGAGGACTGTGTGATCATGTTGTCCGTAGCCGATGTGAGTATAACCTTTAAACAGGTCAACATTCACAAGGCCGCAGGGCCAGACGGATTAACAGGACGTGTACTCCGAGCATGTGCTGACCAACTGGCAAGTGTCTTCACTGACATTTTCAACCTCTCCCTGTCTGAGTCTGTAAAACCAACATGTTTCAAGCAGACAGCCATAGTCCCTGTGCCCAAGAACAGAAAAGTAACCTGCCTAAATGACTACCGACCCGTAGCACTCACGTATGTAACCATGAAGTGCTTTGAAAGACTGGTCATGGCTCACATCAACACCATTATCCCAGAAACCCTAGACCCACTCCAATTTGCATACCGCCCAAACAGATCCACAGACGATGCAATCTCTATTGCGCTCCACACCGCCCTTTTACACCTGGACAAAAGGAACACCTATGTGAGAATGCTATTCATTGACTACAGCTCAGCGTTCAACACCATAGTGCTCAATGCTCATCACTAAGCTAAGGACCCTGGTACTAAACACCTCCCTCTGCAACTGGATCCTGAACTTCCTGAAGGGCCGCCCCCAGGTGGTAAGGGTAGGTAACAACACATCTGCCACACTGATCCTAATAATAATAAATAATAATAATATGCCATTTAGCAGACGCTTTTATCCAAAGCGACTTACAGTCATGCGTGCATACATTTTTGTGTATGGGTGGTCCCGGGGATCGAACCCACTACCTTGGCGTTACAAGCGCCGTGCTCTACCAGTTGAGCTACAGAGGACCACGGGGGCCCCAACACGGGGGCCCCTCAGGGGTGCATGCTCAGTCCCCTCCTGTACTCTCTGTTCACCCATGACTGCATGGCCAGGCACGACTCCAACACCATCATTAAGTTTGCCGACGACACAACAGTGGTAGGCCTGATCACCGACAACGATGAGACAGCCTATAGGGAGGAGGTCAGAGATCTGGCCGTGTGGTGCCAGGACAACAACCTCTCCCTCAACGTGACCAAGACAAAGGAGATGATTGTGGACTACAGGAAAAAAAAGAGGACTGAGCACGCCCCCATTCTCATCAACGGGGCTGTATTGTGTCCACATCACCAACTAACTAACATGGTCCAAGCACACTAAGACAGTCATGAAGAGGGCACGGCAAAACCTATTCCCCCTAAGGAGACTTAAAAGACTTGGCATGGGTCCTCAGGTCATCAAAAGTTTCTGCAGCTGCACCATCGAGAGCATCCTAACTGGTTGCATCACTGCCTGGTATGACAACTACTCAGCCTCCGACCCCAAGGCACTGCAGAGGGTAGTGCGTACGGCCCAGTACATCACTGGGGTCAAGCTTCCTGCCATCCAGGACCTCTATACCAGGCGGTGTCAGAGGAAGGCCCTAAAAATTCTCAAAGACTCCAGCCACCCTAGTCATAGACTGTTCTCTCTGCTACCGCACGGAGAGCCAAGTCTAGGTCCAAGAGGCTTCTAAACAGCTTCTACCCCCAAGCCATAAGACTCCTAACCATCTAAACAAATGGCTACCCAGACTATTTGGGGCGCATCCCCCCCCCCCCCCCCCCCTCCCATGACCCCCCACCCCCCATAGTCACTTTAATAACTCTACCTACATGTACATATTACCTCAATTACCTCAAATAACCTGTGCCCCCGCACATTGACTCGGTACCGGTACCCCCTGTATATAGCCTCGCTATTGTTATTTTACTGCTGCTCTTTAATTATTTTTTTAGGTATTCTTTCTTAAAACTGCATTGTTGGTTAAGGGCTTGTAAGTAAGCATTTCACTGTAAGGTCTACTACACCTGTTTTATTCTGCGCATGTGACAAATATAATTTGATTTGATTTGATTAGATTAGATGTACCACCAACACTAACATAAACTACTAATTTTCCTTGACACGTTTCTTAAAACCATTCTACCTTCTCAACATTTTTAAAAGCATGGTGTGATCTATTAAAGAAATATTTGTCAATAAATATTGTCTATTATTTAACTGTATTGATTGTTTGTTTACTCTGGGGTCTAACCCTGACTGTCCTTTAGTGTCTTTCCTACCATCTCTATGATGTTCAGTCACCTGGTCGCAAAGGCAGAGGGATGTAAACAACTTATTAGAAAGAGAGGGGCCTGTGTTTGGAACATTAGATGCTAAAACAGATAAAAAAATACACCTACATTTTACCAGACGCTCAACCAGAGCGACTTACAGTAAATAGTGCATATATTTTCATATTTGTTCGTACTGGTCCCCCATGGGAATCAAACCCACAACCCTGGAATTGCAAGTGCCATGCTCTACCAACTCAGCCGCGCACGCACGCACACGCACACGCACGCACACGCACACACACACACACACACACACACACACACACACACACACACACACACACACACACACACGCACACACACACACACACACACACACACACACACACACACACAGACACACACACACACACACACACACACAATCAGAGCATTTCCCAAGGTCAGAGATGATGAGTTTGGGTCTACTCTACATCTGGTTTGGAGGTTGGGGATTGTTACACTCTTATATGGAAATACAGGTTGTATGAGTCTGTTTGTATTTACTGTATCTATGGGTCTGTGTGTGCCTTTGTGTGTGTGTGTGCACTCCCTCTTTCTGTTCCAACTCTAAAGTTTCCCATTTGTCTGTGAGAATCCATGCTTAAGTACAGCTTACACTTGTGTGATGAATTGCTGGACCAAACATTTATGGAGAAAATGAACTGTTCCCCTGAATAGAGGCTCCTGCTAATGCCTTTATGTCTCCACTTATCTGCAAAGTTCCTCCGTGGATTACCCCTAATCCCCTACCAGCTCAGCCACAATGGTTCCATTAAATAACCCGGCATATTGTAGCAAAAATGTGTTTGTCGCATAATGAAAGTGCTGAAGATACGCCAGGAGAGCAATGAGGAATACCCAAAGTGAGGGAAGTACATTTAGCTGAGTTTAGCCTAATAACACACTGGCTGGTCTTGTAGCGAGGCCAACAGCATATTAGAAGACAAAAGGCTTTTTATTTCTGTCCATTCTCTAACGCCTTAATAAAGATTAATCAAGATTAATTGGACAAAAGGGTATGAATAAGAAAATGTGCAAAATTAGCTGAGTGTGCATGTAGTGTTTGTAAAAAGCCCAGCGGCCTACAATAACAAGGAGGAAGGGGATACCATGGTAGTAAAGTTGTAAGCCTTCCTCCCCCCGTAAAAACAATAGTGATGCAGCCTACTAGTGCAGAAGAAAAAAAGGGGAAAGTGGCAAATACATAGTCTATTGATTAAAATGCATACATGTAGGCCGGCCCAACCCCCGACCTCTCTTTTATCAACACTGTATGCAAGAATTCCTTTGTGTTGTCTTAGGAATGCTGCATTATCTCACCAACCCTCCCTTGTCACATCTCTGTGAAGCAAGTGGTGCTGTTGTCTTTACATCCTGTAGGTCTGATATCTGATTGGAAGTTAACTCAACAGTATTGCTATTGGTTACAACTCAGATTTTGGTCCAATGGATATTAAAGGGTCTTAGATGCATTATGTCTCTATTTTGTTCCTACCTGCTCTGGTGAAATACTTACACTGCCTCTCTCTCTCTCTCTCTCTCTCTCTCTCTCTCTCTCTCTCTCTCTCTCTCTCTCTCTCTCTCTCTCTCTCTCTCTCTCAATTCAATTTCAATTTAAGGGCTTTATTGGCATGGGAAACGTGTGTTAACATTGCCAAAGCAAGTGAAGTAGATAGTAAACAAAAGTGAAATAAACAATAAATATTAACAGTAAACATTACACTCAGAAGTTTCAAAAGAATAAAGACATTTCAAATCTCTCTCTCTCTCTCTCTCTCTCTCTCTCTCTCATCATGCCAAGATTATGAAAGCTATGTTAATGCCGGTAATGCCTTGTAATTTAAGTTTATGCCTTGTATGTGAATCAATTCATTTTACAAGTTATTAAAATAATACTTGTGTTTTACATTTGCTTCTCATGACCATTTCTTAATCTTAGTTAGCTAATCTCATAGTACTTCACTACATACACAGCCAGGTTAACAATCAGGTAATTGCCACAACACATTCCTTTGATTTGTTTCTGTTCACCATGTCAGCATTGTGCTCTCTCTAAATTGGATGCTGGAATGTTCCCATTAATGAGCTCAAATTGTATTTATCATCAGTTTTCTCATATTCTGAGCCCACACCTTTTGCTTTGATTTATAGAGTAATTAATGTTTCCATATGCCTCTACTTACCTCATATATCAATAGGGGTTCCCGCTCTGTTATTTCCACACAAACAAATCAAAAAGGAATCAAATCAATATATTTAAATGTGCACTTTATCCCATTATGCCAGCAATTAATTCATAGCACAAAACAAAACAGCCTGCATTATTCATGTCGTAGCTTAATGTTGTTGCAGAGGTGGGGAAGCACAGTGTAAAGTAACTCTCAAACACCAGCCCTCTCTCCCCCACCACTTTGAGAGCATATGTTATCCATGAACTGAACTGGTAATTAAGGATAGTGGGGCTTTTTGAAGGCACAGTTTGAGTCGCATTTTGTTGTTGTTTTACATTTATGCAGCACTTGCAAAAAGGAAGTAGAAAAATTGGCTTGTGAGAGCTTGCCAATGGAGAATGAGGGGAGGGGAGGGTATGGTAATATCACAATCAGCCCTCCCAACCACCACCTACCCAGCCCTAATAACAGAGGAAGCAGACTGTTTATAGTTCATTGTGTGCTGTTTCTATTAAGCCACTCTAGATCAGTGTTAAAGCATTTGTATGACCTCTTCATCATTCATCCACTTTACAAACCGTGTATGATAATACTTAATAATACTTATATAATCACACAGTGAAAAATGGGGCCATGAATGGTGAGGAGGTGGAAGGAAAGATGTAGGTGGAGGGTGGGTGTGGAGAGGTGGAGATGGGCGTGGTGATGGAGGTGGTGATGTTGGAGCAGGGATCAGGTGATAAACAGTTACTGCAGCTCCAGAGAGCCTCTCTCCCATCCTCTCACAACCTCCACAGTCATCAGAATTCTGATATAGTCGCTGTGCATCATGATTCACACCCTCAGCTTCACTACCATTCTCCAGTCTGTTCTAGATTCTGTGGGAGTGTTTGTTCGAGCTAGTTAAACTCTGTTGGTGTAGTGTGACAGAGATTAAGCATGGTAAAAAGAAATGAAAGCCTTCACCATGGTGAGGTAGAGTGCACCGGAGGGTCTTCCCAGTAACTTTCTGGATCTCCCAGTCTTTTAATTTTTCTTCTCCTCCCTCTATCTATTGATTTGGATTCAGGGAGGATTTGGGATAATCCTCTCACCACTTTGCTCCTGTTTGAGATGGATATGTGTAATTAGGACCTGCTGAGTTGTCAGTTTACACACACACCCAGGCACGCACACACACACGCACACGCACACAGATAATTCCCATAGCAAACAAACAGCAAAATTATCCAAATATCAATTAGCTTGGCTCAGAGTAAAGAAATCTGCTATCAGAAGAGAGAGAGTGGTGTTACTAAGTCTCTCTCTCTCTCAGTCTCTCTCTCTCTCTCTGTATCAGTGCGGGGTTAACATTCGATTTTAGACCACTTTATTCTCCTTCTGTCTGTGTGGGAGGTGGCCTCAGCTCTGATTCAGCTCCTGCATCTCTCAAGGTCATGGTAATTAATTGAGTGAGAGTCTCATTCTGCAGGCCTACAGTACCTGTCTCTCCCTGTCCCCCAGACTGATGTCAGAGGACAGAGGATCCCACTGTCATGCTTCTAAGATGCTTCAAATTCTCCCAATTACCCGTAGAGAGAGGAGTTGGAGAGAGGGGAGATGGAGAGAGAGAGAGAAAGAGAGAGGAAATGGAGTGAGGGAAGGGAGAGAGGGAGAGAGCGATCGAGTAGATGGAGAGAGAAGAGATAGAGAGAGAGAGAGAGAGAGAGAGAGAGAGAGAGAGAGAGAGAGAGAGAGAGAGAGAGAGAGAGAGAGAGAGAGAGAGAGAGAGAAGATGGAGTGAGGAGATAGATGGAGGAGATGAGAGTGAGGAGATGGAGAGAGGAGATGGCGAGGGAGAGAGAGAGAAAGAGAGAGAGATGGAGTGAGGAGCGGGAAAGAGGGAGAGGAGATAGAGAGAGGAGATAGAGAGGAGAGAGAGAGAGAGAGAGAGAGGAGATGGAGTGAGGAGAGAGGAGATGGAGGTGTCGAGGGAGAGAGAGAGAGAGAGATGGAGTGAGGAGAGGGAGAGAGAGAGAGAGAGAGATGGAGTGAGGAGAGGGAGAGAGTGAGAGGAGATGGAGTGAGGAGAGGAGAGAGAGAGAGAGAGAGAGAGAGAGAGAGAGAGAGAGAGAGAGAGAGAGGAGATCATTCTTCTGTATTTCTAGACTGTAAATGAGATGGAAAGGCAGGCTGAGAATCACCTGGAGTGAAGGTGTAAAAAACGCTGGCCCCAATAACTGTTGTATTATTAATTATGAGTACAGACCTATGCCATGAAAAGGTATTCACTTGAACTGTGCTACATGCCGCAAGAATTCTTAGCAGGCTGTGAAGTTTGTACTGATGCGGTGTATTGGTCCTATGACAGAGAGGAATCTCTTACACACATGAAAAAAACATCACCATCATAAATTCTTAAATCATGTGTTGTCACCATTTAGTTAGACAATACAATTGACCACCTTGCCAAAAACAGACTGCTGCAATACTCTTATTTGAAAAACATTTAGGGATTATAAGATTTATATGAATCTCACTGTGGACCCCACATTCAGTGATGATCCAGCTCAACTCCCCCCTAGCACTACCTTACCCTTCCTCTGTCTCTTCCTCTGTATCTTTCTCCTCCCCCTGACTGTTCCTGGCTCAATGGAAAGAGACAGTGGACAGCAGGCACCAGTTTCCATCTGAAGGTGGCAAACTGGGGAAACTGTGTCAGTGTCGGGGGATGGACAGATGCATGCTGAGAGTCTCTGTAGGCCTAACATCCGTGGCATGCTAAGTGCTCTGCCCCTGTCCCTGTGGATGGGGTCCCTTATAGGGATGTCCCGCTGTTTGCCCTTGCTTCCCACAGATCGATGTAAGACCTCTGGGGTTTGTCTTTGACAAGCTAGGAGATGGGTGGTGAGAAATGGTAGGGATACTCTGCAGGGCCTCTCTCCTCATGTCTTGTTCTTGTTCTATCACCTCCCTTCTTCCATCTCTCCCCAACTTCTCTACTTTTGCTTTCTTCTTTGTGATGTTAACACACACACAAGACTGTCCACTTCTTCCTCCCTACTATTGATCCTGTGGAATGAGGATGAGGCCCGTCTGACACGGTTGACCTGTGTGACACACACACACACACACACTTGAGCCACATCCCCTTCCCTGTCAGAATGATAGAGAGAGGGAGCACTTCCAGTGAAAGCAGTGAGATTGCATTGGGCCTCAGCCTAAAGACTCTCTCTCACAGGACTCTCATTTAGCAACCGGTGGAGAGCTACTGCTTATTCATGACTCTGCAGATTTTTTTATAGACTGCGAGCAAACACAGCCCTCAGCTGCATCAAATCACCTGCCAAAAACACTAACCACCAAACCAAACAAACCAAGCAGTGAGTCCTTCTCCTACTGTACCCTACGTAGCAGAATGGAGGTACTGTTTCCCCTCACAGATATTCCCAGGGTTCCTTTCAGTTTTAAAGTGTGGCAGTGTAGCACGCGCCCTTCGCTTTGCCCTCTGAGTCTCTCCTGGAGAACTGCTATCAAATCCACCAGGAACTGGGAGAGTTCTTGCTGCGACAATAGAGCGCTCTGTCAGTGGACCCAATCTCCTTCTGTCGGCTTGTCACCTGCCCTCTCTCAACCCCTCCCTCCGTCTGTTCCTGGTGTTCTCTAGCCTATGGAGGGCAGACACAGCCCTGAAACTTGGCACTTTGTCCTTTGGAGTTCCCCAAACTGTTAGCATGACAACAATGAAGAAAACAAAACTCTCAGCTCAAATGTCACCAAACCCCCAAACTGTTTGTATACAAAACCTTGGCCCCTTTAGACTCTCAGCCCATTGACACCAAAGCTTCAGACTGTTCGCATGACATCAGACATGGCCCCTAAGTCTCAGAGTATCTACTCTAAGGCCCTAAACTATTAGCATGCCGATAATAAGGACCCAGACTCTCAGCATATTGGCCCCAAATTGTCAGCATGTCAACAGCTGGGCCCTGAGCCCACTCAACACAATGAGATTGACAGCATATCAATAGTCCAATAGATCCCTGTACTGTTAGCGTCGCAGCATCCTGGTTCACATTCCCTAATTGTTAGCTATTCGACATTGCTTTTCCAGAACATTCTCTCCTGTATCCTTTTGTCCATCTACCTCTTCAATGTCTTAGAAAATAGACGTCCCTATAGGCACTGCTTGAAGGATGACTCACAACCCAGCAAAGACATACTTTTTATCTGATAAAGATAAAGCATGCAAAGAGAAAGTGTCAGAAATATATCACACTAAATATCACACTACCCTGGGGATGTTGTCAGAGCATTGTACAAACGGAGAGAGAACATTTGGTCAACCAAACAACTTTCAGCTCAAAGAACTGCAAAAAAGGTCTAGCTCCATAAATCTATCTTATCTACCTTTATGCAAACATGCTTGTGATACCATTTGTTCCAAGAACATTTTGCAGCCACTACTGAAACATCAAGGGAACAGTCTGAGACACAGGAAGTTTTGATGGGAACGAGCTGTGGAATCCTTGTGACAAACAGCTCCTGTTGGTGCAGTGAGTCTGCAGCAGTCACGAGATTTAGCCATGTAAATTAAAGCAGAAGAAGTTCCAGCCTCATGCAGAAGACTTACACTATATATACAAAAGTATGTGGACACCCCTTCAAATTAGTGGATTCGGCTATTTCAAATAAAATAAAATAAAATAAAATTGTATTTGTCACATACACGTGTTTAGCAGATGTTATAGCGGGTGTAGCGAAATGCTTGTGCTTCTAGCTCCGACAGTGCAGTAATATCTAACAAGTAGTATCTAACAATTTCACAACATATACCTAATACACACAAAACTAGTAAGGAATGGGATTTAAGAACATATACAAATATGGACAAGCAATGACAGAGCGGCATGGACTAAGATACAGTAGAATATTATAGAATAAAATGCAGTATTTACATATGAGATGAGTAGTGCAAGATATGTAAACATTATTCAAGTGACTAGTGTTCCATTTCTTAAAGTGGCCAGTGATTTCAATAGGCAGCAGCAGCCTCTAATGTGCTAGTGATGGCTATTTAACAGTCTGATGGCCTTGAGATAGAAGCTGTTTTTCATTCTCTCGGTCCCAGCTTTGATGCACCTGTACTGACCTCGCCTTCGGGATGAAAGCGGGGTGAACAGGCAGTGGCTCGGGTGGTTGATGTCCTTGATAATCTTTTTGGCCTTCCTGTGATATCGTGTGCTGTATGTGTCTTGGAGGGCGGGTAGTTTGCCCCCGGTAATGCGTTCGGCAGACCGCACCACCCTCTGGAGAGCCCTGCGGTTGCGGGTGGTGCAGTTTCCGTACCAGGCAGTGATACAGCCCGACAGGATGCTCTCAATTGTGCATCTGTTTGTGAGGGTTTTAGGTGCTAAGCCGAATGTCTTCAGCCTCCTGAGGTTGAAGAGGCTCTGTTGCCACACTGTCTGCGTGGGTGGACCATTTCAGTTTGTCGGTGATGAGTACGCCAAGGAACTTGAAGCTTTCCACCTTCTCCACTGCGGTCCCGTCGATGAGGATAGGGGGGTGTACCCTCTGCTGTTTCCTGAAGTCCACGATTATCTCCTTTGTTTTGTTAATGTTGAGTGAGAGGTTATTTTCCTGGCACCACACTCCCAGAGCCCTCACCTCCTCCCTGTAGGCGGTCTCGTCATTGTTGGTAATCAAGCCTACTACTGTTGTGTTGTCTGCAAACTTGATGATTGAGTTGGAGGTGTGCTTGGCCATGCAGTCATGGGTGAACAGGGAGTACAGGAGGGGGCTGAGCACGCACCCTTGTGGGGCCCCAGTGTTGAGGATCAGCGAAGTGGAGATGTTGTTTCCTATCTTCACCACCTGGGGGAGGCCCGTCAGGAAGTCCAGGACCCAGTTGCACAGGGCGGGGTTCAGACGCAGGGCCTTGAGCTTAATGGTGAGCTTGGAGGGTACTATGGTGTTGAATGCTAAGCTATACTCAATGAAAAGCTTTCTTACATAGGTATTCCTCTTGTCCAGATGGGATAGGACAGTGTGCAGTGTGATGGTGATTGCATCGTCTGTGGATCTATTGGGGCGGTAAGCAAATTGGAGTGGGTCTAGGGTGACAGGTAAGGTAGAGGTGATATGATCCTTGACTAGTCTCTCAAAGCACATCATGTTGACAGAGGTGAGTGCTACAGGGCGATAGTCATTGTTGCTGACAGGTGTATAAAATCGAGCACACAGCCATGTAATCTCCATAGACAAACATTGGCAGTAGAATGGCCTTACTGAAGAGCTCAGTGACATTCAACGTGGCACCGTCATAGGATGCCACCTTTCCAACAAGTCAGTTCGTCAAATTTCTGCCCTGCTAGAGCTGCCCAGATCAACTGTAAGTGCTGTTATTGTGAAGTGGAAAGTTCCAGGAGCTACAACGGCTCGGATGCTAAGTGGTAGGCCACACAAGCTCACATAACGGGGCCGCCGGGTGCTGAAGCGCGTAGCGTGTAAAAATCGTCTGTCCTCGGTTGCAACACTCACTACCGAGTTTCAAACTGCCTCTGGAAGCAATGTCAGCACAAGAACATTGGGAGCTTCATGAAATGTGCTTCCATGGCCAAGAAGCCGCACACAAGCCTAAGATCACCATGAGCAATGCCAAGCGTCAGCTGGAGTGGTGTAAAGCTCGCTGCCGTTGGACTCTAGAGCAGTGGAAACACATTCTCTGGAGTGATGAATCACGCTTCACCATCTGGCAGTCCGACGGACAAATCTGGGTTTGGCGGTTGCCAGGAGAACGCTACCTGCCCTAATGCATAGTGCCAACTGTAAAGTTTGGTGAAGGAGGAATAATGGTCTGGGGCTGTTTTTCATGGTTCGGGTTAGCCCCTTAGTTCCAGAGAAGGGAAATCAGCGCTACATCATTCTAGACAATTCTGTGCTTCCAACTTTGTGGCAACAGTTTAGGGAATGTCCTTTCCTGTTTCAGAATGACAATGCCCCCGTGCACAAAGCGAGGTCCATACAGAATTGGTTTGTCGAGATCGGTGTGGAAGAACTCCATATTAATTGGAATGAGATGTTCGACGAGCAGGTGTCCACATACTTTAGGTCATGTAGTGTATCTCATTGAGGAGGCTGAGATACCAAATTGACCTTACAGCTCTTCTAAGGAGATGCTAGCACTTCAGTATTTAGCTCAGAGATTGGTCACTGTAGATGTAGCGATGCCCCAAGTGCAGGTGTCTCCTCATCCACATCCTCATCTGGATCTAACACTCCAACCATTCGTCTCCCCACTGCGGCACGGGATTTAGGATGAGGAAGTAATGGGTGGATGGGTGGGTGAGAGGATGGAGGGGTGGAAACGAGGGAGAGACTTGAGCGCTTTGCACACACATCACTTACAATCTGCCCCATATCAGTTATTAATTATGATGTGCAAGCGGCATGATTTGATCAGCCGTGACAAAACCTCTTTCTGGGAATTAGCAAGGTTTTATCAGCCTCCATTAATGCATCGTCAGGAGCTTCTAATGGGCCGCATTTGGATAAGCAAATCAAATCAAATGTTATTTGTCACATGCTTCGTAAACAGTGAAATGTTACTTACAATGCAGAGTTAAAGATAAAGATAATAAATGTAATAAAAAAATTGTGAAAATAGCAACGAGGGCTGCTTCTGTGATCTGTGGCTGTGGCGTGCTGGATCTGATCTGATCGTGACACCAGATAGCTGTCATGGCCCAAACACAGAAGAGGGAAGAGACCCAAAATCTCTCTTGGCTTATCAAGCAAGTGGCAGGACTTTGGCAGATTTCTTCAGACACCAAATTAGAAATTATTTTTCATATTGGAACAGGTGACTGAAATAAAGCAAAGCATTCCTCAAAATAAAACATAACTTTGTTTTAAGCTAAAAAGTCTGAACTTTTGAATGTGCATAATTGAATATCAACTAAAACGAGAAATTAATGTAGATGACGTTCCACTGGGCACAGACGTCAATTCAACGTCTATTCCACGTTTGTTCAACGTAATTTCATTGAAATGTATTGGAAACAATGTTGATTCAACCAGTGTGTGCCCAGTGGGATTCTCTTGAAGCTTTCAAAGCTATCTTTGTTGCACTGTGTCAATTAAGTGATTTGTATCAATTCGAAAACACTGACTTTGCAAACAAGCTCATGGTTATTCATATGTCTCCCTAATACTCATTGGTTTGTTGTGTTTGATACCCTGAGATTTCTGTAGACAAATTAATTGTTGGAGTTCCAAAATTGATTCAACTCAGTTAAAAGAGTGAAAGCTATGGGGATATGTAGGTTTCATCAATATTTATCACTGTTGGATAATTAGCATTGCAAAGTAAAGCAAATTAGTGCAATGCAAAACACATTTTCAGGTCCATGAATCTCAGATACTAAATTGCTTTCCTCTTGTTCCAGAGCTGGAAATCCTCTTAATGATTCACTCACACAGTTGTGTTGTAGAGGATTAGTTATCTTAGTGCAAGGGGCGAGAGGAGGGACAGTGGGTAGAATAAGGTAGGATTGAGAAATGGAGTATGAATGACACATTTGGCATGCCTACTGCTGGAATGTAATTCATTTGATGGGAAACAAATTGGAAACCAAGAGAGCTTACTGCCAATTGATTTTCTGACAACTTAAACACTATCTACAGCAAAATCCTGTGTATTGAAATAGACTATATGCTATGGATTCCCAACCCCCTTCTGTCTCTCACATACACACGGCAGGTAGCCTAGCAGCGCTGGGCCAGTAACCAAAAAATCTGCCATTCTGCCCTTGAGCAAGGCAGTTAATCCCAAACAACAACACTTTTCGGTTGAATGCATTCAGTTGTACAACTGACTAGGTATCCCCCTTTCCCTTTCCCACACAAACAAACAACCACACATGCATGCGCACACACACATGAACAAACAACACACAGCCGAAGGAGTCCATGGTTTTTCTGAAGACTGCTTTGTAATCCTATCAGATATTGTGTACAAAGGGAATAAGTACCGTACAGTTGAGAGGAACGCAGAACAGTGAGTAAAAAGGTCATAGCAGGTCAGACTGAGAGTGAGAGAATGAAAGGATGATAGACATACTGGAAGAAATGGATGGTGAGAGTATATCTTGGTGATATGGGAGATGAAGATGGAGAACTGTGGGCTTTTCTTTTTCTCTCCCGGGGTCTGCTGTTGATTTGTTTATCTGTTTGAGTAAATTTTTCTGAGGGCTAAACAGACTTCAACCTCTTCCTATCTGCTTGTCGGAGAATGATATGTTTACAAAGCAGATATTGCACACTTGGTTGGGTCATATCTCCACAGAGAGATATGGCTGAAAATAAGTAAATACAAATCAGACTCCAAAGTGCAGAGTTCTCTTCAAAGTGAATCCTTTAGCTCAGATCAAGATTGGATGCATCTGCCATGTTTGCGTGGTGACTACCTTTGAGGTTTCTGTTGATAATAGTCATCCATTTTCCACAGCGCCTGTCCATCGGAGTGGAGAAATATCGTTCATACTGATATCTGGTAATCACTCAGGCAGTTACTCAGGAAACAAAGACAATTTGGTGGGGGAAATGAAAAATATTCTGCCTGGGTAAATTTTTCTGCTTTCATCCCTCGTTACTTTGTTTGCTATTGACGGTCAGGCATCTGTAACAAAAGTGTTTGTAAATGTGCAAGTGCTCCATCTCTCATGTTGATGTATTCCACGGCAGAACGACTTTCATCAAAATGTCAGTGTCAAGACTAGGTTCTCAGTCAAGCTAAACATTGAGCTTCTCACTTTGAGTTGGACCTAAAAAACTTCCTCCTCCATGTACTGGCTTTAGGCAAGCACTGCTTTACTTTTAAGCCTAAAATGACTCAGAAAACACTTTGTTCCAGTGAATAAACAGCACTATTATCCAAACCATGCAGGGGTTTGCTGTCTCTTTTCCACGGTCATTGTGTAACGGCACAGTGCGGTGACTGCATCCGGTTGATGCAGTGAGGTATTAAGAGATTAGGGGCGGCAGCTCGCTCTGCGGAAGGTTCCACTCCGTGGTGTGCCACCGCATGCTCCCAATTTAATTACCTAGGGTGGTGGTGAGTACCCCACCGGTACTGATCCGCGTCCAGGTCATAGGTCGGCCCTGTCTCGCCACGTCCTGTCGTCCGGCCCGTCAACCTGAAGGTCGGCTGCTGAGCACGGTGAGGAAAGAGGGGAGGGCCGCAGACACCACCCTGAGTGGACAGGTGTGCCATGGGGTGATCTGGGGGCAGGAAGGGAAGAGGGGGAAGAAGTGACAGAGTTTAAGCTGAAGATGGCCAATTCAATCGTGCCCCCATTCCATCGTCCACCGCCATCGACTGTCAGGTCACTGTGAGCTACCTTGGACCCACCTCTGGGGTGACAGGTGTTTTCCAGGCTGGTGGAGATCGTGAGGCCAGCGGTGAGATGAGGACGGGTGCGAAGTTGGAGATAAGATCAGTGGTGTGGACTGAGACAGGGTGTGGGAGCGGTCACTAAGCTGGTTGGACAGGGACAGTTATCAGTGGGCTTATGCTGATTCAATGCAGTGGGATGAAGGTGGGGCCACAGCCAGAAGGCATGTAGGGCTGGAGCTGGGGACTGGGGTGGAACAGGTGAAGGGGAAGGATAGGACAAGACAGGGAGGGGGATGGAAAGATTTCATGGCTGTTTAAGCAGGTGAAGACTTCAAAAAAGAGAGGGGGGAAAGAGGTTACTAAGAGGGCATTCCAAAAGGGCTCCACCTTATAAAATGTGGCGCTGATTAAAAATGTGCATCTATTAAAGGAAAAGTAATTAAGTTTCCCTCCCAGTCATCAGCCAAAGACAGAGAGAATTTAGCAAACAATTCCTCTGTAGAAAATAATTATAGAAAGTGTCTTGTTGATGTACTTACAATTACAAGTGGATAACAGTTTGAAAGGTTTTTGCACAGTTTATCAATACGTTTCTATGAATAACAAAAATGTCACAGAAATATTTTAGATTAGCCTGTATCTATTTCACCAAGTTATTTATTTTGTTGTTTGTAATTGTTCTCCACATTCCTACTCAAAAACCATCTGAGCTGTTTCCACCAATGATCGTAACTTTTTTTACTTAACTTTCTAGTTTTCAGGCGTTGTTAAACAGCCTATTAATGCCTTTCAGGTGCTGTCTGAGGGCAGAATAAGCTCTTCTATTTGTTCCAAATTCACAATCCTAAATGCTTCTCAGATTTGCATATTTTATTCTCTAGAAATATTCAAATGCAGTCTTTTAAGTGGGAGTCAATTATAAAAATTGGCATGGTTCAAGACGACTGACACACAAAACAATTGAAGAGAGAAAATCAACAACTTTATTATGTTAGTTTGAACCAGATTATCAAGGTATTGGAATGCATTGAAACCAGCATTCAGAAGGTAGGGAGGGGTGTAGAGTTTTTTGTTCTCTAACTTTGAACTTTTTCCATTGACTTGTATCTACCTACTTTTTTGACAGTGTTGCAGGGGACTAAAGACTCTTCCTCTAGAATGATCTGTTGTGAGATATCAGCATTCAGGAGCAATATCTTATATACTGTATTATTTACAGAGGCACTCCGATGTAAAGAGCACATTTAGGTAATTATGTATGCTGGTTATCATTACAAATAAGGAAGTCCTTTCCATACACCCACTCCTGTCAGCCCTGGAGGTGTGTAGGAGAAGATTAAATAACTTTGTTTATCTTTTCTCTTTTCCAACCCACACAACACACACACACTCCCCAAAGTGTAAATGCATACGTACAGTTGAAGTCGGAAGTTTACATACACTTAGGTTGGAGTCATTAAAACTTGTTTTTCAACCACTCCAAAAATGTCTTGTTAACAAACTATAGTCTTGGCAAGTCGGTTCGGACATCTACTTTGTGCATGACACAAGTAATCTTTCCAACAATTGTTTGCAGACAGATTATTTCACTTATAATTCACTGTATCACAATTCCAGTGGGTCAGAAGTTTACATACACTAAGTTGACTGTCCCTTTAAACAGCTTGGAAAATTCTAGAAAATGATGTCATGGCTTTAGAAGCTTCTGATAGGCTAATTTACATAATTTGAGTCAATTGGAGGTGTACCTGTGGATGTATTTCAAGGCCTACCTTCAAACTCAGTGCCTCTTTGCTTGACATCATGGGAAAATCAAAAGAAATCAGCCAAGACCTCAGAAAAAAAATTGTAGACCTCCACAAATCTGGTTCATCCTTGGGAGCAATTTCCAAACGCCTGAAGGTACCACGTTCATCTGTACAAACAATAGTATGCAAATATAAACACCATGGGACTACGCAGCCGTCAAACCACTCAGAAAGGAGACGCGTTTTGTCTCCTAGAGATGAACATACTTTGGTGTGAAAAGTGCAAATCAATCCCAGAACAACAGCAAAGGACCTTGTGCAGATGCTGGAGGAAACAGGTACAAAAGTATCTATATCCACAGTAAAACAAGTCCTATATCGACATAACCTGAAAGGCCGCTCAGCAAGGAAGAAGCCACTGCTCCAAAACCGCCGTAAAAAAGCCAGACTACGGTTTGCAACTGCACATGGGGACAAAGATCGTACTTTCTGGAGAAATGTCCTCTGGTCTGATGAAACAAAAATCGAACTGTTTGGCCATAATGACCATTGTTATGTTTGGAAGAAAAAGGGGGTAGCTTGCAAGCCGAAGAACACCATCCCAACTGTGAAGCACGGGGTGGCAGCATATTGCTGTGGGGGTGCTTTGCTGCAGGAGGAACTGCTGCACTTCACAAAATAGATGGCATCATGAGGAAGGAAAGTTATGTGGATATACTGAAGCAACTGTGGTGTCGAGACAACGATGCTGACATGCTGTGATGACAAGAAATCCGCTGACACTGTCCTTGGTTATAATGGTTTATTACATCAAAGATTACAGTATCAATTTACAGACTCCTGCAGAAATCCGGAGAACAATTGACCCAATCTCTAATATGTTATTCTCTCCGTCCTTTGTTCAAAACATGGTATTTATATCCTATGTAACATAATATGGCGTGATTTTAATAGACCAATCCCTGGCCTCTACATAGCAGACTCTCCTCTGTTTTAGGGGGCCCCTATAGTAATGTTTTCCAGATGTTTCCGCAAGCAGAGCCAAGTTCCTCTAACACACCATTTGCAAACGTCAGCAAAATCATAGACTTTCAGATACTACATATTTCCCCCCTTCGAGACTAATTAAGTCTCGAAAACAAAAAGAATAGGATTATGACAAATACAATGTTTTGTTCTTGAGTAACTTTAGCAATAAACCACAATTTATGGAGAGTAAACACATTTTTATATAGACACATTTTTGTACGGAGTGTAAATAAATTGTTATGGAGTGTAAATAAATTGTTATGGAGTGTAAGAGCGAAAAACCTGTCTGGCAGCTTTCATTCCAAATATCCATCAATCAATCAAGACAGGAAAATTCTCTCACGGCCCCTCTGCCCCAGGTGACCACCTAAGTACTCCAGATCAATTTATAAATCTTTATCAATGCATTTTAAGCTATGATGCAATTGAATACACATGAGAAAACCTGAGAAAACAAAATACAATCAAAAATGTCCACATTCAGGCTGGTCGACCCATCGGACCCTCCTGTGGATTCTCTCTGTCCCTGCCTAGACCCAATATCCCTAAGCTTCAACGAAATAAACAAAACATCTGAGGTCCCCACATGCATCCAACAACAGAAAACATCATTCTTCAAAATTATTACAGAAAGAATATGACACAAATTATGTATTACACATACAAATATGTCTATATATCATTGCAGACACTGGAATGTAGTCCACTACACTGCATCTCCTCAGCAGTGTCGACTTTCAATGCAACGTCGATGATGGAATCTGAACATTTCCACACCGTCCTTGTTCTGCTTCCTCCAATCCATTCATATTGTCCATGTTTGAGTATTTGAATCCCACTCTACACATCCCCATATACTTCTGGAAGAAAAGAAAACATCAACCAGTATCTTTTGCAAAACAACACATGCAAATTAAAACATCAATATCAACAATAATATAAAAATGATATATAATATGAATCACATTCCATTTCCCCCCTTTGATTCATAAGAAAACACTAAATATCACAATAATATGTAAAGACGTGAAAAATGATCGGATATTCAAAATTGTCAAGAGTTACTTCAACCCTAGTTTTCATAACATTTTGGTCTGACTTTTTTCCTAATTTTTGAAAAATCAATTTCACTGATTTATCCACAAATTATTTCCCATTGTCTGAGGATATTCGATCGGGAAGTCCCCACCTGCTTATGACTTCTTTACACAAGAACTTAGCAACCCACTTAGCTTCTTTTCGCTTGGTTGGACAGGCCTCCGGCCATCGTGAAAATCTATCTACAACCACCAACATGTATCTTTTCCCATCAACTGGTTTTATCATATCAACAAAGTCGATAACCAACTCACGCATAGGACCTCTCGGTGTAGGAATGTGACCAGGAAGAACAGTCACACCCCTGCGAACATTATTTTTCAGACAGATTGTGCACCTGCCTATGACATAGTCAACCTGTTCAAGCAAATATGGTGCCCAAAAACCATACTCCTTTGTGATCTTTCTCCTAACCTCCCCCCTTGCAACATGAGCTAACCCATGTGCTTCCTGAATCATCAGACCTAATAGGTCTAGAGGCGCTACTATCAACCCCTCATGGTTTCTCCAAAGACAACAAAGGATTGTTACTCTGAGGATTTTTTATTGTCTTCAAAACACCTGCTTTCGAAAGTCCTTCAATTTGTGGTTCGATCCCTTGGATTGCTTCATCTTTCAATGGATACTGATTCTTCCAAGGAGGTCTTGCTCCTGGTCGAAGTTCAACTTTCACATCAATTGGGCTGATTTCACAAGTCCAATATCAGTACTGTTTTGAGACCACAAACATTCTGGAACTTGTTGCAACATCTCCTCTTTCATAGGGTCTGAATCCATCTTCGCACTGCAAATAGATTCATGTGTCATCCGTACAGCTTGTGGCTCTCCTTGTCCTTGAGCCGAAATCATGATTTTGAGAAATCACTGATCTTCACTCCTCCAAATCGCCAAATTCTCTTTCATCGGTACGAAAACAGCTTTCTCTGCTTCTGTCATCATTTCTCCTATATGCTTCTGCTCATAGCCTTCAGAAACCAACAAGGTCACATGTGGCACACTCTTCTCAATCTCAAATTCTTTATCCAGATAATCGTCTGTGTTTATCTTCATAGCTGCTCCTTGTGGTCCTAAAATTATGCAACATGAGCTGAGTTGAACTTTCTTTGGTTGATGACTCAACCATTCCTCTGAGTTCGATTGGGCAGCATTCTTGAAAAACTTGAGCGTACAATGAAATGGATGTTCCGGAAGCCTCGCATCTGGCATGTTTGCCACAATGAATTTGTCCCATATCTTAGCCTGCTTCAAAAAATCTTCACTGAGATTTCCAATCCAGAATACTGAAGAAGAATCCATCTCTGTCATCATCAACAATTGGTTAACCTTTTCCTTTGGCACTTCTACCAGACAGCCGTCTGGTGTACATTTTATTGTACAGTTCAATTTACACAATGCATCTCTTCCCAACAATGCGATAGGTGTATGTTCCGATACCAGTATGGGTATTGTAATTTTCTGATTTTCATAGCAGAGCTCAATTGGTTCCGTAAGAGGAATCAGCTGTTTCACTCCCTCAAATCCGATTGTCCTAATTAGTTGATTGGACATAGGGAGATGTGTAGCATCTTCAGGCCGAACACAGGTAAAAGCAGCTCCGCCATCACTTCCAATGGTCGATTGTTTACTTTCACCTCAATTGTTGGATCTTTTTCCAGGCCTGATGCTACCAGCTGACACCCCCCTTTCGGATCTTCTGGGCACCTCTAGAATCCTTGCTCCGGTCCCCTATAAGGGTTCACCGGTCCTCCAGATGACCTTGACTGGCCCCTGTATCTTCCTCTGAAATTCCCTCTGGTGTTTCCTCCTGGCCCATTACACTCACGGGCAAAGTGACCAACCTGTCCACAATTATAACACACTTCTGAAGGTTGCTGGAAGTATGGCTTAAATCTTCCTCCTCTTCCTCTTCCTACGCCTTCTCGTCCTCTTCCTCTCCAATTCTGTGTCTGTCCAGAAACTGGCTGTGGATATGAAACAACTGGTACCGCTATTGGTGGCTGGTACAATTGCGGTTGGAACTGGTTTGGTTGAAGCTGTGGCAGTGATTGTTGATTTGGTGCACACTGATTCTGCATAACCAAAGCTTGTTTCTTCTCCTTCTTATTCTCCACCAGTTGTATTTGATTGAGTTTTCTGAGAGTTTCTTGGTCCTGTTCTTTCTGGTTGTGTTCCTTTTTCCTGTACATATCCACTTGATGGGCTATATGATCTGTATAGACACCTTTTGTCATGCTTCCAAGTCCAACCACCTCTGCCAGTTTGCTCCTTACTGGTGAGGGCAGTCCCATCTGCAGTTTAGCTCGCAAAATTGACTGCTCTATTTGACTCACATCTGGATCATTTCCGGTAATATTTCTCCACACTTGATGAACTCTTGACACATAGGCTCTCAGATTTTCTTGTTGTCCTAGTGGGTCAATCAGAATGTTGTCAGGATGCACATTTGTTGGAAACGTATCTTTCAGTGCTCTCCACAGCCGATTTCTATTTGCAGCCAACAATTCAGGATCATTCACCGCAGTCCCCACATATCGATGAAGTCCAGCTCTCTGAAAAATGTCTTCCATACCTGGAATCCCAAGGAGATTAGCCAATTGTCTCTTAATGTCTCCTATGGCAGACTGTGTTCCCACCGTAATTTCTTCCAACTTAGAAATCTTCAAGTTCCATCCTCCTGAACCTCACTCCACCCTTAGTTTCCAGACATCTCGTTTTCTTCTTACTTTTGGAGTTTGGATTCATCTTTATGGTCGTTTCTGCTTGTCCTCTCTCTATTATTCGTTCATCTTCATCTCTGATGCAATAATCACCCTCCTGAATGATCACTGGAAGCTGAGGATAGACGTCCTTAAACTCTACTTCTTCCTCGTAAGGTGGGGGTCTTTTTGCTGAATCCGTATGTGAGAAAGGTGTATTGACTTCTGCCATTAGTTTTTCTGTTACCTTCACCTCTTTTGCCATTTTCTCTATACCTCTGTCTCTTTTATCTTTTGTATCTTTTATCAGTTTTTGTCCTTCATTTTCAAACAGCTTAAGAACACCCAGCTCTCTTTGCCTCTTTTCTTTACGTTGTTCCCCTTTTTTTCCCTTCTTTTGATCTGCCTTATACGTGGATACAAGCACTTGCATTATCTTGATGACGTCTGGGTTAAGAGTCCCTTCCACTGGCCATGGTTGTTCAATGTCAGGCCAACGTTTATTCAATTTTCCAGATAACCTTGCAATACCATTAACTAGAGGATTACTATTTTGTACTACATCAACAGGAGTAATTACTTTCGTAGTTTTGATGTCCTTTTTCCCCATTGTAACAACTCTTTTATATTCCTTTATTGTGAATTATTTTATTATTATTATTATTTTAAACCAATTAATTTGTAAACCAAAAAATACTTTAGACTATGTAGCTTATCATTCCTTCCTATTTTTTTTTTTTTTATTATAAATTAATTTATCAATATATTTATTTATTTATTTATTTATTTTCATTTTATTTTATTTTACCAAATTATTGATTAGTGGCAATCTTACCACATCCAATCAGGAAAAGTAAAGGAAACTAGTCAACTTCAGAGCAATCCAAAAAAGAAAGACCTTTAATCCAGCAACACTACAGCACCCACAAACCAATTGCTTAATAAGCACCCAATTACCTTAATTTTACAGAATAATGCCAGTGCTGGATTTCCAACACAACTCTAATCAAAACAACTCATGCACAAAAAACCCTAATGTGCAATTCTCAATTACATCAATTGATCAGTCTGTTGCCAAGTTCCTGTGAAATGGTCACAACACGAAATATTCTATGCATACACAATGTATCTATTATATCCTGTAAGGGAAAGTAGGTTTGTGGATAGAACAGTACTGGCCTTAATTGGACTGGATCTGGGGAAGAACACGCTGTCGCGTGACGCACTTGTCAGCACCTCCTCTCTCTCTCTCTCTCTCTCTCTCTCTCTCTCTCTGTCTCCTCCTTCTCGTCTCTCACATCACAGGAGAACAAAAGAAACAGACAACAATTCAGTCTTTTATGCATACCTACAGTGGGGGAAAAAATTATTTAGTCACCCACCAATTGTGCAAGTTCTCCCACTTAAAAAGATGAGAGAGGCCTGTAATTTTCATCATAGGTACACGTCAACTATGACAGACAAATTTAGGAAAAAAAATCCAAAAAATCACATTGTAGGATTTTTTATGAATTTATTTGCAAATTATGGTGGAAAATAAGTATTTGGTCACCTACAAACAAGCAAGATTTCTGGCTCTCACAGACCTGTAACTTCTTCTTTAAGAGGCTCCTCTGTCCTCCACTCGTTACTTGTATTAATGGCACCTGTTTTAACTTGTTATCAGTATAAAAGGCACCTGTCCACAACCTCAAACAGTCACACTCCAAACTCCACTATGGCCAAGACCAAAGAGCTGTCAAAGGACACCAGAAACACAATTGTAGACCTGCACCAGGCTGGGAAGACTGAATCTGCAATAGGTAAGCAGCTTGGTTTGAAGAAATCAACTGTGGGAGCAATTATTAGGAAATGGAAGACATACAAGACCACTGATAACCTCCCTCGATCTGGGGCTCCACGCAAGATCTCACCCCGTGGGGTCAAAATGATCACAAGAACGGTGAGCAAAAATCCCAGAACCACACAGGGGGACCTAGTGAATGACCTGCAGAGAGCTGGGACCAAAGTAACAAAGCCTACCATCAGTAACACACTACGCCGCCAGGGACTCAAATCCTGCAGCGCCAGACGTGTCCCCCTGCTTAAGCTAGTACATGTCCAGGCCCATCTGAAGTTTGCTAGAGTGCATTTGGATGATTGGGAGAATGTCATATGGTCAGATGAAACCAAAATAGAACTTTTTGATAAAACCTCAACTCGTCGTGTTTGGAGGACAAAGAATGCTGAGTTGCATCCAAAGAACACCATACCTACTGTGAAGCATGGGGGTGGAAACATCATGCTTTGGGGCTGTTTTTCTGCAAAGGGACCAGGACGACTGATCCGTGTAAAGGAAAGAATGAATGGGGCCATGTATCGTGAGATTTTGAGTGAAAACCTCCTTCCATCAGCAAGGGCATTGAAGATGAAACGTGGCTGGGTCTTTCAGCATGACAATGATCCCAAACACACCGCCCGGGCAACGAAGGAGTGGCTTCGTAAGAAGCATTTCAAGGTCCTGGAGTGGCCTAGCCAGTCTCCAGATCTCAACCCCATAGAAAATCTTTGGAGGGAGTGAAAGTCCGTGTTGCCCAGCGACAGCCCCAAAACATCACTGCTCTAGAGGAGATCTGCATGGAGGAATGGGCCAAAATACCAGCAACAGTGTGTGAAAACCTTGTGAAGACTTACAGAAAACGTTTGACCTGTGTTATTGCCAACAAAGGGTATATAACAAAGTATTGAGAAACTTTTGTTATTGACCAAATACTTATTTTCCACCATAATTTGCAAATAAATTCATTAAAAATCCTATAATGTGATTTTCTGGATTTTTTTTCTCATTTTGTCTGTCATAGTTGACGTGTACCTATGATGAAAATTACAGGCCTCTCTCATCTTTTTAAGTGGGAGAACTTGCACAATTGGTGGCTGACTAAATACTTTTTTTCCCCACTGTATGTTCATATTCGCGCTAAGAAATAAGCAAACAGCTTAACTCAGGAATATTATAAATAGCGCAATAATATTTTATTTTATATTTTTATTTTTATTTTTTAATCCGTCAACATAACTCTTATTTATAAATTCAATGGATCTCAATCAAATAGTTTCATAGGTAAGCAACAGCCACTTATCAAACAGAATACTTTATCCATGTGTATTCAAAGTCTCCCCCTTTTTACATCCCTGCAGCACTAAGTCTGCGTGTCACAGCAGCTCAGTGCAGGCAGGGGAGTGGCATATTTGCTCTGCGTAACTCTAAACTCATAAAATCCCACGCATGCGCAGCTCATTCACCAGTGCGATTTCAAAGCGAGAGGAGCTCTCCCAAGCAGCTCTCTCCAAGCCAAACAACAGAAAGCAGACAGACAAGCTGTCCCTCCGTTATTTCCAACACAGACAAACAGTAACACTTAACAAAACTCACAAACCAACACAGAACATAGAACACAAATCCTACTTCGAAGTTTCTTATCTTCACTTATTCTAATCTGCAGATTTATAGTTATTTTCTTATCCATTACAAATAATCGTCCTCCCAGGGGCTCATCGTTTTTTTAACAATTATTAAACGTTCTCTCTAATGGAGACTCATATAAGGTTTTAACCGCAACGTCTTCCCAGGGGCTCATATATAGTTAACAAGTATTAAACGTTCTCTTCTATAGAATCAAAGGTCCTCCCGGTGGCTAATATATAGTTAACAATTATTAAACGTTCTCTTCTATAGAATCAAAGGTCCTCCCGGTGTCTCATATATAGTTAACAAGTATTAACGTTCTCTCTAATGGAGACTCATAAGGTTTTAACCTTAACTAACATATTTCCTTACAAAAAAACTAAAACCCCTGTTGTCATAGCCTTAGTCGACACACAGCAGAGACCTCCCCATTTACACACACACGCATAGGCTCTCTTCCTCTCACACACACACAATTCAAGAGTAATGCATCCGTTCATACAATACACTAATCATGCTACCGTCGCTCCTTATTTCTCATTGTTCCTTCCTAAATTTCTGCTACCTCGAGTTGCAGATATTCAATGAGAGGTTACTTCGAACATATACCTCGTCAACTATATGTCGAGAGGTAAAGTACAATTAAATGTATTTTCCACAAACTCCAGTTCCCAGAACTGACCTTAAAAATCAACCTAGTGAGTTTTCAGGATTTTCGGCCCATCTTAATGATCGCCTCATTTGAGGGCTTCCGTAGATCAGCGACGTCCTAATTAGTATACATTTTCCTTATTTCCTTGTCTGATTCCTTCATTCTATTCCTGGACACTCCTTTACATTTATTCAAGCCAAATATCCCTGTGCCCAGTGTTATCAATTCCTATAGACACTCCCCCCTGTTTGCATTGTTTTCAAGGCAAACACATTTAGAAATTTAGAACGGATTGTCATCACACAGCAAACAGCACGGCACACACAGGTCCGTCACGGTGCGTTCCCCCAACGTACACACACAGCCACACGAACCGACCAGCGCCCAAAGTTGTGTGAAAGCTCACCTTATCTGCCGGCGTCTTGAGCGGGAGTCACTTCGTAGCCCATGAATGGAACGCTGAAGAGACGCAACACGTCCCAAAAATCCTTGTCGCCATTATGTGGTGTCGAGACAACGATGCTGACATGCTGTGATGACAAGAAATCCGCTGACACTGTCCTTGATTATAATGGTTTATTACATCAAAGATTACAGTATCAATTTACAGACTCCTGCAGAAATCCGGAGAACAACTGACCTAATCTCTAATATGTTATTCTCTCCGTCCTTTGTTCAAAACATGGTATTTATATCCTATGTAACATAATATGGCGTGATTTTAATAGACTAATCCCTGGCCTCTACATAGCAGACTCTCCTCTGTTTTAGGGGGCCCCTATAGTAATGTTTTCCAGATGTTTCCGCAAGCAGAGCCAAGTTCCTCTAACACACCATTTGCAAACGTCAGCAAAATCATAGACTTTCAGATACTACACAACATCTCAAGACATCAGTCAGGAAGTTAAAGCTTGTTCACAAATGGGTCTTCCAAATCGACAATGACCCCAAGCATACTTCCAAAGTTGTGGCAAAATGGCTTAAGGACAACAAGGTCAAAGTATTGGAGTGGCCATCACAAAGCCCTGACCTCAATCCTATAGAACATTTGTGGGCAGAACTGAAAAAGCGTGTGCGAGCAAGGAGGCCTACAAACCTGACTCAGTTACACCAGCTCTGTCAGGAGGAATGGGCCAAAATTCACCCAACGTATTGTGGGAATCTTGTGGAAGGCTACCCGAAACGTTTGACCCAAGTTAAACAATTTAAAGGCAATGCTACCAAATACTAATTGAGTGTATGTAAACTTCTGACCCACTGGGAATGTGATGAAATAAATAAAAGCTGAAATAAATCATTCTCTCTACTATTATTCTGACATTTCACATTCTTAAAATAAAGTGGTGATCCTAACTGACCTAAGACAGGGAATCTTTACTAGGATTAAATGTCAGGAATTGTGAAAAACTGAGTTTAAATGTATTTGGCTAAGGTGTATGTATGCTTCCGACTTCAACTGTATTTACCTAAAACACTTGTGTTAAGATGGTTCTCACAGTGATATTAAAACAAACATCACTTTGATTACTAGATCCCACGCTATAGTACTCATCTCATCAAGTGCAAACAAGAAAACAGTTAAACAGAGACATGAATAAAACAAAGTTAGGTTACAAAACTGAAGCAGTGTGCCTTCCAGGTCACCTCTGTGACTGTGCCTTCCAGGTCACCTCTGTGACTGTGCCTTCCAGGTCACCTCTGTGACTGTTGCCTGTGTGATGCACAGCTCTGTCTGTCCTCTACTCAGGCCAAACAGAACACCTTTTAGTGACAAGAATTAACCATCAAACTCACACATAATTAATTATAAGTTATTAGTGTAATATTTTCATTCTGCTCTACAGTAAATAGTGACTGCTAATAAAAAGCCAATGCCATCATCAGGGATTCTAATGAGTTGGATTACTGCCAAGGATATTTCCTTCTATTGGACGCCGTTTCAGCATAGGAGAGTTTAATGAGTGTCGTAATTATGCACCCCAAGCATAGTCTTGAATTAAAATACAAAAATGGGGAGGGAAAAAATCATTTCTCCCAGGCACGCTGTGAGGCTGAATGTTATAAATGCATTTTTTTGGAAAAGCTTTTCTGAAATATAATTTAGCCCTACAATTATGTTAAATGCAAGACTAATTGTGATCATTTATAAATATTACATCATGACACTGTGAAAGAGAATTACATAATTACAATTCTATATCTCATTAATATCTATGAGAGGAATCGCTACTTGTTATGCATAAACCATGAATTAGCTTGTTAGAATGCTAAAGAAATTAAATGAAGGAAGGGGAAGTGAACGTTAAACCATCACCTGCCCGTATGCATGATTAGGGCTAAGTCCACACTTCAGAGTCACAGACACTTTTGGTATTAGCAAAGTAAACAGGAACTTTACATTAAACCTACATTTTTTGTTTAAAGTGATTCAACTACACAGACCTACAGATGCCATAGCCATTACACTGAAATGTACCGACAAATGTTCTGTTTAAATCTCTAGTTAATCAATGTAAACCGGAACTGGTATGCGTTCAGCTGTCCATGAAGCGAAAGCCACACAAACAAGCAAAACAAATACCCATCACATTAGTTTTATCAACCTACAGTAGATTAAAGAGCTGATTCTTGTTTGAATTAACCACATGCCACACTTATAACAAACACGCCTTAAGCACTTTGGGAAGCAATCTCTCTCCACCCTCTCCTTCATCCTTTCCCTTTTCTTCTCACTCTCTCTCTCCACCCCTCTCCCTGTCTCTCCACCCCTCTCTCTATCTCTCCAACCCTCTCCCTATCTCTCCACCCCTCTCTCTATCTCTCCACCCCTCTCTCTCTATCTCTCCACCCCTCTACCCCTCTCTCTCACTCCCTCCCTCTATCTCTCCACCCCTCTCTCTATCTCTCCACCCCTCTCTCTATCTCTCCACCCCTCTCTCTATCTCTCCACCCCTCTCTCTATCTCTCCACCCCTCTCTCTATCTCTCCACCCCTCTACCCCTCACTCCCTCTCCCTCTCTTTCCCTCTCCCTATCTCTCCATCCCTCTCTCTATCTCTCAACCCCTCTCTCTATCTCTCCACCCCTCTACCCCTCTCCCCCTCTCCCTCTCTTTCCCTCTCTCTATCTCTCCACCCCTCTCCCTATCTCTCCACCCCTCTCTCTATCTCTCCATCCCTCTACCCCTCTCTCCCTCTCCCTCTCCCTCTCCCTCTTCCTCCCCCTTCCTCCCTCTCTCTCTCTGTGCAGCACAGCGTAAGCTTCAGGGGGCTGTGTACTGGAAAACTTTAATTAGTTTTCCAAATGACTGCGGTGAGTGGGATGACAAGCATTTCTCTTTTAAATATTGACACCGTGGGGCACTCACTAGTGCTAGTGTGAATTAGACAAGTTAGACAAGTTAACATCACCTATCTGGTCACCTAGGATACAGACAAACCATGTTTGACAAGTGTCATGGGTGAAAATAAGTTGTAAAATAACTGTGAAACATAAAATGATGAGACATTGTGAACATTGCCTTTTACTAACAGTGCGACTGGGATATTCCTTGGGGAAAGAAAGGACAGCGGAGTGGTGAAACTTGAAGAGCAAAGCTTAGAACAGTGAAAGGTCAGAGTGGATCACCAGAGGGACACCTTTAACTTAAAAACCAAACACAACACAACAAGGCAACCTTCAGCCCGCTCTTTGTCAGGGCCAACTGGTGTTTTTGTATCCTTTAAAGGACATTACAGTTTTTGCCCATTGCTTACACACTAAAACCGAATGCTTAGACCAAAGCCTCAATACCTAAACTTCTTGTAGCATAGCTTAAACACAGTGTAACCATAGCTTAAACACAATGTCAACTTTGCACTTTGTTTGCAATTCTGTAACACACTTATTGCGAAACACTACACACGTTTTCTTACATTAGACACTTTGTTCAAAAACGAAATCACCTGTTATCATTGGGAAAACACTCTGTTCAAAATGCATAACTCATCTGGCAATTGTATGCACTTACATACACACCTGAAAACACTTGCACAGAAAACAGAACACCAGCCAGTCTGAGCCTTAGCACTACAAATAGGCCTCAGGTAAGCCATTTTTAGAACTTTGCAAGCATGGAGGCAATGAGAGTCAGAGTAAGAGGAGGACGAAGAGAGAGAGGAGTCGGATGAGGAAGAGGACGTGGAAGAGGACGAGGACCAGTGCGGAGACGTATATCAGATGACATCAGGGCTACTCTGGTGGACCATGTGATAAATCATGGCCTGTCCATGAGGGAGGCTGGGCAAAGATTCCACCCTAACCTCAGTCGCTACACAGTAGCATCGATAATAAGGACATTCCGACTGGAGAACAGGTATATCTTCAAGTTTCTACTCCAGACTGTACCTACTGTATGTGTCACATGATTCTGTATCATATTACAGTATTACTGTACTAACTATACTATACAAAAATGGGTAGTGCTGTGAAGTACTGTATATTTAAAGGAATACCATTGTGATGTTGCAGTACTGTGTACAGTTTGAAAGTACAGTATGTGAAAAATAACCTAACCAATGACATCTTGTGGTGGCATTTTCTACAGAATGGTTGGACGACCTCCTCAAGGTGGAAGGGAAACGGCTCTTCACTCAACAACAAGAGCTTGCCATCATTGAAATGGTGCGAGAAAATAATGCAATCCAACTTTGAGAGGAACAGTGTCAGGGTCAAGGATCTGCGCCATGATTATGTGCAGGTATGTGTCACTTTACTTTACAAACTATATATTGTGATGTGGGTTTATGCTGCCACCTGCCCTGCCTGTAGCTTGTAGTTTTTGTCTATACTCACCCAACCCAGCCCCTACTTGTGTGAAAATATAGACATTGTAGTTACTGTATGTGTTTTCAGTAACACTATTCAATATTTTCTGTTACAGACAGTTCTGGAGTTTGATGCCGCCGAACTGCCGCATGAGTTCATCTACGTGGATGAGGCAGGCTTCAATCTGGCCAAAACCAGGCGTCGGGCCGTAACGTAGTTGGACAAAGGGCTGTTGTAAATGTCCCTGGGCAGCGTGGGGGAAATATCACCTTGTGTGCTGCAAGTAGTGTCCAAGGAGTCCTGCATCATCATGCCACTCTAGGTCCCTACAATACAGGACAGATCATTGCATTTTTCCCCCAATTGCAATTTTACCAGTAATTGATTAGTTTTTTTACTTGTTTTGTTGCTAAATTTGATGTTAAGAATTTCTGTAAGAACGTTTGTTTTTTTGTAAAAACTTTTTTGTAAATACTGTTTGATTACTGCAGAAATTCTACTTTTGAGTTTTACAGAAGACAATGACAATAAAATGACAATAAAAATTGAAACACAAAGACTGCAGTGTTTTATATAAAGCCCATCAGTGTGTTGCTGCTGATATGAAAGAGTCATTCAAATGTTGCTTGTGTGTATGGTTTTGTTGCAAGAATTTCATTTTTAGAAAGGAGTGTTAAGTTTTGATTGCAGTGTTTCATTTTGGCATATATCTGAGTTGTTAATCTCCAAGTGCTATGTCTGATTGGCTTGTGTGTTGAGTTTTGACATAATGAGCCAAATTCTGCAAAAAGTGTGTAAGCAATAGGCAAAAACTGTAATGCTAGAATCCTTAATTGAAACAATAACAAAGCTACTCCCCGCCCCTCTTTTGTTAAAAAGCGTCTGGATGGGGCTAGAGAAATGTAGACACTCTCAAATTCATAGACAGAGCTATGGATGCTTGCCTGGGTACCCAGACTCCTTGCTCCGGCCAAATGCTGCGCCACACCCACGGACGTTAGGTTCTTCTCCGCAATGAGTCTGGATCTTAATAACTCCCTGACCCTTTACCGAATGCGAACACATTCAGGGCCATCTGATTGGTCTAGAAACCAATGGGTTGGGCCAGAGCCAGAACACACATGGGTAAAGTGGTGGTTTGAAAATGTGTCATTGGTTTTGATACTCTGATTGGTTAGAGACAATTCAATCGCTGATTACTTTGTTTTGTACAACACCCCATGGGCCACTCATCACCATAGACCAAATGCCACACTCTTAACAAACACAGCTTAAGCACTTTGGGAATCAATCTCTCTCCACCCTCTCATTCCCTTTTTTTTTTTTTCATTTAGCAGACGCTCTTATCCAGAGCGACTTACATGAGCAATTAGGGTTAAGTACCTTGCTCAAGGGCACATCGACAGATTTTTCACCTAGTCGGCTCGGGGATTAGAACCAGCGACCTTTCGGTTACTGGCACAACGCTCTTAACCACTAAGCTACCTTTTCCCACCCTCTCTCTATCTCTCCACCCCTCTACCCCTCTACCCCTCTCTCCCTCTCTCTCTTCCCTGCCCCCTAGTTTAAAAAAATATATATCTTACACTGATGTTCCCCAACACATACTGTATGTAGAGCGTAGGCAGGGTTGTTTTAGTCTACATGGGCAGAGTGGGGAGATGAAGAAGAGCTGTCCATGGTTCTGAAGGGAAACCTGTCCCCTTTAGAAGAGCTCTAGTGGTGCTGAAATGGATTCAACAATAGCTGATACTGTGCTACAATTCATACTTTCATGTTTTTATCACCACTATTATTATAATTTCTACAGTGTACTATCTGTAGGGAATTACCCAGAGAAAGGTTGACATTTATTGGGATGAATATTGTCCTGGAGGCCGAGTTGAGTGTTAACGCTAGATGGGCCAGTCGCAAAGTCAAAATTGGCTATTGTAATAAAATAATGAAAACAAAAAATAGCTTTTTGGTCTTAATTTAAGATTAGGGTTAGGCATAAGATTACCAGTGTGTTTAGGGTTAAGTTTAAAATCAGATTTTAAGTGACCACTCTGCCTCCCAGACAAGATTCATCCCAATAAATGACAACATGCAACTACGAGCAGTTTTCACAGTTGGATGTGATGTCAAGCCCAGCTAGTAATTGTCTTTACAAAATGTGCATAAGGAAGTGACTACAGAGGGTTTGGGGTGGCATAGCTTTCATGATCTATTTTTAAAAGGTATTTTAAACTATGTTTCTTTCCCTAGCTCCCAACACCTTTTTTCATCCCCCTATCTCTTAGAGTGGAAGTTCTGATTTGTTTATGTTCATGTGTCTGTAAATGGGGTAATGTTTTCATGTGGTGAGGTTTGAAACAGGGTCACTCATGTTTGTGGTATTTAAAGGGGATCTGGCGCTCATTTCATGTTTGTGGTATTTTAAAGGGGGGTCACTCTTTTCATGTCTCCTCGATGGATGCTAATTAATCTGGTTCCTGACACCTCAGGGTGCGCCTCAGACCATACTGTACTGTACTGTGAAATGATTAGCAAATACAGTTGAAGTCGGAAGTTTACATACATTTAGGTTGGAGTCATTAAAACTTGTTTTTCAACCACTCCGCAAATTTCATGTTAACAAACTATAGTTTTGGCAAGTCGGTTAGGACATCTACTTTGTGCATGACACAAGTAATTTTTCCAACAATTGTTTACAGACAGATTATTTCACTTATAATTCACTGTATCACAATTCTAGTGGGTCAGAAGTTTACATACACTAAGTTGACTGTGCCTTTAAACAGCTTGGAAAATTCCAGAAAATGATGTCATGGCCTTAGAAGCTTCTGATAGGCTAATTTACATCATTTGAGTCAATTGGAGGTGTACCTGTGGATGTATTTCAAGGCCTACCTTCAAACTCAGTGCCTCTTTGCTTGACATCATGGGAAAATCTAAAGAAATCAGCCAAGACCTCAGAAATCTTTTTTGGGACCTCCACAATTCTTGTTCATCCCTGGGAGCAATTTCCAAAGGCCTAAAGGTACCACGTTCATCTGTACAAACAATAGTACACAAGTATAAACACCATGGGACCACGCAGCCATCATACTGCTCAGGAAGGAGACGCGTTCTGTCTCCTAGAGATGAACGTACTTTGGTGCGAAAAGTGCAAATCAATCCCAGAACAACAGCAAAGGACCTTGTGAAGATGCTTGTGGAAACAGGTACAAAAGTATCTATATCCACAGTAAAACAAGTCCTATATCGACATAACCTGAAAGGCCGCTCAGCAAGGAAGAAGCCACTGCTCCAAAACCGCCATAAAAAAGCCAGACTACGGTTTGCAAATGCACATGGGGACAAAGATCGTACTTTTTGGAGAAATGTCCTCTGGTCTGATAAAACAAAAATATAACTGTTTTGCCATAATGACCATCGTTATGTTTGGAGGAAAAAGGTGGTTGCTTGCAAGCCGAAGAACACCATCCCAACCGTGAAGCACGGGGGTGGCAGCATCATGCTGTGGGGGTGCTTTGCTGCAGGAGCGACTGGTGCACTTCACAAAATAGATGGCATCATGTGGAAGGAAAATTATGTGGATATATTGAAGCAACATCTCAAGACATCAGTCAGGAAGTTAAAGATTGGTCACAAATGGGTCTTCCAAATGGACAATGACCCCAAGCATACTTCCAAAGTTGTGGCAAAATGGCTTAAGGACAACAAAGTCAAGGTATTGGAGTGGGCATCACAAAGCCCTGACCTCAATCCTATAGAACTTTTGTGGGCAGAACTGAAAAAGCGTGTGCGAGCAAGGAGGCCTACAAACCTGACTCAGTTACATCAGCTCTGTCAGAAATTCACCCAACGTATTGTGGGAAGCTTGTGGAAGGCTACCCGAAAATGTTGACCCAAGTTAAACAATATAAAGGCAATGCTACCAAATACTAATTGAGTGTATGTAAACTTCTGACCCACTGGGAATGTGATGAAAGAAATAAAAGCTGAAATAAATCACTCTACTATTATTCTGACATTTCACATTCTTAAAATAAAGTGGTGATCCTAACTGACCTAAGACAGGGAACCTTTACTAGGATTAAATGTCAGTAATTGTGAAAAACTGAGTTGAAATGTATTTGGCTAAGGTGTATGTAAACTTCCAACTTCAACTGTATGTGTGTTTACCACGCTTAGTCTTCAAAGGGAGAGGATTTTTGTAGAAGTTTGCTGAACCTCCCTTTTCTGTCAAAAAAATATAAGCCATTTGACTTATAAGCACAATGTGCAGGGTAGAGGTTTCTCTCTCCCTCGCTCACTTCCACCCTCTCTCTCTCTCAGCATATATTTAAACTAACTACAGAGGGAATGTTTGTGGCTCAGTAAAGTGCAAATATGTCAAACTGCAATGTGGAAATATGATGTCAAATGGTGTCAACAGGAAGGGGAAGAGGCCCCATTTCAGGACTGTTTTCTCCCTGGAACGAAAAGAGATAATCTCTAAGCGATGGAAATGTGAAATGTGAGCAGGAGTGGGAGTTTAGCAGAAGTTCCTCCAGAGAGACTGACAGAAGCAAGTCATCTGATCTTCGTCAACCTTCAACAGTTTATGAAAACAACATCTACATTTCATAAACGTGGAAGTTCTCTGGTTGCTCAAACATTTCCACCTCCCTCCCATCATGACCAATTGGAGCGTAGTTTGCACCTGTGCCAAGTTAGCACTTGTCATTTTCAGAAGTAAAATCATAAAACTCTCTTTACTTTAAATTGGCTCTGTCGTAGCCGGCCGCGACCGGGAGACCCATGGGGCGGCGCACAATTGGCCCAGCGTCGTCCAGGGTAGGGGAGGGAATGGCCGGCAGGGATGTAGCTCAGTTGGTAGAGCATGGCGTTTGCAACGCCAGGGTTGTGGGTTCGATTCCCACGGGGGGCCAGTATGAAAAAATAAAAAAAATAATGTATGCACTCTGTAAGTCGCTCTGGATAAGAGCATCTGCTAAATGACTAAAATGTAAATGTAAAATGTAAATACATGTATAACACCATGTTTACTGAATGACAAACATAAAGTATTCAATCGTCTGTATTATATTTGAAGACCTTCAGATCATCTCCGAAAATGTATGAGTTTTGATTTAATTTGGTAGTACATGAAGAAATGTACAGTTGAAGTCGAAGATTTACATACACCTTAGCCAAATACATTTCAACTCAGTTTTTCACAATTCCTGACATTTAATCCTAGTAAAAGTTCCCTGTCTTAGGTCAGTTAGGATCACCACTTTATTTTAAGAATGTGAAATGTCAGAATAATAGTAGAGAGACTGATTTATTTCAGCTTTTATTTATTTCATCACATTCCCAGTGGGTCCCAGTGGGTCAGAATACACTCAATTAGTATTTGGTAGCATTGCCTTTAAATTGTTTAACTTGGGTTAAACGTTTCGGGTAGCCTTCCACAAGCTTCCCACAATAAGTTGGGTGAATTTTGGCCCATTCCTCCAGACAGCGATGGTGTAACTGAGTCAGGTTTGTAGGTCTCCTTGCTCGCACACGCTTTTTCAGTTCTGCCCACAAATTTTCTATAGGATTGAGGTCAGGGCTTTGTGATGGCCACTCCAATACCTTGACTTTGTTGTCCTTAAGCCATTTTGCCACAACTTTGGAAGTATACTTGGGGTCATTGTCCATTTGGAAGACCCATTTGCGACCAAGCATTAACTTCCTGACTGATGTCTTGAGATGTTGCTTCAATATATCCACATAATTTTCCTTCCTCATGATGCCATCTATTTTGTGAAGTGCACCAGTCCCTCCTGCAGCAAAGCACCCCCACAGCATGATGCTGCCACCCCCGTGCTTCACGGTTGGGATGGTGTTCTTCGGCTTGCAAGCCTTCCCCTTTTTCCTCCAAACATAACGACGGTCATTAAGGCCAAACCGTTCTATTTTTGTTTCATCAGACCAGAGGACATTTCTCCAAAAAGTACGATATTTGTCCCCATGTGCAGTTGCAAACAGTAGTCTGGCTTTTTTATGGCGGTTTTGGAGCAGTGGCTTCTTCCTTGCTGAGCGGCCTTTCACGTTATGTCGATATAGGACTCGTTTTACTGTGGATATAGATACTTTTGTGCCTGTTTCCTCCAGCATCTTCACAAGGTCCTTTGCTGTTGTTCTGGGATTGATTTGCAACGCGTCTCCTTCCTGAGCAGTATGATGGCTGCGTGGTCCCATGGTGTTTATACTTACGTACTATTGTTTGTACAGATGAACGTGGTACCTTCAGGCGTTTGGAAATTGCTCCAAAGTATGAACCAGACTTCTGGAGTTCTACAACTTTTTTTCTGAGGTCTTGGCTGATTTCTTTTGATTTCCCCATGATGTCAAGCAAAGAGGCACTGAGTTTGAAGGTAGGCCTTGAAATACATCCAAGCTGTTTAAAGGCACAGTCAACTTAGTGTATGTAAACTTCTGTCCTAACCGACTGGCCAAAACTATAGTTTGTTAACAAGAAATGTGTGGAGTGGTTGAAAAACAAGTTTTAATGTCTCCAACCTAAGTGTATGTAAACGTCCGACTTCAACTGTATACTGAGATCATGTGACAGATCATGTGACACTTAGATTGCACACAGGTGGACTTTATTTAACTAATTATGTGACTTCTGAAGGTAATTGGTTGCACCAGATCTTATTTAGGATCATCATAGCAAAGTGGGTGAATACATATGCACGCACCACTTTTCCGTTATTTATTTTTTTGACTTTTTTGAAACAAGTTGTTTTTTTCATTTCACTTCACCAATTTTGACTGTTTTGTGTATGTCCATTCCATGAAATCCAAATAAAAATACACTTAAATTACAGGTTGTAATGCAACAAAATAGGAAAAACCATGGGGATGAATACTTTTGCAAGGCACTGTATGTAATCTCAGCAGACAGACAAAAGGCGAGTGCTTTGTCTCAGGCCCTGGGTTGCGTAGCAGGTGGCTGCAGGCCTGCACTATTTAACTGAATAAATCACAGCTTGATTATCCACCCAAGGCCTGGGTGTTCTTTCTACTGCTCCTGCTGAATGAAAATATACCTGAGGTGAACTTAATCTAACGCAGTAATTATTAAGAGTTAAGAGTGTCTGAGTTATATTGATTCTCATTACATCCTCAAATGCCACCCAACAGAACCACAGAGGATGATGGTGTGTGTGTATGCGTGCGTGTGCGTGTGCGTGTGTGTGTGTGCGTGTGTGTTTGTGTGTGTATACCTGCGTGCGTACGTGTGTGCATGTGCTGCTTCGCCCAAATATTACATCTGCAGCGACATCTATTGGTAACTGATGGAAAAGAGATGGACGCAGAACTAAATCAATATTGAAGTCATATTCTTGCACAAGGGATCTAATAACAAACGTTCAAGTATGCACTTAAAGCTGACCTAGTAGAACATGTCATAGAGAATTAGAGAGAGACTGAGTGAGACTGACACATCGTACACATCTCACCATTTTGATGAGTCTTTAATCCTAATCAACATTTTCCTGTGAGACAAACACTCTGCTATGGTCACCCCTTTAGCTCTTCAGTCAAAACACATATACAGTGGCTTGCGAAAGTATTTACCCCCCTTGGCATTTTTCCTATTTTGTTGCCTCACAACCTGGAATTAAAATGGATTTTTTGGGGGTTTGTATAATTTGATTTACACAACATGCCTACCACTTTGAAGATGCAACATATTTTTTATTGTGAAACAAACAAGAAATAAGAAAAAAAAACAGAAAACTTGAGCGTGCATAACTATCCAATTTTAGTCTCATCTGACCAGAGTACCTTCTTCCATATGTTTGGGGAGTCTCCCAGATGCCTTTTGGCGAACACCAAACGTGTTTGCTTATTTTTTTCTTTAAGCAATGGCTTCTTCTGGCCACTCTTCCGTAAAGCCCAGCTCTGTGGAGTGTACGGCTTAAAGTGGTTCTATGGACATATACTTCAATCTCCGCTGTGGAGCTTTGCAGCTCCTTCAGGGTTATCTTTGGTCTCTTTGTTTCCTCTCTGATTAATGTCCTCCTTGCCTGGTCCGTGAGTTTTGGTGGGCGGCCCTCTCTTGGCAGGTTTGTTGTGGTGCCATATTCTTTCCATTTTTTAATCATGGATTTAATGGTGCTCCGTGGGATCTTCAAAGTTTCAGATATTTTTTTATAACCCAACCCTGATCTGTACTTCTCCACAACTTTGTCCTGACGTATTTGGAGAGCTCCTTGGTCTTCATGGTGCCGCTTGCTTGGTGGTGCCCCTTGCTTAGTGGTGTTGCAGATTCTGGGGCCTATCAGAACAGGTGTATACAGTGGGGGAAAAAAGTATTTAGTCAGCCACCAATTGTGCAAGTTCTCCCACTTAAAAAGATGAGAGAGGCCTGTAATTTTCATCATAGGTACACGTCAACTATGACAGACAAAATGAGAAAACAAATTCCAGAAAATCACATTCTAGGATTTTTTATGAATTTATTTGCAAATAATGGTGGAAAATAAGTATTTGGTCAATAACAAAAGTTTCTCAATACTTTGTTATATACCCTTTGTTGGCAATGACACAGGTCAAATGTTTTCTGTAAGTCTTCACAAGGTTTTCACACACTGTTGCTGGTATTTTGGCCCATTCCTCCATGCAGATCTCCTCTAGAGCAGTGATGTTTTGGGGCTGTCGCTGGGCAACACGGACGTTCAACTCCCTCCAAAGATTTTCTATGGGGTTGTGATCTGGAGACTGGCTAGGCCACTCCAGGACCTTGAAATGCTTCTTACGAAGCCACTCCTTCGTTGCCCGGGCGGTGTGTTTGGGATCATTGTCATGCTGAAAGACCCAGCCACGTTTCATCTTCAATGCCCTTGCTGATGGAAGGAGGTTTTCACTCAAAATCTCACGATACATGGCCCCATTCATTCTTTCCTTTACATGGATCAGTCGTCCTGGTCCCTTTGCAGAAAAACAGCCCCAAAGCATGATGTTTCCACCCCCATGCTTCACAGTAGGTATGGTGTTCTTTGGATGCAACTCATAATTCTTTGTCCTCCAAACACGACGAGTTGAGTTTTTACCAAAAAGTTCTATTTTGGTTTCATCTGACCATATGACATTCTCCCAATCCTCTTCTGGATCATCCAAATGCACTCTAGCAAACTTCAGACGGGCCTGGACATGTACTGGCTTAATCAGGGGAACACGTCTGGCAATGCAGGATTTGAGTCCCTGGCAGCGTAGTGTGTTACTGATGGTAGGCTTTGTTACTTTGGTCCCAGCTCTCTGCAGGTCAATCACTAGGTCCCCCCGTGTGGTTCTGGGATTTTTGCTCACCGTTCTTGTGATCATTTTGACCCCACGGGGTGAGATCTTGCGTGGAGCCCCAGATCGAGGGAGATTATTAGTGGTCTTGTATGTCTTCCATTTCCTAATAATTGCTCCCACAGTTGATTTCTTCAAACCAAGCTGCTTACCTATTGCAGATTCAGTCTTCCCAGCCTGGTGCAGGTGTACAATTTTGTTTCTGGTGTCCTTTGACAGCTCTTTGGTCTTGGCCATAGTGGAGTTTGGAGTGTGACTGTTTGAGGTTGTGGACAGGTGTATTTTATACTGATAACAAGTTCAAACAGGTGCCATTAATACAGGTAACGAGTGGAGGACAGAGGAGCCTCTTAAAGAAGAAGTTACAGGTCTGTGAGAGCCAGAAATCTTGCTTATTTGTAGGTGACCAAATACTTATTTTCCACCATAATTTGCAAATAAATTCATTAAAAATCCTACAATGTGATTTTCTGGATTTTTTTCCCTCAATTGTCTGTCATACGTGTACCTATGATGAAAATTACAGGCCTCTCTCATCTTTTTAAGTGGGAGAACTTGCACAATTGGTGGCTGACTAAATACTTTTTTTCCCCACTGTATATACTGAGATCATGTGACAGATTATGATTGTGACAGATTATGTGACACTTAAATAAAGTCCACCTGTGGGCAATCTAACTAATCTTATTTAGGGGCTTCATAGTAAAGGGAGTGAATACATATGCACTCACCACTTTTCCGTTATTACTTTTTTAGAATTTTTTTCATTTCACTTCACCAATTTGGACTATTTTGTGTATGTCCATTACATGAAATCCAAATAAAAATCAATTTAAATGACAGGTTGTAATGCAACAAAATAAGAAAAACATCAAGAGGGATGAATACTTTTGCAAGGCACTGTAAGGTCATATTAATTCATTAGAATACATTCATTTATATTTCTATGACTGCATAATCGCCTCTGGTCTATTCAAGCACTCTCATACACAAAAAAAAGGCATACCTACAAAGACAAACAAACCACTATCTTGTCAGGGACACATAATATGTGTGTGTGTGCATGAGTTATTTATGCACCCATACACACACACTGGCGCACACACACACACATCAGAATTTATTACAGGATGTGTATCATTGGTGTTTGAGCGTGGAGTGTGTGTGTGACATGCTGGCTATATGGGGGATACTTGGCTAGAAGTCAATATGGCTCTGAGGCGGCTCTCTCTGCCAAGCTTTATGGTTAAGCAGGCAGTAAATTGGGAATGTAGCTTTATCTAATTAGAAAATATATTCCTTTTAGCAAGCAGTCCCTCAGGCGGAATCATCATTATTTAAGCTGCCTGGCCTTGCGAGGGAGAGAGACAGCAGCATTCAGATACATATCTAATGATAATGCTCAGACTGAGATGCACATACAATTAGTTGTTTTCATTTCCTCCCTCTGTTTCTGTCTTTTTCACTCTTCCTCCATCAGTATCTTTAAGAATCTCTATTCATAAGGACCAAGACACACACACACACACACACACACACACACACACACACACACACACACACACACACACACACACACACACACACACACACACACACACACACACACACACACACACACACTCAATATACACACAGATATACACTGCTCAAAAAAATAAAGGGAACACTAAAATAACACATCCTAGATCTGAATGAATGAAATAATCTTGTTAAATACTTTTTTCTTTACATAGTTGAATGTGCTGACAACAAAATCACACAAAAATGATCAATGGAAATCAAATTTATCAACCCATGGAGGTCTGGATTTGGAGTCACCCTCAAAATTAAAGTGGAAAACCACACTACAGGCTGATCCAACTTTGATGTAATGTCCTTAAAACAAGTCAAAATGAGGCTCAGTAGTGTGTGTGGTGCCTGTATGACCTCCCTACAACGCCTGGGCATGCTCCTGATGAGATGGCGGATGGTCTCCTGAGGGATCTCCTCCTAGACCTGGACTAAAGCATCCACCAACTCCTGGACAGTCTGTGGTGCAACGTGGCGTTGGTGGATGGAGCGAGACATGATGTCCCAGATGTGCTCAATTGGATTCAGGTCTGGGGAACGGGCGGGCCAGTCCATAGCATCAATGCCTTCCTCTTGCAGGAACTGCTGACACACTCCAGCCACATGAGGTCTAGCATTGTCTTGCATTAGGAGGAACCCAGGGCCAACCGCACCAGCATATGGTCTCACAAGGGGTCTGAGGATCTTATCTCTGTACCTAATGGCAGTCAGGCTACCTCTGCCGAGCACATGGAGGGCTGTGCGGCCCCCCAAAGAAATGCCACCCCACACCATGACTGACCCACCGCCAAACCAGTCATGCTGGAGGATGTTGCAGGCAGCAGAACGTTCTCCACGGCGTCTCCAGACTCTGTCACGTCTGTCACATGTGCTCAGTGTGAACCTGCTTTCATCTGTGAAGAGCACAGGGCGCCAGTGTCGAATTTGCCAATCTTGGTGTTCTCTGGCAAATGCCAAAAGTCCTGCACGGTGTTTGGCTGTAAGCACAACCCCCACCTGTGGACGTCGGGCCCTCATACCACCCTCATGGAGTCTGTTTCTGACCGTTTGAGCAGACACATGCACATTTGTGGCCTGCTGGAGGTCATTTTGCAGGGCACTGGCAGTGCTCCTCCTGCGGAGGTAGCAGTCCTGCTGCTGGGTTGTTGCCCTCCTACGGCCTCCTCCACGTCTCCTGATGTACTGGCCTGTCTCCTGGTAGCGCCTCCATGCTCTGGACACTACGCTGACAGACACAGCAAACCTTCTTGCCACAGCTCACATTGATGTGCCATCCTGGATGAGCTGCACTACCTGAGCCACTTGTGTGGGTTGTAGACTCCGTCTCATGCTACCACTAGAGTGAAAGCACCGCCAGCATTCAAAAGTGACCAAAACATCAGCCAGGAAGCATAGGAACTGAGAAGTGGTCTGTGGTCACCACCTGCAAAACCAGTCCTTTATTGGGGGTGTCTTGCTAATTGCCTATAATTTCCACCTGTTGTCTATTCCATTTGCACAACAGCATGTGAAATGTTTTGTCAATCAGTGTTGCTTCCTAAGTGGACAGTTTGATTTCACAGAAGTGTGATTGACTTGGAGTTACATTGTGTTGTTTAAGTGTTCCCTTAATTTTTTTGAGCAGTGTACTATATGTACCGTATCTCACTCCCTCTACTGTCTCATGGTCTGCATGCAATGTTCAGAACCATTTCTGTTTGCCCATTTTGACATGACACATCCTTCAAATGCACCCATAGCTGTGATGTGTGGCTGTGTATGCGGCTATGACAAGACAAAGACAAAGCCTCTAGGATTAGGGCCAGCCAGCCAGGCAGAGCAGAGTCGAGCCAGGTCAGAATGGGAAGCAGAGGACAGAACGGAGCATAAAGCCACACTACATTACTCTATGATCCAGACAGGCGCTTAACACTAACCCTATACACACAGTATACATACCAGTCACAGGGAGAACCTTTAAACCTAGAGATGTGACAGTGTGTGTGTTGTGTGTTGTGTGTTGTGTGTGTGTGTGTGCGTGTGTGTGCGTGTGTGTCTGCGTGTGTGTGTGTGCGCGCGTTGTGTTGTGTGTGTGTGTGGGCATGGAGGTATTTGTTGGTGGTGATATCCTTTGCTGTCAACGCCTACATTCAGAGGGATTGGATTGGGCTGAGGAGAATCATTATGCTGCTGTTTCCAGTGTCCCTGTGTGTATGTGTGCGTGTGTGTGTGTGTGCGTGTGTGCGTGTGTGCGTGTGTGTGCGTGCGTGCGTGCGTGCGGGTGGGTGGGTGTGCGTGTGTGTGTGACATTTATGCCCGTTTTGAGGAAATCACTAAATAGAGCACACAAGGCCAACGTGGGATAAACACTGGACAGACAAATGTAAGACAGCCTGCAAACCCTATTGATCCACACACACACACATCTGCCCCCTGTAAGCATGTGTGTCATTCCCAGACTGGGCTGATTCCTCACCAGCCATTTTAACTGTTGCATCCCCATTAGACAGAGAAAGTCAATTCCCAGGGAAACGTTGTGGGTGTCCAAGAGAACGATCAGCCGAGTTGTGGAGGGTTGTAGGGCTGGGGGTTCCGGAGGGGCTTTATCTTCCTTATGTAGTTGTTGTACGGGATGCAGTCCCAGGGATCTGAGTATCTGTTTACAATAGAATGTCTCTCATTAAGGAATAAGGGAGAGAGGGATGCGTGAGGGAGGGATGAAAGAAAGAAAGAAAGAAAGAAAGAAAGAAAGAAAGAAAGAAAGAAAGAAAGAAAGAAAGAAAGAAAGAAAGAAAGAAAGAAAGAAAGAAAGAAAGAAAGAAAGAAAGAAAGAAAGAAAGAAAGAAAGAAAGAAAGAAAGAAAGAAAGAAAGAAAGAAAGAAAGAAAGAAAGAAAGAAAGAAAGAAAGAAAGAAAGAAAGAAAGAAAGAAAAGAAAGAAAGAAAGAAAGAAAGAACTCTACCCTGAGTCCATTATGATTCCCATCTCCTACACCAATCTGAGTGCAGAGCCAAGTCAAAGAGAATCTGAAGTTCCTCTCACTCTTCAGGTAATGGTATCGGGGGCAGTTATTTTCTCTAGTGGTGGTCACGTAAATGCAAAAGCACCTAAGCACATACACACTAACATGCCACTGATATGGTATATACACGTTTTGATGAGGTTAATACCCTCAAGATATCACAGCTTTCACAGAAGAGACATCACCCTCCTGCCATGCGATCCAAAAAAGGCTTGGCAAAATAATTGTATTTTGGGGTTGAAAATATCCAATACCCTCTTGTTTTCCAAAGCGATTGTTTATTTCAGGAAATTATGGGTTCGAATCCCAGAACCGACATGGTGAAACATTTGTTGATGTGCCCTTGAGCAAGCCACTTAACCCTAATTGATCTTGTAAGTCGCTCTGAATAAGAGCGTCTGCTAAATGACTAAAATGTAACGGAAACACCAGAAAACTCATCCCAGTGAAAAAATGCAGCGCAACCTGGAGAAAAAGGAGTGGATATTGAAATTGAAAAGCATGAAATTAATATTTACATTGAGAATGCAGGAGACAGGGATTTGCTCAGCAGTACATGTGAAGGGCTTTCTAGGGTAAGAGAGAGGTAGGTGAGGCGGAGGGCTGAGCACCTCTGAGCATAGTGGGGTCTATCTTGACACATGCTGGAGTGAGTAGAGGAAAGGCAAAGAGGGGTGGACAAGGGGGAGTGCTTGGGCAAGAGTGGCCTGTTGTCAAAGACTCCGTTTACAATGAACTGAACCATGCTGGAACATATTTGTTTGAAATGTTTTGAAACCAATATTCAAATATATCTCTCTAGAGATAAGACTGTTTGTCTTCTGACAGAAACACTGCGATAGTTGTCTCTTTAGTGGAGGTTTCCTGAGAGGAATCGATTAAAAGCACTTTCTCCTTCGTCCTCTCTGTCCGCAGCAGAATGAACATGCAAGAGGAAATTAATTATGCACTGCCATGATTAAGTTTTTGCTTCTAATTACTACAATTTCAGACTTGAGGAAGTTTAGATTGGCCAATTGGAGGGGAGGTTAATGGGTTCTTATTATGGGCTAATTTTTTCATTGCCATGGCGACTGTGACAACAACACTGGGAGAAACAGACAGACCACTTCTCTGGAGACAAAAAGAAACTATTCAACTGAAAATCACTCTGAAATCACAAAATTATTTTATTCTAAAACAATTGAAAAAGGTAATTACAAAACTTTTAGCTGTGTTAAATGATTTGCATCATTGGATGAAAGAATAGGGCTAAAAGTTGCCGCAACATGATCTCACAAACTCATGTCAATTCTCAACGTTATGTCAATTCTAGACGTTTGTACTGCCGTAAAAGTAAAGATAATATGAAACAGCTGCTGCTACATTAGCTACATTTTGGTTCAACGTTATTGTTGGTACATAGGAAATACAGTTGAAGTCGGAGGTTTACATACACCTTAGCCAAATACATTTCAACTCAGTTTTTCACAATTCCTGACATTTAATCATAGTAAAAATTCCCTGTCTTAGGTCAGTTAGGATCACCACTTTATTTTAAGAATGTGAAATGTCAGAATAATAGTAGAGAGAATTATTTATTTCAGCTTTTATTTATTTTATCACATTCCCAGTGGGTCAGAAGTTTACATACACTCAATTAGCATTTCGTAGCATTGCCTTTAAATTGTTTAACTTGGATCAAACATTTCAGGTAGCCTTCCACAAGCTTCCCACAATAAGTTGGGTGAATTTTGGCCCATTCCTCCTGAGAGAGCTGGTGTAACTGAGTCAGGTTTGTAGGCCTCCTTGCTCGCACACGCTTTTACAGTTGAGGTCAGGGCTTTGTGATGGTGACTCCAATACCTTGACTTTGTTGTCCTTAAGCCATTTTGCCACAAATTTGGAAGTATGCTTGGGGTCATTGTCCATTTGGAAGACCCATTTGCGAACAAGCTTTAACTTCCTGGCTGATGTCTTGAGATGTTGCTTCAGTATATCCACATAATTTTCCTTCCTCATGATGCCATCTATTTTGTGAAGTGCACCAGTCCCTCCTGCAGCAAAGCACCCCCACAGCATGATGCTGCCACCCCCATGCTTCACGGTTGGGAAGGTGTTCTTCGGCTTGCAAGCTACCTCCTTTTTCTTCCAAACATAACGATGGTCATTATGGCCAAACCGTTCTATTTTTGTTTAATCAGACCAGAGGAAATTTTTCCAAAAAGTACGATCTTTGTCCCCATGTGCAGTTGCAAACCGTAGTGGCGGTTTTGGAGCAGTGGCTTCTTCCTTGCTGAGCGGCCTTTCAGGTTATGTCGATATAGGACTCGTTTTACTGTGGATATAGATAATTTTGTACCTGTTTCCTCCAGCATCTTCACAAGGTCCTTTGCTGTTGTTCTGGGATTGATTTGCACTTTTCGCACCAAAGTACGTTCATCTCTAGGAAACAGAACGCGTCTCCTTCCTGAGCGGTATGACGGCTGCGTGGTCCCATGGTGTTTATACTTGCGTACTATTGTTTGTACAGATGAACGTGGTACCTTCAGGCGTTTGGAAATTGCTCCGAAGGATGAACCAGACTTGTGGAGGTCTACCATTTTTTTTCTGAGGTCTTGGCCTATTTCTTTTGCTTTTCCCATGATGTCAAGCAAAAAGGCACTGAGTTTGAAGGTAGGCCTTGAAATACATCCACAGGTACACTTACAATTGACTCAAAGTATGTCAATTAGCCTATCAGAAGCTTCTAAAGCCATGACATCATTTTCTGGAATTTTCCAAGCTGTTTAAAGGCACAGTCAACTTAGTGTACGTAAACGTCTGACCCACTGGAATTGTGATACAGTGAATTATAAGTGAAATAATCTGTCTGTAAAGAATTGTTGGAAAAATGACTTGTGTCATGCACAAAGTAGATGTCCTAACCGACTTGCCAAAACTATAGTTTGTTAATAAGAAATTTGTGGAGTGGTTGAAAAACGAGTTTTAATGACTCCAACCTAAGTGTATGTAACCTTCCGACTTCAACTGTATATCACTAGTAGGTACCAGTCATGGTCTGACTGTTACCAAAACTAACCTTCTGTTCTGGAAGCAGTTGATTTCTGTCTTATTTATTTATTTGCTGGCTTAGACTTTGAGGCTCACCAGAGCGCAAAATTGCTTTGCAAATATATATTATTCGCAACATGACAGAGTTATTGTCTCCATAGAAACTGGCACCCATTTTCTGTAATTAATGAAATTACCAGACAAGGTCAAGAATAGAGGGAGAGAGTTAGACGGTGAAAATGAGAAATATGTGAGAAAGAGAGACGGTGTGTTCATAAATGTGTGAAATAGAGAGAATGAGAGATAAATAAGGGAACAGAAATACAGTGATAATGAAGACAGAAGGGACAGGTGCTGTTGAAAAGAGAGAAATAATGAAAGTAAAGAAGAATGATAGTGGGGAAAGGGGCGACAGACTAGGGTTTTCTGTAAGACCATTCTGACTATTTTGCACTACAGATCCAAGCAAGGTTGCATTTCTGACTCACAATCACGAAATAGCATCATCCTGGATACTTGGGACTGTTCTTCAGATCAGGGTTCATAAGCTAGCTAGCCAAAACAGACGGTAAGGATTTCAAGAGAGCCATCTATCGGTCTTCTCAAATGTAGGAGGGGAGGCTTTGATCGCACATGAAGGATACAACCTTTTTTTTATATAACTACTTTGATTTGAAATGTTCCCATTGAATGTAAAGATGTGAGCAGATGAAGGTGTACCTTGATTTAGGTCTTTATAACATATCATGGATAGTAGTCAATAACAACGTGCTTTCTCTTTGAACATAGTAGACAGCTAAAATCCCTATAAAACATTGTTATTCTGAGAAATCAGAAGGTCATTCAAAAACCTCTGTGAAATATTCAAATAACCCCAATGCCTCAGGCATACATCAATAGTTGTACAATGCCTTTAAGACCAGTGATTTTCAGTGAAGTACCAATCAACATCGTCTTTCTGTATGCGAGAATATGACTCAGAGGCAGAAATGCAACTGATTGGCCTTTGATCTGTGTACAAGTCTGGCATTTGATGCCTAATCTCTTTCCTTGATATCCCCACCTATAATATAATAATAATAATAATAATAATAATAATAATATAATAATAATAATAATAAATGCCATTTAGCAGATACTTTTATCCAAAGCAACTTGCAGCCATGCGTGCATACATTTTACGTATAGGGTGGTCCTGGGAATCGAGCCCTGGCATTACAAGCGCCATGCTCCAACAACTGAGCTACAAAGGACCACCTCCCAACTCTGCCTGCCCACAATCAAACGCTGCTTGCACCCGCCCGCCCGACTAGAATCACTACTCTCGGCGGGTCTGACTTAGAATATGTGGATAACTACAAATACCTAGGTGTCTGGTTAGACCGTAAACTCTCCTTCCAGACTCACATTAAGCATCTCCAATCGGCTTCTTATTTCGCAACAAAGCCTCCTTCACTCATGCTGCCTAACATGCTCTCGTAAAACTGACTATCCTACTGATCCTTGACTTCGGCGATGTCATTTACAAAATAGCCTCCAACACTCTACTCAGCAAATTGGATGTAGTCTATCACAGTGCCATCTGTTTTGTCACCAAAGCCTCATATACTACCCACCATTGTGACCTGTACGCTCTCGTTGGCTGGCCCTCACTACATATTCGTCGGCAAACCCTCTGGATCCAGGTCATCTATAAATCGCCTTATCTTAGCTCATTGGTCACCATAGCAACACCCACCCGTAGTATGCACTCCAGCAGGTATATCTCACTGGTCATCCCCAAAGCCAACACCTCCTTTGGCCGCCATTCCTTCCAGTTCTCTGCTGCCAATGACTGGAACGAACTGCAAAAATCTCTGAAGCTGGAGACTCTTATCTTCCTCACTAACTTTAAGCATCAGTTGTCAGAGCAGCTTACTGATCACTGCATCTGTACACAGCCCATCTGTAATTAGCCCACACAACTACCTCATCCCCATATTGTTATTCATTTTGCTCATTTGCACCCCAGTATCTCTATTTGCACATCATCTTCTGCACATCTATCACTCCAGTGTTAATACTAAATTGTAATTATTTTGCACTATGGCCTATTTATTGCCTTACCTCCATAACTTACTACATTTGCACACACTGTATATAGATTTTCTATTTTTCTATTGTGTTATTGACTGTACGTTTTTGTTTATCCCATATGTAACTCTGTGTTGTTGTTGTTTTTAATCGCACTGCTTTGCTTTATCTTGGCCAGGTCGCAGTTGTAAATGAGAACTTGTTCTCAACTGGCTTACAGTGGGGAAAAAAGTATTTAGTCAGCCACCAATTGTGCAAGTTCTCCCACTTAAAAAGATGAGAGAGGCCTGTAATTTTCATCATAGGTACACGTCAACTATGACAGACAAATTGAGAAAAAAAAATCCTGAAAATCACATTATAGGATTTTTTATGAATTTATTTGCAAATTATGGTGGAAAATAAGTATTTGGTCACCTACAAACAAGCAAGATTTCTGGCTCTGACAGACCTGTAACTTCTTCTTTAAGAGGCTCCTCTGTCCTCCACTCATTACCTGTATTAATGGCACCTGTTTTAACTTGTTATCAGTATAAAAGACACCTGTCCACAACCTCAAACAGTCACACTCCAAACTCCACTATGGCCAAGACCAAAGAGCTGTCAAAGGACACCAGAAACAAAATTGTACACCTGCACCAGGCTGGGAAGACTGAATCTGCAATAGGTAAGCAGCTTGGTTTGAAGAAATCAACTGTGGGAGCAATTATTAGGAAATGGAAGACATACAAGACCACTGATAATCTCCCTCGATCTAGGGCTCCACGCAAGATCTCACCCTGTGGGGTCAAAATGATCACAAGAACGGTGAGCAAAAATCCCAGAACCACACAGGGGGTGGTGAATGACCTGCAGAGAGCTGGGACCAAAGTAACAAAGCCTACCATCAGTAACACACTACGCCGCCAGGGACTCAAATCCTGCAGTGCCAGACGTGTCCCCCTGCTTAAGCCAGTACATGTCCAGGCCCGTCTGAAGTTTGCTAGAGTGCATTTGGATGATCCAGAAGAGGATTGGGAGAATGTCATATGGTCAGATGAAACCAAAATAGAACTTTTTGGTAAAAACTCAACTCATCATGGAAACATCATGCTTTGGGGCTGTTTTTCTGCAAAGTGACCAGGACGACTGATCTGTGTAAAGGAAAGAATGAATGGGGCCATGTATCGTGAGATTTTGAGTGAAAACCTCCTTCCATCAGCAAGGGCATTGAAGATGAAATGTGGCTGGGTCTTTCAGCATGACAATGATACCAAACACACTGCCCGGGCAACGAAGGAGTGGCTTCGTAAGAAGCATTTCAAGGTCCTGGAGTGGCCTAGCCAGTCTCCAGATCTCAACCCCATAGAAAATCTTTGGAGGGAGTTGAAAGTCCGTGTTGCCCAGCGACAGCCCCAAAACATCACTGCTCTAGAGGAGATCTGCATGGAGGAATGGGCCAAAATACCAGCAACAGTGTGTGAAAACCTTATGAAGACTTACAGAAAATGTTTGACCTGTGTCATTGCCAACAAAGGGTATGTAACAAAGTATTGAGAAACTTTTGTTATTGACCAAATACTTATTTTCCACCATAATTTTCAAATAAATTCATTAAAAATCCTACAATGTGATTTTCTGGATTATTTTTTCTCATTTTGTCTGTCATAGTTGACGTGTACCTATGATGAAAATTACAGGCCTCTCTCATCTTTTTAAGTGGGAGAACTTGCACAATTGGTGGCTGACTAAATACTTTTTTTCCCCACTGTACCTGGTTAAATAAAGGTGAAAAATATATATATATAAATAAACACACACAGACACTCCCCCTCCCCATCCGAGTTGTTCTCCCCTCGTCGCGTATTATTATTTGTGCTGGTCTGTCTGGTCAGTTAAGCCGTAAAGTCGTGAGGAGCTCACGTGGCTCCGACCATAGCCACAGTGACATTTCAACTCTGACTGTTTTTCCATTAATATTCCCCTGATGGGACTGAGCCAGGGTTATGTTCCTCCAGCAACTCCACCGGTCTCACTGAAACACACTGAAACACACTGAAACACACTGAAGCACACTACTATACTCTGAAAAACACTGCAACACTGCAACACTCCGAAACTCACTGCAAAGCATGGAAACACTACAAAACACGTTGAAAGACACTGCTACACTCTGAAACGAAATTAAACGCACTGCAAATGCTGAAACACGCTGAAAAACATTCGCTTGAGAAAAATAGTCAATATGGGACTTTTTGTTCAAGCTAAAATCATTAGAATCTGAGATTTGAAAGTCAATTTTGACTACTAAAATTATGACATTAAGCTGGAACTGCACTCAATTTACTGAAAATAAATGAATCAGTCTGCACTGTATCATACTGAACATCACTGATGACAACGGCAACAGTATACTCAGTTGGTTCATCACGTTCTCTCTTTGGAGACTTCTTCTACTTTCTCTCCCTCTCTCCACATCTCACTGAGAAAAAGAGAGTCATGAGAGAGACCTAGAATTATGGTGAATGAGGGGCAAATAGAAGTGAAAGAAGGGGGGAAAGGAGACAGGGAGGGAAATGTATCTGCTGACCAACTGCTCACTTTCCAATACGTACCCATCACATCTGCTCAATCTCCCTCCATTATGGCTCAGATGTCTCCCCTGGCCTGTGAAACGCTGGTATCACACCGTCATCTCCACCCGCGCGGCTCTCACTTACCTCAGTCGCAGCAGCTTCACAGTGAAATTACAGAAACTGAAGACACAGAGAGAACTTTCTGTTCCACCCGCCCGCAGCACTAAGAAAATTGCCCTCTCTTCCATATACCCATTCTCCGAAAATGTAGGTGATTATCTTTCCTGGATGCCGCGACTGAGACGGTGCATTTTCATCACGACAGCCAGACTTTTGACCTCTGTGAACACAAAAATACATAATCGGGGCAGCCGTCACAATTCTGTATTCTTACATTATTTAGCCAACATATGCTGTTATGTGTATGAAGGTTAGTGATTTCCTGTGAACTCCAGACCAAGGTGATGATAAAGGTGGACAAGCCAAGTCAGAAGGCGAAGATCAAAGTCAGTGTTAGTCAGTGTTTAAATCAAAGTCGAGGGATTAGTTATCGTCCTCATTGTTTCTCATGTCTTTACACGTCTATAATCCTAGTGTATACTGGGCCTGTAGTCTGGTGTTTTCTTACTTACTCAACAGTGTATTCAGATATAGCACCTGTCACACCACCGCCCACACAAACACAACAAGAAACGACTTAAGATGTCTCTCTCATGTGGAAAATGTATGCCTTTTCTCTTGTGCTATGTGTATGTGTAATGTGTTTGAATGTGTTTGAATGTGTGCGTGTGTTTGTGCACTTTTACAATAAACATGTGTTTATCAGATACCTCTGAAAAAGCTGTTATCACCTCATCTCCACTCCTCAGGAGTGGCCCAGAAAAGCAGTGACTTCTGAGTTATGGCCAGCCAGGTAATGGGGAGTTTCAGTCGTGAGGTTTTGGAGGGCATGAGTTTTCTCTCAGAGGGCATGGGGGAAAACATGTGAAAGGAGGGAGATGTTGAAGTGCTTACACAGGGTTACATTAGAGTAAGTGAGGATTGGTGCTGGTCAGCTTGTGCATTCAGCCCTCAAGAGCTCACATAGATATACATTGAATAACATCTACATGCTGCACAATTAGTTTGTTCCATTGTAGTAAAGTATCTTTGTCACCCAAAAAAGTGTCTGCCATTTTCTCACAGACAGGCTTGCGTGACACTCTGCCTGATGCGGAGATGAGATTGTTGGAGCAATGAGTAAAAGTGTGTCAGAACAGTTGATGTGAAATAAGAACAAGGCAGTTGGTGCTGCACTGAGCTACAGCGTGTTGCACCACAGAAATCAGAATAGCACTTATCAACTAGCCAGACACTGATACATTCTTAGAAAAAAGGGTTCCAAAAGGGTTCTTTGCAGAGGGATAGGGTTCTACCAAGAACTGCTTTGATCAGAAGAACCCTTTTTGGAAGAGAAGGGTTATTTGTAAGGCAAAGGGTTCTACCTAGAACCTTTAACATCCTAAGAACGATTTTTGGAAGAAAGGGTTATTTGATGATTCTTTGGAAGGCAAGAATGATTAATAGGAAGGCAAGAAGGGTTCTACTTAGAAACATATATAATATTTCCCAGCATGCTCTATTGCAGGGAGATTTTCAGAATTGTTTGTTTTACTGTAATATCTGTGTTTTTGCATGTACATTGATTGGTTGATTAATTTTATGTTACACAAAGATAAATAACATACAGTTTTCTAAACTAATCCAATCTATTAGTAATTGAATTTATTGCACCCATTACTGAGATGGTTGTTCCAGTTTAGATGATTGAGGTAGTCTCAGTATTCCATCCTCCCTACCCTGGCAGTCATTCTGAATGCAGGTTGCGGGTGATTAACAATTCCACTTGTTGGCTATCCTAACTCTGGCTGAATTCCTATAGGAATTACACATCACTTTGCAAGCCAGCATAATGTGACTTGCAGGCCTGATGTGGCCTGTAAACCAGGAGATTCCTAACACCACTGTGTTAGAGTATAACTAGGCCCTCAAAGAAAGGCCTTATGATATTTTTAATGTATTGTCAGAAATAATACAATTTTAAAGGCTAATAAGGCTGGTGGAACCATTCATAGACGGTTCTAGGAAGAACCCTCCAAAGATAAAATGGTTATTGGTAGAACCCATCATAGAGGGTTATAGGCAGAACCCTTCATAGAGGGTTCTAGGTAGAACCATATACAGGGGGTTCTTTGAAGAACCCTACATAGATGGTTATAGATATTTTTAATGTATTGTCATAAATAATACAATTTTAAAGGCTAATAAGGCTGGTGGAACCGTTCATAGACGGTTCTAGGAAGAACCCTCCAAAGATAAAATGGTTCTTGGTAGAACCCTTCATAGAGGGTTCTAGGAAGAACCCTCCAAAGATAAAATGGTTATTGGTAGAACCCATCATAGAGGGTTATAGGCAGAACCCTTCATAGAGGGTTCTAGGTAGAACCATATACAGGGGGTTCTTTGAAGAACCCTACATAGATGGTTATAGATAGAACACTCTGCAAAGGGTTCTACCCATCACCAAAAAGGGTTCCCATGTGGGTACAAACTGATGAAGATAGCTTGTCTGTCGAAACGTTGGTTATTAGGTTATTAAATTATTGCATCTGAGCTCCTAGAGTGTGCGGCTCTCCTTTTCTTTTTCAAGTGTTCTACTCCGTTAGCCAGCACCTCGCCTAAATAGGTGTGGGTTTCTTTCGCCTCTATACAAACTGAAGAACCCTGTATGGTTCTACTTAGCACCTTTTTTTCTAAGAGTGTAGGCTTATCTGTACACACAACAGAGACTTTACAACCAAACTGTTTCCATCAGTTCTGTATTTCTCCACTCCTCGTTTCCACTCAAGAGAGATAGAGAGCGAAAGTGTATGTGAAAGAGAGAGAGAGAGAGCGATAGAGAGTTTGAGCAAATGCTCAGGGTTTAATGAATGAAGTCACAAGCTTATGAATTCCTCATCATACAAGTGACAAGGTTGAAAATGATACGGGATGTCATATTTTAATGGAGAGCGAGCTAACGAGATGAGAGAGAGAGAGGGGGATGCTATTGGCTCTCCTGATGATGGAGTTGTCATGCTGATAACAGCCGTGGCTCATATGGATCATATTTCTATTATCTGCTGTATCTGTTGTTGGAGGGGACCATAGGGAGGAGTTCACTGCCAGGGAGTTGACCATGTCTCCAAATAAAACACTAGAATGATTTATGAGCGTGAGCTGTTGGAGGGGAGACTGCAGCAGGCGACCACATATACACACACACATATATGCACGCACGCACACACACTCACAGGCATCTGCAACAAGCTTTTCCTAATATGTACTACACCGGTAGACCCTCCAACCCCAGGATAGGATGAGGCATCAGGAGAGGACAGAGTGAGAGAAAACACATTTACCATCACTGTGGACGTGGAGCAAGAAGCCTTATCTTGCACACAGACTACACACACACACACACGCCAGTGGCGGTCGGTGCAGTTTAAGATGAGGGAGGACAATTTTTTTTTTAGGAGCATGGCCTTATTTCTATTACAGCATATTGGATGACTGTCATTCATATTCCATTCACCCAGTTCAATGTAACATCAGGTTTGTTTATCCCCGTTTCGTTCCATTTGCTTCCGTTTAAGAAAAAGATTTCAACAGAATCTGCGGAATGAATACACCCCCCTGATCACATGCAAACAGTTCATGTTCATAGCAACATGCAAACAGCTTGTTGCATTCCTTCTCACATCTATGCGCTCTCCTCCTCTCACCTTTTCTCTTTGCTTGTGGACTTCAATGCACAACACATCAGCTGTCTGTGACCAGGCAAAAAAAACTTTCCAAGCCAAACCTTCGTATCATAACCGCTACACACAGCCAACATTGTTGTCGTTGTTACCATATTAACTACATTAATGTCATAGTCAACATAGCTAATAGAACAAACGCATTAGTAAACCCGCTACAGTCATGCAGTACAGTGTACAATCAGTAAGCAGTTTAGCAATTACACCGGCGGGCCCCAGTGGCAATAAATTAGTAAAACTAAAAGCTTACCTTGACTTGGAAGAGTTCCAGTGTTGGATAGTCATAGCCAGCTAGCTAACATAGCATCCCTCTGTTTGAGCCGGGTGTTTGAGTAGGCTAAACTAGCTAGCTGCATTTGCTAGATAAGTAAGTGAAAGTGATGAATTTGTTCAAAATGGTTCAACTATTGTCTTTCTCTCTCTTTGAGTCAACTACTCACCACATTTTATGCAATGCAGTGCTAGCTAGCTGTGGCTTATTTACATTTTAGTCATTTAGCAGACACCCTTATCCAGAGCGACTTACAGTTAGTGAGTGCTTACATTTTCATAATTATGCTTTCAGTACTAGATTCCTTCTCTGATCCTTTGATTGGGTGGACAACATGTCAGTTCATGTGCAAGAGCTCTGATAGGTTGGAGGATGTCCTCCGGAAGTTGTCATAATTACTGTGTAAGTCTATGGAAGGGGGTGAGAACCATGAGCCTCCTAGGTTTTGTATTGAAGTCAATGTACCCAGAGGAGGAAGGAAGCTAGCTGTCCTCTGGCTACACCATGGTGCTTCCCTACAGACTGCTGTTGAGGCTACTGTAGACCTTCATTGCAAAACTGTGTGTGTTAATTATTTGGTGACGTGAATATATTTTGAATAGTTTTATCTAAAAATTATAACTTTTTTAATGTTTCACTATTTTTATTTTTATGAAATTCACTTAGGAGGATGATCCTCCCCTTCCTCCGCTGAGGGGCCTCCACTGACGCACGCACAAGTGGACACACACACACACACACAAGCAAGAAGAGGAGGGCAATACAGATGGGCAGAGAATGAAGGAGGAGAAAGCAAAGTGGTTAGCTCTTATTCCATTGATGACACGCCTTTACTTTCTCTCCCCTTCAATCAGACCACATCTGAGCTAGGGAAGCAGAGAGAGTACTGTCACTTAGGTGGAATTCATTCCAAACTGTCTTTCAGCTTGGGTTCCCTACGTACTGCGCCACCACAAATTTATCAAATTCAAAGTCCCGCACACCCGTGGGCACGTAGGCGCGGTTCTCCGGGCACTGTGCAGGTGTGGGTTCCGTATGCCATGCCTGCCGTATGTTGGCATCCACGTACCACACCACTGGCGCAATGATATGGAAAAGAGGGATGATGGGGGTCTCCTCTTCCTGCCTCTCCTCTGCCTGGGTTGGAGCAGGGGAATTCCCTGGCTTGTCACCTCCTCGCCTATTAGTAGATAGACGTCAGGTCGGGGAGAAATGACCCCTTTCTCCACCATAGGAGCAGAGGCCCAGATTCCTCCTTCTCCAACGCTCTGCCTCGGGCAAACGTGCAGAGCTCACCTCCATCGGCTCTGGCCACGGAGCAGATGTAGCCATGGGCTCCGGATTCCTCGCAGGTCTTCGTCCAGACCGCAGGAGGTTCTCCAACCGGATCGTCATGCTGATGAGCTGGTCGAGTGACAGGTTGTCATCACGGCAGGCTAACTCCAATTGTACCTCCTCCTGCAGTTCGCTGCGGAACACGGTGACCAGAGCTTGACTCGTTCCATCCGGTGGAGGCTGCGATGGTCCGGAACTCCAGGGTGAACTCAGAGTCAGTCCTAGATCCCTGGCATAGTCAGAGTAGACGCTCACCCCCCAACCGGCCCTCCACAGGATGATCAAACACAGAGCGGAAGAGGAGGGTGAAGCGCTTGTAGGACTCGACCTCGGGTCCGCCCATTTCCTAAACCGCGGCACCCCAGTAGAGGGCCCGTCCAGTCTGTGCTGAGATGACTGTGGCAACCATGTCTCTCAAGGAGACAGCCTCGGCATAGCGAGTGAGGTACAGGTCGCATTGCAGAAGGACTACCTTGGACCTCGCTGGTGCGCCGTCAAAGAGCTCCGGGAGGGAAAGGATTATTCAGCGGACCGGATCAGATGGTACGGAGGCAGGTAGTGGTGGTGTGGGGGCTGGTGCCGGAACCAGTGCTGGAGACTGGAGGGACTGCACTTTCCCCTCCAACCGCAGGATGGTTGCCAGCACGCTGTCCATGGCGCTGCCGAGTCTGGAGAGACAGTCCTCGTGATGCTGGACTGTCTCTACAATGGTCACCAGCTCGGCCTTTCCCGCTGTCTCCATTTTTATGGGTAGATTATTCTGTTACGTTGTATATTGATTTGAAGACAGGCGCAGGAATACGTATTAGGGGTTTTATTACTCCACCCAACATAAACACGTATTTATATACACAAAAGGGATATAACCCAAACAAAGAGCGAGGCGTAACCTCTACACAATACACGGGACGAGACTCATAAACAACAAGAGCACAATACACGGTACTCACAAGACCAACGGACATGGGCCAATAAGGAACAGAGGGCACATATATACAAATACTAATCAGTGGGAATGGGAACCAGGTGTGCGTAATGAGACAAGACAGTCCGGGGTTGGTGGTAATGATCCATGTCAGTGATGCCTAGAAAGCCGGTGACGTAGACCTCCGGAACTGGTGAACGGAATGAGCAGCAGTACCGGGGGGATCCGTGACATCCGTCGTCTGCGCCTCCTCTGACGATGTTTTATTTACACAATTTAGATCGTATGCATCTGAGTGGAGACGCGTGAACACACACTTTGATTTGTGATCCATACATCTACACCAATCATTATCCACTTTCCAGACATTTAACATCCAGTATTGATAGCGGATCTGTTGGCTGATGCACGACAATGATTTTAAAAAAAACAGGATTGACTAAGATTGACTCTGGGCTGAAAGAATATCTAAACAAAGCCAATTTGGCGATTCCACACCAGAGCCCACTCTGGAAATTTGACATGTTTGAAAAGTATATTGTTACAAACAATACATGTACTGTATGTCTGAAAATAAGCAAAATCTATAAGGGTAGTTTTGAGATATTAATATTAATATATTTAAATGTTGAAAAATTTATGTTAAAATTTGTATTTCAGAATCTAGACTTCCTCCATATTTGAGAGAACACTATAAGGAGTATAATTACACCAATATGTTGTCTGTGTCATGTACGGTTCACAGATCATAGGGTCTTACAGGTCTAAAAAGGGCCTAAAATGGCCACTTTCATCAAGATTTTCAAATAATTTGTTTGTGATACAAATGTAAAAAGCATGTTAAACATCCTTCCTCCCAATGAAGTTTCTATGTGAGAATTGCCAGAATAATCTGAGATCCCAAAAATATTTTCCGCACCAGCTGGCATGGAATCGCCCAATAGTAATATGTTGATGTGTGAAGGACAGCCATCCTCAACACAAGAACATTACGCGCCTGTATACGTCAACCAAGACCCTGCAGCACCACAAGAGAAAAGCTCCTCTTCTCCCAAAAAATTATTTTTAGCCCTAATGATGAGTGCCTGTAATTTTTGGCACCCAGCAGCACTTCAGAAGCTAATTATATGACCATTAAATTAGCCAGACCTTTTAAATGAAGCGATTCGGGTAGAGAGCGCTAGCAATTAATTCAGTTCTGAGAACAGCCCAGAAACTAACGAAACAATCCCCCAAAAATCTGCACAGCAGACCGTAAAAGTGATAGTCATCTTCAAAATGAAAGCTTTAAAGCCAATAACCTGATGCCCAAATGGTTGTCATTCAGGAAACCATTAGAGCTACAGAGGTTATGATAATGTGCAATCTGCATGGACATTATCCATGGTTTGTCCAGGACCATGGTGGGTAAAATGTTCTATGTCAACACTTCCAGAGGCCATTAAGCGTCATTAACAGAGAGAGAGGCATTAGCAGCCATAGAACATTCAGTGAATCACAAAATGTAAAAGCCCTTGTTTAATTGATAAACATGAATTTGATTATTGTTTACATTTGTTTCACTGCGGTTTTATGTGAATATACAGTACACACATTTAGTGGTTACACACACACAAACACTTACCCACACACACACACACACACACACGTGGGTGCTTGTGTGTGTGCACACACACACACAAACACACACTCACACACTGTTAAACATACATATTTAAACATTTCCTAAATGAAAAATGTATTAATGAATTTATGTCTCTAACACAGTTTACTGAGACAAAGATAAGTAACACTCAAATCATCTGTTATATATACACTACCGGTCAAAAGTTTTAGAACACCTACTCATTCAAGGGCTTTTCTTTATTTTTACTATTTTCTACATTGTAGAATAATAGTGAAGACATCAAAACTATGAAATAACACATATGGAACATGTAGTAACCTGAAAAGTGTTAAACAAATCAAAATATATTTTATATTTGAGATTCTTCAAATAGCCACCCTTTGCCTTGATGACAACTTTTGCACACTCTTGGCATTCTCTCACCTGGAATGCATTTCAATTAACAGGTGTGCCTTCTTAAAAGTTAATTTGTGGAATTTCTTTCCTTCTTAATGCGTTTGAGCCAATCAGTTGTGTTGTGACAAGGTAGGGGGTATACAGAAGATAGCCCTATTTGGTAAAAGATAAAGTCCATATTATGGCAAGAACAGCTCAAATAAGCAAAGAGAAACGACAGACCATCATTACTTTAAGACATGAAGATCAGTCAATACGGAAAATTGCAGTCGCAAAAAACATCAAGCGCTATGATGAAACTGGCTATAATGAGGACCTCCACTGGAATGGAAGACCCAGAGTTACCTCTGCTGCAGAGGATAAGTTCATTAGAGTTAATTGCACCTCAGATTGCAGCCCAAATAAATGCTTCACAGAGTTCAAGTAACAGACACATCTCAACATCAACTGTTCAGAGGAGACTGTGTGAATTAGTCCTTCATGGTCGAATTACTGCAAAGAAACCATTTCTAAAGGACACCAATAATAAGAAGAGACTTGCTTGGGCCACGAAACATGAACAATGGACCTTAGACCAGTGGAAATGTGTCCTTTGGTCTGGAGTCCAAATTTGAGATTTTTGGTTCAAACCACCGTGTCTTTGTGAGACCCGGTGTGGGTGAACGGATGATCTCTGCATGTGTATTTCCCACCGTAAAGCACAGAGGAGGAGGTGTTATGGTGTGGGGGTGCTTTGCTGGTGACACTGTCTGTGATTTATATAGAATTCAAGGCACACTTAACCAGCATGGCTACCACAGCATTCTGCAGCGATACGCCATCCCATCTGGTTTGGGCTTAGTGGGACTATCATTTGTTTTTCAACAGGACAATGACCCAACACACCTCCAGGCTGTGTAAGGGCCATTTTACCAAGAAGGAGAGTGATGGAGTGCTGCATCAGATGACCTGGCCTCCACTATCCCCGACCTCAACCAAACTGAGATGGTTTGGGATGAGTCGGACCGCAGAGTGAAGGAAAAGCAGGCAACATGTGCTCAGCATATGTGGGAACTCCTTCAAGACTGTTGGAAAAGCAATCCAGCTGAAGCTGGTTGAGAGAATGCCAAGAGTGTGCAAAGCTGTATTTTGATTTGTTTAACACTTTTTTGGTTACTACATGATTCCATATGTGTTATTTCATAGTTTTGATGTCTTCACTATTATTCTGCATAATATAATTTGCTTCTGCCCTTTGCCCCAAGAAAACATACCAAAGATCAGGTCAAGATGTTGAATTTCTTACATATTGTATAAAAGCACTGCAGCAAAGAAGGAAAACATTACCTAAATACAGAAAATAACAAGAGTACTCTGAACAATGTAAGAAACTATTCTCAAATCAATTCTGTCATTATGAGAGATTATCTATGGTAGTGAGATGAGAGAAAGCAGAGAAAAGTGTTTAGTCTCTCTCTTCTATTGTTTTGAGAGCTGAAACCGTGAACAATTCTCATAATTCCATTTTCATATTTTTAGCCTCTGACTTTTTTTTTATTCTTCCCATGCCCATCATTTCCCTTCTCTTTTCTTTCTCTTTTTCTTTTTGTGGGAGGAGAGTGAATGCATGTATTATCTTTCAGTGTGGAATGGTTGTGCTTTAATGAGTTTTATCTTCCCTCGCTACGTTTATCGCTCTCATTCAAACTCAGCCGCCGCTGCACTTTTAAAAAACATATTTCCTTAATATATTATATTTCAAAAGCCGCCTAGTGTCCAACAAAAGCCTTCATTCTTTTCTCTTTTTTCCCAGAAGGAAAGAGTTTCTCGGATTCGGAGCCGAAAACAATGGAGTTGCCGAATGAAAGGTCTCCACTGCTGCACACAGACAGACATACAGGATGAATAGAATAGGAAAGGTCACTGGCATTGCCTCTGAGCCACTGTAAGGAAAGGTTAGTCTCCTACTCCTATTATTACTTCTATTAGAAGCAGTGAAATACTGTTCTTTATCCCTCACGACTAGCCCCAGGAAGAAAAGCAGGTGTGAATGTGAGTCACGAAAAGTTACAATTTCGACAATAGTCCATAGTTACCAGGTTAAAGCTAAGAACCAATAAGGAAACACTCAAAAATGTAAAAGTGCATGCATCTATTTCCCAGAGTGATAATGCACCCAGTGCCTCCTCGCTGAATGACTTTGCATGCTGACATATTGACTGAAATGGGTTCATAAAGGACAAAATAAAGAACTGTGGCACTTCATCGTTATACACTAATAATTCATTTGATTCATGTCAAATTTTTTCCCTTACTGAAACTGCATTGTGACATGCCATGCCTTACAAACAGGGTCAAACATGTCATTAGAGAATTAAGAGTTGGGATTTGTGGGAGTTTGTTGAGTTGTTTGCATGTTTCCTCTGGGAACAATAAATGATTCATGTAGTGTTAAAATTTGATGAGTAATCCTATCCTGGGTTAGCAGTATAGGACTTACAGTATTTCTGTATAAGACCAAACCCAACTCTGACAGTTGAAAGCGGAAGCTCGTGATGTGTTTAAATCAACAAGCACATTTTAAAAATGTAATTATCATTTCATTACATCTCTTATGGCGCACCAGTAAACACAATACATCACTTAGAGAGATATTACCATCAGGCCCAGTGCCTCTTCAGAACAAGGCTACGGCAGAGCCAGTCATGTGAACACCATTCAAATCTACATCTTCTGGATGCCAGCGTGGGTACCATGCCATCATGAGTAATGGTGCTAATTTATATAAAGTATTTACAATCTATTTGTACACTGTCATGATAGGCAACTTCAACGTGTGAAGTAAAGACATGCAACGGGAGGCTCTTCAGAGGAGGAAGGGGAGGACCGTCCTACTCAGTGAATTACAGAAGGAAAAAACGTATCCTTTTTTGATAAAACTATACTGTAAAACTATACGTTCTGTGGTTGCCATGGCGCTGTGAGGTAACCTAGGCAGAGAGCTCTGTAAATATTGTCCATATTTTATTGTTTTTAAGTGTTTTGTATTGCATTTTTGTATCAACTTTTTTGTTTTTGATAACTTGTTGAGGGATTAACTGTAATATCTGGTGGTGACCCATGGAATTGCAGGACTGATTATGGCAAGTCAGTTTATCTATGGCTTCGCTAGCTAGCTAGCTCGATTTGAATGATGCAGCAGCAACACCTGATCAACAGCATCGGCTTTTTGGCCTCCTGCTCCGGTTACTAGAGGAAGGTGGACTGCGGTGTGAGGTGATGCAGAGGCTCGCCTCATAGGGGGATTTTCAGGACTACTGCTGAGGTGTGGTGGTCTTACTGACGCTTTTACAGTCGCCGAAGCATCACCCAGGTGGGTGCTACATTTCAGTAGTGGACGATCCAGCCTGATCTACGGAGGACGAGCTGTGAACATCGAAGACGACGAGATGCCCGATGAAGAGCTCTGTGGCCTGTCTGTCAGATGTCTCTACCTCCCTGCCTGGCTGCACCATCAATGCTCCCTCCACTCAAGATACTACCTTTCTAAACTGTTTATCATCTAAACCTGTGGAAGACCATTACCCAATAACTGCCAGATCATCATAAATTTGACTTGTTCAAAAAAAAATGTTTGTTTTGTTTTTAAAGCGACTTTGGGATTCAACGTGTAATGAAAAGCACTATATAAAATAAATATATTATTATTATTATTATTATTATTATTAATTACACTGAGTGTACAAGAAATTAGGAACAACTTTCCATGACATGGACTGACCAGGTGAATCCAGGTGAAAGCTATGATCCCTTATTGATGTCACTTGTTAAATCCACTTCAATCAGTGTAGATGAAGGGGAGGAGACAGGTTAAATAAGGATTTGTAAGCCTTGAGACAATTAAGGCATGGATTGTGTATGTGTGCCATTCAGAGGGTGAATTGGCAAGACAGAAGATTTAAGTGCCTTTGAACGGGGTATGGTAGTAGGTGCCAGGCGCACTGGTTTTAGTGTGTCAAGAACTGCAACGCTGCTGGGATTTTTATGGTCAACAGTTTTCCTTGTGTATCAAGAATGGTTCACCACCCAAACGACATCCAGCCAAATGCTTCCCACAACTGTGGGAACGCTTTCGACACCTTGTATAGTCACTGCCCTGATGAATTGAGGCTGCTCTGAGGGCAAAAAGGGGTGCAACTCAATATTAGGAAGTTGATCCTAATGTTTTGTACACTCATGTGAATATTCACATCACCAAATAACAGATTAAAACAAACTGTTTTGCAATTAAGGTCTACAACAGTCTCAACAGCACCCTCTAGGGTAGCACCATGGTTTAGCCGGAGGACAGCTATTTTCCATCCTCCTCTGTCTACATTGACTTCAATACAAAACCTAGGAGGCTCATGCTCCTCACCCCCTTCCATAGACATACATGGTAATTATGACAACTTCCAGAAGATGTCCTCCAACTAATCAAAGCTTTTGTAGTATGAACTAACATGTTGTCAATCCAATCAAAGGATCAGAGAATGAACCTAGTACTACGCAGGTGTGATTTAGAAGCTTGGTGTGTTAGTGACATTGTTGGATAGGTTGAGAGATTGAGATAGTGAATAGTGATAATTGAGCATTTCTGGGATATTATGCAATTCAAATTAGTTTCTTTAAACTACAGGAGATGGAGGAGGTAGATTATATATCGTTTTTCTTGGTTTTATAACTTTATTTTTGTGTCGAGTTAGTGCAGTTTTCTTCGCCAGAATGGCTAGCTAAAGCTAAAAACAATGTAGTGGATTTTTTGTTGAAGAACCCCTTTCATTGCCCACATTAGATTCAAGCTTCTGGGGGGGGGGAAAACATTGATCATGTAATGAACGAAGGTCTGCATATTCAAACTGCGCAACACAACGAGAAGGTTCGAAGAAACAGGAATGTTCTCAAGGAGCTTATCAACACTACTGCATTTTTGGGCAGGTAAGAGTTGGCTTTTAGGGGCACGATGAGAGGGAAAGTCCTGCTAAAAGGGCAACTATAGTACAAAGAGCTTGCAGAGGTAATTGCATGTTACGATGCTTTACTTGCTGAGCATACAGTGGGGAAAAAAGTATTTAGTCAGCAACCAATTGTGCAAGTTCTTCCACTTAAAAAGATGAGAGAGGCCTGTAATTTTCATCATAGGTACACGTCAACTATGACAGACAAAATGAGAAAAAAAAATCCAGAAAATCACATTGTAGGATTTTTTATGAATTTATTTGCAAATTATGGTGGAAAATAAGTATTTGGTCAATAACAAAAGTTTCTCAATACTTTGTTATATACCCTTTGTTGGCAATGACACAGGTCAAACGTTTTCTGTAAGTCTTCACAAGGTTTTCACACACTGTTGCTGGTATTTTGGCCCATTCCTCCATGCATATCTCCTCTAGAGCAGTGATGTTTTGGGGCTGTCGCTGGGCAACACAGACTTTCAACTCCCTCCAAAGATTTTCTATGGGGTTGAGATCTGGAGACTGGCTAGGCCACTCCAGGACCTTGAAATGCTTCTTACGAAGCCATCCTTCGTTGCCCGGGCGGTGTGTTTGGGATCATTGTCATGCTGAAAGACCCAGCCACGTTTCATCTTCAATGCCCTTGCTGATGGAAGGAGGTTTTAACTCAAAATCTCACGATACATGGCCCCATTCATTCTTTCCTTTACACGGATCAGTCGTCCTGGTCCCTTTGCAGAAAAACAGCCCCAAAGCATGATGTTTCCACCCCCATGCTTCACACTAGGTATGGCGTTCTTTGGATGCAACTCAGCATTCTTTGTCCTCCAAACACGACGAGTTGAGTTTTTACCAAAAAGTTATATTTTGGTTTCATCTGACCATATGACATTCTCCCAATCCTCTTCTGGATCATCCAAATGCACTCTAGCATACGTCAGACGGGCCTGGACATGTACTGGCTTAAGCAGGGGGACACGTCTGGCACTGCAGGATTTGAGTCCCTGGCGGCATGGTGTGTTACTGATGGTAGGCTTTGTTACTTTGGTCCCAGCTCTCTGCAGGTCATTCACTAGGTCCCCCCGTGTGGTTCTGAGATTTCTGTGATCATTTTGACCCCACGGGGTGAGATCTTGCGTGGAGCCCCAGATCGAGGGAGATTATCAGTGGTCTTGTATGTCTTCCATTTCCTAATAATTGCTCCCACAGTTGATTTCTTCAAACCAAGCTGCTTACCTAGTGCAGATTCAGTCTTCCCAGCCTGGTGCAGGTCTACAATTTTGTTTCTGGTGTCCTTTGACAGCTATTTGGTCTTGGCCATAGTGGAGTTTGGAGTGTGACTGTTTGAGGTTGTGGACAGGTGTCTTTTATACTGATAACAAGTTCAAACAGGTGCCATTAATACAGGTAACGAGTGGAGGACAGAGGAGCCTCTTAAAGAAGAAGTTACAGGTCTGTGAGAGCCAGAAATATTGCTTGTTTGTAGGTGACCAAATACTTATTTTCCACCATAATTTGCAAATAAATTCATTAAAAATCCTACAATGTGATTTTCGGAATTTTTTTTCCTCAATTTGTCTGTCATAGTTGATGTGTACCCATGATGAAAATTACAGGCCTCTCTCATCTTTTTAAGTGGGAGAACTTGCACAATTGGTGGCTGACTAAATACTTTTTTTCCCCACTGTATATTAAAAAGAGAGGTTGACAGAGCATTTTTTCACGTGGCAAATGGATGAAACCACAGACATAAGCTGTCATTTACAGTCAGGGATGTAGATGATCAGGGCGTTATTCAGGAATGTTTCTTGGGCTAATTTGATGTGCCAAGTGGGCAAGATGCTCAGTCTCTCTATGCGCAGTGTTTGACTTTGTGAATTCTGAAGATTAACTTCATGAAGAAACTTGTTGCCCAAACCTATGATGGCGCTGCTGAAATGGAATGTATCTGCTATTTGTATTCCCCTCCTGGTCCCTGATTTAAGAGATGATGACCACTCCACTCCACTACCAGTGTCAACTCTCTCCTGACATGAACTGAAGCCATGTCTCATTTGCCCTCTTATCCACTGGCACATTGAATGTTTCCTCTCCAAGCATTGTGAGTAGCCCTGTCAATTTTCTCTCATTACTGCAGAGTCGATCACACACAAACACAATCACATTATTAGACATTAATGTGATTTTAATCTTTGTTTGGACTAACTCATTCTTAGCACTTTTGTCTAACTGTGTTGTTGTCACGACTTCCGCCGAGGCTGCCTCCCCTCCTTGTTCGGGCAGGCTTCGGCGCTCGTCGTCACCGGCTTACTAACCACTGCCGCTCCTATATTCATCATTCCATTTGTCTTGTCTTGTCATTACACACACCTGGTTCTTCGTTAGTCCGTGTATACAGTGAGGGAAAAAAGTATTTGATCCCCTGCTGATTTTGTACGTTTGCCCACTGACAAAGAAATGATCAGTCTATAATTTTAATGGTAGGTTTATTTGAACAGTGAGAGACAGAATAACAACAAAAAAATCCAGAAAAACGCATGTCAAAAATGTTATAAATTGATTTGCATTTTAATGAGGGAAATAGGTATTTGACCCCCTCTCAATCAGAAAGATTTCTGGCTCCCAGGTGTCTTTTATACAGGTAGCGAGCTGAGATTAGGAGCACACTCTTAAAGGGAGTGCTCCTAATCTCAGCTTGTTACCTGTATAAAAGACACCTGTCCACAGAAGCAATCAATCAATCAGATTCCAAACTCTTCACCATGGCCAAGACCAAAGAGCTCTCCAAGGATGTCAGGGACAAGATTGTAGACCTACACAAGGCTGGAATGGGCTACAAGACCATCGCCAAGCAGCTTGGTGAGAAGGTGACAACAGTTGGTGCGATTATTCGCAAATGGAAGAAACACAAAATAACTGTCAATCTCCCTCAGCCTGGGGCTCCATGCAAGATCTCACCTCGTGGAGTTGCAATGATCATGAGAACGGTGAGGAATCAGCCCAGAACTACACGGGAGGATCTTGTCAATGATCTCAAGGCAGCTGGGACCATAGTAACCAAGAAAACAATTGGTAACACACTACGCCATGAAGGACTGAAATCTTGCAGCGCCCGCAAGGTCCCCCTGCTCAAGAAAGCACATATACAGGCCCGTCTGAAGTTTGCCAATGAACATCTGAATGATTCAGAGGAGAACTGGGTGAAAGTGTTGTGGTCAGATGAGACCAAAATCGAGCTCTTTGGCATCAACTCAACTCACCGTGTTTGGAGGAGGAGGAATGCTGCCTATGACCCCAAGAACACCATCCCCACCGTCAAACATGGAGGTGGAAACATTATGCTTTGGGGGTGTTTTTCCCTCAGCCAGGGCATTGAAAATGGGTTGTGGATGGGTATTCCAGCATGACCCAAAACACACGGCCAAGGCAACAAAGGAGTGGCTCAAGAAGAAGCACATTAAGGTCCTGGAGTGGCATAGCCAGTCTCCAGACCTTAATCCCATAGAAAATCTGTGGAGGAGCTGAAGGTTCGAGTTGCCAAACGTCAGCCTTGAAACCTTAATGACTTGGAGAAGATCTGCAAAGAGGAGTGGGACAAAATCCCTCCTGAGATGTGTGCAAACCTGGTGGCCAACTACAAGAAACGTCTGACCTCTGTGATTGCCAGCAAGGGTTTTGCCAATAAGTACTAAGTCATGTTTTGAAGAGGGGTCAAATACTTATTTCCCTCATTAAAATGCAAATCAATTTATAACATTTTTTAAATGCGTTTTTCTGGATTTTTTTGTTGTTATTCTGTCTCTCACTGTTCAAATAAACCTACCATTAAAATTATAGACTGATCATGTCTTTGTCAGTGGGCAAACGTACAAAATCAGCAGGGGATCAAATATTTTTTTCTCTCACTGTAAGTGTTCCCTCTGCCCCTTTGTCCTTGTGGGTGATTGTTTAAATTGTGAGAGTAGTGTAGTTCGGTGGAGCTACTCGTACCATTTTGTTGCCAGGGTAGATTTTCCCCTGTGCCTATGTATTGTTGGATCTACCGTTACAGTGTATTGCCAGGGATGATAGTTTCCCCTGTGCCTGTTTCGTTTGTCGCTATTCCAGCGCATTTGTGTGTAAAGACGGAATAAACTCTGTATTCGGTGATTACCCTCCTGTGCCTGACTCCTTCCATCACACTCACCACAGAATCACCCACCCGCTATGGAGTCAGCGGGAGAAGAGCACATACCTGGAGTCGTGGCACGAGTCCAGGAGCATTCCACGATGCTGGCCAGCTTGGAGGAAGTGATGGATCGGGTTCTTCAGGTCGTCCAATGCCTGGAGAGGAGAGGACCCGATCTGTCGAGACCAGCTGGCCAACCGGATCCAGCCACCTACACCCCAGCACCCGGAGGGATCCAGATATCCCGACCACGGGCGTTCGATGGGATGGCGGCGCTCTGCCAAGGATTCTTCCTCCAACTAGAGCTTTACTTCTCCAGCATCAGGCCGGTGCCATCGGAGCGGGAGAAGGTGTCCATCCTCGTTTCCTGCCTCTGTGGGAAAGCCCTGGAGTGGGCCAACACGGTGTGGAACGAAGGAGGAGCCGCATTGGAGGACAACGGGGTGTTCGCTCGCCTCTTCTGGGCGGTCTTCGATCACCCGCCCGAGGGTCGAGAGGCGGGCGAGCGGCTGGTCCACCTGAGGCAGGGGACGAGGACCGCACAGGACTTCGCGTTGGAGTTTCGGACTCTGGCAACGGGGTCCGGGTGGAACGAGCGGGCCTTGATCTACCATTTCTGGTGCCATCTGCGGGAGGACGTCCGACGGGAGCTAGCCTGCCGGGACACCATGTTGTCCTTCACGAAACTGGTGGACATGGCCATTCGTTTGGACAACCTGCTGGCAGCCAGAGGACGTCCTGGTAGGGGTCTGCCCGTTTCCACCCCGGATGACTCGGATCCCGAGCAGATGGAGCTGGGTGGAGCCGCCATCCGAGAAAGCGGAGGAAGACAGCGACAGTGCCACTCTGTTGGCATGAAGAACATTACAACACACGTCATAGTCAACATTCTTTTGGGCCTGGAGGCGGCAGGCAGGGCACTCTCGCATCACCCCAGGTATCGAACACCCACACTTGTTCAGAGCCCTCTGCTGCGCACTGTACCCTACCTATCCACTTTCCCGATCACATGGTAGTTCCCCAGTGTAAGGCGCTAGTCGATTCAGGCGCAGCTGGGAACTTTATGGACAGGGCATTTGCATGCCGTCAAGGCATTTCATTGGTTCCCCTATCCATTCCACTCCCCATCAGAGCACTAGATAGTCGACCATTAGGGTCCGGGTTTGTTACGGAAGTCACTATACCAGTCACCATGATCACCCAGGAGACTCATTGTGAGCAGGTTATTTTTTGATTATTGAGTCTCCTGCTTCCCCTGTGGTATTAGGTATCCCTTGGCTAGCACTCCACTTTCACACCTTCTCATGGCCGCAGAGGGCTCTCACGGGGTGGTCGCGAGAGTGTCAGGGTAGGTGTCTAGGTGTTTCCTTTGGTGCAACCACGGTGGATGTCCAGATGGTACCTCCACCGTGCGCATTCCCCCCGAATACCTCGATTTGGCGCACGCGTTTTCTAAGACGCGTGCGACTAAATTACCACCTCATCGGGCGTGGGATTGCGCGATAAATCTTCGGATAGACGATCTACCTCCCAGGAGTCATGTGTACCCCCTGTCGCAGGCTGAAACGGAGGCTCAAGTTTCTTCTTTGTGAAGAAGAAAGACGGCGTTCTGCGCCCGTGCATTGATTATCGATCACTGAACAAGGAGACGATTAGATTTAGTTATCCTCTCCCCCTCATTCCTTCAGTGATTGAGTCAATGCATGGGGCGCGCTTCTTCACTAAACTAGATCTCAGGAGTGCATACAACCTGGTGCGTGTTCGGGAGGGGGATGAGTGGAAGACAGCATTCAGCACAACCACGGGGCATTATGAATACCTGGTGATGCCCTGCGGTTTGATGAATGCTCCATCCGTCTTCCAGTCCTTTGTGAACGAGGTGTTTCGGGACATGCTTGGTCGCGGTGTGGTGGTCTACATCGATGACATCCTGGTGTATTCCGCTACGTGCGCCGAACATGTGTCCCTGGTTCGCAAAGTGCTGGCCCGACTGTTGGAAAATGACCTTTATGCCAAGGCAGAGAAGTGTATGTTTTTCCAGCAGTCCGTCTCCTTCCTCGGATACCGCATTACCACCTCAGGTGTGGAGATGGAAGGAGATCGCATTTCAGCCGTGCGTAATTGGCCGACTCCAACCACGTTTAAGGAGGTGCAGCGCTTCCTTGGATTTGCCAACTACTATCAGAGGTTTATCCGGGGCTTTGGCAAGGTCGCAGCTCCCATTACCTCCCTGTTGAAGGGTGGGCCGTCCCGGCTCCGCTGGTCTGCTGAGGCTGACCTGGTCTTCAGGAGACCAGCGGGGTCTGTTCACCTCAGCCCCGGTACTGGCCCACCCCGATCCATCACTACCGTTCATAGTGGAAGTGGATGCGTCCGAGGTAGGGATAGGCACTGTCCTATCCCAAAGCTCGGGCATGCCACCCAAGCTCCGCCCCTGTGCCTTCTTCTCAAAGAAGCTCAGCCCAGCGGAGCAGAACTACGACGTTGGTGATCGGGAGCTGTTGGCTGTTGTCAGAGCTTTGACCGTGTGGAGGCATTGGCTCGAAGGGGCGAAACACCCTTTCCTCGTCTGGACGGACCACCGTAACCTGGAGTACATCCGGGCAGTGAGGAGGCTGAATCCTCGCCAGGCCAGATGGGCCCTCTTCTTCACCCGGTTTGATTTCACACTGTCATACATTCCGGGTATGAAGAACTTGAAGGCAGACGCACTGTCCCGGCTGTATGACACAGAGGAGAGGCCAAGAGGCAACACCCCCATACTCCCGGCCTCCTGCATTGTGGCGCCGGTAGTATGGGCGATGGACGCGGATATAGAGCAGGCATTACGCACAGATCCATCTCCACCTCAGTGTCCAGCTGGGCTGTGGTACGTGCCTGCTCTTATACGTGATCGGCTGATCTTCTGGGCACACACGTCACCCTCCTCTGGTCACCCAGGTATCGGTCATACAGTGCGCTGCCTGATCGGAAAGTACTGGTGGCCTACCTTGGCTAAGGACGTGAGGGTGTATGTCTCCTCCTGCTCGGTGTGCGCCCAGAGTAAGGCACCTAGGCACCTCCCAGCGGGTAAGTTACAACCTTTACCAGTTCCACAACGACCATGGTCTCACCTTAGTGTTGATTTCTTGACTGATCTTCCCCTCTCCCAAGGTAACACCACCATCCTGATCATTGTGGACCACTTCTCCAAGTCCTGCCGCCTCCTTCCTCTGCCCGGTCTCCCCACGGCCCTGCAGACTGCGGAGGCCCTGTTTACTCACGTCTTCCGGCACTTCGGTGTCCAACCGAGGTCCCCATTTCACGTCCAAGGTTTGGAAGGCGTTCATGGAACGTCTGGGGGTCTCGGTCAGCCTGACCTCTGGGTTCCACCCCGAGTCAAATGGGCAGGTGGAACAGGTAAATCAGGATGTGGGTAGGTTCCTGTGGTCCTACTGCCAGGACCGGCCCGGGGAGTGGTCGGTGTTCTTGCCTCTGTCCAGAACTCTCTCCGCCACTCCTCTACTAACCTAACGCCATTCCAATGTGTTTTAGGTTACCAACCGGTTCTGGCACTGTGGCACCAGAGCCAGACCGAGGCTCCTGCTCTGGATGACTGGTTTCGGCGCGCGGAGGAGACGTGGGACGCTGCTCACGTTCACCTCCAGCGCGCCGTGCGTCATCAGAAGGCCAACGCTGACCGTCACCGCAGTGAGGCCCTGGTCTTCGTACCGGGGGAATCGGGTCTGGCTCTCGACCCGGAATCTGCCCCGCCGCCTGCCCTGCCGGAAGCAGAGCCCGCAGTTTGTGGGGCCGTTCAAAGTCCTGAGGAGAATCAACGAGGTCACGTATAGATTATTACTTCCCCCTGATTATCGTATTAACCCCTCGTTTCATGTGTATCTCCTCAGGCCGGTGGTGGTTGGTCCACTTCAGGAGTCTGAGGTGCGGGAGGTTCCTCCACCTCCTCTGGACATCAAGGGGGCCCCGGCGTATTCTGTCCGTTCCATCCTGGATTCGAGGTGTCGGGTGAGGGGCATTCAGTACCTCGTGGAGTGGGAAGGGTACGATCCGGAGGAACGGTGCTGGGTCCCAGTGAGGGATATCCTCAATCCCTCCCTGTTGCGGGATTTCCACCGTCGCCATCCGGCTTTCGCTGCTGGCCATCCCCGAGGCCAGGGTCGGCACGCTGCTGGAGCTGCGCGTCAAGGGGGGGGGGTACTGTATATATAGCCTCCCTACTGTCACTTTATTTTACTTCTGCTCTTTTTTTCTCAACACTTTTTTTGTTGTTGTTTTATTCTTACTTTTTTTGTTTAAAATAAATGCACTGTTGGTTAAGGGCTGTAAGTAAGCATTTCACTGTAATGTCTGCACCTGTTGTATTCGGCGCATGTGACCAATAAAATTTGATTTGATTTGATTTGATTTGTCACGACTTCCGCCAAGGCTGCCTCCCCTCCTTGTTCGGGCAGGCTTCGGTGCTCGTCGTCACCAGCTTACTAACCACTGCCGCTCCTATATTTATCATTCCATTTGTGTTGTCTTGTCATTACACACACCTGGTTCTTATCCCCTCGTTATTCCGTGTATAAGTGTTCCCTCTGCCCCCTTGTCCTTGTGGGTGATTGTTTAATTGTGAGAGCAGTGTAGTTCGGTGGAGCTACTCGTACCATTTTGTTGCCAGGGTAGATTTTCCCCTGTGCCTATGTATTGTTGGATCTACCGTTACAGTGTATTGCCAGGGATGATAGTTTCTCCTGTGCTTGTTTATTTTGTCGCTATTCCAGCGCATTTGTGTGTAAAGACAGAATAAACTCTGTATTCGGTGATTACCCTCCTGCGCCTGACTCCTTCCATCACACTCACCACAGTTGTGTTATTGTTTTGTGTCTTCCCAGTCAGATCCTGCCCTGCCGTCAGTGGAAGAGTTGAGCTCTTCTGCAACACCATCCATCCATAATGCGCATGTCCTGCACTGAAGCCTCTGAACACCTTAACGCCTGTCCTGCACTGAAGTCAAGCCTCTGAACACCTGAACTCATGCCTCATACCCTCATTCAGTCACTACTGAGATCCCTTCCCAACACTGTGTAAGTAGCCCTCTCATTCCCATTCCCCATAATATTTTACTAGAAATGACTTTATTAAATGTTTTAGGTGAAAATAATTTGCCTTTGACGTTTTTTGAAACACACTTTGTTGTCTCTGTGCAGTCCGAGCCTATACCGTCGGTCTCCCATCCTCCTAAATGTTTAGAGCCACCAGCCTCCACTGGTTTCAAGATGGGAGAGAAAGGGAGGGGTGAGATGGAGGGAGAGATGGCTTTGATGGATGAAGAGAGAGTAAATGGAGAGGGATAAAAATAAAACAGATGGGGAGAAGGACACAGATAGGGGATAATGTAGAAAGTCAAAGAGAGAGAGACAAAGAGAGTCTTCAAAAAATAAGAACAATCCCGAAACAGAAAATGAATGCTGGGGGGGAGACTGTGTGAACGTGCGTGTGCTTGTGTTCATTTATTATATCCATCATCTACACTAAAAGCTATTGTGAACCATCTCAATTCTCAATGCTCTGCATTGTCATCTACTCTGCCTTCCAAATGTACTTAGTAAAACAGAAATACCTTTATTTAGCAGACTGCCAGGTAGAAGTTGGCCTTGTTTACTGTAACTGTGACTATGATTAGTATTCAGCTAGCTTTCCACTCCTATTGACTAGATCCTATATAATCCATGTCCATCATATTTTACCTGGTAGTTGGAGTTGGAGCTATTCCAAATATGTTGAGTTTTGTTTATATCTTGCACAAAATTGAAGAACTGAACCCCCCCGCATTGCATCCTGTCATTTCCCGAACCATCCTTACTTCTTTCCTCTCTTGCACCCTCAAAACCCTTTTGTTGTCACCCCCTTCTCTCTCCCTCACCTCCTCCCATTCCTCCCCCTCACACCCTCTTGTCAATGAACAAGGTTCACTGAAGATCAAATCTAAGCAGAAAGCCACTGGTGCATACGCTATCGGGGCTGCACTGTGCGCGACGAATGTGGAAATGTGGCATTTGAAGAAAACGAGCTTGCGTGTTAAAAAAGACAAGGGATGGGTGAAGGGTGGGGGGAGAAGCAGAAGAGCGACGGAAAGTATGACGGCGTGCCGCCTGCCAACAAAGCGCCTAGTGTCTGTCTGCTTCCGGGAGCTGTGGCGGCACGGCAGCAGCGTAGGAGAGCGGGGAGGGAGACGCGACCTGTCAGGGAGTGAGGGTGGCTGGCTGAATGACTCCACATCACCCTTTCAGCTCCAGCAACTTCCCATTTATATTGTAATGCAAATCCAATGCGTATCCCAGATGGTGCTTTTCCAGCATTGTGGGTGCATAAAAATATGATTATTTATCCCCAGCGCACTCCCAGAGTCCTTACTCCACCCTCCCTCTCTCTCTAACTCCCCCCTATACTCCTCTCCCCTCACACTTGCAGAGACAAACCTGTGCTCTGTACTGTCTCTCATTAATGATACAGCTTCAGGTAGACAGTGAGGAAAGGTGGATGGAGAGAATGGAGGTAGAAATAGGAAGAGAGGGTGATGTAGAAATTAGCAGAAGATAGACAGACAGAGAGAGGTGAACGAGCAGCAAGAGAGTGTGATAGAGAGAGGGAGGGAGTAGTAGAAAGACACAGGTAGCTCCTCTCCTCTTCTCCTCTGGCTGAGGAGCGTGAGCAATAACTCTCCCGACTCAAGTGCTCTTTTAATCATCTCCAGTGAGAAAATGCAGCTTCCTCCCCAGCGCACATCGCTGTTAAATGTCACCTCTCTGGCACAACACGGTGGGAATCCTGGTGGAATAATTCACCCTTTATCTCTGTGTGTGAGATATGGCTCACCAGCTGTATGTTGCCTGTTGGAATAACTCACAGCTCGTTGGTGTTACATACAATAACCAGTTGTGTCACAACATGGCCATGAGAGTGCTTTGTTGGTTTTGTAATGGCTGTTGCATGCAAAAAAAAAACGTTGGGAATCTGTCTTAAAATAAAATAGAATGCAAACTCATTAGACTTTTGAGGGCTTGGTCAAAAACATTGAAATATCTGAGGCATAACCTGAGTGAAAGTCTGAGACAAGTTACATTGCCCGAGTGTAGTGAATATACTATCTGTAAATACAATCCCTTCTCATTTCCAGTCTGTTCTAAGCCCCTAACTAACTAATGGAATAGCGTTATGGTGTCATACGTGATGGAACTTGCTCCTGTTGAAGTGAGGGCATACAGCACAGTGAGCAGTGTTTTGCTGTGAGAGTGCAGCATCATAGGGGATTGAGTTCTCTGTAATCAGCTCTGTAGCTCAGCCTGTTGTGTTGTCATACCTGTGCTTTTATCACACAATCCTCCCCTGTCTGTCTGCCTCTGAGCTTTATCTAAAGAAGACTTCAGTGCTGTCATAGCTGAGTAATCAAATCCCATTCTGGTGTCAGAGCAACTCATCCAACCCCATCACCTCCTTCAATTAGGAGTTTTGACAAGGTGCCTCTCACTTGAACTCCACTTACTTAAGCACAACGTTTGAGTGATGCAGCAGCAAGTAGAAAATAGAGGTAATTATGGAATATGATGAGCAGTACAATAAGGATGTGTCTGACAGTAGGGTGTGTGATGGGTGAGAACTAATCCTTAAAGGGTAACAGATGTTTTCTTTAACATCGTTTGGCATATAACAGTTTATTCGCCTGTTTCAGCCACAACACGGAGACGACTTCTTCATGAAGAGTATTCACATACACAGATCATGTAGGTTTGTTCATGAGGAAATATGATGATACTGTTATATATTTCAGCCAGAGAGGGCAGTCCCAGTCTAATGAATCATTAACCCAGTGCCTAACCCTCTGGAGCGGGCGCTCCTACACACACCTGATTGATCACTGCTAATTAGTAACACAGTACAGTCATCATGGCTGTTCTGCCTGCTAGCTACTCCTCGGTTTCTGTCATTTAGTGTTTCCAAACTCTATAGTCTTCCACAGTTTTGTGTTATTTGTTAACGTTAAGCTAAAATGACTGACAATCTAAGACATGACTTCCCTCTTGAATATTTGCAGTGTTGCCAAAATAGACAAAGAGAGAGAGGAACAGATGGACACAGAAATAGCCAACAGGGTCAAACAAAGAGAGAATGTAGAGAAATTCCACCCATTAAATCAACAATTAAGATAAGTAGTTCCTCGTTATAAATCCCATTTAAACCACAGGTTCTCTGAGCTCATTCAGGCTTACATCTATAATGTGCATCTTTGTCTTGTCGTACTCTACTACCCTACCATCGTCCACAAATAGAACAGATTTGAGGTAATCTAATTTCGAGCAATGTAAATGATATAATGGAATCTATCTTCGGTAATTGCCCTACTCAGTCAAGCAGTCATTAACCGCGAGGAGGGAAGAGCTGGCTGCTCTCTGCCATAGCCTACTGAAGATAAAGAGTGACAGATGTCCTCCTCGTGAGAGGATTCTCTCTTTGTTGCTTTTGCTGTTTGAGAGCAAATTACCTCTTCAACTGTGTGATGGGGAACATAAAACTTGGAGTTGACAGGGAATCAGAAGATCACAATGTTCATCATGAACTTCTGTCCTCCTGATGTTTGCCTCTGCCTGACCCCTTTCTCTCTGTTACGGCCGACCGAGCTCAGACAATGAGTTGTGGATATTCATGGCTGCACTGACACTCGGATGAACTGCACTTATTGAACATCTCAAGCATGGGGATCAATTGTTAATTGGCAAAGGTTCTGCTGAACTTTATTTTATTCCTGACAATAGATGGAGAGACGGTGACTGATCACCACAACAACGCAAACCATGACGTCTTTCTTCTGTGTAGAATATTATTTCTTCATAACAGTCAAGCCCATTTCAGCTCTGTCCCTGACCAATTGTAGCGAGAACTAAAACATTTCAATCGGCTTGAATGAATCACCCTCTTTGCAAAATGATCACGTCTTGCTGATGAGACTATTGTTAACTTCCCAATCTAATTGTTTGTTTTCCGGATCATAAGATGAGAACATTCCTCTGTGATAACTGTATTTTTTTGTTCTGTCCTCCTGAATGATTTATCATTTGGTTGATATTGTTGTATTCCTGATATATGCTGATGGTCATAGTATCTCCACTCTTTACCTCCAGATGCCCACACAAAGAGGAGCTAGCAAGCTAGCAGTTAGCCATTAGCCTGGGTAGTCCATGTAGCTCCCTGTAGCTCACCATCTGTGCTCAAAGAAAACCTTCACAATGATCACCTCAACCAGAGACAGATAAAAGAGACAAGGTGACTGGGATGTCGGTGTTGGTGGTCTTTGCCCAACGCCAAGCTAAACGGAGGGAGGGAGGGAGGGATTAACGAGTGAACAGGTGAATTAACGAGTGAAGCAAAGAAAAAGAAGGGATGAAAAGACAAGGAAATAGAGAGAGAGAAAGTGAGAGGTGAGAAAGTGAAGAGAAAAGGTGAAGAGGCAGCTAGAGTCATAGGACACTGGTCGAGTTTAAAATAGATACACAGCTAGCCTTGTTGGTCATCGACCTCCTTAAATCTGCAGCACACATTAAATACAAACACAGATGAGGGGTTTACTACGATTGAAGCTAGATCTTCTCAGGGTTTTCTAAAGCTAGGCAGGTTCAGTTAGCTTCACATTCCAGCTCAGGCTTCCTCCGTCCAAGATGGTGGATATTGCTCATCCGCCTGCCCCTAACTCTAGCAGGTTTGTAACTGCATATGAATGTCGCACGTGGTTAGTCGAACGCCGAACTCTTCATTGAGACAATGCTGAAACATCAATCAATGGGTAAGTCAGTGCCACATATTCATTTGTGCTAAAATCTTGCAAATTCAGCAGACTATGATGTGAAATAGGCTTGTTGAAGTGCAGTCTTTATTGTGTTACTTTGGTGTGGTTATCAATGCACAAGTAGCTTTTTTCCAACTCCTAGCGATAAAATATATTATTTAAGTCATACAAAAGTTCTTTAAGTTTCAAGTTTAGTATTTTTTTACACACAAAATCACATTAGATTAATAAAATATTTAATCAGTTGTTTTCCTCAAATAAAGTGGATGATCTTTGTGAGAGTGAGGGAATCTAATTTAATTGGTCTTCAACTCACGGCTCAGACACTTCATTCAGGATAAATATAGTTAGCCCTGAGTTAGCCTGCCCTGGAGCAGGTTAGATCTGAAGGATTCGTTGCCATAAAAATTTACCTGGGCCCAGTTTCTCAAAAGCATCTTAGAATAGCCTCAATTCTCCGGGGGGTGCACTCTACAAGGTGTCAAAAGAAATCCACAGGGATGCTGGCCCATGTGGACTCCAATGCTTCCCACAGTTGTGTCAAGTTGGCTGGATGTCCTTTGGATTGTGGACCATTCTTGATACACACGGAAAACTGTTGAGCATGAAAAACCCAGCAACATTTTAGTTCTTGACACAAACCGGTGTGCCTGGAATCTACCACCATACCCCGTTCAAAGACACTTAAATATTGTGTCTTGTCCATTCACCCTCTGAATGGCACACATACATAATCCATGTCTCAAATCTTAAAAGTCCTTCTTTAACCGGTCTCCTCCCCTTCATCTACACTGATTGAAGTGGATTTAACAAATTACATCAATAAGGGATCATAGCTTTCACCTGAATTCACCTTGTCAGTCTATGTCAGGAAAAAAGTAGGTGTTCATAATGTTTTGTATACTCAGTGTAGGGCTCTGGTGTTACGGATTTCAAGTTGCTTGCTTAGCGAGTACCACTTCAACCGGATTCGGTTCATTCCTGGCTCAAACTGAGGACCTCTGCTTTGCTAACACATGTGACCGCCCTCCTTGACAATGTTCCAACAGTTTGAGCCACCCAAAAGCTACCATTTGGATGGCTCCATCTTCAACATTTCAAGCTAGCTGTGGAATGAGCTTACAATATGTTCTTAAAGGCCCAATGCTGCCATTTTTATATGAATATTAAATCATTTCTGGGTAACAATTAAGTACCTTACTGTAATAGATTTCACAAACTGGAATATGTTCCGCGATTCATCCGATGACATTGAGGAGTTTACCTCATTAATAAGTGCATCGGCAACGTCGTCCCCACAGTGACCATATGTACATATCCCAACCAGAAGCTATGGATTACAGGCAACATCCGCACTGAGCTAAAGGCTAGAGCTGCCGCTTTCAAGGAGCGGGACACTAGTCCAGACCATCGTCGGATGTGGCAGGGCTTGCAAACTATCACTGATTACAAAGGGAAACCCAGCCGTGAGCTGCCCAGTGACGCGAGCCTTCCAGACAAGCTAAATGCCTTCTACGCTCGATTCGAGGTAAGCAACACTGACCCATGCATGAGAGCACCAGCAGTTCCGGACGACTTTGTGATCACTCTCTCTGTAGCCGATGTCAGTAAGACCTTTAAACAGGTTAACATTCACAAGGCCGCAGGGCCAGACAGATTACCAGGATGCATACTCAAAGCATGCGCTGACCAACTGGCAAGTGTCTTCACTGACATTTTCAACCTCTGCCTGACCCAATCTGTAATACCTACATGTTTCAAGCAGACCACCATATTCCCTGTGCCCAAGAAAAGTAACCTGTCTAAATGACTATTGCTGCGTAGCACTCACATCATCCCAGACACCCTGGACCCACTCCAATTCGCATACCGCCCCAACAGATCCACAGATGGCGCAATCTCTATTGCACTCAACACTGCCCTTTCCCACCTGGACAAAAGGAACACCTACGTGAGAATGCTGTTCATTGACTACAGCTCAGCGTTCAACACCATAGTGCCCTCCAAGCTTATCACTAAACTAAGGACCCTGGGATTAAACACCTCCCTCTGCAACTGGATCCTGGACTTCCTGACGGGCCGCCCCCAGGTGGTGAGGGTAGGCAACAACACAACCGCCAGCACTGACCCTCAACACGGGAGCCCCTCAGGGGTGCGTGCTTAGTCCCCTCCTGTACTCCCTGTTCACCCACGACTGTGTGGCCGCACACAACTCCAACACCATTAAGTTTGCCGATGACATGACAGTTGTAGGCCTGATCACCGACGACGATGAGACAGCCTACAGGGAGGAGGTCAGAGACCTGGCAGTGTGGTGCCAGTACAACAACCTCTCCCTCAACGTCAGCAAGACAAAGGAGCTGATCATAGAATACAGGAAACGGAGGGCCGAACACGCCCCCATTCACATCGATGGGGGTGTAGTGGAGCGGGTTGAGAGATTCAAGTACCTCGGTGTCCACATCACTAATGACCTATCATGGTCCAAACACACCAACACAGTCGTGAAGAGGGCATGACCACGCCTCTTCCCCTTCAGGAGGCTGAAAAGATTTGTCATGGGCCCTCAAGATCCTCAAAAAGTTATACAGCTGCACCATTGAGAACATCTTGACTGGCTGCATCACCGCTTGGTATGTCAACTGCTTGGCATCTGACCCCAAGGCGCTACAAAGGGTAGTGCGTATGGCCCAGTACATCACTGGGGCCAAGCTCCCTGCCATCCAGGACCTCTATACCAGGTGGTGTCAGAGGAAGGCCCTAAAAATGTTAAATGACTCCAGCCACCCAAGTTATAGACTGTTTTCTCTGCTACCGCACGGCAAGCGGTACTGGAGCACCAAGTCTGGACCCAAAAGGCTCATGAACAGCTTCTACCCCCAAGCCATAAGACTGCTGAACAGTTGAACAAATGACTACCCGGACTATTTTCATTGACCCCTTTTTTTTTTGCACTGACTCTTGAACTTTCTCTATGCACACTCACTGGACTCTACCCACACATACTACACTGACACTCCAACAAACACATACACACACGCACCACACACACACACACACACACACACAATACATATGCTCACACACACACACATGCATATTGATGCCACACACACACACACACACTCAAATATAGACACACTTTCACACTTCACACACGCTGCTGCTACTCTGTTTATTATCTCTTCTGATTGCCTAGTCACTTTTACCCCTTCTTACTTGTACATATTACCTCAATTACCTCAACTACCTCGTACCCCAGCACATTTACTTGGTACCGGTACTCCTTGTATATAGCCTTGACATTTTATTGTGTTACTATTTCCTTATTCTTTTTGTTAATTGTCTTACTTTTTAACTCTGCATTGTTGGTAAAGGGTTTGTAAGTAAGCATTTCACAGTAAAGTTTACACCTGTCATATTTGGCCCATGCGACCATTTTCTTGGTTGATTTGATTAAAATGGGCAAATATAGCTTTTTAGCCAAAATAATTTACTCAAGCAAGTATTTTGCTGACTGTCTGGGAGTGATCTGGGTGGAAGGGGAAAACTGAAAACTAGCTGTTATTGGCAGAAAGGTTTGGAACTCTCTTTTGTTATTTGTCTATTAACCAATTTACCGCATTGTGATGTCACAATGGAAAGCTGAAATTCCCACCCATGTAAACCTGCTGATTAGAAGGTCCTGTGTAGATTGTATCTTCAACCAGCAACTATCAGGAAATAATACTAATCAAACTTTTACAGTGTTAGTTTTAACAGCTGTTGTACAATGTGATTTTACAACACAGGAAAAACTGCATGTTGACTGCACTGGTCCTTTAACGGTGAATTTAGAAAACATGTACTATCAAAAAGGGTGTGTTGTAACAACACTTGAACTAATGGCAAATTCTGTTTTAAAATTATGACTACAGTATGTAGTAATGATGAATCTCTTTGGTATTATTATTAAAGTCCTGTAATCTCACTCTGTCCTAGTTTAATAACTTTTTTATTTAATAGACAAAAATGTGTGGGCTGTCCTAAATGTTAATTCCTGATCAGCAAAAAATATATAATTAATTTGCATATTTGGCTGAATGGGATCTTATTCATATGCCCCGACAAATATGAACACAATCACAGTGCTATCTGCAATTACCATCTCCCCTCCCATGTATGCCTCTATTCTGACTGTTGAAATAATTTATGACCGTGACTTCCCATTCGTCTCGCTGAGGTTTTGCTTGTGGCCTCAAGAGCAGCCATTTACAATGAGGGCACTTTGCCATCAAACTGAAAACCTCACTTCATGAAACAAGGGCCAAATGCTTCACAACCCCTCAAATCCCACTAATGATACAGTAACATCACTGATGCGTTTTCTGCATAGGGAGAAAAAAAAACATGTCAGTACCTCTAGCTTTTTTCTCATATACCCAGACTTTGCAGGAGGTTGGTTGCACCTTAATTGGGGAGGACGGGCTCATGGTAATGGCTGGAGCGGAATCAGTGGAATCACATGGTTTCCATGTGTTTGATGCCATTCCATTCGCTTCGTTCCAGCATTACTATGAGCCGTCCTCCCCTCAGCAGCCCCCACTGCCAGACTTTGGATGTTGTTTTGCAGACACTGCTGGTAGACAGAAAATGCATAGTTTTTGCCAGTTTATGCATTTCGTTGTGTTTTTCCTGTTGTAGTGTTATGTTTCATCATCATCCTCCACATCCCCAGATCCCAGAGATTATCAGCCCCTAGAGAGGCCAGTCCTAGCACTTGCCTCAAGTTTCGTCAGATGATATTTGACTAGGTGGGACATGACAGGGTTTATGGAGGGGTGGCAGGTAGCTTAGTGGCTAAGAGCATTGGGCTAGTAACTGAAAAGTCGCTGTTTCAAGTCCCTGAACTGACTAGGTGAAAAACCTGTCGATGTGCACTTGAGCAAGGCACTTAACCCTAGTTGCTCTGGATAAAAGCGTCTGCTAAAATGTTTATTGAAAGTAGAAAAAAAAACATTTCAGAATAAAAGAAATGCCTTAAGTGTTGACTGAAAGAAAATGCCCGTTGATCTCTATCTTGAACTCTTCTGTCTACTTTGTGTTTTCAGTGGGAAAGTTCGTATTTTCTCAAGGTCTTACAAAAAGCACTTGAGCATTTTCTCAAGGACATACAAGAGTAAGCCTACTTCTTATAAAAATACATATGACAAGTCTATTTCTACATTTTCTCAAGGACATTTAAAGGTAGACGTAGGTGCACAAAGTAAACAGCATAGTGGGTCAATTTCCGCAGCAACTAAGACTGTTGACGCACGAGGCTAAACTTCTCAGCTGTTTTGGTCCCATACCTACCACGCTCTAACAGCGTGAAGTGAACTAACCCTTGCACATGCGCAGATACTGTGTGTGACTGTGTGAGCGCTAAGTCTTGCAACTCACTCATCGCAATATCTGCGCTGCTGCTCGTGGCAACATCATTTCGATGAGTCTACATTTATGAAAGAGCGGCTGAACTCACCGATTCTGCATGTGTTTTTCTGCTGCTCATTAAGAAAGTTTGAGTCTTGGGGGAATGGTTCGATGTGGGTGTGTAATGTTCGCTTTATCGTACCTGTCACGACTTCCGCCGAGGCTGCCTCCCCTCCTTGTTCGGACAGGCTTCTGCGTTTGTTGTCACCGGCTTACTAACCACTGCCGCCCCAATTATCATCATCACATTTGTCTTGTCTTGTCAATCACACACACCTGGTTCTAATCCCCTCATGAGTCTGTGTATAAGTGTTCCCTCTGCCCCCTTGTCCTTGTGGGTGATTGTTTGAATGTGAGAGTAGTGTAGCTCGGTGGAGCTACTCGTACCATTTGGTTGCCAGGGTAGATATTTCCCTGTGCCTATGTATTGTATGGAGATACCGTTACAGTGTATTGCCAGGGTAGATAGTTTCCCCTGTGCCTGTTTCGTTTGTCGCTATTCCAGCGTATTTTTTGTAACGAAGGAATAAACTCTGTATTCGGTGATTACCCTCCTGCGCCTGACTCCTTCCATCACACTCATCACAGTACCCTGGCAGTTACTGCTGTTTGTCCCTCTTAAGTCATGGCAGCAACCACATAGCCACTACCACTTCCTCAAAATAGTCAGATTTAATATAATATACATCAAGAAAATAGTCGCGAAATTTTACATCTAGCTAAGGAGTTTGGTGCAGTATTTCTCAAATAAAGTATCCCGAGTGGTGCAGTGGTCTAAGGCACTGTATTGCAGTGCTAGCTGTGCCACTAGAGATCCTGGTTGGAATCCAGGCTCTGTCGTAGCCGGCCGCGACCGGGAGACCCATGGGGCGGCGCACAATTGGCCCAGGATAGGGGAGGGAATGGCCGGCAGGGATGTAGCTCAGTTGGTTGAGCATGGTGTTTGCAACGCCAGGGTTGTGGGTTCGATTCCCACGGGGGGCCAGTAAAAAATCAAAATAAATATATATATACAGTGGGGAGAACAAGTATATGATACACTGCCGATTTTGCAGGTTTTCTTACTTACAAAGCATGTAGAGGTCTGTAATTTTTATCATAGGTACACTTCAACTGTGAGAGACGGAATCTAAAACAAAAATCCAGAAAATCACATTTGTATGATTTTTAAGTAATTCATTTGCATTTTATTGCATGACATAAGTATTTGATCACCTACCAACCAGTAACAATTCCGGCTCTCACAGACCTGTTAGTTTTTCTTTAAGAAGCCCTCCTGTTCTCCACTCATTACCTGTATTAACTGCACCTGTTTGAACTCGTTACCTGTATAAAAGACACCTGTCCACACACTCAATCAAACAGACTCCAACCTCTCCACAAAGGCCAGAGAGCTGTGTAAGGACATCAGGGATAAAATTGTAGACCTGCACAAGGCTGGGATGGGCTACAGGACAATAGGCAAGCAGCTTGGTGAGAAGGCAACAACTGTTGGCGCAATTATTAGAAAATGGAAGAAGTTCAAGATGACGGTCAATCACCCTCGATCAAATCAAATCAAATCAAATTTTATTGGCCACATGCGCCGACATTTGAAACCCCACCTCTTTAAGGAATACCTGGGATAGGATAAAGTAATCCTTCTACCCCCCCCCCCCCCCCCCCAAAAAAAAAAATGTTAAGTGGTTATCCCACTGGCTATAGGGTGAATGCACCAATTTGTAAGTCGCTCTGGATAAGAGCGTCTGCTAAATGACGTAAATGTGCCCTTGAGCAAGGCACTTAACCCTAATTGCTCCTGTAAGTCGCTCTGGATAAGAGCGTCTGCTAAATGACTAAAATGTAATGTAAAATGAATACAACAGGTGCAGACATTACAGTGAAATGCTTACTTACAGCCCTTAACCAACAGTGCATTTATTTTTAACAAAAAAGTTAAAATAAAACAACAACAAAAAAAGTGTTGAGAAAAAAAGAGCAGAAGTAAAATAAAATAACAATAGGGAGGCTATATATACAGGGGGGTACCGGTGCAGAGTCAATGTGCGGGGGCACCGGCTAGTTGAGGTAGTTGAAGTAATATGTACATGTGGGTAAAGTTAAAGTGACTATGCATAAATAATTAACAGAGTAGCAGCAGCGTAAAAGGATGGGGTGAGGGGGCAGAGCAAATAGTCCGGGTAGCCATGATTAGCTGTTCAGGAGTCTTATGGCTTGGGGGTAGAAGCTGTTGAGAAGTCTTTTGGACCTAGACTTGGCACTCTGGTACCGCTTGCCGTGCGGTAGCAGAGAGAACAGTCTATGACTAGGGTGGCTGGAGTCTTTGACAATTTTGAGGGCCTTCCTCTGACACCGCCTGGTATAGAGGTCCTGGATGGCAGGAAGCTTGGCCCCAGTGATGTACTGGGCCGTACGCACTACCCTCTGTAGTGCCTTGCGGTCGGAGGCCAAGCAGTTGCCATACCAGGCGGTGATGCAACCAGTCAGGATGCTCTCGATGGTGCAGCTGTATAATTTTTTGAGGATCTGAGGACCCATGCCAAATCTTTTCAGTCTCCTGAGGGGGAATAGGCTTTGTCGTGCCCTCTTCACGACTGTCTTGGTGTGTTTGGACTATGATAGTTTGTTGGTGATGTGGACACCAAGGAACTTGAAGCTCTCAACCTGTTCCACTACAGCCCCGTCGATGAGAATGGCGGCGTGCTCAGTCCTCTTTTTTTTCCTGTAGTCCACAATCATCTCCTTTGTCTTGGTCACGTTGAGGGAGAGGTTATTGTCCTGGCACCACACGGCCAGGTCTCTGACCTCTTCCCTATAGGCTGTCTCATCGTTGTCGGTGATCAGGCCTACCACTGTTGTGTCGTCGGCAAACTTAATGATGGTGTTGGAGTCGTGCCTGGCCATGCAGTCATGGGTGAACAGGGAGTACAGGAGGGGACTGAGCACGCACCCCTGAGGGGCCCCCGTGTTGAGGATCAGTGTGGCAGATGTGTTGTTACCTACCCTTACCACCTGGGGGCGGCCCGTCAGGAAGTCCAGGATCCAGTTGCAGAGGGAGGTGTTTAGTCCCAGGATCCTTAGCTTAGTGATGAGCTTTGAGGGCACTATGGTGTTGAATGCTGAGCTGTAGTCAATGAATAGCATTCTCACGTAGGTGTTCCTCTTGTCCAGGTGGGAAAGGGCAGTGTGGAGTGCAATAGAGATTGCATCATCTGTGGATCTGTTGGGGCGGTATGCAAATTGGAGTGGGTCTAGGGTTTCTGGGATAATGCTGTTGATGTGAGCCATGACCAGCCTTTCAAAGCACTTCATGGCTACAGACGTCAGTGCTACGGGTCGGTAGTCATTTAGGCAGGTTATCTTAGAGTCCTTGGGCACGGGGACTATGGTGGTCTGCTTGAAACATGTTGGTATTACAGACTCAGTCAGGGACATATTGAAAATGTCAGTGAAGACACTTGCCAGTTGGTCAGCACATGCTCGGAGTACACGTCCTGGTAATCCGTCTGGCCCTGCGGCCTTGTGAATGTTGACCTGCTTAAAAGTCTTACTCACATCGGCTACGGAGAGCGTGATCACATAGTCATCCGGAACAGCTGGTGCTCTCATGCATGCTTCAGTGTTGCTTGCCTCGAAGCGAGCATAGAAGTGGTTTAGCTCGTCTGGTAGGCTTGTGTCACTGGGCAGCTCGCGGCTGTGCTTCCCTTTGTAGTCTGTAATAGTTTTCAAGCCCTGCCACATCCGACGAGCGTCAGAGCCAGTGTAGTACGATTCAATCTTAGTCCTGTATTGACTCTTTGCCTGTTTGATGGTTCGTCGGAGGGAATAGCGGGATTTATTATAAGCGTCCGGGTTAAAGTCCCGCTCCTTGAAAGCGGCAGCTCTACCCTTTAGCTCAGTGCGGATGTTTCCTGTAATCCATGGCTTCTGGTTGGGGTATGTACGTACGGTCACTGTGGGGACGACATCATCAATGCACTTATTGATGAAGCCAGTGACTGATGTGGTGTACTCCTCAATGCTATCTGAAGAATCCTGGAACATGTTCCAGTCTGTGCTAGCAAAACAGTCCTGTAGCTTAGCATCTGCGTCATCTGACCACTTTTTTATTAACCGAGTCACTGGTGCTTCCTGCTTTAGTTTTTGCTTATAAGCAGGAATCAGGAGGATAGAGTTATGGTCAGATTTGCCAAATGGAGGGCGAGGGAGAGCTTTGTATGCGTCTCTGTGTGTGGAGTAAAGGTGGTCTAGAGTTTTTTTTCCTCTGGTTGCACATTTAACATGCTGGTAGAAATTAGGTAGAACGGATTTAAGTTTCCCTGCATTAAAGTTCCCGGCCACTAGGAGCGCTGCATCTGGATGAGCGTTTTCCTGTTGATTTATGGCCTTATACAGCTCATTCAGTGCAATCTTAATGCCAGCATTGGTTTGTGGTGGTAAATAGACAGCTATGAAAAATATAGATAAAAACTCTCTTGGTAAATAGTGTGGTCTACAGCTTATCATAAGATACTCTACCTCAGGCGAGCAAAACCTCGAGACTTCCTTAGTATTTGATTTTGTGCACCAGCTGTTGTTTACAAATATACACAGACTGCCACCCCTTGTCTTACCGGAGTCAGCCGTTCTATCCTGCCGATGTAGCGTATAGCCCGCTAGCTGTATGTTATCCATGTCGTCGTTCAGCCACGACTCGGTGAAACATAAGATATTACAGTTTTTAATGTCCCGTTGGTAGGATAACCGTAATCTTAGGTCATCCAATTTGTTCTCCAATGATTGAAGATTGGCTAATAGGATTGATGGGAGCGGCAGTTTACTCGCTCGCCGTCGGATCCTTACAAGGCACCCCGACCTATGTCCACGATATCTCCGTCTCTTCCTCATGCGAATGACGGGGATTTGGGCCTTGCCGGGTGTCTGTATGATATCCTTCGCGGCCGCCTCGTTGAAGAATAAATCTTCGTCCAATATGAGGTGAGTAATCGCTGTCCTGATATCCAGAAGCTCTTTTTGGTTATAAGAGACGATGGCAGAAACATTATGTACAAAATAAATTACAAATAACGCGGAAAAACACACATAATAGTATCATTGGTTAGAGGGCTGTAAAACGGCAGCCATCTTCTCCGGCGCTGTTCATGAGGGCTCGATCTGGGGCTCCATGCAAGATCTCACCTCGTGGGGCATCAATGATCATGAGGAAGGTGAGGGATCAGCCCAGAACTACACGGCAGGACCTGGTCAATGACCTGAAGAGAGCTGGAACCACAGTCTCAAAGAAAACCATTAGTAACACACTACGCCGTCATGGATTAAAATCCTGCAGTGCACGCAAGGTCCCCCTGCTCAAGCCAGCGCATGTCCAGGCCCGTCTGAAGTTTGCCAATGACCATCTGGATGATCCAGAGGAGGAATGGGAGAAGGTCATGTGGTCTGATGAGACAAAAATAGAGCTTTTTGGTCTAAACTCCACTCGCCGTGTTTGGAGGAAGAAGAAGGATGAGTACAACCCCAAGAACACCATCCCAACCGTGAAGCATGGAGGTGGAAACATCATTCTTTGGGGATGCTTTTCTGCAAAGGGGACAGGACGACTGCACCGTATTGAGGGGAGGATGGATGGGGCCATGTATCGCAAGATCTTGGCCAACAACCTCCTTCCCTCAGTAAGAGCATTGAAGATGGGTCGTGGTTGGGTCTTCCAGCATGACAACGACCCGAAACACACAGCCAGGGCAACTAAGGAGTGACTCCGTAAGAAGCATCTCAAGGTCCTGGAGTGGCCTAGCCAGTCTCCAGACCTGAACCAAATAGAAAATCTTTGGAGGGAGCTGAAAGTCCGTAATGCCCAGCGACAGCCCCGAAACCTGAAGGATCTGGAGAAGGTCTGTATGGAGGAGTGGGCCAAAATCCCTGCTGCAGTGTGTGCAAACCTGGTCAAGACCTACAGGAAACGTATGATCTCTGTAATTGCAAACAAAGGTTTCTGTACCAAATATTAAGTTCTGCTTTTCTGATGTATCAAATACTTATGTCATGCAATAAAATGCAAATGAATTACTTAAAAATCATACAATGTGATTTTCTGGATTTTTGTTTTAGATTCCGTCTCTCACAGTTGAAGTGTACCTATGATACAAATTACAGACCTCTTGTCACGGTTTCGGCCGAGGCTGCTCCTCCTCCTGGTTCGGGCAGGCTTCGGCGGTCGTCGTCCCCGGAGTACTAGCTGCCACCGATCTATGTTTCATGTTCGTTTGGTTTTGTCTTTATGTTGTACACCTGTGTCTTGTTAGTCCTCGTTAGTGTCCTATTTAGTTCACGTTGGTTGTGTTTGTCTTTGTGTGTGATTGCTCTTCTGTTTTCGTGTTGGAGCTACGTACTTCCCTCCAGTGTTTTGGAGAGGTTTTTCGCACATGTTAGTGCGCCGTTTGTTTGACGCCTGTGTGCGCCGTGATTTCGCCTTCGGGCTTATTGTGCTTATTTTCTACGTGAATATTGCACTAAAGTCTTTTGGACTGAGCTTCTGCGTCCTGTGCTTGATTCATGCACCACACCCACCTTCAGCACCCCTTGACAGAATCACACACCAGAATGGAATCAGCAGGATCTGCAGTTACGCCTGAGTCGCTCGAGGAGCATGTCCGCGGCCAAGATGACCAGATACGACAACTGGGGACCGCTCTACAGGACGTCATCAACACCTTGCACCGATGGGAGGCCAGCGGGGTACCCACGCCTCCACCTACCCTGCCAACCCCATCGGCCGGTCCACCAGTCCCAGGTCCGGAACCCAGGTGGAGCTCTACCTGGCCACTGTACACCCGGTGCCCTCGGGACACGAGAGCGTTTCCGCCCTCATCTCCTGTCTCACGGGCAAGGCGTTGGAGTGGGCTAACGCCGAGTGGAAGAAGATGGACGCCAAAACCATCTCCTACGCCGAGTTCTCCCGTCGCTTCAAGGCCGTGTTCGACCATCCACCTGAGGGCAAAGCGGCGGGGGAGCGTCTAGTCCACTTGAGACAGGGGAGGGGGAGCGCACAGGCGTTTGCTCTAGAGTTCCGGACTCTAGCGGCGGACGCAGGGTGGAATGAACGGGCCCTCATCGACCATTCGATGTAGCCTACGGGAGGACGTTCAACGTGAGTTGGCCTGCAGGGATACCCATCTTACCTTCGACCAGTTGGTCGATATGTCCATCCGTCTGGACACCCTGCTGGCCACCCGTGGACGTCCCGAGGGGGGTCCGTCCATTCCGCCCTCCGGCACCTCCGGGCCGAGCCCTATGGAGCTCGGGGGTGCCGGCGCTAGAGAAAGGAGGAGGAGGAGGAGCCCGAGGGGGCCTGTCTCCTGCACCAAGTGCGGTCGTGGAGGGCACACTGCGGCCAGGTGCTGGGGAGGGTTCTCCGGGGGAGAAGACAACAGGCCATGCACTGGGGGGGCCTCCCAGGTGAGTAGACGTCCCACTTACCCAGAGCTTTCTGTTGCGCACTTTTGTATACCTGTTTGTTTTCCACAGGTTGCACCTCATTCCCAGCATAAGGCGCTAGTAGATTCAGGCGCAGCTGGGAATTTTGTTGATCGGAAGTTTTGTTTAGATTTAGGGATCCCTCTCCTACCTGTTGACAAACCTTTTCCCGTTCATGCCTTAGATAGCCGCCCGTTGGGGTCGGGGTTGATTAGGGAGATCACAGCGCCACTTAGGATGTGTGCGCAGGGGGGTCATGAAGAGACTATACAGCTGTATCTGATCGACTCTCCTGCGTACCCAGTGGTGCTGGGAATTCCCTGGTTAAGCACCCATAACCCTGCTATTTCGTGGCAACAGAGGGCTCTCGATGGGTGGTCTGCTCAGTGCGAGGGGCGATGTCTGGGTGTTTCCGTGGGGGCGACTTCGGTGGAAAGTCCAAACCAAGTGCCCGCACTGCACATTCCGCCTGAATATGGGGATTTAGCTCTCGTGTTTAGCAAAACTAGGGCGACGCAGTTGCCTCCTCATAGACAGGGGGATTGTGCGATTGATCTCCAGGCAGGAGCAGCGCTCCCACGGAGCCATGTGTATCCTTTGTCTCAAGAGGAGAGAAAAGCTATGGAGACTTACATAGCCGAATCTTTGAGACAGGGATACATTCGGCCCTCCACTTCTCCCGCCTCCTCGAGCTTCTTTTTTGTGAAAAAGAAAGATGGAGGGTTGCGCCCGTGCATTGATTACCGTGGTCTCAATCAGATTACTGTGAAATACAGTTATCCACTCCCTCTGATTGCGACCATGACGGAGTCATTGCAAGGAGCGCGTTTTTTCACAAAATTGGATCTCAGGAGCGCGTATAACTTGGTGCGCATTAGGGAGGGCGACAAATGGAAGACAGCGTTTAGTACCACGTCAGGTCATTTCGAGTATCTTGTCATGCCATATGGGTTGATGAATGCTCCATCAGTCTTCCAATCCTTCGTAGATGACATTTTCCGGGATATGCAGGGACAAGGGGTGGTCGTGTACATTGATGATATTCTGGTGTACTCGTCTACCCGAGCCGAGCATGTAACCCTGGTGCGTCGTGTATTGAGGAGGCTGTTGGAGCACGACCTATATGTCAAGGCAGAGAAATGTCTGTTTTTCCAGGAGTCGGTCTCCTTTTTGGGTTATCGGTTGTCCGCGTCAGGGGTGAGAATGGAGGTGGATCGTGTGTCCGCTGTGCGTAATTGGCAAACCCCAACCACTGTAAAAGAGGTGCAGCAGTTCTTGGGCTTTGCGAATTACTACCGGAGGTTTATCCGGGGTTTTGGACAGGTGGCAGCTCCCATCACGTCTCTTCTGAAAGGGGGTCCGGTGCGCCTGCAGTGGTCAGCTGATGCGGACAGGGCCTTTGGGAGACTGAAGGACCTGTTTACGTCGGCTCCGGTGCTGGCGCATCTGGATCCCACATTACCCTTTCAGGTTGAGGTGGACGCATCTGAGGCAGGTATAGGGGCCGTTCTCTCTCAACGGTCCGGCTCGCCACCTAAACTCCGCCCCTGTGCTTTTTACTCAAAAAAGCTCAGCCCGGCGGAGCGTAACTATGACGTTGGGGACAGGGAGCTGTTAGCTGTAGTTCAAGCCCTTAAGGTGTGGAGGCATTGGCTTGAGGGGGCTCAACACCCTTTCCTCATTTTGACTGACCATCGGAACCTGGAGTACATCCGGGCAGCGAGGAGACTGAACCCTCGCCAGGCTCGATGGAGTATGTTTCTCACCAGGTTCGTATTTAAAATCACGTACATCCCTGGGTCCCAGAATGGTAAGGCGGATGCGCTGTCCCGGCGGTATGACACGGAGGAGAGGTCCGTTGAGCCCACTCCCATACTACCGGAGTCTTGCCTTGTGGCACCGGTGGTGTGGGAAGTCGATGCCGAGATCGAGCGAGCGTTGCGTACCGACCCCAGCCCTCCACAGTGTCCTGAGGGTTGGAAGTACGTTCCGCTCGAGATTCGGGATCGACTCATTTACTGGGCTCACACGTCACCCTCCTCTGGACATCCGGGTATCGGCCGGACGGTGCATTGCCTTAGCACTAAATACTGGTGGCCCACTTTGGCTAGGGATGTGAGGGTTTATGTCTCCTCCTGCTCGGTGTGTGCCCAGTGTAAGGCGCCCCGACATCTGCCCAGGGGTAAGTTACAACCCCTGCCCGTTCCACAACGACCATGGTCCCACCTCTCGGTGGATTTTGTGACAGACCTTCCCCTCTCTCAGGGGAATACCACCATCCTGGTCGTTGTGGACCGGTTCTCTAAGGCCTGTCGTCTTCTCCCTATGTCGGGTCTTCCTACTGCCCTACAGACCGCTGAGGCCCTATTTACCCACGTCTTCCGGCATTACGGGGTACCCGAGGATATAGTGTCTGATCGAGGTCCCCAGTTTACCTCCCGTGTTTGGAGAGCGTTCATGGAGCGTTTGGGGGTCTCGGTTAGCCTTACCTCAGGGTACCACCCGGAGAGTAACGGGCAGGTAGAACGTGTCAACCAGGATGTGGGTAGGTTTCTGAGGTCGTATTGCCAGGACCGGCCTGAGGAGTGGGCACCGTACATTCCCTGGGCCGAGATGGCCCAGAACTCTCTCCGCCACTCCTCTACCAACCTAACCCCCTTCCAATGTGTGTTAGGTTACCAGCCGGTTCTGGCACCGTGGCAGCAGAGCCAGATAGAGGCCCCTGCGGTGGATGATTGGATGAGGCGCTCGGAAGAGACGTGGAACGCTGCCCACGTCCACCTGCAGCGGGCCGTCCTTCGTCACAAGGCGAGCGCCGATCTCCACCGCAGTGAGGGGCCGGTGTACGCACCCGGAGATCGAGTCTGGCTCTCTACCAGAAACCTACCCCTCCGCCTGCCCTGCCGGAAGCTGGGTCGGCGGTTTGTGGGGCCCTTTAAAGTCCTGAGAAGATTGAACGAGGTGTGTTATAGGTTACATCTACCTGTTGAGTATAAGAATATTAACCCCTCGTTCCATGTGTCTCTTCTCAGGCCGGTGGTAGCTGGTCCACTCCAGGACAATGAGATAGGAGAGACTCCTCCGCCCCCACTGGACATCGAGGGGGCTCCGGCGTACACCGTTCGGTCCATCTTGGACTCCAGACGCCGGATGGGGGGTCTCCAGTATCTCGTGGAGTGGGAGGGGTACGGCCCGGAGGAGCGGTGCTGGGTGCCGCGGAGGGACATCCTAGACCCATCTCTCCTGTCGGAGTTCCACCGGGACCATCCCGCGCGCCCTGCTCCGCGTCCTCCTGGTCGTCCCCGAGGCCGGGGTCGGCGCACGGCTGGAGCCGCGCGTCAAGGGGGGGGTACTGTCACGGTTTCGGCCGAGGCTGCTCTTCCTCCTGGTTCGGGCAGGCTTCGGCGGTCGTCGTCCCCGGAGTACTAGCTGCCACCGATCTATGTTTCATGTTCGTTTGGTTTTGTCTTTATGTTGTACACCTGTGTCTTGTTAGTCCTCGTTAGTGTCCTATTTAGTTCTCGTTGGTTGTGTTTGTCTTTGTGTGTGATTGCTCTTCTGTTTTCGTGTTGGAGCTACGTACTTCCCTCCAGTGTTTTGGAGAGGTTTTTTGCACATGTTAGTGCGCCGTTTGTTTGACGCCTGTGTGCGCCGTGATTTCGCCTTCGGGCTTATTGTGCTTATTTTCTACGTGAATATTGCACTAAAGTATTTTGGACTGAGCTTCTGCGTCCTGCGCTTGATTCATGCACCACACCCACCTTCAGCACCCCTTGACACCTCTACATGCTTTGTAAGTAGGAAAACCTGCAAAATCGGCAGTGTATCAAATACTTGTTCTCCCCACTGTATATATATATATAAAAAAAAAAGAATAACTGTAAGTCGCTCTGGATAAGAGCGTCTGCTAAATGACTAAAATGTAAATAAAGAAAATTGCACTGCAGACAGTATCGAGTCAGCTGCTGCTGGCTGCGAGCAGAACTGGTTTCTGAGAACATGTCTACAACTTCATCATCAGCAAGCTGTCAAACTATCATAAATAAAGCACAAGCTGCTACACACTGTTTATTAGTGCCCAAAGTCACTAGCTAGCTAAGTTCCATCTCTGTGTTTGTCAATGAAGCCAGGGATTTTCCTGCCATTGAAATAAATTCAAAGCAGTGTAAACAGGGTATTGACAAGTGGCAGTTGGGATGCAAGGGCACATCTTTTCAGTACTCATTTCGTGTTGTCTTACGTAATCAAGTCAGAGTCCGAGGTTCCCCATTTGGCACAGACGTCAATTCAACGTCTATTCCACATTGGTGCAACGTAATTTCATTGAAATTATGTGGAAACAATGTTGATTCAACCAGTGTGTACACAGTGGGTTTGTGTAATGGGCAGGTCTGTCTTGACCGTCTAGTGGTTCGCTGCTATGATTGGATAGAGCGCAAGTTTCTCAGTACATGAAAATTCTCCCTAGTTGTTACAATCCTGTGTTAGTGGGCAAGTGGGCATGATTGTAATCCAAATCCAACCCTCATGTAAATCGTGCCGACCTCAGTTACACAAATCTTACAAAACTCAGTTTTAGAATATACTGGCTTTATGACCAGAATTATCCTACTTAAACATTTTATTCAATTTTGGCACTGGAATAAATGTTTCGGACTAATATCGATGCCACAAAGGCCGTTTTCAACCAGAGAAGTTGGTTTTTGCGTTCAGTTGCCCTTTAAGAGCATTTCCTCTAGAAGGAAAACATCACTGTATAATACCAACAGGGTCTCTGTCTTTCATTGTATTATGGAGCATACTTTACCAACCAATCTCACCACCCCTCCATCACACACACACGCGTGCACACACACTCGCGCACGCACACACTGCTGAGAACAGTAGTCAATTAGAGAGGGGGGGGGCATTATCCTGTTACCCTGACGAACATTTCCATAACACGAAATAACCCTTCAACTGCAGTCTCAACAGCCAGTGTTTTGAACCCACAACCCTCTGACATTAACCATTAACTTTCCCAAATGTACAATCCACAGCCGTGTGTCTCTGTGGCATAAGATACTATAAATCAGTCAGATCAATAAAAACGCCCTGAAGTAAAAGTGAAGTTCAGCAGCTCCTGATGATCATATTCGATTAATTCCTTCCTTCTAACATGCATGAACTGTAGTAGGCCTAGACACTCACATGTGCGCACCCACATATACTTGCAATCAAACATATCAATGACATACAGAAACCTATCAACTGTGCTCAAACCATCATTCAAAACTGCTATTCCCCTATTGAGTACTTTGAGGAATGACAGGAGTGAGATGTCACTTAGCAATCACAGTGGAATATTCCACACCTTCTAACCACCCTCATCAGAGAGACAGAGGGGGAGGGTGCAAGAGAGAAGAAGGTATGTCCAGGTGAAGGAGTAATCACATCTTCAGTTACTGGCCCAATGCTCTTAAACACTAGGCTAGGCTACCTACCTGATTAACTGAGAAGTGAATAAACGTGCATACAGGGAGACATTTTCATCTGAGAATCACTGAAGAATATGGATATACTCAAAGCCTTGCGTTATAACCTCTTGGTGAGTACAGTGTGTATGTGTAGGGTTGGAATAATCAGTTACCAATTGCTTATTAGTTAGATGGATAATCTACAAGACCAATTAAATTATGTGTCACTCAGGCTTAAAGTAAAGTGTACTTCATAAGCATTAGACCTTAAACCAAAGTTTTGCAGTGAAATGCAGTAGTCGATGATAATGTAACACATGAAAATACACTACTGTTCATGTAAGAACAAAGGGCCTCCATGGTGTGTTCAGTGTTCAGTGAGAAAAATGGAAATAGAGGTGGTTGTGAGTGTTCCTGCCTAGAGCCATTGCTGTGTACATATAAACACTGCAGTTAGCCTACACAGTGATTGGTGTTTATTTATTTTTTAAAGATGTCCTTTGACATTGTAGGCAATATAGGGTCAGTGCTAGTGTGTAGAAATATATTCCAATGAGGTATGATAATATATGCCAATAGCGCTGTGTATCATTATCAGAATAAAAGAGCAGTGTTGATGGGAACATATTGTGGGAACATAATAGTGTGTTCTGAATGGTTTGTCTCTAGTTACTCACTGTCCAGTATAGTTAATGATGTCAATTCATTATGGAGGGCTGGCAGATATGTCAGTTCTATACTAATACATTTTCTGTGGAAAGAGATGATATTAGCTGCCACTATTCCAGTGAAGAGAGGGGTGACAGATCAAGCTGATGATAAAGCTGTTATCAGTTCTATTAATGTCGCTATTATGTAAAAGTGATAATGGCGTTAATTTGTTCTACAAGACACAGCTTGAATACCACACTGCTGGGAAAAATATATATTATGCAACCATTACTTAATGGATTCAGCTTTCTCAGAAGTTTCCTTTATAAAACAGTCTAATCTTTGTAGGATATAAAAGGGAAATTAAATAAATACATTATCAACCTGAAAGCTTGAAAAATCTAACAACACAATAATGTCACAATGTTGGATTGTTTCTGAGAACACTGTGCATTTGATCACTCCTTACTATCAGTCCAGAAAGACTGTTTCCTTCCTCACACAGCTCCCTGCAGAGAATGGCCTGAGAGTAGAGAAAGAGAGAGAAAGAGAATGGCCTGAGAGTAGAGAAAGAGAGAGAGAATGGCCTGAGAGTAGAGAAAGAGAGAGAGAAAGAGAATGGCCTGAGAGTAGAGAAAGAGAGAGAGAAAGAGAATGGCCTGAGAGTAGAGAAAGAGAGAGAAATACATAAAATAAAAAAAGAATGACACAACTTAGCTGGCAAGCGTTCATTTCCCCCCTCCGTCTATCTGAGCACCCAGCCAAGATGGCCATATTGTGTTTCTAAACAAGCACAGTCGCTGGCACTGTGACGAGCGAGTCTCTGCGTGGCTTAGTGCCACATAGGCAGCATGTCTGTGCTCCCCTATTCGCAGGTCACCGCATGCAGAAAGACAACAGGGAGCTGTTTACAGTATAGTCGTGTGGCAACCATTTCATTGATTTAGTCTTTTTGGCTGGGACTGGGAGGCAAAGGAATAGTTGGAGAAGAGTTCAGTGCACATAAACACTTGATACTGTATAGTGATTATGGATTATAGCTTGCACACTAACTGAATAATTTTTTCCGGTATTTGGAACAATACCAGGCTTGCTTATGCAGGGCCTAATTACCGAATGGGAACGCAGGGCAGGGTAACTGGATGTTTGGAGGTCAGGGCCTGGAGGTCGGGGGCCCCCCAGATAGCATATGAACACGTCATAAGCAATGGCAAAATTAATGTGTAGAATTGCAGGAGATTAGCGTTAAAATGGCAAAAGCTTCTCTCAGCCTCAAGGCAAAATGTGTAGAATAGCAGGAAATTAGCTTTAAAATTGCAAAATCTACCCCTGGAGGTAGGTGCCCCGGGACCCCAAATGCATAAGTCTGGCCCTGTGCTTATGGTACATTTTCAAACATCAGAGCATAGCATTTGTCCACTAGAACTGAAGAAGACCATTACTCATGGAGCAAGCTGTTGAGGAAAGAATGGACAATCATAAGCCAGTTAACTGACTGTAAGGCTTTGTGTTGGCTATAGATCCATAGGGAAACCCTGAGGTCCTGATGGATATAGACTGCGAAAGTACACACAGTCACAAACACACACACAAAAGCTTAGCACTCTAAAGCTGTGATTGCGTACTGCAGCCTGTCAGATCAGCAGAAGGATGCAAAAAGCCTCTCACCGTGGGAACAGAGAAGGCTACCCTCAGTGTTGATTAATGTTCTTTATGATTGTGCTGTAAAGAAGCACACAAACACACACATCCCCACAGACACATACAGAGTGCTTGCGTGCATGCACAGTAAACACTCCCTTTCTCTCTCTCACACACACATGCATGCACACAAATACAGTGAACACACACATTCCCACAGACACATACACAGCGTGCACACACACACACACAAACAGTAGACACTCTCTTCTCTCTCACACACACACACATGCATGCATGCACACACACACACAGTGGACACACACACATCCCCACTCACATATACACACAGACGTACACACACACAGACACGAATCCATTACTGTCTCCCTACAACAGCCCTTCACAGAATAATAAAGGGTATTAGTGTTTGGTTTTAAAACCTGTCACACCTTCGGTTATGGGTGTCGGACAGTCAAAGCCACCAAGCACTTTCCAGAGAGGGATAAAGGAATTGATCAAGAAAAGAGGGAGAGAGAGGAGGGAGCCATGTAGCGCTGTGCACTCAGTGGAATGCTAGCAGGATAATTGCTTGGAGACCAAAGTGAGGAGCAGCGATGGAGGAGAAGAGAGAGACAGCAACGCAAAATCGATTGTTGGAACTTTGGGTAATGTCTGATGGAACTCTGCGCTGTCTTCCTACTCCTCTCACCAGGTGTGTGTGTTTGTGTGTATGTGAGTATTTGTGTATGTATGTGTGTGTGTGTGTGTGTGTGTGTGTGTGTGTGTGTGTGTGTGTGTGTGTGTGTGTGTGTGTGTGTGTGTGTGTGTGTTTGTGTGTGTGTGTGTGTGTGTCACACAGGTCAACCGTGTCAGACGGGCCTCATCCTCATTCCACAGGATCAATAGTAGGGAGGAAGAGGAGCAGGAAGAAGATTTTAAGATCGTCGAAGTGGACAGTCTTCATACACAAAGACGGGGCAGTGCCCGCTCTTGGGACCTTTCAGACAGGCAGGATTTAGACGACCTCAGCTCGGAGGACCCAACGAAACCTGAGCTCACAGACCAAAGCAGCCTCCTTCACATTGGTCAGCTATGTCAGGTATGACTACCAGTTCTCAGAGACAGTTATGTTTGCCTGCCTCCTAGTGGCCAAACCTACTAATTAATGCATGGACCAAATTCAGAAGTTAACCAAATGCAAGTGACACATAATATAATATGCTTGGTGAGTATAACTGTAAGGCTTGACTTGAGTACTTAGCTTGACATAAATATGGCTACAACATTGGTTTGGTCAACTGAGCAACTACATGTCAGCATATTAGCACTACAAACAATCTACTAATGGTGTGCTCAAGACAACTGGGAACTGAAAAAACAAGGTCAAATCGTGATGTCAGTGATCTGTAGGTTGGAAATTCAGAGCTCTACAAATAGGTTGCCCGAGTTTCCGACTTGGAATTACGAGTTAGATGACCATTCAAAACTATTTTTTCCCAGTCGGAGCTCGTTTTTATCGAGTTTCCACACACTGGGCAAAAACTGGTTGAATCAACATTCCCAAGTCATTTCAACCAAAACATGTAATGTGATGACTGGAAAACTGATTGGATTTGAAAAAAGTCATCAACATAAGGGAATTTAGTATTTTCTTCACCCGTTAACCTAAATCCAATGACATGGTGCATTTTTTTGTTGCTTTCACGTTGAATTCAGGTAAATTGATTTACAACCAAATGGAAATCAAAACTAGAGGTTGAACTGACGTCTGTTCATAGCCACGAGAAGCAGGGGTGCTAATGGTGCTGCAGCACCCCCTAATAAATCAGAATTGTAAAAAGAAATAGTGCCTGGCCCTTTATTACTCCTGTATGAGGAGAAAAAGAGTCAACAAACAGTACACCCACCCATAAACATCTTCCTCCGGCCATGCGTCTGTGACCAGTGGGTAGTTGTCTTGAACGCACTGAATTACTGAATTTAGTTGACAGAGATTTCGAGTTCCAAGTTCCCAGTCGTCGTGAACGTGGCATAAAACCCAAATCACTGAGGATGTGCTTCAAGGTCATTCTTATTGTGCGTGAGACTACCAGGAGTGACATAATAATCCGTACATCAAAGGTAAAAGGCATGCGCAATAATAACACACATTAATCTTGACTAAGCGATCTCTACTCCACTAAGCGAACTCTTCTGTGGGCTTTATGGCATCATGCTCTCTTATCATTTCTGTCCCCAAAATATGTGAGCTGTTAGTTATAAAAGTTACCATAAACCAAAATATGCATATTTATTGCTGCGGTCTACCGCCCCCCAGCCGTTTTGTCGGAGGCTGTTGGTATTATTGCTGATTATTTAAAATCCTTTCTGGTATCTGAACTGGTTGTGTCAGGAGATCAACATCTTGATTGGTTTACACATGCCTCAGATCAGTTTAAGATTAACTGTCTTGATTTCAATTTGACTCAGTTGATAATGAAACCCACTCGGATTCATGTAAAAAACCTAGCAAACTTCTCATTGATTGACCTTATCCTGTCTAACCGTCCTCATAAGTATTTAGCTAGTGGTGTTTTTGCAAATGATATCCGCGACCACTGCCTTATTGCTGCATTTGAGATACCAAATTGAAAAACTCTGACCCTTGTATAAATCTGAAGATGCATTTTTTCTCGCCCCAGGCGTTCCTTCATGATCTATATTATTCAGAGCTTTTTTTTTTACTAACTGCATACCAGACCCTGTTTTGGTACTTGAATTTTTCTCATCCATTTTTACCTCTCTGGCTGATAAACATGACCCTGATGGTGTTGGCTGATTGGTGGTGGTGGTGCTCGTGCTCAGGCTTCCTATCACTCAGAAGTTATGTAGCATGCTGACCACACCGCACGCGTCGGGTGCGCGAGCGTTGCAAAATAAATGTACACATACATGTTATTCAATCATTGCACCCACACCGACGATTTTGGAGGAGGAAGAAGACTTTCCGCGGGAACTTCGTTGAGGAGAGGTTTTTTTAAAATCGACAAACAAACTATACTCGGTGTGGCGGAGGTTCGGCACGGCCGTGCTGTGAATGGTTCAGAGATGGTAGGAGATAGTGATGGAGAGGAAAGGGAAGCAAGTATGGAACATAGTGGTACAAATAAAGGAGGGAGTAAGAAAGAGGAAAAAGAAAGCGGGAGAGAAAGGGAGTAGGGGTATGAAGGGGAGCGAGAGTTCTATGGAGGTAGAGAGGAGGCAGAAAAGGAAGTTTGAGGAGAGCAACCTAGATTCCAACGATAGTGGAAGTTCGGAGGCAGAAAGTGCAGAGGAAGGGCAAGATAAGACACGAGAGGAACATGGAGGTGAGGAGAAGCATAAAGTCATTATGAAGTTTAGGGAGGAAGGGGGAGTTGGGGCGATGAGTCCGATAAGGTTGACGGCTGTGATAAAAGAGTTGATTGGGGAAGTTGTTAATGCTAAAGTGTTAAGAGATGGGAACTTGTTGGTGTTCTGTAAGGACATGGCGCAGGGGGAAAAAGTTATCGAGTGAAGCAAATAGGGAAGTGTAAGGTGGTGTCGAGCAGCTGGTCTGACCAAGCAGGGAAGCAGTGGAGTAAAGTGCATGTGAGTGTTAGCACTAAAGAGAAGGGAAAATTTGAGAGGAGGCGTTCTAGTGAATGCACAAAGATTGCAAGCAACAAGGGGTGGAGATAGGGTAGATAGCACGTCTATTCTGTTAAATTTTAAGGAGCGGGTACTGCCAAATAAGGTAACAATAGGATATATGAGTTACTATGTGAGGGCTTATGTACCGAAACCTTTAAGATGTTATAAATGCCAGAGGTTTGGGCATGTGGCAACAGTCTGTAAAGAGAAAAAGAGGTGTGCCAGGTGTGGAGGGGAGCATGAGTATGGGAAGTGTGGAGATGGTGTACAACCAAAGTTCTGCAACTGTGGGGGTGCTCATAGTGTGGCATATAGTGGGTGTGAGGCTATGAAGAAGGCAGTGGAGGTGCAACAAGTGAGAGTGGAGAGAAGGGTATCATATGCTGAGGCAGTGAGGGTGGTCCAGGGAGAAACAGGTTCAAGGGACAGATGGGTAGGAGCATCTGGACCAGGGATTACGGGGCAGGTGAGCAGCGATATGGTATACATAGAAAAGAGAAAGCTGGTGACGTTCATAGCAGGAGCTATCAATAGCGCTGCTAAAGTAGAGGCAAAGGTATTGAACAGGAGTATGTGGTGGTGGAGGTGTGGCTGAGAGGAGGGGTGCTAGTGGTAGTGAATTACTATAATCCGTGTCAGATATTGGACATGGAAGTGCTGGAGAGGGTGGAGGGCCAGGAAAGAAGTAAGGTAATGTGGTGTGGGGATTTTAACGCCCACAAAACGCTTTGGGGGGGGAAACGGATGGATGGAAATGGCCAAGTGATGGAAAATTTGATAGAAAAGAAAGATCTGATCACTAGATACCAGAGTGAGGTCCAAGGCAGACTCTTTCCCTGTGGCTACATCAATCCTGGTCCCTCGGCCATCATTCAGGCACATCAGATCTTTCTTTTCTATCAAATTTTCCATCACTTGTCCATTTCCATCCATCCGTTTCATGAAAAAAATGCATAATTATCCAGTGTTGACGAGTGGGGAGGATGTGGCAGTAACAGATGAGGTGAAAGCAGAGATGATGGCCAAAGCATTTGTTCAAGTGCATAGCTCAGCAAATCTGTCAGAGGAGGGGCAGAGGGGGAGAGAGAACACGAGAGGGGCGTCCCCGGAGTGCTGGAAAGGAGGGAGGATGTAAATGATGCGTTGAGTGCACCATTTACCAGGGCAGAGGTGAGAAGAGCAATAGGTAAGGGAGGGTTAACTTCACCTGGGAAAGATGAGGTGTGCTATGTTATGTTGGCCCATCTTAGTGATGAGGCACTGGATAAGGTATTGGTGTTGTACAACAGAGTGTGGGAGGAGGGGAAACTACCCGGCAGTTGGAAGGAGGCAGTAGTGGTACCAATCCAGAAGCCCGATAAGGATCCAACGAAGCCAACAAGCTATCGGCCAATAGCTTTAACATCACATGTATGTAAGATTATGGAACGTATGATTATGGAGAGGCTAACTTACCTCCTGGAGAGCAGAGGGCTAGTAACGCCACATCAGAGTGGGTTCAGGAAGGGTAGAGGAACTATGGATTCAGTGCTCTGCTTAGAAGCAGAGGTTAGGAAGGCTCAGGTGAACAAGGAGACTGTTGTAGCTGTCTTTTTTGATGTGGAGAAGGCGTATGATATGATGTGGAAGGAGGGGTTGTTAATCAAGCTAGATATTATGGGGGTAGGAGGAAGAATGTTCAACTGGATAAAGGATTTCCTGTTTGGAAGGTCTATCCAGGTGAGGGTGGGGATGTCTTTATCAGGCAGCTACTTGGTGGATAATGATACGCCGCAGGGGAGCGTGATTAGTCCTCTGTTGTTCTCAATCATGATCAACTATGTTTACTCTCAGGTACAGCCGGATATAGGGAGGTCGTTATTTGCAGATGATGGTGCCTTATGGAAGAGGGGAATAAATGTGCCATACATAGTCAGGAAGGTGCAGGAAGCAATTGATGAGGTAGAGTGGTGGGCACTAATGTGGGGATTCAGGTTCTCTGTAGAGAAAACTCCAACTGTGTTCTTTACCAGGAGGAAGGTGGGAGATGAGGTATGCTTGAGGTTATATGGGAGAAACCTGGAGAGGGTGGGGGCCTTCAGGTTCCTTGGGGTATACTTTGATACTAGACTGACCTGGGCAGAACACATTGAGAGAGTGGTGGGAAAGTGTAAGAAGGTGCTAAATGTGATGCGCTGTCTGACGGGGAAGGAGTGGAGAGCTGGGCGTTCCTCATTGAAGATCATGTATATTGCATTGATCCGATCTGTAATAGATTATGGAAGTATAGCATATGGTTCGGCAGCCCGGACCTCACTGGAAAGGCTAGATGTCATACAGGGGCAAGGACTCAGAATATGTCGTGGGGCGTTTCGAACGTCCCCAGTGGCTGCATTACAGGTGGAGATGGGGGATATGCCATTGCAGATTAGGAGACAGCAGCTGGCAATGAATTATTGGGTCAACCTACAGGGACATGGGGTGTCTCATCCTGTGAAAGGGATTTTACAGGCATGCTGGGAACATGAGCGAAGACAGAACACGAGCTTTGGGTGGATGGGTAATACCCAGGTGAAGGAGATGGGGCTGTATGGAAGGGAGTTTAGTCCAACGGTAGTTATTCCTGTAAATCCACCATGGCTACTCCTGCCTCCAGTAGTTGATCTAGAAGTGTTGGAGAGACTACAGAAAGATAGGGAGGGTGTTGATCCAGCTGATTTCTTTAAGAGACATCTGGAAACTGTGTATCAGGATTTTGTGGCCATTTACACAGATGGTTCAAAAGATCCAAGGACAGGACGTACTGGGTCAGCATTTGTAGTGCAGGAATGTGGGGTGGAAGTCAGGAAACGCATTACAGATCATCTGGCTGTATATACGGCGGAGCTGATGACCATACTGTTGGCCTTTTGGGGATGTTGATGTTGAAGTGTCAATGAGCAAGGCAGAGGCAAAAAGACTGATATATACAGTGATGGTGCAGAGATGGCAGGAGCAGTGGAATATAAATATTAAGGGGAGGCATTTATTTCAAGGACAGAGGAAAGTCGGGGAGGACGGCAGGAAGGGACAGAAGAGAGGAGGCTATATTTACAAGATTAAGGGTGGGACACAGCCAGTTGAATAAGACACTAAGCGTGATAAGAAAGCATCCATCAGGAAAATGTGATTATTGTCAGGAAATAGAGACTGTGGAGCATGTATTGCTACAGTGTGGGCAGTATGAGAGGGAAAGAGAGAGGATGAAATTAAGTATGAGAGAGAAGGGTGTACAGGAAATTAGTTTAAAGAGTATATTGAGTAGAACGTCATTAGATATAGTATCACATATTTTGTTGTCTTTTTTAAGAGAAACTGGGTTGGCAGGTAGGATTTAGTTTATCCCTGTCTCTGGCCCACACTCCAGTACAGTAGGTGGCGGTAATGCACCATAACGTTGGATGCCAACCGCCGATAAAACCCACTGAAGAAGAAGAAGATTGCACCCACACTGCTCGCGCGCGTCAATGAGCGTCTGCGTGGCCAGGCCCTAAAATAGAACTCGGTTCTATTTGTGAGGCTCAACCAGCTGCAAGTCCTGCCTCGCCCATCTCCTCATTGGTTTTTAGGAGCATCTACCCAAGTGGATGATTGAAAGATGAACTGAGGTCTATGCTCCAGTCTAGTTGGTTGTGGTAATGCACCATAAAGTTGGTTGCCAACCGCCATATAAAGTCCAAAAAAGAAGAAGAAGAAGCCTGAAGGAGGAAAGATTACTAGAAAAAACCTTTACCGTTTTATCTGTGGATTAATTGTTGGAGTAGAGGACCTTGTGCATTTCAGGTAAAATAACAACCCAATGTTTATATCCCAGGACAAATTAGCTAGCAACAGCAAGCTAGCTAGCTAAATTGCCATACATGTTTAATGCTTTTCGACCTGTACCAAAATTAATATAATTGGTTCAGAGTTTGTTTTGATATTTCAACCTGCTTGCCCTGATCGCGTCTGGTGTGGGGGGGGGGGCAAAATCAACTTGCGCACGCGGTCGCACGCGCCCGGTCCGGGTAGCATGAAAGGTGACAACAATGCCTGCCATTCACAGTTGCTTTGAATTTTTGTGAATCATAGTGTAACACTTTTAAAGCCTCAAAGGATAAGATGATCCAACTTTCAAAACGAGTCCTTTTTGGCTAGCCAAGGCAGTCAACTATGTTGGCAAATAAATCAGATTTGAACATGGCCAGTAATACGATTTGTATCTGACTTCAAACCAAAGGTGGTTTGAAATGTGGCTTGACATATCTGATTCTATGTGCTTTTTGGCTGTTCTGACTGCCAATGTGAACAAGGCTTTAGACCTCCTCTTAATAAGAAATCAAGCCTGGGCCAAGGTTAGACAAACTGACTCGTTAGCTGATTGTCAGCTGTTTAGGCAATTGAGAAATAGGTACACTGCCTCAGTTAAACAGGCCAAATCAAACTACTTCCTTAGCGGTATTGCAGACTCTGAAGCGGGGAAATTCCTCTACTTCCCCCCCTTTTCTTTTTGGCAACTCACAGAAACAGAGGTTCTTGCCGCCTTATTAGCTATTGACACCAAACACTTTTGATACTGTAGACCATGTTATTCTGTTGAATAAGCTGTCCTCGATAGGGTTGGGTATTGATGCTTGCCGATGGTTTCATAATTATCTCAATGACAGAACTCAGGCCTTCAAGGTAGATGGGGTCAAATCTGAGTTCCTTGAGTTACATAAAGGAGTGCCCCAAGGTTCGATACTCGGCCCACTACTGTCTATATAAATAACATTGGTAATGCTGTAAAAAAAAAAATATATATATATACAGTAAGGGAAAAAAGTATTTGATCCCCTGCTGATTTTGTACGTTTGCCCACTGATAAAGAAATGATCAGTCTATAATTTTAATGGTAGGTTTATTTGAACAGTGAGAGACAGAATAACAACAAAAAAATCCAGAAAAACGCATGTCAAAAATGTTATAAATTCATTTGTATTTTAATTAGGGAAATAAGTATTTGATCCCCTCTCAATCAGAAAGATTTCTGGCTCCCAGGTGTCTTTTATACAGGTAACAAGCTGAGATTAGAGCACACTCTTAAAGGGAGTGCGCCTAATCTCAGCTTGTTACCTGTATAAAAGACACCTGTCCACAGAAGCAATCAATCAGATTCCAAACTCTCCACCATGGCCAAGACCAAAGAGCTCTCCAAGGATGTCAGGGACAAGATTGTAGACCTACACAAGGCTGGAATGGGCTACAAGACCATCGCCAAGCAGCTTGGTGAGAAGTTGACAACAGTTGGTGCGATTATTTGCAAATGGAAGAAACACAAAATAACTGTCAATCTCCCTCGGCCTGGGGCTCCATGCAAGATCTCACCTCGTGGAGTTGCAATGATCATGAGAACGGTGAGAACCTCCTTCCCTCAGCCAGGGCATTGAAAATAGGTTGTGGATGGGTATTCCAGCATGACAATGACCCAAAACACACGACCAAGGCAACAAAAGAGTGCCTCAAGAAGAAGCACATTAAGGTCCTGGAGTGGCCTAGCCAGTCTTCAGACCTTAATCCCATAGAAAATCTGTGGAGGGAGCTGAAGGTTCGAGTTGCCAAACGTCAGCCTCGAAACCTTAATGACTTGGAGAAGATCTGCAAAGAGGAGTGGGACAAAATCCCTCCTGAGATGTGTGCAAACCTGGTGGCCAACTACAAGAAACGTCTGACCTCTGTGATTGCCAACAAGGGTTTTGCCACCAAGTACTAATTCATGTTTTGCAGAGGGGTCAAATACTTATTTCCCTCATTAAAATGCAAATCAATTTTAAACATTTTTTACATGCGTTTTTTCTGGATTTTTTGTTGTTGTTATTCGGTCTCTCACTGCTCAAATAAACCTACCATTAAAATTATAGACTGATCATGTCTTTGTCAGTGGGCAAACGTACAAAATCAGCAAGGGATCCAAAAAAAAATTCCCTCACTGTATATACTCAGCAAAAAAAGAAACGTCCTCTCACTGTCAACTGCGTTTATCTTCAGCAAACTTAACATGTGTAAATATTTGTATGAACATAACAAGATTCAACAACTGAGAGACAAACTGAACAAGTTCCACAGACATGTGACTAACAGAAATTGAATAATGTGTCCCTGAACAAAGGGGGGGTCAAAAGTAAGTCAGTATCTGGTGTGGCCATTAAGCAGTGCATCTCCTCCTCATGGAGTGCACCAGATTTGCCAGTTCTTGCTGTGAGATGGTACCCCACTCTTCCACCAAGGCACCTGCAAGTTCCCAGACATTTCTGGGGAGAATGGCCCTAGCCCTCACCCTCCGATCCAACAGGTCCCAGACGTGCTTAATGGGATTGAGATCCGGGCTCTTCGCTGGCCATGGCAGAACACTGACATTCCTGTCTTGCAGGAAATCACGCACAGAACGAGCAGTATGGCTGGTGGCATTGTCATGCTGGAGGGTCATGTCAGGATGAGCCTGCAGGAAGGGTACCACATGAAGGAGGAGGATGTCTTCCCTGTAATGCACAGCGTTGAGATTGCCTGCAATGCCAACAAGCTCAGTCAGATGATGCTGTGACACACCGCCCCAGACCATGACGGACCCTCCACCTCCAAATCGATCCTGCACCAGAGTACATGCCTCGGTGTAACTCTCATTCCTTCAACGTTAAACGTGAATACGACCATCACCCCTGGTGAGACAAAACTGCGACTCGTCAGTGAAGAGCACTTTTTGCCAGTCCTGTCTGTGACGGTGGGTTGGTCCCCATAGGTGACATTATTGCCGGTGATGTCTGGTGAGGACCTGCCTTACAACAGGCCTACAAGCCCTCAGTCCAGCCTCTCTCAGCCTATTGCGGACAGTCTGAGCATTGATGGAGAGATTGTGCGTTCCTGGTGTAACTCCGGCAGTTGTTGTTGCCAACCTGTACCTGTCCCACAGGTGTGATGTTCGGATGTACCGATCCTGTGCAGGTGTTGTTACACATGGTCTGCCACTGCGAGGACGATCAGCTGTCCGTCCTGTCTCCCTGTAGCGCTGTCTTAGGCGTCTCACAGTACGGACATTGCAATTTATTGCCCTGGCCACATCTGCAGTCCTCATGCCTCCTTGCAGCATGCCTAAGGCACTTTCACGCAGATGAGCAGGGACCCTGGGCATATTTCTTTTGGTGTGTTTCAGAGTCAGTAGAAAGGCCTCTTTAGTGTCCTAAGTTTTCATAACTGTGACCTTAATTGCCTACCGTCTGTAAGCTGTTAGTGTTTTAACGACCGTTCCACAGGTGCATGTTCATTAATTGTTTATGGTTCATTGAACAAGCATGGGAAACAGTGTTTAAACCCTTTACAATGAAGATCTGTGAAGTTATTTGGAATTTAACGAATTGACTGAAAGACAGGGTCCTGAAAAAGGGACGTTTCTTTTTTTGCTGAGTTTATATACACTACCAGTCAAAAGAGAAACGACAGTCCATCATTACTTTAAGACATGAAGGTCAGTCAATATGGAAAATGTCAAGAACTTTTAAAGTTTCTTCAAGTGCAGTCACAAAAACCATCAAGCACTATGATGAAACTGGCTCTCATGAGGACCGCCACAGGGATAGAAGACCCAGAGTTACCTCTGTTGCAGAGGATAAGTTCATTAGAGTTACCAGCCTCAGAAATTGCAGCCCAAATAAATGCTTCAGAGAGTTCAAGTAACAGACACATCTCAACATCAACTGTTCAGAGGGGACTGTGTGAATCAGGCCTTCATGGCCGAATTGCTGCAAAGAAACCACTACTAAAGGACACCAATAAGAAGAAGAGGCTTGCTTGGGCCAAGAAACACGAGCAATGGACATTAGACCGGTGGAAATGTGTCCTTTGGTCTGGACTCCAAATTGGAGATTTTTGGTTCCAACCGCCGTGGCTTTGTGAAACGTGTGTGGGTGAACGTATGATCTCCTCGTGTAGTTCCCACCGTAAAGCATGGAGGAGGAGGTGTTAGGGTGTGGGTGTGCTTTGCTGGTGACACTGTCTGTGATTTTATTTAGAATTCAAGGCACATTTAACCAGCATGGCTACTACAGCATTCTGCAGTGATACGCCATCCCATCTGGTTTGGGCTTAGTGGGACTATCATTTGTTTTTCAACAGGACAATGACCCAACACACCTCCAGGCTGTGTAAGGGCTATTTTACCAAGAAGGAGAGTGATGGAGTGCTGCATCAGATGACCTGGCCTCCACAATCCCCCGACCTCAACCCAATTGAGATGGTTTTGGATGAGTCAGACCACAGAGTGAAGGAAAAGCAGCCAACAGGTGCTCAGCATATGTGGGAACTCCTTTAAGACTGTTGGAAAAGCATTCCAGGTGAAGCTGGTTGAGAGAATGCCAAGAGTGTGGAAAGTTGTCATCAAGGCAAAGGGTAGCTACTTTGAAGAATTTGTTTAAAACTTTTTGGGTAACTACATGATTCCATATGTGTTATTTCATAGTTTTGATGTCTTCACTATTACTCTACAATGTAGAAAATAGTTTTTTTAAATAAAGAAAAACCCTGGAATGAGTAGGTGTGTCCAACTTTTGACTGGTAATGTGTATATATACCCTACCATTCAAAAGTTTGGGGTCACTTAGAAATGTCCTTGTTTTCGAAAGAAAAGCAATTTTTTGTCCATTTAAAAGAACATCAAATTGATCAGAAATACAGTGTGGACATTGTTAATGTTGTAAATGGCTATTGTAGCTGGAAACGGCTGATTAAAAAAAAAAATGGAATGTCTATATAGGCGTACAGAGGCCCATTATCAGCAACCATCAGTCCTGTGTTCCAATGGCACGTTGTATTTGCTAATCCAAGTTTATCATTTTAAAAGGCTAATTGATCATTAGAAAACCCTTTTGCAATTACGTTAGCACAGCTGAAAACTGTTGTGCTGATTAAAGAAGCAATAAAACTGGCCTTCTTGAGACTAGTTGAGTATCTGGAGCATCAGCAATTGTGGGTTCGATTACAGGCTCAAAATGGCCAGAATCAAATAACTTTCTTCTGAAACTCGTGAGTCTATTCTTGTTCTGAGAAATGAAGGCAAGAAATTGCCAAGAAACTGAAGATCTTGTACAACGCTGTGTACGACTCCCTTCACAGAACAGCGCAAACTGGCTCTAACCAGAATAGAAAGAGAAATGGGAGGCCCCGGTGCACAACTGAGCAAGAGGACAAAAACATTAGTGTCTCTAGTTTGAGAAACAGACGCCTCACAGGTCCTCAACTGGCAGCTTCATTAAATAGTACCCGCAAAACACCAGTCTCAACGTCAACAGTGAAGAGGCGACTCTGGGATGCTGACCTTCTAGGCAGAGTTGCAAAGAAAAAGCCATATCTCAAACTGGCCAATAAAAATAAAATATTAAGATGGGCAAAAGAACACAGACACTGGACAGAGGAATATTGGAAAAAAAGTTTTATGGACAGACGAATCGAAGTTTGAGGTGTTCGGATCACAAAGAAGAACATTTGTGAGACGCAGACCAAATGAAAAGATGCTGGAGGAGTGCTTGATGCCATCTGTCAAGCATGGTGGAGGCAATGTGATGGTCTGGGGGTGCTTTGGTGGTGGTAAAGTGGGAGATTTGTACAGGGTAAAAGGGATCTTGAAGAAGGAAGGCTATCACTCCATTTTGCAACACCATGCCATACCCTGTGGACGGCGCTTGATTGGAGCCAATTTCCTCCTACAACAGGACAATGACCCAAAGCACAGCTCCAAACTATGCAATAACTATTTAGGGAAGAAGTAGTCAGCTGGTATTCTGTCTATAATGGAGTGGCCAGCACAGTCACCAGATCACAACTTTTGATTATTATTACTATTGAGCTGTTGTGGGAGCAGCTTGACCGTATGGTACGTAAGAAGTGCCCATCAAGCCAATCCAACTTGTGGGAGGGGCTTCAGGAAGCATTGGGTGAAATCTCTTCAGATTACCTCAACAAATTGACAACTAGAATGCCAAAGGTCTGCAAGGCTGTAATTGCTGCAAATGGAGGATTCTTTGACGAAAGCAAAGTTTGAAGGACACTATTATTTAAATTAAAAATCATTATTTCTAACCTTCTCAATGACTACATTTCCTATTCATTTTGCTATATTTCCTATTCAAACTAATTTAATGTATGTTTTCATGGAAAACAAGGACATTTCTAAGTGACCACAAACTTTTGAACGGTAATATACATTTGTATGCAGAATATACAGTGTCGTATTAAAAAAGTGGGTTGGCCCTCTTTGTATGTAAGGAGATGGCAGCATTTCTTTTGTTTATCTACAAAGCACTCATGCAGAAACTGCCTTTGTATTTGTCATCATTAATTCAATTTAGACTTACAAATTACCAAACCTGGTCTCAAACGTGGATAAGACTGGAGGCCACTTCGGTCTCCACAGAGTTGGGTAAAGCAGATTTTTAGTTTTTTTGCGCCATTTATGTGGAACAACTTACAGCGCTCTCTGAAATGAGATGTTCTGGTCCCCGTTGGTCAGTTCAGAGTAATGATCAGAGGGAGACATCTATGTTGATAAATGTGTCTATTTTTACATGTTGCGTTTTATATTTTTGTTCAATGTATATATCTTTGTCATGACTACAAAACAAACCATATTGAAACCGCAGGAACGTCCCGAATTGCGGGCCGCAATTGCACCATTCTCCATTAAATCAATGCATCACTTTTATAGTGGTAAATTATTGCCGTGCTAAATATGCTCCCTATACAAGTCATGATAAATTGGCACATGAATATCAATGATACAAATATTAATGTCACAGTGTAATTCCCTGTGGTTTTCAGCTATATGAGCATCTTCCTGCCCGGCTAGAGCAGTGCCCCTGGTCTCTGGTATACAGCACCCAGAGACACGGCACCAGCCTGGGCACTCTGTACAAGAGCATGGGGGGCATGGACTGTAGCACCAGTACCCTCACTGTCATCAGAGACAACTATGGACAGGTGAGGAGTAGCTGAGGCCTTTTACTGGCCTAAACCAAGTTTTCCCACCTATGCCATAAGTCTGTCTGGGATTTTTATCCCTTGCTCTGTAACTCTACCTCTTTGTCCTAGGTGTTTGGTGCATTTTGTCCCACTACTCTTCGAATCAGTCTGTCATACTATGGAACAGGACACACATTCCTCTTCTCCTTCTCTCCACAACTCCAGGTGAGAGATCCCCATGTCGAGTCTCAGTATCACTGGCTCAGGGCTGGATTCAATCTAACCTAAATTACTTATACTGTATTACTGCACAATGAGTGTTTCTGTTTCCAAACAACAACCGATGCCAAGCTATGATCATTGTTTATTTTCCAGGTTTATGAATGGAAGTTTAGTAACTCCTTCTTTGTGAAGGGAAGTCCAGACTACCTGGCATTTGGTGGAGGAGGGTAAGTGAAAATCAGTCCACTATGATCAATAAACTATAACTACTGACTGGGCAAAAACTGGTTGAATCAACATTGTTTCCACGTCATTTCAACAACAAAAAATCAATGTGATTACCTTGAATCAACGTGGAAAACCAATTGGATTTGGAGAAAAACAAATGGACTAAAGGACATTTCATTATTTTTTTCACCCAACTTTAAACATAAATCCAATGACATGGTTAATTGTTTTGCTGATTTCACTTTGAATTCACATTAGTTGACAACTCATGTAAATCAAAACTAGACTTTGAAATGAGGTCTGTGCCAGTGGGTAGGACCCTGTGTTTTGGTTAATCATGTCACATGACCTGGATTTTAACCTTTATGAAAAAGCTTTAAATAAAACTGTCCTCTTTTCATGTCAGATGGCCCAGCACCATCCTCAGACAATTGCTTTCATTTTACAGTTGAAGTCGGAAGTTTACATACACCTTAGCCAAATACATTTAAACTCAGTTTTTCACAATTCCTGACATTTAATCCTAGTAAAAAGTCCCTGTCTTAGGTCAGTTAGGATCACCACTTTATTTTAAGAATGTGAAATGTCAGAATAATAGTAGAGAGGGATTTATTTCAGCTTTTATTTCTTTCATCACATTCCCAGTGGGTCAGAAGTTTACATACACTCAATTAGTATTTGGTAGCATTGCCTTTAAATTGTTTAACTTGGGTCAAACGTTTCGGGTAGCCTTCCACAAGCTTCCCACAATAAGTTGGGTGAATTTTGGCCCATTCCTCCTGACAGAGCTGGTGTAACTGAGTCAGGTTGGTAGGCCTCATTGCTCGCACACGCTTTTTCAGTTCTGCCCACACATTTTCTATAGGATTGAGGTCAGGGCTTTGTGATGGCCACTCCATTACCTTGACTTTGTTGTCCTTAAGCCATTTTGCCACAACTTTGGAAGTATGCTTGGGGTCATTGTCCATTTGGAAGACCCATTTGCGAACAAGCTTAAACTTCCTGACTGATGTCTTGAGATATTGCTTCAATATATCCACATAATTTTCCTTCCTCATGATGCCATCTATTTTGTGATGTGCACCAGTTCCTCCTGCAGCAAAGCACCCCCACAGCATGATGCTGCCACCCCCGTGCTTGACGGTTGGGATGGTGTTCTTCGGCTTGCAAGCTACCCCCTTTTTCCTCCAAACATAACGATGGTCATTATGTTTCATCAGACCAGAGGACATTTCTCCAAAAAGTACGATCTTTGTCCCCATGTGCAGTTGCAAACCGTAGTCTGGCTTTTTTATGGCGGTTTTGGAGCAGTGGCTTCTTCCTTGCTGAGCGGCCTTTCAGGTTATGTCGATATAGGACTCATTTTACTGTGGATATAGATAATGTTGTACCTGTTTCCTACAGCATCTTCACAAGGTCCTTTGCTGTTGTTCTGGGATTGATTTGCACTTTTCCCACCAAAGTACGTTAATCTCTAGGAGACGGAACGCGTTTCCTTCCTGAGCGGTATGACGGCTGCGTGGTCCCATGGTGTTTATACTTGCGTACTATTGTTTGTACAGATGAACGGGGTACCTTCAGGCGTTTGGAAATTGCTCCCAAGGATGAACCAGACTCGTGGAGGTCTTGGCTGATTTCTTTTGATTTTCCCATGATGTCAAGCAAAGAGGCACTGCGTTTCAAGGTAGGCCTTGAAATACATCCACAGGTCCTCTATAGCTCAATTGGTAGAGCATGGCGCTTGTAACGCCAGGGTAGTGGGTTCGATCCCCGGGACCACCCATACGTAAAAATGTATGCACACATGACTGTAAGTCGCTTTGGATAAAAGTGTCTGCTAAACGGCATATTATTATTATTATTATAGATACACCACCAATTGGAAAAATTACTTGTGTCATGCACAAAGTAGATGTCCTAACCGACTTGCCAAAACTGTAGTTTGTTAACAAGAAATTTGTGGAGTGGTTGAAAAACGAGTTTTAATGACTCCAACCTAAGTGTATGTAAACTTCCGACTTCAACTGTAGGTCTAATTCTCATTTCTGGAATAGGAGTAAAATAAAGTTTTAAATCATGTGACATAATTAACCAAAGCACAGGGCCCTAACTATAACTCAACCGAATAGGGAAGTAACTAGTGGTCTAAAGGAGTGCTTGAAAGTTGAGGAATTATGCTCACTCTCCTCCCCCTTCTCCTGCTACGCTCTCAGGGGTCTCTTTGGCCTGTGGTTAGACGATGGCCTGATCCATGGGCGGAGCCAGAGGTGTGACACATTTGACAATGACGTGTTGTCCTCCTCTGACGACTTCCTCATCAACGACCTGGAGGTTTGGGCCATCTCCTGAAGACAAGGGACTGCATGGTACTGCTTACATAAACATTATACAACCATTGTGACAGTTGATCTCATCTGAGGATCCCAAAGCGTGGCTCCCTGTGCAAGGTGATTCAACTCCATCACCTCATTATTTTCCATTACAAACAGATAAGGCCCCTAACTCACCAGCTTCAGAAGCATTGGGAAAACAGAAATAGAGTACTACTGGCCTCTGGTGTTCAATTATTTAGACAGTGTGTAATAATGTGTAATAATCACTCCTCTCTCTGTTGGCCTTATTTTCTGCTTGGTATGTCTGTATCAGTCTGTGGAGATTTTAATTAGTTCAGAAACGTTCTGCTGAGAGTTAAACAATGAAAGGACAGTCAGATTAGCACAGTTGACTGGTCAATCTCAATCAATAACACATGATGGGCTCCCAAGTGGCGCAGCGGTCTAAGGCACTGCATCTCAGTGCTTGAGGCGTCACTACAGACCCCCTGGTTCGATTCCAGGCTGTATCACAACCGGCCGTGATTGGGAGTCCCATAGGGTGGCGCACAGCATCGTCCGGGTTTCGCCGGTGTTCTTAACTGGCTTGCCTAGTTAAATAAAGGTACATTTTTTAATTTTTAAGTGAGGCAAAGTGGCCGGTGACTGTTGGTTTACAACTCTAGAGGGCGCCCTTGTCACAGCTCCTTTCTCTCTTGCTCTCTCTCTCTCTCTTTCTATAGATAACCTTCTGAAAGTATTTTCACCCTTTGACTTTTTCCACATTTTGTTGTGTTACAGCCTGAATTTAAAATGTATTACATTTAGATTTTTTGTCACTGGCCTACACACAATACCCAATAATGTCAAAGTGGAATGAGTTTTTTTTTTTTTTTACAAATTACTTAAATTAAAGGCTGACATGTCTTGAGTCAATAAGTATTCAACTCTTTTGTTATAGCAAGTTTGAGTAAAAATTTGCTTAACATGTCACATAATAAGTTGCATGGACTCTCTCTGTGTGCAATAATGTGTGTTTAACATAATTTTTTTAAATGACTACATCGTCTCTGTACCCCACCCATACAATTATCTGTAAGGTCCCTCAATCGAGCAGTGAATTTCAAACACAGATTCAACCACAGATCAGGGAGGTTTTCTGATGCCTCACAAAGAAGGGCACCTATTGGTAGATGGGTAAAAAAGCAGACATTGAATATCCGTTTGAGCACGTGTCAAACTCGTTCCACAGAGAATTGAGTGTCTGCGGGTTTTCGCTCCTCTTTTGTACTTGGTTGATGAATTAAGGTCACCAATTAGTAAGGAACTCCCCTCACCTGGTTGTCTAGGTTTTAATTTAAAGGAAAAACCAAAAACCAGCAGACACTAGGCCCTCCATGGAATGAGTTTGACACCCCTACCTTTGAGCATGGTGAAGTTATTAATTATATTTGGAATGGTGTATCAATACACCCAGTCACTACAAAGATACAGGAGTCCTTCCTAACTCAGATGCCGGAGAGGAAGGAAACCGGTCAGGGATTTCACCATGAGTCCAATGGTGACTTTAAAACAGTTACAGAGGTTAATGGCTGTGATAGGAGAAAACTGAGGATGGTTCAACATTGTAGTTACTCCACAATACTAACCTAGTTGACAGAGTGAAAAGAAGGAAGCCTTTACAGAATACAAATATTCAAAAACATGCATGCTGTTTGCTACAAGGCACTAAAGTAATACTACGAAAAATGTGGCAAAGCAATTAACTTTCTTCCCTGAATACAAAGTGTTATGTTTGGGGCAAATCCAATACAACACATTACTGAGTACCACTCTTCATATTTTTAAGCATAGTGGTGGCTGCATCATGTTATGGGTATGATTGTAATCGTTAAGGACTGTGGTCGAGTTAAAGTTTTGACTTAAATCTGCTTGAAAATCTATGGCAAGACCTGAAAATGGATGTCTAGCAATGCTCAACAACCAACTTGACAGAGCTTGAAGAATTTTGAAAAGAATAATGGGCAAATGTTGCACAATCCAGGTGTGGAAAGCTCATAGAGACTCGCTGCTGTAATCGCTGCCAAAGGTGATTCTAACATGTATTGACTCAGGGGCTTGAATACTTATGTAATCAAGATATTTTTCTGTAATTTTTATTTTTACATAAATGTTAAAATTACAATTAAATCCATTTAAATCCCACTTTTTAACACAACAAAATGTGGAAAAAGTCTAGGAGTGTGAATACTTTCTGAAGGCCCCTTGACTTTTTCCACATTTTGTTATGTTACAGCCTTATTTTCAAATGGATTAAATAGTTTTTGTGCCTCATCAATCTACACACAATACCCCATAATGACAAAGCAAAAACAGGTTTATATAAATTTTTGCACGTTTATAAAATAAAACTGAAATATCACATTTACATAAGTATTCAGACCCTTTACTCAGAACTGATGCTGCCACCACCATGCTTCACTGTAGGGATGGTGCCAAGTTTCCTCCAGATGTGACGCTTGGCATTCAGGCCAAAGAGTTCAATCTTGGTTTCATCAGACCAGAAAATCTTGTTTCTCATGGTCTGAGAGTCCTTTAGGTGCCTTTTGGCAAACTCCAAGCGGGCTGTCATGTGCCTTTTACTGAGGAGTGGCTTCTATCCGCCTGATTGGTGGAGTGCTGCAGAGATGGTGTCCTTCTGGAAGGTTCTCCCATCTCCACAGAGGAACTCTGGAGCTCTTTCAGAGTGACCATCGGGTTCTTGGTCACCTCCCTGACCAAGGCCCTTATCCCCCAATTGCTCAGTTTGGCCGGGCGGCCAGCTCTAGGAAGAGTTGGTGGTTCCAAACTTCTTTCATTTAAGAATGATGAAGGCCACTGTGTTCTTGGGGACCTTCAATGCTGCAGAAATGTTTTGGTACCCTTCCCCAGATCTGTGCCTCTACACAATCCTGTCTCGGATCTCTACGGACAATTCCTTTTGACCTCATGGCTTGGTTTTTGCTCTGACAGGTGTGTGCCTTTCCAAATCATGTCCAATCAATCAAGTTGTAGAAACACCTCAAGGATGATCAATGGAAACAGGATGCACCTGAGCTAAATTTCGAGTCTCATAGCAAAGGATCTGAATACTTATATAAATAAGGTATTTTATTTTTTATACATTTGCAAAGATTTCAAAAAATATGTTTTCATATTTTAGAGTAAGGCTGTAAGGTAACAAATGTGGAAAAAGTCAAGGGGTCTGAATACTTTCCGAATGCACTGGATATACAGGGCCCTCAAGCCAGTAAATCATCAAGGCCATTAATACAGTATCTTTCTAAAATATCTAATTGTGATTATCTCTCTGACTCTTTTATCCTCATTTTCTCTGTGAAGTGAGAGAATCAATAGCATCTGGTAATTGACTTCATGCACAGTGTCTTATTCAGCACAAATGGGAAGTCCATGGAGAATCAGTTCCCTTGTTAGTCACATTGAAATGTTTTTTGTGCCATAATAAACTGTTCTACCATTTTTTTTTATACGTACGTGTGGCGAGTGAAACTACGTATGACCATCAAGCAGTCAAATGGTCTCAGTGTTGGTTCTGGGAGCATGTTATCTCTATTAGAGATAATATACAGCTAGTTATAGAGTTTATTATACAGCAATGTTAAGGGATTGGGGGGGAAAACATCTAAAATAAGCATTATTTTCATTTTGTTTATGATTCCTTCTCTTCTTTCAATATTTTGTCAACATCAAGACAGGGCTTTGTGAGATTAAAAACCAAACCTAATATAGATTTCAATAACAGTTGCAAGAACAACAAGATTTGTCTCACCTGAAAATATAATACGGTTTAAAGGCCCATGGTCATGGAAATAAATAGGCTTACATATTTCTGAAAGGTCTTGCTACATATCAGGCATGTGCTACATCCATAAAATGTAAATCAACACATAAAAGGCAAACTGTCTCTGTATATGTACTGTGCATTAGTACAGGGAAATGTATGCAGGGTTGTTTTTAACCTGCTGTAAGGACAAGTAGTATGATGACTTATATATGTAATTGATTGGTTAATTAAAGGCCATCGCTGCCATATTCGTGTTCCTATCTATTAATGTCCTTCTCATTAAACATAATTCCATTAAAGGCATGCAATTTTAAGTACTTTCCTCAGAATCAGCAGCAACCATCATGCTGAGGACCTGCTTTACTCATTATTTGTGTGTGTGTGTGTACTTAAAAAACAATCATAATACCCAAATACAGGGGCGGTGTGTTCAATAGGGCGATATGGGCGACGCACTGCCAAACGGGAAAAGGAAGGGATTTTTTTTCTAATCAATTATATCACGGCAACAGTAGTTATCAGTGTTCTAATCTGATCTGACTGCCACTAAATGTCAAATCAGGCTAAAGTCGTGCTTCAAATGGCCCCGCCCGTTTTTGGGGCGATTTCAGTCAAGTTGAAAATCGCCCAGAAGTCTGTCATAGACTCTGATGTAAAATCAATTTTTTTCAAATTTCAAAGCTTTCAATACAATCTCTATGGGTGTCTGTGGGCTTGCACTTACGCGCTTTCGTCATACGTGACGTAACCATGAACGTAACTAAGAAAATAGCGGCTAGCAGCGTCTCTGTTGCGACCTGCAGTGTGGCGTTATCTTATGTTTTTAATTTGTACACTTAGTGGCGTTATTTTATGTTTTTAATTTGTACACTTAGTTTACAAACATTCTGCCAACCATGGATTTCCAGTGGTGGGTTTTGGACTGATCTTGTTGATCGTGTACATACCCGCTACGAACGGACTAAATAATGAAAACGCTGCTGGCAGCGGAATCCAATACAGCTGGGAGACTTGGCTGGATGACAGAGACAGTCACAGGGAAAATCGATCCTGGTAAGAGAGCGACTCTGTACCCCCGACATTGAACTGCTTTCTGTGTCACTGCGACCTTACTATCTGCCCCGTGAGTTCCCCCAATTGTTTGTTACCGTTGTGTACTGTTGATAATCACAAGTTTACTGGAGAACTGAGACCAAGTAGAGACTTTGGACAGGGTGGATATGGTATAATAAAGGCAGTTTATTCAGAGGTAAAGATATCTGGAATCGCGTGCACGGACTCGTTCGTCAAACTCTTAGGGAGCTATCTGAAGAGAGCCCCGAAAACATTGTGTGCAGACATTTTATACAATAAATGATGTAGGTTGAATCTAGTAGTTCTGATCTTCTGATTGGTCCTGATGAGTTGGGCGAGGTCCCCTCCACTGTTGCATTGGCTCTGAGTCGGGTTCTCTGTCTTCAAATGTTCAGCCTAAAGAGAGGGGATTTTTGTGTGTGTGTGTGTGTGTGTGTTTAACAGTGATGATGTGTGTGTGTGTGTGTGTTATCAGTGATGATGTGTGTGTGTGTGTGTGTGTGTGTGTGTGTGTGTGTCCTCAGAGCAAGAACTCGTGAGTTGGAAGAACTGAGAGACCTATGGCGTGGGTGTTGTCCTTGGCCACCTGCTGACAAGATAGGACTCTTTTGTCCATTGTTATAGGATAGGAACAGCATTGATTGAAAACAAACGCCCAACACAAAATGGGTCATGCACAAGATTTTAGTCAGACCAAGCTATAACATTATATATTTACTACGACAGTACATTCAACCAAAAGCTAATATAACAAAGGCATCAGAGATTATTTATAATCTGTCACAGAAACTGGAATCCATCTCCCCAGATCAGTCAATAAATGCTTCTGGTATTGACTTATATGCTGCCCCTGTCTTCATGTTGTTGCTGGACATATCTTTTTTAAAATGTGTGTAGGTCACCTAAATCATCAGAAAAATTGCCCCTCCTGAGAATTTTTTCAGGAGCCGCCACTGCCCAAATATCCTTAGTGATAGTCATTTGCATCATTGTATTTTTCTTAATATAATTATCATGCCATGTGTATCATCTTAATCATGCATCTCCACTCTTTTTTGCATGCAAAAAAAAAATCAGTCATGCAGATAATACTCAAACTATCCAGGAGAAAGAAATATTGGGTAAAAAACAAACGCTCACAGAGTATTGCAATAGTAAGTGAATTGATTCACAAGATACATCTCCAGCGGCTATAATGCAAAAACAACTTAAATTCATCCTTAGAATAAATACAGCATTGTAATCATTTGATTAGGGAAAATATGTTCTAAAATTCCTGTGATAAAACAGATTCTCTTGCCTCTGCCAATACTTTACACCAATTTATCGTCTAATCGAGTGTGTGCATCTACAGTGTACTACAACACCTTGCCTCTCTAGTGTATTAGAAATATATGTATGAAATACTTTATTAATCCAACCTGTACAAGCAAAGATTCTGTCCCACATGGCGCTACACTGACTTCCTCCGGGAGCGGGGGTACTCCCTGAAGTTGTGCCCAGGCAAGAGTGTGCTCCCTGGGGACGATAGTCCTGTGTTGTCCCTGGGGCTCCAGCTCTGGGTCCTGTAAGAGATGTTGCAGTAGACAGAGTTAATGTTGCTCCCAGGGTGCTCCCTGCGAGAAGGCAGGGGGCTCTCACACATCCCCAGACGGTAGCACATACAGGAGCACAGGGAGCCCAGGGGAGACTGCCAGTGCCATGAAGCTGTAAGTGCAGCCTCTGCCTGCAGGGGGCACCCCTGGCCCTGTCCCTATCCTCCTGCTCCTCCGCTGGGGAGGAGATGAGGTTGGTGCGGCTGGTGCCCTCCTCCTTGGGCAGGAAAAGGTTGATGTGACTGCGGCTCTGCCCCATCCTGTCCCTCCCTCTCCCCCTGTCCCTGCCCCCAAGCCCTCCTCTGCCCTGCCCAGGTCCTCCTCCTCCATGGAGCCCCATGGTCAGAAGGCCCCTCTCCCTCTTGATGGAGGCCCTCTCCTGGGTGTCCCTCCTCTCGTCCTCTGTGTTCATGGTGAGGAAGCGCAGCACTACCAGGTTGAGGAAGGCTCCTATCACTGTCAGCCCCACCAGGATGTACATGAAGCTGAAGGCCACATAGGGCGTCTTCTGCTGGAGGTCCTCCTTCTTCTGCAGGGCCACAAAGTCCCCATACCCAATGGTGGTGAGTGTGATAAAGCAGTAGTAGTAGGCATGGAAGAAGGTCCCGGCCTCGTAGTGGGAGAAGGCTGCTGCCCCAACACACAGGGTGCCGATGCAGGACAGGAAGCCCACCAAGACCATGTTCTCCATGGACACCTCAGTCCTCCGTAACCCTAGGCACTGCGCAGGAGGTAGCGGACAAACGTGTTCATCCTCTCGCCCAGGCTCTGGAACATGACCGGGGTGAGAGGGATGCCCAGCACAGCATAGAACATGCAAAAGCCCTTCCCTGAATTTGTGCCTGGAGCTGCATGGCCATAGCCTGTGGAGATAGATGGCCACCCAGAGGAACACTCAGTTACTCTTTACTGCGTGTTATTGTAGACTAATAATGATGCTGTTGAAGCCAATGGTTAAGGGATGCCGAGAATAAGGAATAGCATGCTACAATATTCTGTATAGATGTGCTATATATTAAATTAGACTTTAAAATAGGCAAATGGCTGACTCTTCTGTACAGTAGCCTATTTACCGATGCAGAACACTGCAGAGACACTGTATTATAAAACAATTTCCTGACACCTGTAACACTTTGACTCTGCCATGACAAAAGTAGCCTAAGGGAAGCGAGCAAAACTTGCCAATGGTGGTGATGACCGTGATGGCAAAGTAAAAAGACCCGGCGAATTTCGACTGTCTCCCGGCGCGGTGGGGCTCCGCTTGCAGCACCACCCGCTCGATCTCCCGGTAGTCGTCCTCGAAGAAGCGGTACTTCATCTCAGTGCGCTCCAGCTCAAGGATGCGTCGGCGGGACCTCTCCGTCTCGGATTCCAGCAGCAGGTAGGAGAACATGCAGAGGATAAGAGACAGGGTCCGCACATTCTGCTTCTTCATCTTCAAGCCCTCGGGGCGGAGAAACTCTTACAGGTGGGGGTGGTGCTCACTGTGGTTTAGCTCCCGCCTCTCTTGCTGTGGCGTATAATCAATCCAAAGGCAGGTGTGGCGTGTGGAGGAAGCGCACACAGATAAAAGAGGCAGTGTATGGAAGGTTTCATATGTAGGCAACGTGTTATTTTCCCCTTCCAAAAAACGTGCGCTCCTTCGGCTACTTGGGTTCAATGTGGATAATCATTGCCGTCAATTACATTTCGATTAATCCCACAATTACATTTTCCAGCACTGAGTCTGTAGAGTTTCTACAATTTTCAATCACCATTTTTCTTCCCATGTATATTCTAGAATGTTGAGAGAGAATCATTGTCTGCGAGATGTTTGAGATCCAACGCATTCTGTCCAAAATATAAGTTCCTCCAGCGTTTGCATCTCGTTTGTGCATGCGTGATATGGCGAGCCTATAGGCTAGATTAGAAAATGTTTGACGTTATTCTTATACAAAATGTATAGGCTACTGTTGCGTCTCATCAGTTGACATAGGCTTATATATTTACAAAACAAAATACCGACTGAAAAATATATAGGTTATGCCGCCTGTTTTTCTATTGGAGTGTCCAAACCTACTCAAATTCAAGAAGTGTCCCAATACAACCCTATAAACACACAGAATAAGACATTACATAAATCCCCGAGCTCCCACGGAAAGCAAATAAGCGAAGTTAATGCGCGACCACATGACCGCTCTCTCTCTCTTTAACTCGATATTGACAGAGTGCTGACTCCGAATGAAAACATTCAGCACCATGGATAGCGACTAGCGGAGGCGAGCATTGGCGACCTGGTCGTGGCTGCGCATTGGAACTCCTTTCTTGAGCCTAGTCTAAACCAAATTCAGTGTTGATAAACTCCTAAAATAACACATTTCGTAACCCCATTTTTTCATTTGTAACGCCTATACCCTAGCCTGGCTGATGCGCGACCCACGTGACTACACGGAGAATATGCCTTGCTTTGTGAAGCGTGTGCGCGGAGATATTTACGGGACACTCGGATAATGTAGGCCTATTATTCCAAGTGATGAGTGGCGGCGCTGGCACAGATAACTCTTTGAGGCGCACTTAGTGGCCTACCAGGTGGATCGATGTGACGCCCGCGTCTATAGGCTATGGGTCAGCTGTGATCAGGGTAAAAAACAGTGCATTGGCTATTGAAGTAGGCGAACCAGCTTAAGGTTTATTAGCAACATCGCGTGTTACTTTTCTCCTTGCTTTCTATAGCTTTGCTATATAGTGTAGTAGTAACCCAATAGGTTTATATTTACTATTCAGTTCAGTCAGCAGTCACCAGGGCAACAGAATGAATATCACTGTGCCATTTTGATATATTTTATAGCCATGCGATCCCTTCCCTCCCACGCGCCCAGCTCAAGCAGAGACAAATTAAAACACACTGTGTTTGTTCCCAGAGAAAATGTTCAAGGCAGATGGTCTATCATTTCGTTACAGGCATGGGTATTTTAGTGCAGTCATTCCAGAACTTGCAGCGTTTATGTGCCAATAGGTTTAATTTCATGAGCTGAATATATGATAGGCCTATTACATTAAGTGGGCACACATGTTATTTAGCCTCGAGATAAACAGGTTTGACTTTGTGTTTTCAGTTGGATAAAGGACTTGTTTGGCTAGAGCTCATAATAAATGACAGTTTAGAGACAAAGAGCTCTGTCAAGCCTATTTCCACTCTACACCATCACCCCTGAAATCCCTACCAAAGCCACACAATCATCCCCAGTATCAAACTGCCTCAGTTACTCCTCTCCTCTCCTTTGTGACAGTGAATTTGGTAAACATTCTTACGCATAGCCCATTGGCTGTGGTGTATGGGAGTTATTTGCTGATGGGATTAAGCACCTTAGAATAAGTAAAACATTAGGAAATAAATATAGGTCTAAGGTGAGGGAGAGAGGGGTAGAGAGAGGTGCCATGTAGGGAGATGAGCGACAGGGGGCACCACAGGAGTAAGAGAGGTGTTTGAATAAAAGTAACAATGTAAGGAGACAAGACCAAAGGAGAGCGAGAGGGATCAGACAAGAGGATTTACCTACCGATGTCCAGACAGATGAAAATGTCAAGAGGGAGACTGTGAGAGCTTGTACACCAAGTTCCTTTAGCAGATGTCTCCCTTGACTCATGACTCATAAATGCTACATCGTGATGATGGAGAGAGCGAGGGGCATTCCGTGTGGCTTGCGCACACATATCACCTAAGCAGATGGGGTGTTGTTGGAGAGGGGGTGGGGCAGGGGACAAGTGTCCCCCTTCGACTGTCTTGAGAGGTGAGTACTAAGCAGTGAGTCAGAACGTGCTGCCATAAAGCTCCATGCACTAGGATCCTTCTGGTTGACACAGAGAGGCCCTGTCGCTACAGGAGACCAGGAGACGATGAGGAGGACTGGAGAGGTAGTGGGGCCGTCAAGTGTCTCCCTGGCACTGATGATAAAGGGAGAGATACACTGAGAGAGGGTCACTGTGACAAGGCCGCCCTCTAGAGGCATAAACCAACTGTCACCAGGGTACTTTGCCTATAAAGATAACTTCCCTCATCATGAGAGAGAGCATGACAGAAAGGTAGAAGAGGGGAAGAAAAAAACAAGTCAGTGTATGTGAAAGATGAGGTGAGGACAGCGTTAGAACAGAGATTGATACCCTGTTAATATGGTCTGCTTCAATCTCAAACTTAATCCCCACTGTTCTCTATTCACAATAAGGTGGCTAAATTTAAAAGTAAAGATTTTGTTACTTGCTTGCTTCTTCCTTTAGCTAGCAAACTCAGTGGCCTTGTGGTAAGAGTGTCTGCCTTGAAATTGGAAGGTTGGGAGTTCAATCCCTGGCTTAGTCCAAAGACTGAAAAATGGTCTTTGCTCATTATCCTTTTTCAAAGCTGGGATTTATTCTTTGGAAGAGCAGAGTAAAATGCACTTTCAGCAGAGTGCGCTTTTATGGGAAAGTTGGACACTTCTCCTGAGTCCTGAAACGCTTGCACTAAGATCTTGAAAGAAATGGAAAATAATGAAGAGTGTGACATAAACGGGTGACAGAGGCTTCATGTGGAGGTGCACTTCATTCAGGCACACTGCACAGCCTGGCTTGGCTATGTCTGTCAAAGTTTAGATAAAACTCTTTGAAAGAATGTAGGAATACTAACCTTAAATACTCTCCATGTCCCCATGTTAACTATTCTCTTATGGAACTCAGGCAAAGCCTCTTAGAAATGATCCAGAGATTATTGTACTGAGATCATTTCAATAAGAGTAAGTGTGTGTGTGTGTGCATGTATACAGTGCCTTCGGAAAGTATTCAGACCCCTTTTTCCACATTTTGTTAGGTTACAGCCTTATTCTAAAATGGATTACATTCTTTTTTCCCCTCATCAATCAAGACACAATACTCCATAATGACAAAGCAAAAACTGTTTTTTTTTAGACATTTTTGCTAATTTATTTAAATAAAAAAAACTGAAAATATACATTTACATAAGAATTCAGACCCTTTACTCAGTACTTTGTTGAAGCACCTTTGGCAGCGATTACAGCCTTGAGTCTTCTTGGGTATGACGCTACAATCTTGGCACACCTGTAAATGGGGAGTTTCTCCCATTCTTCTCTGCAGATCCTCTCAAGCTCTGTCAGGTTGGATGGGGAGTTCGATCGGGTTCAAGTCCGGGCTCTGGCTGGGCCACTCAAGGACATTCAGAGACTTGTCCCGAAGCCACTCCTGTGTTGTCTTGGCTGTGTGCTTAGGGTCGTTGTCCTGTTGGAAGGTGAACCTTCGCCCCAGTCTTAGGTCCTGAGCTCTCTGGAGCATGTTTTCATTAAGGAGCTCTCTGTACTTTGCTCCGTTCATCTTTCCCTCAATCCTGACTAGTCTCCCAGTCCCTGCTGCTGAAAAACATCCCCACAGCATGATGCTGCCACCACCATGCTTCACCGTAGGGGTGGTGCCAGGTTTCCTCCAGATGTGACGCTTGGCATTCAGGCCAAAGAGTTCAATCTTGGTTTCATCAGACCAGAGAATCTTGTTTCTCATGGTCTGAGAGTCTTTAGGTGCCTTTTGGCAAACTCCAAGCGGGCTGTCAATGGCTTCCGTCTGGCCACTCTGCCATAAAGGCCTAATTGGTGGATTGCTGCAGAGATGGTTATCCTTCTGAAAGGTTTTCCATCTCCACAGAGGAACTCTTTAGTTCTGTCAGAGTGACCATCGGGTTCTTGGTCAGGGAGGTGACCAAGGCCCTTCTCCCCCGATTGCTCAGTTTGGCTGGGCGGCCATCTCTAGGAAGAGTCTTGGTGGTTCCAAACTTCTTCCATTTAATAATGATGGAGGCCACTGTGTCCTTGGGGACCTTCAATGCTGCAGAAATTGTTTTTTATTTGTAATAAATGTGCAATTTTTTTCAAAATTCTGTTTTCGCTTTGTCATTATGGGGTATTGTGTGTAAATTGATGAGGAAAATGTTTTATTTAATCCATTTTAGAATAAGGCTGTAGCGTAACAAAATGTGGAAAAGGTCAAGGGGTCTGAATACTTTCCGAATGCACTCTATGTCTCTGTGTATGAGAGAAAGAGAGGGAGAGTGTGTTTTCTGTCATCTATGAGGCGATCACAGGTGTCCCAGGTTCCCAGAACCCCAGACCAAGGCCTGGCCTGAGTCAGGGTGACTTGGATTGTCTTCTCCTTTCATCAAACATCTCCATAATGACCATATTTTTAAACCTGACGTTTCTCAGTGATGTCAGCCCTTTCCTGCAGTCTAATGACCAAATCACCCTCTAGTGGCCTCATGGGTGGAATGTTATTAATATATTTCATAATTAATAAAAAAATATATTTTTTACAGCTTAAATCCGGTGTTTCTATGTCAAACGGTTGTGTTATATTTCAGTCTTCTGTGATGTATATAAAGTGTAATATTGGGATGCAAAGTCAAAATTGAATTCATTTAAACTCGATATCTGACACAGTACAGGTGTTTTCTTTTTTTTAAGCCCATAACCATGTGTGTGAGGTGTATACTTTTGTTTCATAGTAGATTTGACTACCAAGAAACATTCTGTGTGACCCTGATTTAGCCCACTGCAGTACATTAGTTAGGTTTCACTGGCTAATATAAGCAAGACATAACTAGATCTTTGCTGTTTTGTGACTTTACTTCTTAGTGTATTACGCAAAGATATCTACATTGTCACCATACCAGACTACACACACACACACACACACACACAGAAGTGAGGCACCTTTTCCACAGTCTTTTTGATTTGACACACATACACATTGTACCATGGACAGGCCCCTAAAAGGGACACTGAGCATTTGAACAAAGCCAAGCCACACAAACATATCTGGTGCCATCTAACAGAAGGTAGACTGAGGATAATGCTTTATTTTACTGTCAGCTTCTCATAATGGAGTCATTTTTATAAAAATACACTGTGTGTGTGTGCATACGTGCTTGCATGCGTTCCGTGCATACAGTGGGAAGAACAAGTATTTGATACACTGCCGATTTTGCAGGTTTTCCTACTTACAAAGCATGTAGAGGTCTGTAATTTTTATCACAGGCACACTTCAACTGTGAGAGATGGAATCTAAAACAAAGATCCAGAAAATCACATTGTATGATTTTTAAGTAATTCATTTGCATTTTATTGCATGACATAAGTATTTGATACATCAGAAAAGCAGAACATAATATTTGGTACAGAAACCTTTGTTTGCAATTACAGAGATCATACGTTTCCTGTAGGTCTTGACCAGGTTTGCACACACTGCAGCAGGGATTTTGGCCCACTCCTCCATACAGACCTTCTCCAGATCCTTCAGGTTTCGGGGCTGTCGCCGGGCAATACGGACTTTCAGCTCTCTCCAAAGATTTTCTATTGGGTTCAGGTCTGGAGACTGGCTAGGCCACTCCAGGACCTTGAGATGCTTCTTACGGAGCCACTCCTTAGTTGCCCTGGCTGTGTGTTTCGGGTCGTTGTCATGCTGGAAGACCCAGCCACGACCCATCTTCAATGCTCTTACTGAGGGAAGGAGGTTGTTGGCCAAGATCTCGCGATACATGGCCCCATCCATCCTCCCCTCAATACGGTGCAGTCGTCCTGTCCCCTTTGCAGAAAAGCATCCCCAAAGAATGATGTTTCCACCTCCATGCTTCACGGTTGGGATGGTGTTCTTGGGGTTGTACTCATCCTTCTTCTTCCTCCAAACATGGCGAGTGGAGTTTAGACCAAAAAGCTCTATTTTTGTCTCATCAGACCACATGACCTTCTCCCATTCCTCCTCTGGATCATCCAGATGGTCATTGGCAAACTTCCGACAGGCCTGGACATGCGCTGGTTTGAGCAGGGGGACCTTGCGTGCGCTGCAGGATTTTAATCCATGACGGTGTAGTGTGTTGCTAATGGTTTTCTTTGAGACTGTGGTCCCAGCTCTCTTCAGGTCATTGACCAGGTCCTGCCGTGTAGTTCTGGGCTGATCCCTCACCTTCCTCATGATCATTGATGCCCCACGAGTTGAGATCTTGCATGGAGCCCCAGACCAAGGGTGATTGACCGTCATCTTGAACTTCTTCCATTTTCTAATAATTGCGCCAACAGTTGTTGCCTTCTCACCAAGCTGCTTGCCTATTGTCCTGTAGCCCATCCCAGCCTTGTTCAGGTCTACAATTTTATCCCTGATGTCCTTACACAGCTCTCTGGTCTTGGCCATTGTGGAGAGGTTGGAGTCTGTTTGATTGAGTGTGTGGACAGGTGTCTTTTATACAGGTAACGAGTTCAAACAGGTGCAGTTAATACAGGTAATGAGTGGAGAACAGGAGGGCTTCTTAAAGAAAAACTAACAGGTCTGTGAGAGCCGGAATTGTTACTGGTTGGTAGGTGATCAAATACTTATGTCATGCAATAAAATGCAAATGAATTACTTAAAAATCATACAATGTGATTTTCTGGATTTTTGTTTTAGATTCCGTCTCTCACAGTTGAAGTGTACCTATGATAAAAATTACAGACCTCTACATGCTTTGTAAGTAGGAAAACCTGCAAAATCGGCAGTGTATCAAATACTTGTTCTCCCCACTGTATGTGTAACTAAAGCAGAAGGGATAAGATCTAAGATGTGTTTAGGAACAGTGTGAATGCAGAGCAAGTATTCTGTCTTATTTTGACTGTTCTTTGACGGTTTGCTTTTAAGAGATACAGTATACTGTACCTCTGCTTTACCCCAATCAATATGCGCTGGTTGCCTTGGAGACTAGGAGATTTAAAGACTTAAACACACCTCATGTAAATACTATCCAAGCAGTGCAAAAACTGGTGGGTAGATGATAGTGACTCACCTGCCTCATCTAACACTCGCAATGACTTCGGAATTGATCTGGTGACTGGTATTTTTGGTAAAGGAGTTTTTCTTAGAAAGCCAAACCCTTCTCCCTCATAGCATTCGATCATCATGCCATTGCTACACAGCAGCTAAAACACATAAGTACATGTATGTTTCTAAGAGAGTTACAGCCTGAGGTGTGTGGTCCAGTTTTCACTCAACAGGTCTTGCAAGTAGCTATGTGTGCACTCAAACTCAGCTACTCGGAGGGACAAGGAGAGACCAAGAGGGTTTGTGTGTGTGTGTGTGTGGTGGTGTGTGTGTGTGTGTGTGTGTGTTAGGGCTGGGAATTGCCGCGATATTATCATGGTACTTAGGTGCCGATGCGATATGTATTGCGGTTCTATATGTATTACGATTTATCACGATTCGATACTGCGATTTTATTGCTATTTGATGTTCCAAACATATTACTCACTACAGTATATGTCTGCTGCAGAGAGACAAGAGAGAGCCATGAGAAAACAAGTTTTAATCAGTCATGGAAATAAAAGTGCTGAAAACATGTTGACTCACCATTTAAAAAGAAGATTGCGGCCAAACTATAGAAGGAGAAATGCCAGAGTTTTGGTGCAGGTAGAGCCAACTAGCACTTGCTAACGTTAACTACCTAGTAAAATATGTATTTATATAATAATAATCAATATAAAAAAAATATTGCTATACTCTACTGTATCGATTCTTTCCCCATCACTAGTGTGTGCATGCATGCACAGCCAGGTCATCCCTGATACATGTCAGTATTAGACCATCCATGTCTGAAGACGTTGGGAGATGATGTGGAAACTGGCCACTTGGGGCAACAGTGAGCGCTGTTCCTTTCAAGTCGTTTTCGGTTTTGCTAGGGCATCTGCCTCTAGTGCAACCCTAACCCTAGTTGCATGTTCAATTACAGTGATAGAAAGTTGTTTTTGAGAAAAAAATGTAGTCTATCCCAAACCATAACCCTTACCTTAACCATTCGGAGTTAATGCCTAATCTGAACCCTAACCTTAAAAATTCGGAGTTAATGCCTAAACGTAACCTTACACACTTTGACAATTAGAACAACTTCGAAATTTGATGTTTGAGAAACATGGATGAACGTCGAATTCTGAAGTGAGACTGTGAGAGCTTGTTGTGCATGCGTGTGCGCGGATGTGTAGGTGCACGTGTGTGTACGTGCGCTACTGTACAAATGTGATAAGAGCGAGTGAAACATTATGGTCTCATGATTTGACGCTACAGATTGCGGCGAGACATTGGCACATCAGTTCTGACAGGTACATTAGTGCTAAACTTAGTGATTTGGGACTTTGTAATTTGGAGGCCCCAAACAGAGGCCAGTTTGATCCCCCTGGAGTCTAAAGCCTTGTTCACACTGCAGGCCTTAATGCTCAAATCTGTTTTGTTTTTCAAATCTGTTTGGGATACTGACTGTCCAAGTTACAGCAAGTTACAAGTGACCAAATCGGATTTGTGTGTGTTCAGACAAAAGTAATTTGCTGACATGGCTACGCTAGTTATCATAATAATGACGGGTGTGTGCACAGTGGTGTAGGGTGATTGGTGGTGGTGCTCTTGCTTCCTATCACTCAGAAGGACGTAGGAAGCTAAATGCCTGCCATGTACGTTTCCCAATTGCTTTGAATGTTAAAAATCATTGAGTAAGAACACTTTTAAAGCCTCAAAGGATAAGATAATAGCCACAGCAGTCAACTAGCTAGCTAGGTAGCTGTTTAGCTTTCTAGCACATTCACTAATTTGTTTGTAAATAATTAACAAGCTAGTTAGCTATGAGATGTTCTTGTCAAACTGTCAACAGATTGCAGCAAAACTATAGAAGATATTCCAAATAACAGTCTGAAAACCACTTGAGGACAAATCAATCAGATTTGACCATTCAGACAAGTCGTATTGGCAGGAATCAGATTTGTATCTGAAATGTGGCTTGAAATATCTGCTTCATGTGCTTTTTGGCTGTTCAGACTTCAGGAAAAAGAACAGATTTGAATCGGATATGCAATTCTTTTTTATTTGAGTCACTTCAAACTGGCTTAAGGACCAGGGTTTCTACTAAGCTAACATATGGAATTGTTTTAAGAAGGTCATACCAATGATCATTTAGCGATTTGATTGGAATTTTACAAACCCTGTATGTATAAAAAATATACACTACCAGTCAAAAGTTTAGACACACCTACTCATTCAAGGGTTTTTCTTTATTTTTACAATTTTTTACATTGTGGAATAATAGTGAAGACATCAAAACTATGAAATAACACATATGGAATCATGTAGTAACCAAAAAAGTGTTAAACAAATCCAAATATATTTTAGATTTTAGATTCTTCAAATTGCCACCCTATTGCCTTGATGACAGCTTTGCACACTCTTGGCATTCTCTGAACCAGCTTTATGAGGTAGTCACCTGGAATGCATTTCAATTAACAGGTGTGCCTTCTTAAAAGGTCATTTGTGGAATTTCTTTCCTTCTTAGTGCGTTTCAGCCAATAATAAAATCAGTTGTGTTATGACAGGGGGGGGGGGGGGGGGGGGGGTATACAGAAGACAGCCCTATTTGGTAAAAGACCAAGTCCATATTATGGCAAGAACAGCTCAAATAAGCAAAGAGAAATGACAGTCCATCATTACTGTAAGACATGAAGGTCAGTCAATACAGAACATTTCAAGAACTTTGAAAGTTTCTTCAAGTGCAGTCACAAAAACCATCAACTGCTATGATGAAACTGGCTCTCATGAGGACCGCCACAGAAATGGAAGACCCAGAGTTACCTCTGCTGCAGAGGATAAGTTCATTAGAGTTACCAGCCTCAGAAATTGCAGCCCAAATAAATGCTTCACAGAGTTCAACAGACACATCTCAACATCAACTGTTCAGAGGGGACTGTGTGAATCAGGCCTTCATGGTCGAATTGCTGCAAAGAAACCACTACTAAAGGACACCAATGAGAAGAAGAGACTTGCTTGGGCCAAGAAACATGAGCAATGGACATTAGACTGGTGGAAATGTGTCCTTTGGTCTGGAGTCCAAATTGGAGATTTTTGGTTCCAACCGCCGTGTCTTTGTGAGACGATATGGGTGAACGGATGATCTCAGCATGTGTAGTTCCCACCGTAAAGCATGGAGGAGGAGATGTTATGGTGTGGGGGTGCTTTGCTGGTGACACTGTCTGTGATTTATTTAGAATTCAAGGCACACTTAACCAGCATGGCTACCACAGCATTCTGCAGCGATGCGCCATCCCATCTGGTTTGGGCTTAGTGGGACTATCATTTGTTTTTCAACAGGACAATGACCCAACACACCTCCAGGCTGTGTAAGGGCTATTTCAACAAGAAGGGGAGTGATGGAGTGCTGCATCAGATGACCTGGCCTCCACTATCCCCCGACCTCAACCCAATTGAGATGGTTTTGGATGAGTCGGACGACAGAGTGAAGGAAAAGCAGCCAACAAGTGCTCAGCATATGTGGGAACTCCTTCAAGACTGTTGGAAAAGCATTCCAGGTGAAGCTGGTTGAAAGAATGCCAAGAGTGTGCAATGCTGTCATCAAGGCAAAGGGTGGCTATTTGAAGAATCTCAAATATAAAATATATTTTGATTTGTTTAACACTTTTTTGGTAACTACATGATTCCATATGTGTTATTTCATAGTTTTGATGTCTTCACTATTATTCTACAATGTAGAAAATAGTACAAATAAAGAAAAACCCTTGAATGAGTAGGTGTGTCCATACTTTTGACTGGTACTGTATGTACAGTGCCTTGCAAACGTATTCATCCCCCTTGGCAGTTTTCCTATTTTGTTGCATTACAACCTGTAATTTAAATGGATTTTTATTTGGATTTCATGTAATGGACATACACAAAATAGTCCAAATTGGTGAATTGAAATGAACAAAATAAATAACAGAAAGGTGGTGCTTGCATATGTATTCACCCCCTTTGCTATGAAGCCCATAAATAAGATCTGGTGCAACCAATTACCTTCAGAAATCACATAATTAGTTAAATAAAGTCCACCTGTGTGCAATCTAAGTGTCACATGATCTCAGTATATATACACCTGTTCTGAAAGGCCCCAGAGACTGCAACACCACTAAGCAAGGGGCACCACCAAGCAAGCAGCACCATGAAGACCAAGGAGCTCTCCAAACAGGTCAGGGACAAAGTTGTGGAGAAGTACAGATCATGGTTGGGTTATAAAAGAATATCTGAAACTTTGAACATCCCACGGAGCACCATTTAAATCCATTATAAAAAAATTGAAAGACTATGGCTCCACAACAAACCTGCCAAGAGAGGGCCGCCCACCAAAACTCACGGACCAGGCAAGGAGGGCATTAATCAGAGAGGCAACAAAGAGACCAAAGATAACCCTGAAGGAGCTGCAAAGCTCCACAGCGGAGATTGGACTATCTGTCCATAGGACCACTTTAAGCCGTACACTCCATAGAGCTGGGCTTTATGGAAGAGTGGCCAGAATAAAGCCATTGCTTAAAGAAAAAAATAAGCAGGCACGTTTGGTGTTCGCCAAAAGGCATGTGGGAGACTCCCCAAACATATGGAAGAAGGTACTCTGGTCAGATGAGACTATAATTGAGATTTTTGGCCATCAAGGAAAACGCTTTGTCTGGCGCAAACCCAACACCTCTCATCACCCCGAGAACACCATCCCCACAGTGAAGCATGGTGGTGGCAGCATCATGCTGTGGGGATGTTTTTCATCGGCAGGGACTGGGAAACTGGTCAGAATTGAAGGAATGATGGATGGCGCTAAATACAGGGAAATTCTTGAGGGAAACCTGTTTCAGTCTTCCAGAGATTTGAGACTGGGACGGAGGTTCACCTTCCAGCAGGACACTGACCCTAAGCATACTGCTAAAGCAACACTCGAGTGGTTTAAGGGGAAACATTTAAATGTCTTGGAATGGCCTAGTCAATGCCCAGACCTCAATCCAATTGAGAATATGTGGTATGACTTAAAGATTGCTGTACACCAGCGGAACCCATCCAAGGAGCTGGAGCAGTTTTGCCTTGAAGAATGGGCAACAATCCCAGTGGCTAGATGTGCCAAGCTTATAGAGACATACCCCAAGAGACTTGCAGCTGTAATTGCTGCAAAAGGTGGCTCTACAAAGTACTGACTTTGGGGGGATGAATAGTTATGCACGCTCAAGTTTTCTGTTTTTTTGTCTTATGTATTTTTTATTTCACAATAAAAAATGTTTTGCATCTTCAAAGTGGTAGGCATGTCGTGTAAATCAAATGATACAACCCCCCCGAAAATCCATTTTAATTCAAGGTTGTAAGGCAACAAAATAGGAAAAATGCCAAAGGGGGTGAATACTTTCGCAAGTCACTGTATGTGTGCATGCTTGACTGTATACATGTGTGTTTTGTGGGTGAAATATACAGTAAGACAGGAATTATTGTCTCACCATGGACAATGAAAATTATAACTTTTCTTCTTTTTAAATTTTTTTCCCATTCATTATTGTTCGGGATACAATAAAAACAAACTAACCTAGGCCTTTATCAACAACAATAGATATCAGGACAGTCTGAAAATAACTTTCCAAATAGAATTTTGATTCATGAGAAAGCAAGAGCCTATCCTAACTCAGTACAATATAATATCACTGAGACTGAGAGAAGACATGCCATTGGTTGTGATGGTGATGATGATGATGATGATGATGATGGTGATGATGATGATGACTTGGATTCTTTTACATTTCTCAAAAAGCCCAGGGAGGCTACTCAAATATACACGATATAGCCTTATTAAAAGTAATTATGTCCTCCAAAAAACGCATTATTCTCATCAGCTGCTCAGCCTGCAGACTTGCATTGGCCGTGTTCGAGAGCATCAAATCCATGATGCAAAGCGCATAAAAGGCTTCATAATTCATAAAGGTCATGTTAACTAACTGCTACTATCTCATAAATCTGTGTTAACCTCAGACCTTATTTTAGGTGTTCATCCCAAAACCTTATTCTTTCCCCATTCATTTTCCGAATGGAATGAAGGAAACAAGAGAACTCATTTCCGGTTTAGGACTACAAACTGGCGAGCTCTATTTCGAACAATCCCACAGACACAAACTGCACGGCCAATTTCATCCGGTGGTCACGTTAGCGAAACGCGGCGATGGATTTGGATGACCGGGAGGAGGGATGGTTGGTCGTCGTTAGAAATCGAACTTGGAGCTAGAAGTTCAACTCATGTCTAATTATCGTGGCTAGACAGATTTCGCTTTTCGTCATTCTCAAGCCCACATTGTGTTTTCAATGATGGAGGACGACGATTTAGTGTGCGAGTATGATTCCACCTGGGACACAGAGAGTGATGATGGAGACGACCCAGGAGAGAACCAAATGCGTCATTTAAACCAGGACAAAACTAAATCGTATTGGACATCAGGTTTAGTACGTTGCATTTCTATTTTTTCTTAATTTTGTGTAGGTAGCTAACGTCCGTTATAAAAATGTGTGCCTTAACAAGGTTCGCAAAAACTAGCACCAGGCCGCTATTTTAGCTAACAGCTAACATTAGCTAAATTGACAGCATGTTAAGTTAGCTAATGGAAGCTCTATATTGGGACGAAAAGAGCCTAACGTTACTCCTCAGTCCAAGGGCCTTACATGATTGTTCAATTTAAAGGGCAAATTGGCTCTGGTAGCCAAATACTCCATCTAAACGTGAATCGATTCTCAATTGCAGTACAGTTGTATAAATATAAATCCCTTTACTTTCATATCACATCCAAAATAATTTCACAAACGCAAAATATAGTTACTGTACACTAGTGGTGCATGGGGACTAATTCTAATTTTGCCAAAACATTTACAAACGGCCCGCCCAGCGAAGGAAAGGCGACTTGTGTAAAAAAATATATATTAGAAACAGTGACGTACACTCTGAATGACCTAAAATCATCAATCCCATATTGGTCTTTCAGTCAGGCCAACCCAAGCTGTACTGTGCAAGTAGGCTAATAGTAGGCCTACTATTGAAACGGATAAATGAGACTGTCAACTGAGTCAGAAATGCACAGGTTTCAGATTTTTCCCACATCTTTTGTTTTGTTTTTGTTAACGCTCTGTCACACTTTATTTTTACAGAAATACAACAAAATTGTAGTGTTCTAATACCATAACTGTTTGAACTGCATCAGGAGACCACTTTTGAGGTCAGGGAAAAAATCTAAGATATTTAGATTTGAGTGCAGTTGCTTTGTAATTCAAGTGCGCAGGCACCTTGCACTGTTTGGTTAGCAGTGTTTCTGTTGTACATGAGATGGAGTTTGCAAAATAAATGGCCACTGGATTGCTGCAAATAATCATGCTATTCTGACAGGTAGGCATAGGCTACTTTGTAGCTGGTTAACATTTTTAATAGGGAAGTTTTTTTTGGAAAGCCTTTCCATCTACCAGAAGACTGCTAGGCCGATCATTTGCATTGCTATATTTTTTGACACCTGGATGTTTTACTTCATATTATGAGGCATGTCTTACCTTGCGTCAAAGTAGCCTATAGCCAAAATCCCACCATAGAAACTTTCTTTCATTGTCTAGCAGCCAAGGGCATTATCCTAGTCATATTAGCAACCCATGATAGTTGTTGCATCGTTAAATCCCCCCTACCGCTGTGTGTATATTGCTGCGCCTAAAATGTGAAGAAATAATAGTTGATCAACATTTTTTTGGTAAATATTCTGATCTGTTCCATCAGCCTTATTCATTGATATGGCATATACTTTTGTAAATAGTGTATGTTGACACCCCTTAAAATGAGTGAATTAGGCTATTTCAGCCACACCCGTTGCTGACAGGTGTATAAAATCGAGCACACAGCCATGCAATCTCATAGACAAACATTGGCAGTAAAATGGCCTTATTGAAGAGCGCAGTGACTTTCAACATGGCAGATAGCTAATTAGCACAGGTAACGTTAGTTCTCTTTTGTCCTTCTGTTTTCCGTAAACAAGCGCTGTAACATGGAAATATGGCAGTGTGGGATCCCTAACCCTATAAAGGTGTGCATCAATTTGAAAATATATATTTCTTGCTGATATGAAAGATACGGTCCTTATGCTTCCAAAACCGTACTGCAAGCGCTGCGTGTTAATGTTCAGACCGAGCGTCGCGGCGCTTAACAAAACTCCACTGTACTGAAGACCCCCATTCGTCCAATGACTCTTACAGTGCCTTCGGAAAGTATTCAGACCCCTTTACTTTTTCCGCATTTTGTTACGTTACAGCTTTATTCTAAAATAGATTAAATACATTTTAAAAATCCTCAGCAATCTACAAACAATACCCCATAATGACAAAGCGAAAACGGGTTTTTAGAAATGTTTGCAAATCTATAAAACAAAAAAACGTATTTACATAAGTATTCAGCCCCTTTGCTATGAGACTTGAAATTGAGCTCAGGTGCATCCTGTTTCCATTGATCATCCTTGAGCTGTTCCTACAATTTGATTGTAGAAACCGTCCACCTGTGGTAAATTCAATTGATTGGACATGATTTAGAAAGGCACACACCTGTCTATATAAGGTCCCACAGTTGACAGTGTATGTCAGAGCAAAAACCAAGCCATGAGGTCAGAGACAGGATTGTGTTCGAGGCACAGATCTGGGCAAGGGTACGAATCACATTTACATAAGTATTCAGACCCAAGTACTTTACTCAGTACTTTGTTGAAGCACCTTTAGCAGCGATTACAGCCTCGAGTCTTCTTGGGTATGACGCTACATGCTTGGCACACCTGTATTTGGGGAGTTTCTCCCATTCTTCTCTGCAGATCCTTTCAAGCTCTGTCAGGTTGGATGGGGAACGTCGCTGCACAGCTATTTTCAGGTCTCCAGAGATTTTTGATCGGGTTCAAGTCCGGGCTCTGGCTGGGCCACTCAAGGACATTCAGAGACTTGTCCCGAAACCACTCCTGCGTTGTCTTGGCTGTGTGCTTAGGGTCGTTGTCCTGTTGGAAGTTGAACCTTCCACCCCAGTCTGAGATCCTGAGCACTCTGGAGCAGGTTTTCATCAAGGATCTTTCTGTACTTTGCTCCGTTCATATTTCCCTCAATCCTGACTAGTCTCCCTGCCACTGAAAAACATCCCCACAGCATGATGCTGCCACCACCATGCTTCATCGTAGCGATGGTGCCTGGTTTCCTCCAGACGTGACACTTGGCATTCAGGCCAAAGAGTTCAATCTTGGTTTCATCAGACCAGAGAATCTTGTTTCTCATGATCTGAGAGTCTTTAGGTGCCTTTTGGCAAACTCCAAGTGGCCTGTCATGTGCCTTTTACTGAAGAGTGGCTTCCGTCTGGCCACTCTACCATAAAGGCCTGATTGGTGGAGTACTACAGAGATGGTTGTCCTTCTGGAAGCTTCTCCCATCTCCACAGAGGAACTCTGGAGCTTTGTTGGGTTCTTGGTCACCTCCCTGACCAAGGCCCTTCTCCCCCTATTGCTCAGTTTGGCTGAGCCGCCAGCTCGAGGAAGAGTCTTGGTGGTTCCATACTTCTTCCATTTAAGAATGATGGAGGCCACTGTGTTCTTGGGGACCTTCAATAGCAAAGGGTCTGAATACGTAAATAAGGTATTTCTATTTTTTAAATTAAATTAGCAAAAATGTCTAAACCTGTTTTTCGTTTTGTCATTATGGGGTATTATTGTGTGTAGATTGATGAGGGGGAAAAAATAATTTAATCAATTTTACAATAAGGCCGTAATGTAACAAAATGTGGAAAAAGTCAAGGGGTCTGAATACCTTCCGAATGCACTGTATAACGTTAAAGGAAAAGTTTACCCAAAATCCAGAAACTCCCAAGTGATTCCGTATTGATACTAGTTCAATACTCAGTGGAGTTTGCCCCCTCTCCCTGGATTGCAGAACTGAGACAGCTGCAAAAATGGGTCATGTGACTTGTGATGTTGCTGGACTCTGCTCCATTGTCAGTGAATGCATGATTCACAGATCCGCGAACTGTGAACAAATTCATTGTTTTATTGAAAGCTTACGGGCCGAATTAGCTATTTTTGTAAAAAGTACTATCGGTTTTCAGTCAGGATTTGTTTTATTTTACACCTAAAATATTTGAAATTATTTTTGTATCATTTTATGTAGCCGACTGCCACAGCAGTGGAGATGGGTAACAACTGGGCCCTTGTGGGGGAAACCCTGCTCACAATATGCCCGTATGGAGCTTGATGACACTTGTTTTGTGACCTGTTTTTGTAGCAGTCTCAGTTCTGCAATCCAGAGAGGAGGAGAGGGCAAACTCCACTGAACTAGTTTAGATGTATGGAATCACTTTGGAGTTTCTTGATTCTGGGTAAAATTGGGTAAAACGTTAGCTCTTGGGAAGATGGGTTGCCACCAACACTTTCTACCAGTGAGCTGAAGTAGCGTGTACTTGATTTGTACTGTAGATTGAACTAAGTCTCTAAAAGGCTTGCTAGGCCAGGTAGCTAGCTAAACAGATGCGTGAATATGATGAATACCCAGGGAGAATGTCAATTGCATACTCCTAGCATTTGCTCTCCTCGCCTCCTTCTCAAAACCCATTGGAGGAGAAGATCAGAGGGGAGGGACCTCTGGCTTTCTCATCCAATGGGTTTTGAGAAGGACGTGAGGAGTATGCAATTTAGATTCTCCCCCAGTCTCTCTGTCAGTGGTGATCACCAACCAGGGCGCCACGCAGAAATTTAGCAGGTAGACAGTGGAATGTGTAGAATGTGCAAACAAACTGTGCTGCTGTGTGGACCTGGTTCAGGTTGCCCCTACACTGTCGTCCCTTTCTGCAACTGACCAAACAGGGAAACTATGGGATGATGCTTGTCTCCTCTTTGTTTCCATTGACTTGACACCCAGGTCAGTCTTTTTAGGTACACAAAAACCAATAAATTGATTTCTGCCAAATGTAACATCCAGTATCTCTGATGTACCATGTCTTTCAGTGGTCAAACACGTGTTCCAGAAACATGAGGGCTGCGAAGGACATGCAGAACTACAGACGAGGGTATCCTGTAAGTCTAAGGGCTCTTGTTATTACACATGAATAGGGCCTGGTGTTTTTGTTGTCCATGTGAACTTGACAGGAAAAGCATTGGTTCCTAGTAAGCCTAGCAAGGCTAACCTGGGTTTACCAAGACCCAATTTTTCCTGATCAGGGAAAACTCCAGGCCCTGCACAGATTATCTGCTTACATCTAGACATCTGACTGTGTTGTTTCTGTGTTTCTCCACAGAATCTAACAGATGATGAATGCTCAGAAGAAAGAATGTTTAATTTAAAATTCTATCTCAATGAATACCCTTCCTCCCCTGATGGTAGGTCACTTGCTATTCATCCAAGCAGTTTTTAATGGCTATAAAATGTGTGTAATGATGAGTAATCACATATACAATACCTTGCAAAAGTATTTACACCCCTTGGATTTCTTCATTTTATTGTGTTACAAAGTGGGATTAAAATGTATTTAATAGTTGTTGTTTTTTTGTCAACAATCTACTCCATACTCTGTCAAAGTGGAAGAATATATATATTTTTAAAAGATTCATACAAATTTCATAACGAAAATATAGTTGTTGCATAAGTATTCAGCCCCTTTTATTTAGGCAATCCTAAATAAGTTTGAGAGTAAAATTTGGCTTAACAAATCACATACAGTAATAAGTTACATGGAAAAATAGGGGTTGACATGATTTTTGAATGACTAACCCTTCCTCTGTCCCCCATACATACAACATCTGTAAGGTATTGAATTTAAACTACAAAGGACAGGGAGCTTTTCGAAAGCATCATAAAGAAGGGCAGTGATGGGTAACAATAACAAATCAGACATCTCTTTAAGCATGGTCAATTTAATAATTATGCTGTGGATTATGTATTAAACCACCCAGACACAGTTGTCTTTCTGAACTGAACTGAGCTGCAGGAAAGGAATTAAACTGCTCAGGGATGTTCCTATGAGGGGATTTTAAAACAGTTCTGTATATATATTTTCTGTTGTATTTTTGACTTTATGTTTTGTTTACCCCATATGTAACTCTGTTGTTTTTATCGCACTGCTTTGCTTTATCTTGGCCAGGTCGCAGTTGTAAATGAGAACTTGTTCTCAACTGGCTTACCTGGTTAAATAAAGGTGAAAATAAAAGGCTGTGATGGGAGAACTCGGGATGGATCAAAACATTTGTGGTAACTCTACAATAATGACTTAAATGACAGAGTAAAAATAAAAATATACAGAATAAAAAATATTCTAAAACATGCAACAAGGCCCTAAAGTAATTTTGCAAATACACTTTTTTGGCCTAAATGCAAAGCCTTATGTTTGGGGCAAATCCAACACATCACTAGCTATGTTTCCATTAACTTGTCCAGTGATTTGTTGTTGTGATATTTAGAAAGTTTGCATAGAAAATAGAGTTGACAGTTGCTTGCTAGGGTGCATTTCCATTTTAATGATCTTCTATCGGTTTAAAAACAGCTGGACGTAATGACATCACACACACACAAATACCTACAGCGTTGAATAAAAATGGGTCACTCCTATCCAGGATCCTTAGGACATCCCTAACTTTAACCCTTAACCATAACCCTGACCTTAACCATCTTGAATTTCAACTTCAATGGGGTAGGGACGTCCCAAGGATTCCGGATAGCACAGACCAATAAAAATGTAGTGATTGAAGTCTTTCCATTACCATTTAGGCAAATGCGCATTAATAAATTGGCAACAGCCTGTATGCCCTCCCACCTATCTGTTTCATGTCTCAGGTAGCCCGCGAAAGCCAGCATAGAATGCAATAATTTACTAATAGGCTATTACCATGTTCGAATTGTCATGTGCCAACGTATCTCCACGGTCCGTGCCGTGGGGAAACTTGTACTGCTGTAGATCTGAAATAATTGGATGGTGAAACTTGCTAGCCAACCAGAAAAGTAAGGCGAAGCAATTCAGGCATTCCTGAAAGTCAGGACAATCCTTGTCCTGTAAAGAAATCATTTTTATAGGAAAAAAAAAAAAGATTTTGCAAGCTGTAGGCATTTAGAATTAAATGTGGAGTGGAGCTTTTATACACTGAACAAAAATATAAACGCAGCATGTAAAGTGTTGGTCCCATGTTGTTTAATGAGCTGAAATGAAAGATCCCATGAATGTTCTTATGCACAAAAAGCTTATTTCTATTTAATTGTGTGCGCAAATTTGTTTACATCCCTGTTAGTGAGCATTTATCCTTTGCCAAGATATGCCACACCTGACAGGTGGATGGACTATCAAGAAGCTGATTAAACAGCATGATCATTACACAGGTGCACCTTGTGCTGGGGACAAAAGGCCACTCTAAAATGTGCAGTTTTGTCACACAATGCCACAGATGTCTCACGTTTTGAGGGAGAGTGCAATTGGCATGCTGACTGCAGGAATGTTCACCAGAGCTGTTGCCACATAATTTCATGTTAATTTCTCTACCATAAACCGCCTCCAACATTGTTTTAGAGAATTTGGCAGTACGTCTAACTAGGGTCGTGGCGGTCACGAAATTCCGTCAGCCGGTAATTGTCAAGAAAATAACTGTCGGTCTCACGGTAATTGACCGTTAATTAACAAACACATTTAGCATCTCCTGGCTTCCACACACAGCCTACAAGCCACCGATGCTGACCTTTGGAACATCTACAAGTCTAATAAATACATGTAATATAGCCTTCACAATAAATCCATTATTTATTTTAGACTGGTCTAAAGAAGCATGATATGAAGAAAATGTAGTCTATTTCGGAAGAACAGAATAGTAGTGAGGGAAAAAAGTATTTGATCCCCTGCTGATTTTGTACATTTGCCCACTGACAAAGAAATTATCAGTCTATAATTTTAATGGTAGGTTTATTTGAACAGTGAGAGACCGAATAACAACAAAAAAATCCAGAAAAACGCATGTCAAAAATGTTATAAATTGATTTGCATTTTAATGAGGGAAATAAGTATTTGACCCCCTCTCAATCAGAAAGATTTCTTGCCCCCAGGTGTCTTTTTATACAGGTAACGAGCTGAGATTAGGAGCACACTCTTAAAGGGAGTGCTCCTAATCTCAGTTTGTTACCTGTATAAAAGACACCTGTCCACAGAAGCAATCAATCAATCAGATTCCAAACTCTCCACCATGGCCAAGACCAAAGAGCTCTCCAAGGATGTCAGGGACAAGATTGTAGGCTGGAATGGGCTACAAGACCATCGCCAAGCAGCTTGGTGAGAAGGTGACAACAGTTGGTGAGATTATTTGCAAATGGAAGAAACACAAAAGAACTGTCAATCTCCCTCGGCCTGGGGCTCCATGCAAGATCTCACCTCGTGGAGTTGCAATGATCATGAGAACAGTGAGGAATCAGCCCAGAACTACACGGGAGGATCTTGTCAATGATCTCAAGGCAGCTGGGACCATAGTCACCAAGAAAACAATTGGTAACGCACTACGCCGTGAAGGACTGAAATCCTGCAGCGCCCGCAAGGTCCCCCTGCTCAAGAAAGCACATATACAGGCCAGTCTGAAGTTTGCCAATGAACATCTGAATGATTCAGAGGAGAATTGGGTGAAAGTGTTGTGGTCAGATGAGACCAAAATCGAGCTCTTTGGCATCAACTCAACTCGCCGTGTTTGGAGGAGGAGGAATGCTGCCTATGACCCCAAGAACACCATCCCCACCGTCAAACATGGAGGTGGAAACATTATGCTTTGGGGGTGTTTTTCTGCTAAGGGGACAGGACAACTTCACCGCATCAAAGGGACGATGGACGGGGCCATGTACCGTCAAATCTTGGGTGAGAACCTCCTTCCCTCAGCCAGGGCATTGAAAATGGGTCGTGGATGGGTTTTCCAGCATGACAATGACCCAAAACACACGGCCAAGGCAACAAAGGAGTGGCTCAAGAAGAAGCACATTAAGGTCCTGGAGTAGCCTAGCCAGTCTCCAGACCTTAATTCCATAGAAAATCTGTGGAGGGAGCTGAAGGTTCGAGTTGCCAAACGTCAGCCTCGAAACCTTAATGACTTGGAGAAGATCAGCAAAGAGGAGTGGGACAAAATCCCTCCTGAGATGTGTGCAAACCTGGTGGCCAACTACAAGAAACGTCTGACCTCTGTGATTGCCACCAAGTACTAAGTCATGTTTTGCAGCGGGGTCAAATACTTATTTCCCTCATTTTAAAATGCAAATCAATTTATAACATTTTTGACATGCATTTTTCTGGATTTTGTTGTTATTCTGTCTCTCAATGTTCAAATAAAACTACCATTAAAATTATAGACTGATCATTTCTTTGTCAGTGGGCAAACGTACAAAATCAGCAGGGGATCAAATACTTTTTTCCCTCACTGTATACTCTGAGTTGTCCTGATATGGCTGTGGGCTACACTAGTTCATTTAGCAGACAAGATTTGCTTAGAATTCCGTGGCATTATTTTATAGTATGAAGAATACAATTGAACAGCTGAATAAAATCTAAACAATATTTTCTCCAAACGATTTGAGGGAGTGCGCACATGTGGCTATTCTGTGTTGAGCGGTTAACGAAGAAATAGTTATTCCTATATGCTTCATTTAGAGTCATTAATGTAACTTTAGTTGTTATACAAATGTTGGGCTATATGTTTAGATTTTTTATACATTGTAAGGCTGTACAATGCGACTAATGATGATTTTGAAAAAAGTCGCTTGAAAGGCATAAGCTCTGCTTTGTTTTTTGCGCAGGCTGTACACACTACATCAGTCACTCATTCACAATTTGACAAGCACTTGATAATGCCTAGAATTTCACGGCAGCATCCCCTTTGTGTGGCCGTAATGCACCCTAAAAAAAATCGATGCCTTTTGCGGCCAGTGGCCGGTGTGCCCTTCTCCCTGAGTGCTGCGCGCTACATCACGTGATCGGGTCTTTCTCACAGGCTACAAGTGAAGACAGACACATCGGGGACGCAACTGCGTGCGTCCTTATCCAATTCCGAGGTGCATATTGAAGATATTGGAAGAACTGTCCACATTTCGTTTTTGTCAGCCAACAAGATGAGTAGGACTAACGAAAAGCAAAAGCACTAGCCTATGTCAATCTACTATCCCCCATAGTACAAAGGTCAACCTATTCTATTCTGTGCGAGAAATTAATATTCAAAACATAGTCTGTGACAGTTGTGGGATGCGATAGATCCCAAATTAATCCAACCACTAGCATCAAAAAAAAAAAATTATGCAATGTGGCTGACGCTACAGATCAGAACGTTTAGCTTAAAATGTTGATAAACTATTAGGCTATTTCTTCACATTATAAGCGCAGCAATACGCACATGGTAGTAGGCTATAAGTGTGAATGTTCCATTAGCAGAAAACACCATTATCAAAAGTGACCGCAAATGCAATTATGCATGTAATGCTTTTATTATAAATGTGCAGTTTTATGGTGAATGAATTATCTTCCCCAAACTTGAAACTCACACGCTGCTTATGTATGCCAGTTAGGCTCTACACCCCTTTGTAAAGTGGATTAATGTGTTTAATTTTAAGAAGTTATTTGGCCACTTTAGTTGTGATCCAAACCTTATTAAAACATACAGTGGGGAGAACAAGTATTTGATACACTGCCGATTTTGCAGGTTTTCCTACTTACAAAGCATGTAGAGGTCTGTACTTTTTATCATAGGTACACTTCAACTGTGAGAGACAGAATCTAAAACAAAAATCCAGAAAATCACATTGTATGATTTTTAAGTAATTAATTTGCATTTTATTGCATGACATAAGTATTTGATTACCTACCAACCAGTAAGAATTCTGGTTCTCACAGACCTGTTAGTTTTTCTTTAAGAAGCCCTCCTGTTCTCCACTCATTACCTGTATTAACTGCACCTGTTTGAACTCGTTACCTGTATAAAAGACACCTGTCCACACACTCAATCAAACAGACTCCAACCTCTCCACAATGGCCAAGACCAGAGAGCTGTGTAAGGACATAAGGGATAAAATTGTAGAAAAGGTCATGTGGTCTGATGAGACAAAAATAGAGCTTTTTGGTCTAAACTCCACTCGCCGTGTTTGGAGGAAGAAGAAGGATGAGTACAACCCCAAGAACACCATCCCAACTGTGAAGCATGGAGGTGGAAACATCATTCTTTGGGGATGCTTTTCTGCAAAGGGGACAGGACGACTGCACCGTATTGAGGGGAGGATGGATGGGGCCATGTATCGCGAGATCTTGGCCAACAACTTCCTTCCCTCAGTAAGAGCATTGAAGATGGGTCGTGGCTGGGTCTTCCAGCATGACAACGACCCGAAACACACAGCCAGGGCAACTAAGGAGTGGCCCCGTAAGAAGCATCTCAAGGTCCTGGAGTGGCCTAGCCAGTCTCCAGACCTGAACCCAATAGAAAATCTTTGGAGGGAGCTGAAAGTCCGTATTGCCCAGCGACAGCCCCGAAACCTGAAGGATCTGGAGAAGGTCTGTATGGAGGAGTGGGCCAAAATCCCTGCTGCAGTGTGTGCAAACCTGGTCAAGACCTACAGGAAACGTATGATCTCTGTAATTGCAAACAGGTTTCTGTACCCAATATTAAGTTCTGCTTTTCTGATGTATCAAATACTTATGTCATGCAATAAAATGCAAATGAATTACTTAAAAATCATACAATGTGATTTTCTGTTTTTTTTGTTTTAGATTCCGTCTCTCACAGCTGAAGTGTACCTATGATAACAATTACAGACCTCTACATGCTTTTTAAGTAGGAAAACCTGCAAAATGGGCAGTGTATCAAATACTTGTTCTCCCCACTGTATAGGCCTATGGGCTAGGCTACATGAGGTGTGTGACTATGATTTAAAGAAGTTGCGCAAAAAAAGGCATTGTTTCTTATGCTGGGCATCATTCACAAGTGATAGGCTAATATTGTAACCCATCAGACTATTCTTGATTTAATCTTGTCTTTACATATACTAAATAATATGTGTAAAATTTGTTTTGATTTAGAATGGACCATTATCATGCACCTGTATCGAAACGGGGCAGCGGGAAAAAATACATGTCATATATGCACTTAAATAGCGAATGGAGGACGCTTTTCCCTGTGGTTTATTTTCATGCCAGCCAGGTAGGCTATACTCCTGTTGTAAATATAAGCAATGTGCTTAATATTAGGAAAGTTGAGAAATAAATATAGTAGGCCTAGCCTATAGAAAGCTCATCCTCCTCTTTTTAATAGAGGAAATCACTCTGTTTTCTCACGCAATTGCATAGCCTATTGAAGTGTTGCGCAACATGCTCTCATTAAGTGTTTGATTTAGATTTACGAATACATTTGCATTGATGTCAAAGTGATTAGAGGGACAACATTTTACGTTTTTACATTTTAGTCATTTAGCAGACGCTCTTATCCAGAGCGACTTAGTTAGTGCATACATTTTCATACTGGCCCCCCGTGGGAAACGAACCCACAACCCTGGCGTTGCAAGCGCCATGCTCTACCAACTGAGCTACAGGGGACTACAGAGTGCATAGTACCAGGCAGTTAGCAAGTTTGGTAGGCTACTAATGACCATCAGCAGCATCAGAGCTTGGAGAAGCCTAATTACCGTGATTAAACGGTCACGTGGAATTTGACTGCCTTCATGACTCGTGACCGTCGGTGTGGCGGGAGTACGGTCACCGCAACAGCCCTACGTCCAACCGCAGACCACATGTATGGTGTCATGTGGGAGAGCAGTCTGCTGATGTCAACATTGTGAACAGAGTGCCCCATGGTGGGGTTATGGTATGGGCAGGCATAAGCTATGGACAACGAACACAATTGCATTTTATCCATGGCAATTTGAATGCACAGAGATGCCGTGAAGAGATCCTGAGGCCCATTGTCGTGCCGTTCATCCGCCGCCGTCACCGCATGTTGCAAGCATCTGTACACAATTCCTGGAAGCTGAAAATGGCCAAGTTCTTCCATGGCCTGCATACTCACTAGACATGTCATCCTTTGAACATGTTTGGGATGATCTGGATCGCCGTGTACGACAGCATGTTCCTGTTCCCGCCAATATCCAGCAACTTCGCAAAGCCATTGAAGAGGATTGGGACAACATTCCACAGGCCACGAACAACCAACTAACCAACTGATCAACTCTATGCGAAGGAGCTGTGTCGCGCTTCATGAGGCAAATGGTGGTCACACCAGATACTGACTGATTTATCTGATCCACGCCACTACCTTTTTTATTAATGTGACCAACAGATGCATATCTTTATTCCCAGTCATGTGAAATCCATAGATTAGGGCCTAATTTATTTATCTCAATTGCCTGATTTTCCTTATGAACTATAACTCAGTCAAATCTTTGAAATTGTATGTTGCGTTTTATAATGTTGCTCAGTATAGTTACGTGATGACATCACGTGCCCTGTGTACTTTCAAAATTATTCGGCAATCCATCATTTATTTGAAGAACAGTTTCCATCTGTCACAAAGAAAATTTGACAAAAGATAAATCCACCCCTGTCAAAAGGATTTAAAAATCTTTATATCTTCCGTTTCCATGACACAGGTTGCAAAACAAATGATTAGCAACATTGCTTTTGTTGAATAAACCTGGGTCAATGACAACCTGCCTACTGAGTAATTGCCTCCTTATTTTCAAGCATGGTGGTGGCTGAATCATGGTATGGCTTGACATTGGCAAATACTGGGGAGTTTTTCAGGATAAAAGGAAACGGAATGGAGCTAAGCACAGGCAAATTCCTAGAGGAAAACCTGCTTCAGTCTGCTTTACACCAGACACTGGGATAATAATTCACCTTTCAGCAGGACAATAACCTACAACACAAGGCCAAATCTACACTGGAGTTGCTTACCAAGAAGATGGTGAATGTTCCTGTCATGTGAATTTCTATCTCTAATTCAACCTAAGCTTGAATCATTACCAGAGGTTGTAATGCTCTGGTTTTAATCATCAATGATTCAAGGTCCACAATCCACAAGTAATTATCGGTATATTTATTCATGGGGAGCTCTGACCAAAAACACAAACATACTGTTTTTATACCCCTTGACAAACAAAGGCACTATGCTCCTCCCACCTTTAGGTGGCTTTCTTAAACAGTTCCCGCCTTCCCCCTTGAATGGTTAGTACCGCCCCCTCTGTTAGTGGGTTGACACTACATGATAATTCTAACATTTATACTGTGTTTGGGGTGAAATTCTTTAGTCATTATTCTTAAAATCCAAATTAATCTAACAGTTCCTGAGTGGCCAAGTTACCGTATTGACTTAAATTTGTTTAGAAATCTATGGCAAAACTTGACATTTGCTGTCTAGCCATGATCCCCAACATCTTGACCGAGCTTGAAGAATTTATGAAAAGAATAATGGGATAATATTGCGCAATCCAGGTGTGTAAAGATCTTAGGCCCCAATTCTGACCAGAGTTAAGCGCGCGTAAATGGAACGGAATTCCCTTTTTATGTACTTTTCTCTCTCCATTCCGTTGACCTTTCTTTCCTCTGTCACGTCCTTGTAAATTGTTCCTGAGGGTCACTAGCATTAGTAGATCATATTAGGCTAACAGTGTGCAATAATTTGGGACATGTAGCCTATTTGAATCATTATGGAACTCTGACCACACGTAGCAGGTTAAACCTGGAGCCTGTCGTGCAGTTCCATGATTAGTGAGAATTAGGGTAGATTTTATAGGATTATTGTTTAACCCCTATTGTACACTTTTTTTTTTTCTTTTTTTAAATATTTTCTGGATTGAACTTGAATATGTCAACTTTCAGGATTAATCAAAGCACTATTTTTATTCAATGTATTTTGTGCGTAAAGGCTTTCCAAACCGTTTTTTTATTTTTATTCATACTTTCCTAATCCTAAAATGTGCCTAAATAATTTACAAGATCAGAGTTTTTTTTTTTTTCTACCAGTTGGTGCTAAAATAGAGATGAATATGCATAGGCTTTTTTAAATTGATCCCTATATTCTGAACCCATTCTCTCGATGTATTCTATTGAGTGTCGACAAAATTCTAATTAAAGGTACACCATATTTAAAGGGATGGCTTAAAGTGGAACTGACAGCATTTTAACTACTTTGCAGATATGAAACAGGCAATCATAATATCAGTCAAAAATATCAAATTCCCAGTTTATGCTACAAAACCAACTTTATAAGATGTTTTCAAAATAGGTTATATTTGACTCCACATTCCATGACATACAATAAGGCATTGTGGCAGAATGGATGCAGTTCAATGCATGATTACTATAATTTACCAATACATTAATTGGTAGTCCAAAAAATATTGCTATCAGGTTGTAAATCACAGCTAGCCTGGTACATTGTTTGCTGCCTCCATTTGGGATGCACTGTTTCAGTTTCAATGACTCAATATTTTGGACAAAAATGGATGACTGTAACTAAGGCTGGGAATGTCAATACAATCAAACTTGCAAGGACAATGATCACAAGTCTGTCATAACGTGGTTAATATGCTAGCGTATCTATTGATGTAGCAAGCTAAAAACAGAGCCTAACGCTAGCTGCTAGGAGGACGCCGTCATGTCATTGGAGGAGTGGGTGAGGGACTGACTTTTTCCCCTCGTATTGTTTTTCGGTGGCTACACAGCTAGAGAGGCACATGTCATTTGGTTAGCTAGCAAGAAATGTGAATCACTTCGCTAGCTATCTATGCTGAACAACTCTTATCCAGTTAGCATATCTACTTCAATTTCAGAGCGCTCTAGTCTGAGTGTGCCTGAGCGCAGAATAACTGATGAATTTACAAACGCACAAGACCCGCTGAATATGACCGGTGTCAGTAAACGTCGGCAAAAAAAGTAATAGTGGTGTCACGAACACTCTATATAACATATAAACAGCCTAACCAGCTCTGCTAGGGCGAGTAAAATGGTTAGTGAGGTGTTCTCTCATTTGTGTCTGGAAGTAGCTAGCTATCAAGGTAGCCAACTTTAGCCAGTTCGCTTTGGTGCTTGGTTGGGACAACGCATGCACTGGCAGGCAAGCTGCAGAAGGACGGGCAAGCTATTCCCTATCATTTCAGTGCAAATTTGACGGCCAACTAGCTGAAAATGTTTGAGGGTTTATCTAATGTTCCTTTGTTCGATTTTAGCTCATCTTGCTCTGGCTAGCATTAGTTGTTGATGTTGTTGATGTGCATATAGGGAAAGATAGGCTACCTTTTTTTATGGTTGTTTGATCAATAGGACTGTAAAGTTCCCAAATGTAAGCGGACTCCCCGTGGTTTGTAGCCACATATTTGCAGAAATCCATTCAAGTGTATTTTGTGGCTTTTGTTGAATGCGTTCTAATGATCTAAAGTCTGCGCTGTTGCAACTGCTTGTAAACACACAGTCCAGTTCAAAGTGAATGATGGCAGGCCCTTGTGGCAAATGGCTTGTTTGCAGTAAGTCCTACTGTACCTCTGATTGGCTATGGTGCACCGGTCTACGTAGACTCCGGTCCTGGATTATCCAAATGCACGGCCGCGTTCCCACTCTATATTGCTATAGAGTTTTCACAAATGCCTTAGTATACGTAAATCCCAAACTTTCTAATAATTTATGAAAATGTGAAAATGACCATATCTAAGTGCTCGCTTGTCAGAAAATGTGTTTAAAAGGTGTAATTCTTCCTGGGGGTGTCTATGAACAGATTTTATTAAGATTTCAGTTCCACTTTAAGATAATTGTACTGAAAACACCATTGAATGAAAACTCCACAAGTTTTCATTCAACCCTCCCAGCAAGTGGGAGGGTTTTCAGCGGTTGAATGAAATATATTCCGATAGCGCAAGTTAGCCACACCTGCAGATCGCATTACACGACTGAAAAGGTAAGTCTGAATACCAAATACTGAGAAGTGCGTAGGAAAGGCATGTGTAGGAAAGGGATAAATTCCTAAATCGTGATAGGGCCCTTAGACTTACCCAAGAAGACTCCGCTGTAATTGCTGCCAAAGGTGTTTCTAACATGTATTGACTCAGGGAGTGGAATACCTATGCAACAACTATATTTTAGGTATTTCATTTATATGAATCTTTTTTTTTTTTTTTTTTTCCCACTTTGACATTAGACTATTTTGTGTAGATTGTTGACAAAAAATTGCAACTAAATCCATTTCAATCACACTTTGTAACACAATAAAATGTGAAGAAATCCAAGGTACTTTTGCAAGATACTGTATGTAATGCCCTCTGTGTATTTTTGTTTAGACATTTTAATCGAGTCATTTCATAAAGAATGGAGGACTGACTATAAGAGGTTGGAGAGAGTTCACTCCTACATTCAGTGGTAAGTATGGTCCTAAATGCTTTGCTTCTGTTATGGGCTAGTTGTATTTATATCTAATGTATCTGGACATCCAAAAAGGCCCAATTTTTTAAACTCACGTACGACAGCAAGTTTCAACCAGAAGCAGGCCTAGATGTAGAACAGGTTGTTTACTTTAGGTCAGGGATGGGCAACTGGCGGCCTTTTGTAGGCCTGTGGACCAATTACATTTATATACTTCTTTTTTTTGGGGAGGGGGGGGGGGGACCTCAGTCGGTGTCTCAACTTACTGTTGAGAGTTAAAATAATAGAATGCACAAGACGCAATTTCGAAATTTGTTTGTGCATCAGCAGTCACTCAATTAGCCGATATCAGCAAAAATAAAATTGGTAAGTTACTCTAGCGGCCAGCTATCTAAACTTGTAGTAAGCATAGTCAAATTACCGACCTGGGTGGGGCCCCTTTTGATAATCAGTTATCATGTTAAAAACTGCAAACATTTGCAACCACCCTATGCATTGGTGATTTTAGCATGTAAATATTGGTGGGGCAAGCCACTACACTACATAACACAACAATAACAAATATATTAATTGCACTATAACGGTGACAAACGGTGCCCACAAACTGTTAGGGCCTACATAATGCTCTCCCAACAGCAGAGCTTTCTTTTCAGCACCATGTAGTGAATCCTTACCACTGCTACACCTGGCTATCAGCGGAGCCTTGTCTGGCAGCGAAACAAAAAAAAAACATAGCTGATATGGCTGATTTGCTTAAACAAATGTGGTTTCTACTGACAATTGAGATGTACAAACAATGGCATAAGGGGACGAAGAGCGGATAATTTTGATTTAAGACATTAATGAGCAAGCTTGGACGGACTTAGTCAATATAACTATTTGTTCAGCACTTTTGAAATGACAGAATTCAGAATATGAGCCGTTCTTACAGTGTTCTCCCTGTACACCAAGTCAGAACCATAGGATAAATAAAGGAGGCATATAAGGAGACAATGAAAGCTCTTACAATATTCAATGATTACATTTCTCTAAAACAGACTATAGGCTACATGTGCACCTCCAAGTCAGAACAGTAGGCTAAGTTATGAGGGGGGAAAGGGACAAACTTATTAGGGTGAGGCACATGGGCTACTAGTATTACTTTCTTAGCTACAGTATACATATCTCCCTGGCATATTACATAATTTATGCCGCAGGATACAATACATTTTTGGACTCACCTTGTTGTTCTGTGCTCACTTGAACAGGAAAGTGGTGCGGCGGTCCTTCTTGTGGGCAAATTTTGTCATCAAAGTCTGGCATTCTCTGGATTTATGGTGCTTTCAAGACAACTGGGAACTCTGAGGGGGGGAAAAAACAAGGTCGAATCATGACGTCAGTGATCTTCAGGTCCAAGCTCTACCCGAGTTGGATGACCGTTCAAAACGTATTTTCCCAGTCAGAGCTAGTTTTTTTCCGAGTTCCCAGTTGTCTTGAACTCACTGAAGTCTGAGATTTCCCAGTTTCGAGTTTCCACTTGTTTTTCAATGCAGCAGAAGTCGTGCTGGATTGACAGTATAGCCAATGTATTCAACCTTTTCTGGCCCTTTTAAGCTTGGAAAAAAGACCCTTAAACCCAGACTTGGACAACACGCCCACTCCACTGAATAGCAGGCTAGTGATTGCTTTGCCACGCTTGCAGTTAGCCACTGATTCCTTCCAAACCACTCATTGTTGAATTTGCGATTTCCAACTTGTTGTGTAATGTTTATGGCCGATGAGCACCGATACGTTTTATCTATAATTTCTCTTCATATGACAAGATTGAAAAGGATTTGCCAGTAGATTCATGATGACTGCTTGCTAGCTAAGATTTTGAAAGTATGATGTTGACATGATCAGTCCAATCAAAGCTACGGTAGATATAACATGATTTGGCGCTATTTTATCTGTGGCCAATGACCTTGAGTCTTCTTGGATGGGCACTTCTAATGTTACTCTATGGCAGCACCCAAGGGACTTGAATTTGAGCTCTCCCCGTAGATTTTGCGGCGACATAGTGTCCCCATGAGTGACAGAACACTGAGCCAATCACAGAACACTGAGCCAATCACAGAACGCTGCCCCACCACAGAAAGCACTGAGCTAGGCTGAAACACCTCCATTTTGGAGCTGCCTTACTCAAGAAAGCAAAAAAGAAACCATATTTGTATGCGGCTTTATTAACTCAATTATTATACGTTTTTACATTGTTTGCAAACTGAAATGTGACATGTATTAATGCCAAAATAACATGCAAAACAGGCACAAAAATACATACATACATGCATACGAATACAGTGCATTCGGAAAGTGTTCAGACCCCTTCACTTTTTCCACATTTTGTTACGCTGCAGCCTTATTCTAAAATTGATTAAATTAGTTTTTTCCCTCATCAATCTGCACACAATAACCCATAATGACAAAGCAAAAAACAGGTTTTTAGAAATGTTTGCAAATCTATTATAAATTTAAAACAATAATACCTTATTTACTTAAGTGTTTAGACCCTTTGCTATGAGACTCGAAATTGAGCTCCGGTGCATCCTGTTTCCATTGATCAACCTTGATGTTTCTACAACTTGAGCAATCAGAGGAACAAAGCAAAAACAGGTTTTTAGAAATGTTTGTGTATCAAAAATAAATAACTGAAATTACATTTACATAAGTATTCAGACCCTTTACTCAGTACTTTGTTGAAGCACCTTTGGCAGCAATTACAGCCTCGAGTCTTCTTGTGTATGGAGCTACGAGCTTGGCACACCTGTATTTGGGGAGTTTCTCCCATTCTTCTCTGCAGATCCTTTCAAGCTCTGTCAGGTTGGATGGGGAGCGTCACTGCACAGCTATTTTCAGGTCCGGGTTCTAGCTGGGCCACTCAAGGACATTCAGAGACTTGTCCCAAAGCCACTCCTGCGTTGTGGAAGGCTACCCGAAATGTTTGACCCAAGTTGAACAATTTAAAGGCAATGCTACCAAATACTAATTGAGTGTATGTAAACTTCTGACCCAGTGGGAATGTGATGAAAGAAATAAAAGCTGAAATAAATAATTCTCTACTATTATTCTGACATTTCACATTCTTAAAATAAAGTGGTGATCTTAACTGACCTAAGACAGGGAATTTTTACTAGGATTAAATGTCAGGAATTGTGAAAAACTGAGTTTAAATGTATTTGGCTAAGGTGTATGTAAACTTCCGACCAACTGTGTGTATGTATAATGAGAGAGAGAAAAATTAGCAGTTTTATAGCTAATTTCAAGCAATTCTACACATTTTGGCGACCCGTCATTCAGGGCAGTTGGGGCTCTAGCAAAAACATTTTTTTAAATAATAATATATATGTTTTTATTATATACAGTGAGGGGAAAAAAGTATTTGATCCCCTGCTGATTTTGTATGTTTGCCTACTGACAAAGACATGATCAGTCTATAATTTTAATGTTAGGTTTATTTGAACAGTGAGAGACAGAATAACAACAACAAAATCCAGAAAAACCCATGTCAAAAATGTTATGAATTGATTTGCATTTTAATGAGAGAAATAAGTATTTGACCCCTCTGCAAAACATGACTTAGTACTTGGTGGCAAAACCCTTGTTGGCAATCACAGAGGTCAGATGTTTCTTGTAGTTGACCACCAGGTTTGCACATATCTCAGGAGGGATTTTGTCCCACTCCTCTTTGCAGATCTTCTCCAAGTCTTTAAGGTTTCGAGGCTGACGTTTGGCAACTCGAACCTTCAGCTCCCTCCACAGATTTTCTATAGGATTAAGGTCTGGATACTGGCTAGGCCACTCCAGGACCTTAATGTGCTTCTTCTTGAGCCACTCCTTTGTTGCCTTGGCCGTGTGTTTTGGGTCATTGTCATGCTGGAATACCCATCCACAACCCATTTTCAATGCCCTGGCTGAGGGAAGGAGGTTCTCACCCAAGATTTGACGGTACATGGCCCCGTCCATCGTCCCTTTGATGCGGTGAAGTTGTCCTGTCCCCTTAGCAGAAAAACACCCCCAAAGCATAATGTTTCCACCTCTATGTTTGACGGTGGGGGTGGTGTTCTTGGGGTCATAGGCAGCATTCCTCCTCCTCCAAACACGGCGAGTTGAGTTGATGCCAAAGAGCTCGATTTTGGTCTCATCTGACCACAACACTTTCACCCAGTTCTCCTCTGAATCATTCAGATGTTCATTGGCAAACTTCAGACGGGCATGTATATGTGCATTCTTGAGCAGGGGGACTTTGCGGGCGCTGCAGGATTTCAGTCCTTCACGGCATAGTGTGTTAACAATTGTTTTCTTGGTGACTATGGTCCCAGCTGCCTTGAGATCATTGACAAGATCCTCCCGTGTAGTTCTGGGCTGATTCCTCACCGTTCTCATGATCATTGCAACTCCACGAGGTGAGATCTTGCATGGAGCCCCAGGCCAAGGGAGATTGACAGTTCTTTTGTGTTTCTTCCATTTGCGAATAATCACACCAACTGTTGTCACCTTCTCACCAAGCTGCTTGGCGATGGTCTTGTAGGTCTACAATCTTGTCCCTGACATCCTTGGAGAGCTCTTTGGTCTTGGCCATGGTGCAGCGTTTGGAATCTGATTGATTGATTGCTTCTGTGGACAGGTGTCTTTTATACAGGTAACAAGCTGAGATTAGGAGCAGAGTGTGCTCCTAATCTCAGCTCGTTACCTGTATAAAAGACACCTGGGAGCCAGAAATCTTTCTGATTGAGAGGGGGTCAAATACTTATTTCCCTCATTTAAAATGCAAATCAATTTATAACATTTTTTACATGCGTTTTTTTGGATTTTTTTGTTGTTATTCTGTCTCTCACTGTTCAAATAAATCTACCATTAAAATTATAGACTGATCATTTCTTTGTCAGTGGGCAAACGTACAAAATCAGCAGGGGATCAAATACTTTTTTCCCTCACTGTATATATAATTTTTTTATAGAGCCCAAACTGCCCTGAATGATGGGTCACCACTGACCCTATGGCAAAATGTGTAGAATTGCTGGAAATTAGCTATAGAATTGCTAATTTTTCTCTCCACCCAATGGCAAAATGTGTACAATTGCCACCCACGAACCACTGCGGCCCCTCATGATGAGTTCTGTTTTTTTGTGGCCCCACCCCCATCAGTTGCCCATCCCTGTTTTAGGTAGTTATGCTGTTATAATGTGGTATTATACTTTATTACCTTATGAATAGGCCTATAATTTGCCTGACAATGATAGCAGCACAGTAATCTTATCAAGTGTCAAACTTGCAATAAACTGTCAATCACTCACATTTTGGCACTTAGCCATAGCACGGAGCAGTGAAATATCAACAGGAACGCTATCACAAAAAATACTGATACAACATCAGTGAAGCGATTGCACTGTGCTATTAACTTTTTTTTAAAAACATTTTTAGTCATTTAGCAGACGCTCTTATCCAGAGCGACTTACAGTTAGTGCATACATTTTTCATACTGGCCCCCCGTGAGAAACGAACCCACAACCCTGGCGATGCAAGCGCCATGCTCTACCAACTGAGCTACAGGAGGGCCTATTATTATTGATATTGGCATGGGTCCTCAGATCCTCAAAGTTCTACAGCTGCACCATTGAGAGCATTCTGACTGGTTGCATCACCGCCTGGTATGGCAACTGATCGGCATCTGACCTCAAGGCGCTACACAGGGTAGTTCGTACGGCCCAGTACATCACTGGGGCCAAGCATCCTGCCATCCAGAACCTATATACTAGGCGGTGTCAGACTCCAGTCACCCAAGTCATAGACTGTTCTCTCTGCTACCGCACGGCAAGCGGTACCGGAGCGCCAAGTCTAGGTCCCTTGATGACAGCATTGCACACTCTTGGCATTCTCTCAACCAGCTTCACCTGGAATGTTTTTCCAACAGTCTTGAAGGAGTTCCCACATATGCTGAGCAATTGTTGGCTGCTTTTCCTTCACTCTGCCTTCCGACTCATCCCAAACCATCTCAATTGGGTTGAGGTCGGGGGATTGTGGAGGCCAGGTCATCTGATGCAGCACTCCATCACTCTCCTTCTTGGTAAAATAGCCCTTACACAGCCTGGAGGTGTGTTGGGTCATTGTCCTGTTGAAAAACAAATGATAGTCCCACTAAGCCCAAACCAGATGGGATGGCGTATCGCTGCAGAATGCTGTGGTAGCCATGCTGGTTAAGTGTCCCTTGAATTCTAAATAAATCACAGACGGTGTCACCAGCAAAGCACCCCCACACCATTACACCTCCTCCTTTACGACACAGAAATCATCCTTCACCCACACGCGTCTCACAAAGACACAGCGGTTTGAACCAAAAATCTCAAATTTGGACTCCAGACCAAAGGACAAGTTTCCACCGGTCTAATGTCCATTGCTCGTGTTTCTTGGCCCAAGCAGGTCTCTTCTTATTATTGGTGTCCTTTAGTAGTGGTTTCTTTGCAGCAATTCGACCATGAAGGCCTGATTCACACAGTCCCCTCTGAACAGTTGATGTTGAGATGTGTCTGTGACTTGAACTCTGAAGCATTTATTTGAGCTGCAATTTCTGAGGCTGGTAACTCTAATGAACTTATCTTCTGCAGCAGAGGTAACTCTGGGTCTTCCATTCCTGTGGCGGTCCTCATGAGAGCCAGTTTCATCATAGCGCTTGATGGTATTTGCGACTGCACTTGAAGAAACTTTCCAAGTTCTTGAAATGTTCCGTACTGACTGACATTCATGTCTTAAAGTAATGATGGACTGTCGTTTCTCTTTGCTTATTTGAGCTGTTCTTGCCATAATATGGACTTGGTCTTCTACCAAATATGGCTATCTTCTGTATACCCCCCTACCTTGTCACAACACAACTGATTTGGCTCAAACACATTAAGAAGGAAATAAATTCCACAAATTAACTTTTAAGAAGGCACACCTGTTAAATGAAATGCATTCCAGGTGACTACCTCATGAAGCTGGTTGAGAGTGGTCCAAGTGTGCAAAGCTATCATCAAGGCAAAGGGTGGCTATTTGAAGAATCTCAAATATAAAATATATTTTAATTTGTTTAACACTTTTTTGGTTACTACATGATTCCATATGTGTTATTTCATAGTGTTGATGACTTCACTATTGTTCTACAATGTAAAAAATAGTAAATAAAGAAAAACGCTTGAATGAGGAGGTGTGTCCATACTTTTGACTGGTACTGTGTGTGTGTGTGTGTGTATGTATGTTGGGGTCACTTAGAAATGTCCTTGTTTTCCATGAAATGAGTTTGAATAGGAAATATAGCAAAATGAATGGGAAATGTAGTCATTGACAAGGTTAGAAATTATGATTTTTAATTGAAATAATAATTGTGTCCTTCAAACTTTGCTTTCGTCAAAGAATCCTCCATTTGCAGCAATTACAGCCTTGCAGACCTTTGGCATTCTAGTTGTCAATTTGTTGAGGTAATCTGAAGAGATTTCACCCCATGCTTCCTGAAGCACCTCCCACAAGTTGGATTGGCTTGATGGGCACTTCTTACGTACCATACAGTCAAGCTGCTCCCACAACAGCTCAATAGGGTTGAGATCCGGTGACTGTGCTGTTCACTCCATTATAGACTGAATACCAGCTGACTGCTTCTTCCCTAAATAGTTATTGCGTGGTTTGGAGCTGTGCTTTGGGTCATTGTCCTGTTGTAGGAGGAAATTGGCTCAAATCAAGCGCTGCCCACAGGGTATGGCATGGTGTTGCAAAATGGAGTGATAGCCTTCCTTCTTCAAGATCCCTTTTACCCTGTACAAATCTCCCACTTTACCACCACCAAAACACCCCCAGACCATCACATTGCCTCCACCATGCTTGACAGATGGCATCAAGCACTCCTCCAGCATCTTTTCATTTGGTCTGCGTCTCACAAATGTTAATCTTTGTGATCCGAACACCTCAAACTTCGATTTGTCTGTCCATAACACTTTTTTCCAATCTTCCTCTGTCCAGTGTCTGTGTTCTTTTGCCCATCTTAATCTTTTATTTTTATTGGCCAGTCTGAGATATGGCTTTTTATTGCAACTCTACCTAGAAGGTCAGCTTCCCGGAGTCGCCTCTTCACTGTTGACGTTGAGACTGGTGTTTTTGCAGGTACTATTTAATGAAGCTACCAGTTGAGGACCTGTGAGGCGTCTGTTTCTCAAACTAGACACTAATGTATTTGTCCTCTTGCTCAGTTGTGCACCGAGGCCTCCCACTTCTCTTTCTATTCTGGTTAGAGCCAGTTTGCGCTGTTCTGTGAAGGGAGTAGTACACAGCGTTGTACGAGATCTTCAGTTTCTTGGCAATTTCTCGCATGGAATAGCCTTCATTTCTCAGAACAAGAATAGACTGAGTTTCTGGACATTTTGAGCCTGTAATCGAACCCACAATTGCTGATGCTCCAGATACTCGACTAGTCTCAAGAAGGCCAGTTTTATTGCTTCTTTAATCAGCACAACAGTTTTCAGCTGTGCTAGCATAATTGCAAAAGGGTTTTCTAATGATCAATTAGCCTTTTAAAATGATAAACTTGGATTAGCAAACACAATGTGCCATTGGAACACAGGACTGATGGTTGCTGATAATGGGCCTCTGTACGCCTATGTAGATATTCCATAAAAAATCAACCGTTTCCAGCTACAATAGCCATTTACAACATTAACAATGTCCACACTGTATTTCTGATCAATTTGATATTTTAATGGACAAAAAAATTGCTTTTCTTTCAAAAACAAGGACATTTCTAAGTGACCCCAAACATTTGAACGTGTGTATGTGTGTAAAGTCTCCTCGTTATTGTTATTTTATTGTGTTACATTTTGTTTTATTTAGTAAATTATTTTCTTAACTGCATTGTTGGTTAAGGGCTTGTAAGTAAGCATTTCACGGTAAGGTCTACACCTGTTGTATTCGGTGCATGTGACAAATAAAATGTGATATGTAGCAATCTCAAGTTGTTATAATCCACTGTTGCTCTCAGGTTGTTTCCACTGCGGGAGCCAGGAGTGAACTACATGGCCTCTGAGCTCACCAAGAAGGAGATCCAGGTGAGTACTTCACCATAACGTTTTGCTTGATCTTTGTGGTGGAGCACTGATGTGCAAGTGTAGTTAAAGGGTACAATAAAGCACTGTGAAATGCCCCTTCAACAAAATGAGGTGTGTTGAATGAAACAGTAAGCATTGGGTGACTTGTCGAAGGACTCCCTTGGGTCTAGTAAGCAGACGAAGCTTTGATGTGAATGGAGCTTTTCCTCCATCAAAGTGATGATGATGATGATCTCTGTGCTCTTGTCCGACTGTGTGATCAGGCCTTCCGGGAGAGCGAGGAGGCCAAGAAGAGGCTGGTGGAGTCCTACGAGCTCATGCTGGGGTTCTATGGCATCCAGCTGGTCAACAAAGACACAGGCGAGGTCAAACGTGCCGACAACTGGAAGGAACGCTTCGCCAACCTTGAACGGTGAGTTGCTGAATCCATGTCTTGGCCAACTTTACAGGGTGTGGTTTCTTAGGACCATGTTAAACCACTTATGACCATTCTTGGACCAATTTCTAAATGAGAAACACTCATTTCCTTGTGTCTTAGTTGTTAGGTGTTCACTGTGTGAATAGGGGTCCTCCATCTAAATATTGGTTGTGTTTTCTCTTGTCCCCCCCCTCAGGAACATGCACAATAACCTTCGCATCACGCGCATCCTGAAGAGCCTGGGGGAGCTAGGCTTTGAGCACTACCAGAGCCCGCTGGTGCGCTTTTTCCTGGAGGAGACACTGGTCAAGAAGAACCTGAGCAGCGTCAAGCGCAGCGTGTTTGACTACTTCCTATTTGCCGTGCGTGACAAGCAGAAGCGCAAAGAGCTGCTGCGCTACGCCTTCCAGCACTTCGAGCCCAAGGACAAGTTTGTGTGGTGCCCCCGAAAGATCCAGAAACAGCTGAAGAAGGCAGAGAAGGGGAACGGAGAGGGAGGGGAGGAGGGCCGCCCACGAGCCAAGGCTAGAGGATTAGAGGCTGGGGGAGCCCAGAAGGAAGAGAAGGGTGTCACAGAGGAGGTGACGGAGACGGCCAAGTTGACTGATGAAGCAGTGAGTAGTGACCGAGATAAGCAGGCCGAGGGGTCTTCTGTTGATCCTCCTGGGCCAGCGGTCTCCTCAGAGGACTCTGAACCACTGGGAAACGGGAACCGTAATGATACTAACAATGTTGACATGGACCATTCAGGCAGCCCAGACCCTGAGTCTGTTAAAGGAGACCACAGTATGGAGGAAGGACTCAAAGAGAACAGTCAAGCCAAGGACAGCATCCAGAACTCAGTCCATGTCAAGCCAGCTGCATCTGAAATGGAGTCTGAGAAGTTGGAGCAACCGACCAAGAAGAAAAGGGAAGGTCACAAGGGCGTGCCTAGCAACAGGCGGGAGGAAGGCACGGTTGTCCACAACAACAACCACTCCAATCAGATGAGCCTGTCCGTGACATCATCCCACAAAGCCAAGACTGATGATCCCAAAAAGAATTCGCCCAAAAAGAATTTGACCAAAAAGGATTCGCCCAAAAAGGACTTGACCAAAAAGGATTGGCCCAAAAAGGACTTGCCATCGGACTCCTCAGAACGAGGTGAAAAACACCCAAGGACTGACTTTAGTGATGTGACTGATAATAACGCAGTGCCAGTGGGTGGGGAGAACACAGAGAAAGCTGTAAAGGGCCAGACAAATGGGAAAGAAGTAAAAAATGAAGTGGAGGTGATGGATGTGGAATCCACCTACCAGCCAAGTTCAGACCAAGACATGGGATCTTCCTGAAGGAAGGAAGGAAGGAAGGAAGGAAGGAAGGAAGGAAGGAAGGAAGGAAGGAAGGAAGGAAGGAAGGAAGGAAGGAAGGAAGGAAGGAAGGAAGGAAGGAAGGAAGGAAGGAAGGAAGGAATCAATCAGAGGCAGACTAAAGGGACATATGTTCACTTATGGCCAATCCCAAAATCGACCCCATCAGATAATATAGGTATAAGCCATATGGTAAAAGCTCCATCTTGCTGTCTAATAATGTAGGCTAGATGGAATTCTCTCCATATTGCTTACACATTTCCAATCCTCTCAGAATGGCATACATTCTGACTTCTACAGAAATGCCTATGAAGTAGGGTCTGGGTGGTTTCCACTGATTAACAGTACATTTTCAGGCCTTATTATATTAACATTTACTGTCCTCAGTGTTCACATTAGAGTGGGTATGTTATTTTTGTTGGTATGGATTACTGAATTTATTTGTTCACGTCTGATGAAATTGTGTTGTGACAGGGAAGGGGATTATGGTAATGACTGCGATCAGTTCTCCATGGTTGATCAGTTCTCCATGGTTGATCAGTTCTCCATGGTTGATCAGTTCTCCATGGTTGATCAGTTCTCCATGGTTGATCAGTTCTCCATGGTTGATCAGTTCTCCATGGTTGATCCGGCAACTGCAAGTAGTTAGGAGCTTTGTACTGAGGAGATTGATAAGGAAAGTCTGTAATTAGAGTTAACATTGAAATTATTAATTACATATCACACAATGAATTTTTGCTTGCTTGTTACAACTTTACAGTCATTTTGCACAAAAAAATAAAGACATTTGGAAATATACATTGTATCTAGTATGATGTATCATGTGTCCTTGTTCAGATGAGTGTTATTTTTTTTACTGAAAGCCCATACTGTGAAATGGGATTGTAATGTCATTAGTTTATTTCAAGAATGTTGCACAATTATTATTTTGGGTATGAGAGGTATGATCTATAGATGACTGCCAAAAAAAAGAAAAAAACATTTGACTGGTTGATTGTATTATGTCTTCTTGGCAGTATTGGAATAATGAGATGTAGCTATATGGAAAAACGACTTTTGCTTTGTTGTTGGATGATATGTGTCATCAATAGGATGTGGGTGTTCTTTCCTTATGTTCTGGAGCGTATTTGTATGTATTGATTGTTTAATTGTTTATTTTTATATTGTATTATATGATTTGCCTGATGCCCTTGTACTCGTTTATTGAATTGCAAATCTCAGGAAAACCCTGTGGGAGATAGTAAACAACATTTCTTCCATCTCTGAGGTTATGTTTGGGACATAAACCATGTTTCCAGTCACAGTTTTCATGCTAGTAAAAAGTCATACCGTATAAAAGAAAATCAAGACCGTTTATAAATGCCGACAGATAATTTGTTCGTTCGACATGGTGGGATCTTTTTGTGTCGGTAAATATGGCGGTGGAAACCATATCGAAGTAAACTTGGAGTCACACGATCATATGTTGTGTGGTCCTCCCAGAACGACTCGGGAAACCATGCAGTTTATTAGGCTACAGATTAAATAATTTATGATCAACTTCACAGGGTGGTGACAGTGCACGGTGATGAGTTTGATGCTAATTTCCAATAGACATCGAGGGTCTTATTCTGGTGACATGATGATCGATGCTTGACTCCAGTTTGACAAATATAAATATTCTCACAGTAATCCATACTAATCTCATAATGTGAACTAGCCTACCCGCACTGTATCTGTGAGCAGCTGTTGGCTAGAGACCAAGACCAGAGTAGGCACATTTGCTATTTAACGCAACAGTTTTCGTGACAAAACTATCGGTTGCGTTAAATGCGATGGTAACACATTGCACTTTAGATTTTTACTCTATGTGAAAGCTTAAAGGAAAATTCCACCCAAAAACTATTTTGTGGTGTTTGTTTCATTAGTCAATTGTTGATATAGTCCCAAAAATGTTTTGCATGTCAGCAATCAAGTTAAGAGATATAACTTTCAAAATACAGCCGGTATGATGCATTTTGCATCTCATGCAGCTCATATGATGCAAAATGCATCATACCCGCTGTATTTTGAAAGTTACTGTGTATATATATTAAACTTGATTGCTGACATGCGAAACATTTTGGGACTATATCAACAATGGACTAACAATGGAGTTTTTTCCTTTTAGTGAAAAAGTACATTTTCTGTGCACTGTCATCACGCACTGATTTTTAAGCGCAACAAGTCCGTTTGGTGGAAACCACTGGTTGGAAAATGCACATTTTCTTTATGCGGAATTTGGAATATTCGCATGAAAATATGTCACCAATTGGATGGCATTTCTTCCATCTCTGAGGTTATGTTTGGGTCATCTTTGTTTTTCACCATGGTGAAGATTTTGTCATGAATGTCCATTTTTAAAACTTTTCCGCAAATTAATTAATCTATTAATTGTACATGTTTTGAAATTGTGTATAGAAAGGGTTGTTATAAAATATACTCCACTTAGGTGGGGTTAGGGATGGAATTTCAGATTCCTTTGTCCATGCAACCTCCAAACTCTACCCTTTATTCCTGTTAAATGACAATAAAATAAAGATTGTACAATTTATTTGAATGTGTTTATTTTTCAATGTTTTCTAGAATTATAAAATTCTTCAGATTCCAACCTTGGTTTTGTCTGAATACTGTACTATGCTAACAGCTGAGGAGCAGTGTAGTGCAGTGGCATGGATACTGTCCAAATGTCACCAGGTGAATGTATTCAGAGTAGGCTTGCTTATCCAATATGCTACCTGGTATGAGAATGGTCCAGTCTGTGAGTTTTACAAACTGAAGTTGCATGTTGGTGGAAGTGAAACTTAGTTGTGGACCAAGGAAGGGTCAGTCCTCCCTGAAGTCTCTGATTTCACGTCCAAAACATTCCAAACCCTAGTGTAGCTTCTGCCCTATGGGTGGGTACTTCATGTTGATCTCAATGGTTTGGATAGGTGTAAGCAATATGGTGTAGCGCCTCTAGGCCGGTGGAGTTTCCACCATTTTGCTTGTACCTACCCAAACATTGGCCCCCATGGATTTGCAGGAACATTTTAGCTCAGCCCACTTTTACTGGCTCAGAAGTCGTGCCCCTCTACCTCGCTCTCCCCTCCATCAGTCCCGTCCCCCACCCCCCCTTCCTCATCCCTCTCTACAGTACGACTGAGCTCAGCCCCTTCGGCTGGAGGCTCGGGTTTATCTGGAATCAACGTGAAAGCCATTCAGGAGCCGCGCGCTGTAAAGTGAAGGAGCGGTCCGTCGCGAAACCTGGGGGAGAGCGAGCGATAAGGACTGGGAACGGGGTTTGACTTTTTCCGCGTAAACTCGGATTTGAGGGGCAAGCGGGGAGCCATGGCTATGTTCTCAGCTCTCGGGCTGCTTTTGCTGTGCCAGCTTTTGACATCATCTACATCCCAGGTAAGCGGTGGCTTTGGTGCGCCCGTTATCAATCCATGCCTGCTGTTTTCATCAGCTAACCTGTGTTCGGAGTTGCGGGTAGTAGCTACTTTGTAAGCTGCCTGATGGATTTAGAGGCGTTTGATAACTAACAGGTTCTTCTCATTCAGTTCCTAATTTCTGCCTTAGCCTACCCTGTGGGTGTAAATGTGACAGTCTAATCCTTCCATGGTAATTAGGCTACCTGCAAGGCGGCTACCTGCACTTTTGTTAGGCTATTTACCATCCATTTTGACATGCACCTTTGACCCAGTTTTATACATCGGTGATATATAGACGATTTAGTTCCTACGTTGTCTTTGTTTTATAAAGTTGTAGCCTGTAAAAGGTGTCGATTGAAGCAATGAGGTCAAATTGTGCAGATTATGCAAACTCCCTATCCATTTATTTATTTAATCGTACACGGGTGTCCGTGAAAGACTGTCTTTGCAGTAATCATTTTTCATTTACTTGCACATTTCTGGAGTCGGGGTTATGTTTTCCTTGAGGCTGAGGAATGCAGAGCCTGGAGACCAGTGGCCTGTGCACAATGACAGCTTTGTTCATTCAGCCGTGCTCCTGGGAAGCTCTAGGAAAGACCAAAGCTTATTAGTCCAGCCTGAAATTAAGTGAACTCTATTTGTGTGAATTATTTGTGATATGTTCATCCTTTTATTACACTTAAATTATGAGTTTGTGACCCCAGGATATCTTCGCACTATCTGTGCGTAATTTTGCGCATTGTCGTTTAACGGGTTATTTGATTCGCATGGCTTTGGCACCATCTATTTTATAATACATTTGATTGTTTTTCACATTCTTACAACGGAATCAGGGACATTTATTTTTACTTTGTTGTAGTTTATTGTTTAGGAGATTCAGAGCAATGCATTATAACATTGCCTACTGAAGCCTGCAAAATATGGCCTCTTCTTTTTGTTCTAAATAATGATGCACGATCAATTCACACTATTATTCGACCACTTTCAAAGCATTTTAGGCTTTTTTTTTTTTTTGTTGGTGCAATTGTATCCTGTCTGTTTTCATCCTTAATGCCCACATTCCTTCCATGTCCTTTTTGACAGTAGTTAGACATAAGGAGCTTGATTTTAGGCCATTTTATAGAGATTCATAGCATGATAATCCCTGTCTTCCGGGTATTTTTTTGTATTGATTTTTGAGGTAATGGTTTTGTGTTGCAGAGACCCGGCCCACGAGGAGCAGTCGGACCACCAGGACCCCCGGGACCCGAGGGGAAGGATGGCACTGATGTGAGTTAGCCAGACATGGAGTGTTGTAGTAGAGCAGGGTTTTGCTATCCAATTACTGACTTAAGTTGTCATCATGGCTGAGGCAATCAAGAAACATGTCACAACGAATTTTAACATTTACCTATGTGGAAGGTGTTGTCTCTTTGATCCTAATAATAATCAAAGTAATTTTTAAGTTTCTACAATTTCTTAAGGGAAAAATAGAAAAATATGAGTTTATCCAAATCAAATGGATTGAAAATCCAAGTATGACTGATATTCTATTTCTAATCAAGGTTGATCAAGTTGTTTCAATTTCCCATCATTGATAGTGGTGTTTTAGTATGGCTCTTGCAGTCAAATTATGGTCAAATGCTCTCTCATAATCCAGTTTATAACAGATTGACTCCTCCCACTGAGTCAATGCCCGCCCCCACAGGTATTTATTTGGTCATCATTAAACACTCCGCACACAGGCCTCCTATTGGCTAAAGGGCAGCCAATGACACATCAGAGCCAATCATGACAGATATGAGAAAAGCCTTAAATTGGAACTTAAACCAGACATCAAGTCTGTACTATATGTTAAAGGTGAAATAGGATTATGTGCTTAAAAACATAAGGCCTATGTTCTCAAACTTTTACAATACCTTTAAATGTTAATGAGCCGAAACAGAGCTTGCAACTTTACTGATCTCATAACAGAAATTCCATATATTTGATATACATACTGTATCTTTATGTCTATCAAATCTTTAGATTTTGGGGATTGAAACTTGTGTTGCTTTAGTGGAGTAAAGTCAATTCACCACAGCTTGGAAGACCAGCCAGCCATACAGAGGACCCATTCATTCATACATTCCCCAACTCTACGAGATAATCTAAAATTACCCATCACACCTCCTCCCTCTCCCCCTCCCGTTCCCTACCCCCTGTCGAAACCAACTGGAGGCTTTCATCATGTGACCACTCTGCTCCGTCAGGTCCATTTTAGCACTGTTTAGGGCAGAGAGTAACTACAACCAACTGTGTTAAAGCACTTCATACACCCAGTCTGTCTATCACTGTTAGCCATTCAATGTATAGCTCTAGGGTGGGTTTCATTTCAGTCGTGTTTTGATTTACCTTTTATTAGAACAAAAATGTCCAGAAGGACGTCCATATTTCACAGCTTTCTGCTGAGATGTATTAGTCTTTAAACACACACAGTAATCGAGTGACATTTGTGACTGGATTTGTATTAACAGACAACTTATGTTCAAAATCTGTCAGACTGAAATCAAAAGGCAGATGCCTCTTAGACGTGTCCTTTTGGAATCTTATGTTGTTTCTTTTAATTGACAGGGCAAAGACGGCCCTGCTGGACTTTCAGGGAAAGCTGTGAGTATAACAACTGAACAGAGCCTTTTACAACGACGGATCAACAACCCAATTGTTTAGGGTGTGTGATTGTTATAACACCGAGCTGTCCCAATGTTTCAGGGACCCAAGGGGAAAGCAGGGGTAGCAGGAGGACCAGGGAACCCAGGCCTGCCCGGCCTCCCGGGGGTGGACGTAAGTGACCCGTAGAAACTCAAAAACACACATACACACTGGTCCTGTTGTTGATGCGTAAAATATTGCCTGAATTGCTGTAGAACTCAGTTGCTGTAGAACCTATTAGATATACAGTAGTTTGAGGCTATTGATCTCAAGCTGTAGTCCTTGACACTTGCTTAGACCACTTCCCGGTATTCAATGTATCTCATCGTATAATTAACTACCTGGAGTCGACTGATTTGGACTGAACCGACATTTACCTGCATTCATGCATACAGAGCGAGTAACCTGTCCTCTAGAACAAGTATGAACAATTGGCTCATAGCTACCTCTTGTTAGAGAACTTGATAAGAACATTATATGTCTGCCATCTATCTAAACAGTTGAATTGAGCAATTTACACATAAGAAATAGCACAATATAATGTCTAATAATGTTTTCATGATGTTGTGATTCTTCCTCAGGGATTGACAGGTGCTGATGGGCCTGCAGGGAAAGACGGTCCTCCGGGGGAGGTGGTAAGTGAAGTGCCTCTCAATCTCCCAGGGTTCCTGACTGTTTGCCTCTGGATGTGCCCCATTTACTTTAATGACCTCAACTGAAGACTGCCCCTTTGGCCTCATCAATCACCCACTAAAACACACATACTCACACATATATATATACACACACACACACACACAGGTACACACAGGCACACACACACACAGATACAGTAGGTACAGAGTGACAAAGTCAATAACCATTCGAGGTGCTTCAGTTTGCTCAATTTATGAAAACACATACAGAAAGCTGGTGTTGTGACCTTAGCATGACCTTGGACTGAGGAAGGTACCATTCATTCCTCTATGTATCATTACTGTATGACCCTTCAGAATAGAGAGAAAGGGGGTTAGTTACAGTGAGCTTCTTGGAGAGACCTTGGTGGGCTAAAGCTGGTACCTACTCAGGCCTCCGTTTTCTCCCTATCGGGACGGATTTGTCGAACAGGCTCTGGCCCTTTGTGGGAATGTTTTTAATGAGAGATTGGGTGATTCTGAGTCGGATTTATCTTGCGCTGCTTCCCTAATCCCACCCGGAATGCTCACAGCTTCCCACCAAACAGGCCCAGACTGTAGGAAATAGAGGGATCTGCAGCTTGGATGCTGGAGGAAAAAATAAATACTGTTTCCTCCGAGGAAGGCATGAAAGCACTACAGCGCCGGAGAGCCTAATAATGTTATCTAGCACCACAGGACTGGATATGAAGTGTTGGGAGTCATGCATTAAATATTAGGTATAAAAGGGTGTTAAAAAGGTCCTGTGATCACAAATTGAAGGGTGTAAATGGGTCAAGGTGGAGGCAGCCCTCTGCACTTCAACTAATTAGTCCCACTAATCAGGAAGTGAGTGTTTACCTGACTGCCTAATTACCTGGATTAAATGTGCCATGCTGCAATTGGCTTAAAACCTGTCCAATATTTCCTGGCTAACATTCATGTACTAATGGGATGAAGGTTGACAAGCTTGGGCGTTCTCTCCCTCCCCCTGAGGAATATGGACTGAAGCTGTTTTCAGAGAAAAACTCTGTTTCCCTGTCAAGACATATCGACCACCTCCCCAAAACATTCACCAGATAATGAGATGCACCAATGCTCTTTGATACCCATACGCAGCGTCTTTACTGCTGAGAGTAGGGAAGGATACTGTATATTTTCACTGTTCAATCCAAGTAGTTCATGTGCGCTTCCATTGTAGCAGTGAAGACTTCAGTCTCACTTTGCACAAGGGTTAGTGTAGTTTCATGGACCTTAGTTCAAATCAAGCAGAGAATATTAGAGATACTGAGAATAACAGTAGAGAGAGGAAAAGGGAAAACTAACCACCACACATTCCATACATCACAGGAGACATGCAGGCGTGTGGCTGTATGTCTGTGTGTGCATATGTTTGCAGATGCGTGAGTGATGTGACTATACGTGTGTGCATGTATGTGTGTGAGTGTGTGCAAGGGTTTTACTGTGTGTGTGTGTTAGTGTGTGCAGTTGTTCACCATTCTACACTCATCCAATGAAAAGTCAGCGGACACAGGGTGGAATGCAGTGTGGGTTGCCGTGACACCACTGTGTTAAGACTGATTGTGAGTCTTATTCTTCCTCACACCACACAGACACTCCAAACACAGCTGAGATCCAATGGGGTGGGGTTGGGGAGGACAGAGGAGGGGTCAAGGGGAAACAGAGAGGAAACAGGGAGGAGGGAATGAAAGAGTGGCAAGGAAAAGCAAAATAAAAGAAAATAAGGAAAGCATGGGATGGGGTAGGGGTGGTCCATCTTTATTAGGCTCTTGCTGTGGGTCATATGAGTGTCACTGCAGAACAGGGTCTGTTGTTTCCATTTGTAACGTCTTTATAATAATGTAATAATTGTAATTGTTTCCCACCTATTTGGACCAAGGCAGTTGCTCTAGTTTTAGCTCACTGATACATGAATCAATGCTGACACGTCATCCCCTCCCAAAGTTCTCGAAAACACAGTTTTGGCATAAGAACATGGAAATAATGTTTTAGGTTTTTTACCTAGTTCCCACCTAGTCTCATGTTTAATTGTATCTGTTGAAGTCGTCTGAGGGGTTGTGTGTCTGTGTCTCTACAGGGCGATGCTGGACCTCCCGGGCCAGGTGGACCTCCTGTAAGTACTGTTACATCTTCCACCTCTGTTACATGCCATCAACATCACCTATATCACAACACCCCCTCACCTGTCCACATTCATAACCTCTATTACACCCCCTCAACTGTCTATAGCTAAACCCATATATGGCCTAGAGTGTTTCAGGTCACATGGTCAAGAAACATGCTGGGCCCTTCCTACAAGACACACACCGATATGCCCAGTTATAACTGGGAGTGTACACAAACTGATGGGTATGTATGTCTTAATATGCCTTCCCCTGTCTTCCGTAGGGCAGAGGGAGACCAGGAGCTCCAGTGAGTAGAGATGATTATAAACACTTTTCTTGTATGTGTTTGTGCGTAGATCTTTTTGCATGTAGATGTGTTTTATTATACATTTATGTGTGTGTGTGTGTGCGTACGTACGTGAATGCTTGCGTGTGTGCGTGCATGTGTGTGTGTGTGCGTGTGCGCTCACCCAACCCATTTCTATTGTTTCCAGGGGCCACCAGGAGCCAATGGGCTTGCGGGCGGAATCGGGCCACAGGGACCAGCGGTGAGTGTTAAGACCAATTAATGAATCAATCCCAATTAAGAAATATGTACAACAGACAAAACAGGGAAATATACACTTAACCAGTTGTGTAATACACTCTTTGACTGCCACTACTGGATATCTAGTGGACTCACTGCTAATTCATGATTAGGTAATCAAGTTGGCGAGTTAACTGTTTAACTACTGAATGACAAAAAGTCTGCAGTACCAGAAGCAGTATCACTCCAGGACCAAGGCTAAAGACCTCTGACAGACAGACATGTCTCTTCAGTCCAATCCTTTTTAAATTAACCTCTGCTAGAATCAAGCATCAATTACTGTTTACAGTAGTCAAGTGGGAGAATCAGAACGTCCATGAGCGGAGGGGGTCCTGTTAGTGGGCTACCCCAGCGTAAGGTCTCATCTCTGTGGAGTGGAGTGGGGGGAGGCCCCTGGAGAGAGAACCAGAACTGATTGGAGTGATCATGATTTCAGTTGAGCTTCTTATCGGAGACGCTGACCAGGGGTGCAGCAAGGAAGAGTCAGCTTTGATTTTAGTTTAACATGATGAGGGTAGGGGCAATGTGACTCTATGCACTGATTTTGTACAGTTTATATGCAAATGAATCCTGTTTATTGACCTGTGTGTTCTTCTCTCTCTCTCTCCCAGGGCCCTGAGGGTCTTCCAGGATTGGCTGGGCCTCCCGGCCCTGATGGACCACCAGTAAGTACAGCACATCTACATTATCTGCTGATTCTTCACATTAGTGAAATCTCTCATTGTCATTGTTTTTGCTGCCATCAGTCAGTGCATCTACGTACTGCCACCTAGTGGATTTCTAGAGTATAACTGCAGTTTTCACAAGGAATGGAGATGCATGGCCTCAGATGTGGGGTGAAGAAATGCTTAAAGAAAGAAAGATGGAAATGTTACTCATTCAATTATATATCAATCTAGACTTCATTCTCTACCTTTCTAAGGGTCTTCCTGGGGCTCTCCCTGATGGCAGTGGAGATCTGTTGGTAAGTGTCAGGATGTTTTTTAGACCCAACACATTTAAGGACATGAATCCTGTACTGTACTGATTGCTATGCACAACATTGAACAGCAGTATGACATTATTTTTACTACATGCCTTTACCTAATGCAGTGTTGTCTGTCCCCTTTATAGTGTCCTGCCATCTGTCCTCCTGGTCCCTCCGGCCCTCCAGGAATGCCTGGGTTCAAGGTGGGTACAGGACATTGTTGCCACAGATAAAACAATGAGACAGATATTTCACCGGATGTATAAATGTGAAGCATCCGGTTGGTGTTTCCACTCACTACCAAATATGGTGGTGAGAGGAAGCCCAGCGGCCGGCAGTGGGAGAAGATGGAGCGAGATGGATTTTGGCCGACATTCTGCTAATTTTCTCATCGATGAAACATTTGATCTCAATACAGTTGTCTGTTTCCAAAGCTATAATTTGTTACGAACAGAGTGGACTAAGTTTAGTAGAATTTACCCTTTGCCAAAGTTTTAAAAAACTGCGTGTTTAGAAGGAGTGCAAAGGGCGAATTGAGTTATTGCACATGCTCACTTCACAGAGTAGGCGTTCCCTAATGGAAATATACAAATACATGCTGCAATGAGCCAATAAGCTCTCGCTAGCTCATTTTACATTTTTTTACATTTTTAGTCATTTAGCAGACGCTCTTATCCAGAGCGACTTACATGAGCAATTAGGGTTAAGTGCCTTGCTCAAGGGCACATCGACAGATTTTTCACCTAGTCGGCTCGGGGATTAGAACCAGCGACCTTTCAGTTACTGGCACAACGCTCTTAACCACTAAGCTACCTGCCGCCACATGTATGTGGAACTTGTTCAGTTTATGTCTCAGTTGTTGAATCTTGTTATGGTCATACAAATATTTACACATGTTAAGTTTGCTGAGAATAAACGCGGTTGACAGTGAGCGGACGTTTCTTTTTTTTGCTGAGTTGAGTTCATTGGCTTGCATTGAAACAGAAAAAATGAAGGAGTGGGATGTCTCACTTCCGTCTCAGGGTATAGATTAATGCACCTTATAGAAAGGATATATGATAAGGGGCCCGTTATGTGATTTGGTTGCTGTCGTGACAAAGAGCCTCACTCTCCTCTCAATAATTAATGATATTGAAGCAAGTACATCATAGTCCTTTAATATTACAGGCCCAGCACTGGAACAGTGCTGACGTCAATGGAGATTATAATGGGGTGACTCATATGTGTTGCTGAGCTCATGCTTGGCTCTTCCCACCTCCTTGCTTGTTCTGCCTACTATGATTAATTTGCTCCCATTGGAAATGAAAGGATGTGGTCTATCTTGGGTTAGTTATAAAAAATATTTGTTGTCACTCTACCTCACTTATTGTGACTTCTTAAGCTCTGAAATGTGTGCTCTTCAAATGGCCGCTTCCCCCAGGAACATGACAGCAAAACTAACTGTTGTATCTCTCCCTCTCCCATTCTCATCATCTACCCCTCTTTGTCTTTCTCTATATATCTCATCATCCATTTCTAAATATGTATCCCTTGCTTCTTCTGTCTGTCTTTCCTTTAATACTTCTCTCTCTATATATATATCTTTATTTAGGGTCACACAGGGCACAAAGGAGATAAGGGAGAGCTCGGGAAAGACGGAGAGAAGGTGAGATCAATCAGAGTTGAAAGAGTGAAAATCAGAGTATTTGACTAGTCTGAAGTCTTTATCCAGATGTTAACTATGTGTTGTTAACTGTGTGTCGTGTCCTCTCTCCCAGGGTAATGCTGGCCCACCTGGTCCTCCAGGGATTCCCGGCACTGTCGGCCTGCAGGTGAGTTTTGTCACCTAATGTGGCTCAAAACACAGACATTTCTATCTGTTGGCTGTATGTTTACATTGTCCATTCCTTTCTGCCTGAGCCCTGATGTGTGAATGCTATGCAGTGTTGATTGTTCTGATAGGTTCTGATGGTGGTTCTGATTGATTCTGCTGGTCCCTAACCATCTTGTGGTGTTGTTTCCCAGGGTCCTCGTGGTTTGAGGGGACTTCAGGGCCCAATGGGGGCAGTAGGAGACAGGGTGAGTACCACGCCTCTGAAGGTCTTTGTCACAGACCTCTGTCATCTGTCTGAAATTTACAGACCAGCACTTCAATGAGCTGCAGTGTAAACTCAATTTTCCTGATTATAATGCATTATCTCTCGTTCTCTCTCTCTCTCTCTTTTTAGGGTTTACCAGGTTTCCGAGGCAAACCTGGTACTGCTGGCGTCATCGGCAAGACAGTGAGTCTCTCCTTGTTTGTACTGTCTGTTGAGGAGTATATAACTCGTACTACACAAGTTACACACTCCTCACTTTGGTGTTGGTCTTTATGTAATTGTGTTAGGTGTCTACCATTGGTCCCATCAATAAAAAGCTCTGTGTGTGTCATTTGATAATTCCAGGGTGATGCTGGAGAGAAAGGACCAGAGGGATTTAGAGGGCCAAAGGGAGAGATTGTGAGTAAATAATACACACATACATTTTTGTATTGATATTTGCATGTCTGATTGAACATCATCTTTACAGATAACTCTAATTTCTAATCAAACAGCAGACTAAACAGTCATATGATGATAAATGGTGTGGGTACAAGGGATTGTAAATGATCTAATGTTGTGCTACAAACAGTTAATTGCAGGTACTGTAACATTGTTTCTTATCATTTCTCAACAGGGCAAAATTGGTCCAAAGGGAGTTCCTGGCGGAGCAGGACCCAAAGGGGAGCCTGTAAGTCTTCAAATACAAATCTCTAATGACAACAGATATCTCGGACCCCTGACCAACAGTGTTTCTCTCTCCCGCAGGGCATCCCTGGCAGAGACGGGAAAGATGGCACCCAGGGACTGGATGGCGAGAAGGTAAAGTGGCACCCTTTTCTCCCAACATGCTCTCTGCTCTGTTTCCCATGAGCCCACAGTGAGGGTGTGGCTGATTTGTTTGACCTTTATTTTACCAGGTTAGTCTCATTGAGATTATCAATCTCTTTTACAAGAGAGACCTGGACAAAATAGCAGCACACAAAGTTGCAGACACATTTACAACATAAAGCACTAGAGTTAAAAAAAACATAAATGTACACAGCAAGATGGTTTGGGAAAGTGTGGTGCATCTACAGATGTAGGATCTTAATTTGATCCAGTTTGCTACAGCAGGACGATAACCCCGCAGCATTTTTACATTTACATCATTTAGCAGACGCTCTTATCCAGAGCGACTTACAAATTGGTGCATTCAAGTTATGATAGCCAGTGGGACAACCACCTTTTTTTATTTCTATTTATTTTTTATTTAATTTTTTTATGGGGGGAGTAGAATGATTACTTTATACTATTCCAGGTATTCCTTAAAGAGGTAGGGTTTCAAGTGTCTCCGGAAGGTGGTCAGTGACTCCGCTGTCCTGGCGTCGTGGGGGAGCTTGTTCCACCATTGGGGTGCCAGAGCAGCAAATAGCTTTGACTGGGCTGAGCGAGAACTGTGCTTTCGTAGAGGTAGGGGAGCTAGCAGGCCAGAGGTGGATGAACGTAGTGCCCTCGTTTGGGTGTAGGGTCTGATCAGAGCCTGAAGGTAAAGAGGTGCCGTTCCCCTCACAGCTCCGTAGGCAAGCACCATGGTCTTCCTCCCAGGGAAGGACTGCCCACTCCATGATCTCGCCATCACGGTTGACAACTCCATTGTGTCCTCCTCCCAGAGTGCATTTTAATTATTATGTGGATTATAATGAATGGATTTTTATTTTATACTCCCTTTTTCTCCCCAATTTTCCGATCTTGTCTAATCGCTGCAACTCCCCAACGGGCTCAGGAGAGGCGAAGGTCGAGTCATGCATCCTCCGAAACATGACCCGCCAAACCGCGCTTCTTAACACCCGCCCGCTTAACCTGGAAGCCAGATGCACCAATGTGTCGGAGGAAACACCGTTCAACTGACGACCGAAGTCAGCCTGCAGGTGCCTGGCCCGCCACAAGGAGTCGCTAGAGCATGATGAGCCAAGTAAAGCCCTCCCGGCCAAACCTCCCCTAAACTGGACGATGCTGTGCCAATTGTGCGCCGCCTCATGGGTCTCCCAGTCGCGGCCGGCTGCGACACAACCTGGGATCGAACCCGGGTCTGTAGTGACGCCTCTAGCACTGCGATGCAGTGCCTTAGACCACTGCGCCACTCGGGAGGCTCTCCATCATAATGTTTAACCTACTGTAGCGTTAAACTCATGTAAAGGGACAAGCTCCTGTAATTTCAGGATCTTTTGAAGCTCGTTCCAAGTGGAACGGGCAGAGAACTGGAAAGCTTTTTTCCCCTAGTTCTGTACGGGCCTTAGGAACAATCAACAAAACACAGTCATGTGAGCGCAGGCGGTAGTTTTACTTTGTCTGCTGGATAATGTAGTTACACAAGTAAAATGGGAGCAAAATGGGAGCTATCTCACATTTTTGATGTCATAGTGACAGTGTTTCTCTGCGTTGCCAGGGCGATGCTGGACGGAATGGGGTACCCGGTGAGAAAGGACCCAACGGCCTTCCTGTGAGTATCGAGCATGACATTATCTAGCGTCCCACTGTGTAGAGTTAGTCCCACTGTACCCTCTTACTGGGAGATGCCCTTATAAACTCTGATTCTCTTACACACTCTAATGACTACATAGACAGAGATGCTGTCCATTTTGTAAGGAGCCTCTGTACTCTGTATGGATTTCCATTTCAAATAGACCTATAGACATTCTCACATCTCAAATAGACAACAGTTAGTACCTCTATGCTCTGCAGTAAAGAACACAGTATAGATTTAATTACAGTCCACTCTGTCCTAACTAGCCATTAACTCTGTCTCCCACAGTGTGTTAACCAGTCCCTAGTCCCATGGCATCATATTGCTACTGTGGACACTACTCTAGAGTCATGTTTCTATGTCTGTGTTTCAGGGTTTACAAGGAAAGGCTGGCGCAAAGGGCGCAAAAGGAGGAGTTGTGAGTATGACAACAATGCATAACTAAGTCATGAAGACAGTGATTTCATAAAGACAGGGATATTATGTATACAATGAGGCTATAAAGAGAAGGATATCATAGTTATCACAGAGCGATTTCACAATCAGTGGGTGTCAAACAGGCAACACAAACACCTAGAATTACCTAATAATGTCCATTAGACCACACTGTGACAGCTATGAATAAACAGTGATGTCAGAAAGACTGTGGCACAGCATACAGACAGTGATGTCATATGGCCAATGATGTCATATGCACATAATCCAGATAGGCATGTCATAAAGACTCATAGCAGTAATGTCATACAGGTGTGTCATATCATTGGTCATTTCATGTCAGAAACTTTTAGTGATGTCATAAAGCCAGTGATTTCACAATGATATTGTGTAATGAAAGGATGGAATCATACAGCTAATGATGTCACAACTGATATCATAGGATCAGAGAAACAGCCAGTGATGTTATAATCAGTGATATCATAAATGTGTACAGTGATGTCATACAGCCAGTGATGTCACAAATTGTATCATACAATCAAGATAAACAATACAGCCAGTGATGTCACAAATTCTGAGATGTCACAACTGATATCGCACAATTTAGAGAAACCATACAGACAGTGATGTCACAAATTACATCACACTTTCAGGGAAAATATATAGACAGTGATGTCACAAATGACATCGTACAATGGCAGTGAAGATAAGCCACCACATAACCATTCCCCTTTTCTTCCCAGGGTGACCCAGGAGAGATGGGAGAGGCAGGGCCGTCTGGAGAGCCAGGTATTCCTGTATGTATCTGATGGGCTTCTGGGGCACTTGTGGGCTGCAGTGGGGTATTTCAGGGGTTTCTGTGTTGTTGGTCATTTTGTTACAATGCAGTCATGGTGTGTCAGCTCCTCTCACCTGCCTGCACCATCATCTGACTCCTCCCACAGGGTGACATTGGTATCCCAGGAGAGAGGGGCGAGGCGGGACCCAGAGGAGTGGCTGTAAGTAGTCCAGGTTAAAGTTCAATACCGTATCTATGGAAACATGGCAGCATCCACCTGTTAAAAGATGGCAGTGGGTAGAGTGGAGCCATATACCAATCAGAATAGTAGTCAACATAGCAGAAGAAAATGTTCTTCTTGACCATTAGAACGTATTGGTTAAAACAGACTCCTGGTAACAAAAATCAGTTGTTTCATATCTTCATGGGGCTATATATGAATATATGATGATTGAGAGAGGATAAGGATGAAAACCTCCACTTATTAGTTAAATGATAAAACACAATAGTTTGTGATTAACTAGGAGACTGTTGCATAGTAACGTACAACATGTTCTTACACCCATAGGAAAATGTAGTCCCATACCTCCCCCCAGCAATATTATATGGAAAGTACCTATCTATATTCACTCTATATACAGCTATTCTCCTCCAGTGAGATGGAGGCAGTAGGGAAGACAGGAATGTATGAAATAGGGATAATGAAAGAGGGTCAGAGAGACAGAGGGGTCTTTGTCTTTGGTTCCCCATCAGAACCCTAGAGAGGGAATGCAGGATACCATCTTGGTTCTAAAGCCAGGTGGCACTTCCCCATCACAGCTGGGTGCTGTGTCAATTTCAAAGCATTCCTCAGATAAGACATAACTCAAACACAAGTGATTTTATCAAGTTCTATACAAACAATGACTCTTGTGACTCTCATCACACACAACCGCAATATCCTCCTCTTTCAAAGTTATAAACACAATCTGTCCTGCTTTATTGCAGTCTCATAAAGGTAAGGTTCGAATAACAGATACTATTGGTTGAGGGAAGGCAGGTCTATGTGTCACAAGTCAAAGGTCAGGCTGAGATTTACTTCCTGTGTCTTTAGGCCGTCATGTACTTCCTATTGTGCTAACATGATGTGTGTTTCCCAGGGGGGCGTCGGACCAGTGGGCAACATCGGGGTTCAGGGCAGCAAAGGCTTCCAGGTCAGTGGCATGATAGGATACGGAATGAGGTGTCCCACCAAATATCCATTTAATGATTGAGTGTTGGAGTGTTCTGATGGTGTCTATGTCATGTTCAACAGGGAATAAAGGGGGCTCTGGGGGACCCTGGCCTTCCTGGACCAACCGGAATCCGCGGCGGATTTGGTGAGAGGGTGAGTGTGACCCCTAGCAGAATGCTTGCTGGCCAAAGACCTCTCTGAAGTGACCAACAGTGGTGTCCACCCCAGGAATTTGAACCGTTCACCATATGGTTCCAAGCCCAAGCATCCCTATCCACTAAACTGATGTCCTTGTGTGAATAAACAAGGCCTTTTATTTGTAGCTATGCCTTTTAAGACAGATTAGAACTCTTGACCAACTGACCCAATATTGGCTTGAGTTAAAGAGTCCATCTTCTGGAGACATTTCTGTCAATGAAAATCCCTTCACTAGAGGAGAGCCTTTTAACACACGACCTGACCAACACACACACACACACACAGAGAACATGTTAGGGTACGATTGTTAAGGCTGCATTTACACACAAACACCAACTGGACTTTGAAAGACAAAAATGTCCCCCAGATGGCATTCCCCCAGCAGTCCTAGTGCAATGCCTACATTAATTTTTACACAGAATCACACACTGCAGCGTGCGCTTACACACAAACGTACACATAGCTCCTCCTGCCAGACCCATTAAGATCAGAGCAGTGTGTGCTCATAACCTGGGCAGTGTGGGCTCACTCAGAATCAGAATCAGAACATTATTATAGGGTGGAGCCTTGGCAGTGTGTATTCATACTGTATCCAGGTAACAAAGCAGCCTCCTGTTCAGGAGCCGATGGCAGAACAAAGCCTGGCTTTATCCAGCTCCTGGGCTGCCCCTCTCCACAACCCACCACACCTCCATCCCTCCCTCCATTTCACTCCGCACACACAGCCTGCCATCTATGGAGCCATGCGCTCTGCTACTGGTCTTCACAACCACTGGCTCTATTTTATTAACCGTTTTTCTCTCTCTCCTCACTCTCTCGTTCCATTTCTCTCACAGGGTCCAGTCGGAGCATCAGGCCCTAAAGGAGACATGGTAAGTACATACACTAGTAGCTCCTTACATTTGGGGTCAAAGGTCAAATTAAGATAAAATCTTAGTAACCCCCTGCCTACTGTCTTCATTCAGCAATCAGTTTGCACATGGGGATGTCCTGTCTCTTAAAGGGTTCAGAGAGAATATTGTCAAAGAGATAATGGGAAAGGTTATGGAGCTGGGGATATGGGTTTATGGGCTCATTATGGAAGATAATGTGGTAGTATATTTGACTTTTGTAGGCACATAACAATACATGGACATTATATTTTCTATGGAAGCTCCCATGCACACGCAATTATTGTTATTCAAAAATTCACTCAGGCTTCTTTTGTTTTCTGTTCAGGGCGTGGCAGGAGCTGATGGTTTGCCCGGGGAGAATGGAGAACCTGTAAGTTATCTTTCATATTTTAAATTCAGTCAAATTAATATACATCCAATCAACATGAAAATGTGTATGTCATCCAATTTCCTTTGTCTTATTAGTCAACAATCTTTTGCTCGTTCTCAGGGTCAATTTGGTCCAGTTGGCCAAAAAGGAGAGGTGAGTTATCTCTTCATCTTCATCCAAACTGTGGAGTATATCCTTGCCAGTGTTGAATGTATGTTCGTCAACCACAAAATGTATAGGTCCTAGTTCCCAACTCTCTACATTGACACATATTTTACTGACAGGTTTGTCTCTCTAATACTGTAGATAACAACCAAAAACATTGTGATCACATTCACTGTTAGGAGTACAGCCAAAACCCTACTTAGTTGGGCTTACTACACCAGTCTATCATTGTCCTTGTCTCATTATCTTACATAACATCTTTAGCTGCTCTTTCCCTTATTATTGCCTCTCTCCCATCTATCTTTTCCCTCTGATGTGTTGCCAGTGTGTTGCTACTAAGTGCTGGTACCCAGGCCAGACTGCAACACACTAACTCATTGCACAGGATCCTCCCAGCTCACATTCTAGGATTAGCTGGATTAATTAGCTTGCTGTACGGTTGCTTTAGTGTTATTTGCCCACTCTCTGCCATCCCTACAGAGAAGGGAGCCACGCTAAGCTGCAGCACAGTTTGCCTTACAATTAATGTAATTACAGCCAAGGCGCTGATGTGGCTCACTAACTCTCCCTGATGCTAGCTAGCTATAGTAACTCTGACACTTAGGAGCTATTGTTGTGTTCATTAGATTAATTATCAAGTGAGACAACGCCTCATGGGACTGCACAACTTTATTTATTATTGTGAGGGGAAATGGCCAGGCCTACAGTTTTTACTTTATAGAAAGTCTTTGACAAGTCAGGTAGTTTCTTTTTCCGGGGTCACCTAGAATGATCTGCTAAACCAGCTCTGAGGCGAAGGCAAGAAATGAGCTGTCTGATTCCCTCAGATCAAGATGTTGGAGAAGTTCAACGTTTTTCCACAGAGTGCAATAGACCAACACTTTCATCCCTCACAACTGACCATCTCCACTGACTTTCACACTCTTTGACATTTACTGAGTGAACACAAGAGCTGTAGATTGGATTTTTGATTGTGTTTACAGTCTGGGAAGCGTGGAGAGCTGGGACCCAAAGGTGTGGTGGGACCACAGGGAGAGCTCGGAGCCAGAGGGGTTCCTGGGAAACCAGGCCTAATGGGCTTCCAGGGTGAACAGGGTCTGCCTGGAATCGCTGGCAAGATTGGTGTTCCCGTGAGTAACCAGGGATAAGGCTCTACTTCGATCCCTGTAAACTTGGCACCCTTGCGTCAAGAATGCCTCAGATTGACAACACCTGCTGAATGAAATGTCTGTCTTTTCTGCCTCTGTTTTCAGGGTAAACTGGCAAGCGAACAGCACATCAGAGAATTGTGTGGATCTATGATTGATGGTGAGGATTTTGGAGATCAAACGGGCTGTAGGGTGTAGTGTCCTTGTCTAAATGACCAAAAAGGGCCATTAGCTCCTTTTTTACAAGAATGTGTTTGCAAATGTCTCTTCCTCTGTCCTTTCTCTCTCAGATCAGATTGCACAGCTGGCTGCCAACCTCAGAAGGCCCCTGTCCCCTGGCCAAGTGGGTCGCCCCGGTGCTGCCGGACCTCCAGGGAAGCCAGGAGAGACTGGGTCTATCGGTCACCCCGGCTCCCGTGGACCTCCTGGCTACAGAGGACTGCCTGGATACCTGGGAGACCCCGGTCCCAGAGGTAAGTAACAGGAGATACACAGGTCCATGTCAAGAAACATACTCGAAATGTCTGCCTTTCTGATCAGCACAGAGCAATGGACTTTGCAGCATAGAACATACTGTACGTCTCATAAGAAGTGTACAGATAAGTGTGACCATCTCTATGTTGGGCCTATTGCACAATTGGTAGTGCCAATAGACTGCCTTCTTTCAGTAACATTGTTTTCTGTCTCTTCCACAGGTGATCTTGGTGAACAGGGTGACAAGGGACCCATCGGAAAGGCCATCGAAGGGCCCATTGGAGACCAAGGATACCAAGGTATGACAGTTTATACACTGTGCATTCACAGTGAGAGGGGTTTGGGCTAGAATGATAAAAGTTCAAGGGTAGCCAAGTGGAGTTGCATCAGTATACTGTCTCTGCCAGTGTATAAACCCTTTTTTGTGGGACACCTGAGCCTATATTGGAGAGAGTAGTGCCGGTTTCCCTGTGTTTAAATCAGTGTATCCCTGTTGGGAGACTTGGCTCATTCCCTGCATTCTGTTTCTGTACCCATAGGTATCCCAGGAGTGCTTGGAATCGTCAAAGACGGGCGTGACGGATCCCCAGGAGATCCAGGTGAGCCCGGAGAGGCAGGTAGGACAGGAAGGACCGGGCACTCGGGCTCCCCAGGAATCTGTGACACTACCGCCTGCCAGGGGGCAAATGTCCATGGGAAAACCTCCAATCCCAAGAACCATTAAACATTACTTCCCTCATCCTGGAACCAGCCACCCCGGGAGGAGAAAAAGAGAAGGAGAGGAGAGAGACGAGTCACAATTTCCTCTTGAATGTATTTAAAACAAGACGGGAACAGTAACAACAGATGTGAGATTTACTTTGAGAGGAAGAGAACATCCCAAGAGGAAAACAGCAGTTTGGGAAAACAGAGACAAAAATCTAGACTCCATCCATCTATGAAGTGGACAAAGCTGATTAAACATTTCACAAGAGCGCTAGAGAACACCTGCAATCGCTCCAAATACCATTGAAAGTAAATTACAATTTAATAAAAAAACTGAAAAATAACTTTACTGGAAAAGTGCTTATAGGCCATTATTTTTCAAAACCATTTATTTGTGTAAAGATATGTACTTGAGTTGTTTCACCCCCTTACCATCTTGCTTCACATACCCCTGTCTGGAAGGTAATTATCCAAAACACTACAACTGTGATTGTCCTTGCAGTGAATGTGCATGTGTCAAGGTCCTTTCTGCTTAGACCCGGGTGTTACCTCACAAGACAAGCTTACTTAAAATAAGAAGATATGTGCCGATGAGCAAAATGAAGTCTCTGCCAAGGCGCTTTGGGTGTAACAGGCAATGCCCAGATATTTTGTATATTGATGCAACCACAGTATTTTCCAACTCTTGCTAGACTAGCTTTTTAAAATCATTTTGTAAAGTTTATTTGTTGCCCTTTTTCTTTTTTCACATTTCATGATTACATGTTTGATTTTAAAAAATCTCCTCTTCCAATAGGTTTTGAAAATAAAAAAATGTTGTGGATGCATCAGAAATTGCAATTGTAGTATAACTCATTAAAGATTTGTGTGCTTTACCTTTTTTATTTTGCAATGACCACATCCACTTTGTACCGGTGCTGTAACTATTAAATATACATGACTTTAAATACTATTTATTATTTGTGGGTGACTGTTGTATGTACAGTAAGATGCTACAGCACCATGTTGTAAGAAATAACAAATAAAGCCACTTTTCAGTAAAACATTACTCTTTTCTACATAAAGTTAACCAACTGAATGTTCATGCAATAAAACAATCAGGAGATAAACAAAGGCAAGTAAATTAAGTCACATTTATTTTATAATATCTAATATAATCAATGTAATATGAAAAACTGTCACAGTAACTTAGGAAAGAGTTCCAGAGTTGTATGTACAGAGTGGAACAACACTGAACAATATACATTTAGAAGGCTACATTTGTTGTTAATGTGGTTTACTGTTGCCACAAGTACTAAACAACCCTGTATAAAACACATTCTAAATAAATTACAATTGCAGATATCAAAGATGCACGTAATATTAAAAATATAACTATATTACATCTATTAACTAAACTGAAATCTAGTCAGTGGATCACCACGTTTTCAACTCCTCTTACATTTACATTTTAGTCATTTAGCAGACGCTCTTATCCAGAGCGACTTACAGTTAGTGAGTGCATAGATTTTCATACATTCTCTTCTATCGTAGAGAAACAGTGCCTCCTGTGCACGACTTTCAGTAAAGTACTCTTCTTTTTTATAAAAAGGTTTTTGGCTCATAAAGAATCACAATTATGTAAAGTTGTATAAAAAAAAAACATATCTCCTTCTTCCTCATGTACACTAACCTGATCCATAGGAGTCCTGGAGTGCAGTTAAACTTGCATTGGACAATCAAGACCCTCAAAACCATGTTGAAATGTTACTTCCATGGTCTGAAACTTAAAACATTCACCTGTTTTAATTATTGTCATTCATGAGGTTTGGAAGGGAAGCTCGTTTCAAATATCAGTCGAACTTTAACACTTTTTAGCAAAATAAACATTTATGAAATCTCTGATCAAATAAATATGACCAACTAGATCAAGACGGAAATGTACATGTTGGAGTACATGCCCTGTCAAGGGGGGTAATAATCATTTCGAGGAAAAAAATTTTTTCAAGGTGTTGTAATAAAGAAATAAACAGAACACCCAAATCCTTTTCCTCTCCTCAAAAAACAATCAAATGGATGTGTCTGTCTCTCTGGCAATACCTGATGCTTTTGTGACAGCTAACATTCCAAAGCCAAACCCGATGGAGCACAGCAACTCGAGGGTAAAATAAATTAATAATAAATATAATAATTATTAAATAGGTGTAGGTGTGTATTTACTGCTCTGATGCCTGTGGAGCGCTTCGTGGCTCTGCTGTCTCCTGGCGGACCATGACTTGACCTGAGGCACTGCTGGGCTTGAGCCTCTGACCAGTCTTGCCACAGAACGTGCCCTGGAACTCCTGAGGAAGAGGGCAGAGTCAGTCACCACAGGAGGAATACCTGTGCCTCAGGACACTACAGCAGCATGACACTGCAATATGTCTGTTGGTGAGGTCATAGCCATATAGGGACTATCAACTTAGGTCAGGCACTCACCTGTTTGATGGAGTCCCCGTACACCTCTCTGACGTACTTGAGGAAGGCGGTGGTCCATTGCAGGGTGGTGGCTTTGTCCGTCTCGTGGTTACAGAACGGCGCCAGCACATTCAGCTCATCACAGCAGAAGCGGATCCTCCTCCTAAAGTGAAAGGTGTCACTGACAGGTGCTTCTGTTTGAGGTGTGTACTAAGTGTCAGTGTGTTTCCTCTTTTATGGTTTAGGTATGGTTTGCTGTGCTGTTAAGCACTTTGTGACAAATGTACCATGTAAAAGTGTGAATGCTAATGAGCAAGAGTAATAATGTGCCCAAGAGTGTAAAACAAGCAACAGTTTGTGTGTCTGTGAGTATACAGTACCAGTCAAATGTTTGGACACACCTACTCATTCCAGAGTTTTTCTTTATTTTTACTATTTTCTACATTGTAGAATAATAGTGAAGACATCAAAACTATGAAATAACACATATGGAATCATGTAGTAACCAAAAAAGTGTTAAACAAATCAAAATATGTTTTATATTTGAGATTCTTCAAAGCTGGTTGAGAAAAGCTGGTTGAGAGAATGCAAAGAGTGTGCAAAGAGTGTGCAAAGCTGTCATCAAAGCAAAGGGTGGCTACTTTGAAGAATCTAAAATATATTTGGATTTGTTTAACACTTTTTTGGTTACTACATGATTCCATGTGTTATTTCATAGTTTTGATATCTTCACTATTATTCTACAATGTAGAAAATAGTAAAAATAAAGAAAAACCGTTGAATGAGTAGGTGTGTCCAAACTTTTGACTGGTACTGTAAGATTACCTGCGGTCCCGCTCCTTGCTGTTGTGCCTCTCTCTGCGCTGGCTACTTTCCACTGGTGGCCCTCCTCTCTTCCTGGTGCCTGCTCCTCCAGCTGCTCTTCCCTCCACTGAGTTTGGGACAATGCCGGGGGCCTTGACAGCACAGGGTCCACGGGTCCTACCGCGTTTAGCAGTCTTCGCCACAGCATCATCTGAAAGAGATAAAGAGGGTGTTAATTGTTGTTTTGTTCAGCAATACTACAGTACATGACATAGCCATGAGAAGCATGCGGAATTTGGACAGACACATACATACCTTCCACCTTCACCCAAACTTTCTCCTCTGTTGGGTTGGGGATGTTGACGCATGGAACTTTGTCAGGCATCTTGTCTGGCCGATAGCTGAATGTGAAGTTCTTTGGAATGATCAACCCTTGATGCTTATTGGGTTCAAGCATATGAGGGACCATCCCAAACCCCTAAGAATAGAATACTTGTCAAAACATAGCACTGAATCCCTTCCTTGTAACAATATAAAACAATTCAATTTTTATGAACTAGTAACATCAGTAGTATGTTGCTCATACTTGACGGGCGCCAGCGATGGGGTTGAACATGCTTCCATATGGGTATGACAGCTCAATAGGGTTGCCACGATCTGACCTCACCCACTTCTGCGGTTGTGGATGCATTGCTGCTTCTTGCGCCTCATTGGAGTGATGAAGCATTGTCAAAAAACTGTAAAAGAAAGACAAATATTGAGTAACTCAGTCCTTCTATGACAACGTGTTTTTAGTACCGTAGTAGATAATTTACAGCTATAAACAAAGTATGGCTAGTATAGGCCTACATTATCGTCACTCAAAATTGAGGGATAAAACTTTCTTGCTAAGAGCTGCTGATTGCACATCCTGTTGTCTGGGGATGTCACAGGGGGTGCAGTTGAACCTCTTCTCCAAGCGAACTCGGGCGGGTGGGTTAGGCCTGGACAATAGCTGTGTGCTACCGTTGTTGTATGCTTCCAAGCCGCGTTCTTGGGTCGCATCCACTGCACTCCTGACTTTAGCCAACACAGAGCCGGGGACTTCACCGCAAGTGGTGGGGGTCCTTTCTCCAGGTATAACATTCCCGTCACTGACCAATACCATTTTAATTTCCTTGATGTCAACCTGTCCACCCTGGTTCAAGTCGCCGAAAATGTACTGCTGCTCATCAGTTGAAGTTGATATGACATCAGGTGGAGTGTTCAGTGGAGACTTTGCTGGGTATTCTGCTTCGCAGTTTGTGGTCGTAGGTTGGGGTGCGGGGCTTTCCACAGTGAATACGGTAGTATTGAACCGGGCATCTCCAGATCCCTCTGGACCAGCCACCTGTGCCTCCATGTGTGACTGGATGATGTGCTGAAGGTGGGTGTACTCCACTTCTGTCATCTCCATCAGGTTGAGCTCAGTGCCCAAAATCTGGCTTTGATCATTTGGAACACAGCCGTTTTGGCTCATGATCACCTCCACAGAATCGGGGTTATACTGCCCCAATGCAGGTGACACATGAATGGTTTTACAAGCCAAAGACTTCGACATCCTGTTGAGAGAAACATATGATAAATATCAGGCTAGAACAAGAACACAACTAGTTTCATGTTCAACATGGCTAAATATCTATCTAGCAAGCTACTTTTCCCGCTCTGATCGATCAATTCACATCGCGCATCTCAATCTCAGCTGAGCTAACGTTACGCTCAAGCTACTCTATCTCAACTCACTCCACACGAGATCAAAAATACAGCTAGCTACTACCGCGAGCTACACTTATTCTTACTGAAATGTGGAATATAGCTAGTTATCCAAGTAAATAGCTAGTAGAAATGGTACTATTTAGTCAACTTAAAAATGAGTTAACATACAAATATGCGGTAACGTTAGCTAGCTGATGTTAGCTAGCAGACGTTAGCTAGTTATAGTTAGTTACTGTAGCCAGAAACTTTTCCATCTTTTACTGACTGAAAAGTCACCACCCTTACAATTGTCTCAATTAAACATTTGACAACTACCTGAATAGATGGATATATTTGTATTTAAAATAGTCTTCAATTATAATTTCATTAAATTATCAAAATCGTCGTTTTAAAACAGGCTCGTGTTCAGAATTTTACCAACTGACTTTGACAGAGACCAGAGAACGAACTTGATCAGAAAATAACTTGGGTGGCAACTGACGTCAGGCCTTTTCATTGGACCAAAAACAGAGCCTCTGCTGTCAGTGTCCATGACATTTTTCTAAAATATTTTTGGGAGATTTGGTAACTTGCTTGACTGCTCCCATTATCAAATGCTGGGAAATCAAACATTCAACGATGTTAATCATACTGAACAAAAATATAAATGCAACATGTAAAGTGTTGGTCCCATGTTTCATGAGCTGAAATAAAAGAGCCCAGACATTTTCCATACTCACAAAAAGCATATTTCTCTCAAATTCTGTGCACAAATTTGTTTACATCCCTGTTAGTGAGCATTTCTCATTTGCCAAGATAATCCATCCACCTGACAGGTGTGGCATATCAAGAAGCTGATTAAACAGCTCAGTTGGTAGAGCATGGCACTTGCAACGCCAGGGTTGTGGGTTCGTTTCCTACGGGGGGCCAGTATGAAAAATGTATGCACTCACTAACTGTAAGTTGCTCTGGATAAAAGCGTCTGCTAAATGACTAAAATGTAATGATAATTACACAGGTGCACCTTGTGCTGGGGACAATAAAAGGCCACTCTAAAATGTGCAGTTCTGTCACACAACACAATGCCACAGATGTATCACGTTTTGAGGGAGCGTGCAATTGGCATGCTGACTGCAGGAATGTCCACCAGAGCTGTTGCCAGAGAATTTAATGTTAATTTCTCTACCATAAGCCGCCTCCAACTTCATTTTTGAGAATTTAGCAGTACGTCCAACCGGCCTCACAACCGCAGACCACGTGTAACCACGCCAGCCCAGGACCTCCACATCAGGCTTCTTCACTTGCGGGATGGTCTGGGACCAGCCACCCGTGCAGATTATGAAACTGTGGGTTTGCACAACCAAATAATTTCTGCACAAACTCTCAGAAACAGTCTCAGGGAAACACCAGGGTCTTGACCGGACTGCAATTTGGCGTCGTAACCGAGTTCAGTGGGCAAATGCTAACCTTCGTTGGCCACTGGCACGCTGGAAAAGTATAGTTTCAACTGTACCAGGCAGATGGCAGATCGTTTGGGCGACCGGTTTGCTGATGTCAACGTTGTGAACAGAGTGCCCCATGGTGGTGGCGGAGTTGGGTTATGATATAGGCAGGCATAAGCTACGAACAACGAACACAATTGCATTTTATCGATGGCAATTTGGAATGCACAGAAATACCGTGAGGAGATCCTGAGGCCCATTGTCATGCCATTCGTCTGCCGCCATCACCTCATATTTTAGCATGATAATGCATGGCCCCATGTCGCAAGGACCTGTACACAATTCCTGGAAGCTGAAAATGTCCCAGTTCTTCCATGGTCTGCATACTCACCAGACATGTCACCCATTGATCACGTTTGGGATGCTCTGGATCGACGTGTACGACAGTGTGTTCCAGTTCCCGCCAATATCCAGCAACTTCGCACAGCCATTGAAGAGTGGGACAACATTCCACAGACCACAATTAACAGCCTGATCAACTCTATGCGAAGGAGATGTGTCGCGCTGCATGAGGTAAATAAATGGTGGTCACACTAGATACTGACTGGTTTTCTGATCCACGCCCCTACCTTTAAAAAAAAAAGTATTTGTGACCAACAGATGTATATCTGTATGCCCAGTCATGTGAAATCCATAGATTAGGGCCTAATGAATTTATTTCAATTGACTGATTTCCTTATATGAACTGTAATTCAGTAAAATCTTAGAAATTGTCAATTTATATTTTTGTTCAGTGTATTTGCTTATGTGACAATTACCTCTAGAACGAAATAACTCAGCTTTCCAATCCACCTGTTCAACCTAACCTAACGTAGTTCTATCTGTGGTTCAACCAGGGCTTTTAACCGGTTAGGACTAGATGGTATACAGCTACGGACAGAATGGACTTTTCGGTTAGAAGAACTTACGCAGCAGGTTAGGATAATTAACGTAGTAGGTTAGGAGAATTTGGTTATGGTTAGGAAAATGGTTTGGGTAGGGTTGGTTAAAATGCTACAATTCTCCCCAAAATGACAAAAGAAATTAAGCACTTCCGTCCGTAGGTGTATACCATCTAGCCACATCTATATGCCATCTAAACACCATCGTTCGACATAAAGCTCGCCAGCTTGTAGTCACAGATAGAACAATGAGAACATCTTTGTTGTAGTCCTAAAACCCAGAAATGAGTTACCTCTGGTTCAGCCATCCCTATAGATGCCGTGTTCAAAACAACTGGGAACTTGGAAAAATTAGGACAAATCATGACGTCAGTGAATCTTCAGGTCGGAAAGTCGGAGCTCTAGAAAGAGGCCTGAGTACCCGAGTTGGAATGCCGAGTTGGATGACCGTTTAAATCATTTTTTCCCCCAGTCGGAGCTTGTTATTTTTTTCCTGAGTTCCCAGTTGTTTTGAATTAACTGAAGTTGGAGATTTCCCAGTTCCCAGTTCCCAGTTGTTTTGAACGCTGCAAGAGTACCAAAGTATGAGTCATAATACCAATAAAACCTAGTGGTCAAACAAGGAAATGGTTCCAATAGTTTTTCCACCATTTATTTTTCCCATAGGGGATTTTAGAAACACTTAGAATAAGGGCTGTGTTTCGTGTAGGCTTACCCTGGCGTGACATTTTGATAACCGTGTAAATCTTTCTAGGACAAGGTGAGTTTTATCAATATATTCACCTGTATTTACCCCCCAAAAATGACATGCTAATTATCTGCTAACGTGGCGATCATAAAGAACTACAAATGCCATGATGATCTGGACGAGACTGCCGAATTGAGGCAAAGGTAAGAATCTCTGGATTAACTATCTAATGTTAGCTAAATTCAGTAATGAATAAATGGGCTACATTTCTTTAAATTGACAATTCTGTGAACTGTCTTGTGCAAGTTTAAATTGACACAATACCTGTTAGCAAAGGTGCCAAGCTAGAGATGACGTGCAGGAGCTTGCAGGGATTTGAAGTCTTGCATGATGTCTACTTTGATGCTAATTAGCATTTTCGAATCTGAGAGTAAATAGCCGAATATATTGATTAGTCACCTTGTCCGAGAAAGATTTACATGGTTAATCAAAACGTCACGCCAGTGTAAGCCTACACAAAACACAGCCCTTATTTGAAGTGTTTCTGAAATTCCCTATGGGAAAAATGAATGGTGGAAAAACAATTGGAACCAGTTCACTGTTTGACCGCTCTATGGGGAATATTAATAGGGAAAGAATAGGGTGGAACCATGGCGGAGTTAGCGCCGACAAAAAGACGCCATTACTATTTCACTCTATGCTTTTAACCAATAGAGAGCAATAGTAATGTCATTGCTCGTTAGCCATTGTATGATTTTTGAATAAATGGCGAAAGTAAGGTGTGTGGTAAACACAGGCTTAGGAGATAGATCTTATATGTTTTGTTCTATGAGATAATCTTAATCAGCTAACACTGTGAATTTTGAAGCGTTTATGTAATTAAAAAAAGCACTTAAAGGCTTCATAATTCATAAAGGTCATGTTAACTGACTGATATTATCTCATAGAACAAAACGTATAAGATCTCCTACGCCTGTGTGAACCTTGTTTTCGGCATTTATCCCAAAAACTTGATTCTTTCCCCATTCATTTCCCCCATAGGAATGGCTGAACAAACCAGAGGTAACTAATTTCAGGTTTTTAGGACTCCAAGATGGCGAGCTCTGACTGCTTTTAACAGGTGCAATAGGCCTTTTGGTTGGGCAGATACATGGACCCTATATGGATCTGAGTGTTTTTTCAGGGACTGATACATGTACAGTATAAACCGTTGTCATTATGGGTTATTGTGTGTAGACTGATGAGGGGAAAAAACTATTTTATCAATTTTAGAATAAGGCTGTAACATAACAAAATGTGGAAAAAGTAAATGGGTCTGAATACTTTTTCCGAAGGCACTGTATGTAGCAGCTGATGATAGTTATGTAGTTTACCGTAGTTATTGGGGCACATGTATAATGTGTAATTTCATGTAATTTTTTAATGGGACGCAAAGGCCCCCAAAGCATCAACCACAGGAGCAAGAGTTGGTATTGAACTACAGCACAAAGCTGAGTGGATAAACTCATAAATGAGAAAGTGCTTTCACTGTGGGCCTGAGTTTAGGTTAATAATGCCCCAAGGCTTGACCAAAGATAATATGGCAGGACCTTTTGATTATGCATAGGCTACACAATAATTATTCAATTCAATTAACTTACATTGCAAGCAAAACTCAAACGTATGCATACTTAAATTATTAGGCAAAATTGCAATCAGACAAAGCTGATAATTGATTGTGGTTCAAATTAAATGCAAGTATGATCATTCCTTTACTGTTTTTATTGGCCTCAGTTCAACAAATTAAAACAGAGTAAAAAAAAATAATAATAATAATAAATCAAGTTCATTTATTCTAAAACATATCATCATGAGATGATCCAACATGAAGGCTTTCTAATCAGTGAACAGATGACAGCAGTATGGCTCAATAGGTTTGGACTTATAAAAATAAACATAAATCCATAAACACAATGTACATATCTATTATGTTTGACTTGACATGAGTTTTAATCTGGAAATTCTGAAACGCACGTAATTTGTACCATTTTAAAACTGTAAATTGAATAATAATAATAATAATAATATGCCATTTAGCAGACGCTTTTATCCAAAGCGACTTACAGTCATATGTGCATACATTTTTACGTATGGGTGGTCCCGGGGACATTCAAAAGGTTATGGGTGTTTTATGATGTAGAGAAAACGACTACTTAGTACATTATGAACTGAACCAACTTCAAACTTAGTCCATGCATTTCTGTTAACAGTAGTCTCCAGTTAAACAGGCCCTTTGCTCTCCTGGGGCGTGTCTGTCTGGGGGGTGTCTGTCTGGGGGGGGTCTGTTGATTCAACCTTTTTACCCTTTCCCTCCATTTGTTCTTCTTTCTTTCCACTTCCATCCTATAAACTGTCTCTGTCACTGTCTTTTGAGAGTGAACGGTTGTGCAGACTAACACCTCCTCTGTTTGCCTCTCCTTCCCTGCTTGTGGCTCTGCCAATGTCTCTGTCCTTTTCTGTGGGTGTCTTTTGCTTTTCATCTACCTCCTCTCTGGGCCTGTCTACTTTTCTCCCTCTAACCCTTTCTCTCTCCCTACTCACAGGCCTACCTGTCCCCCTGCCCCACTGTCTTCCATGACTGCCAACCCGCTCTCTCCCATTGTCCTCAGGCAACTGCCTCTCCTGGGACAAGCAGGGCGATGTGCCCTGGAAGTTCCCCCTGTCTCGGGGGTTACCACCACGGCCACGCTCCTCAGAGTTGTTTTCTCTGTCTCCATAGTTTCTCATTTCACAGTCCTCTATGGGTAGGCTTGTTCTCCTCGTATCAGGCGAGTGACTACTCCGCCACTGGTCTTCTCTAAAAACATCCGGGCTGTTGTTCGGCAAACTAATGAGACCCTCCGGGGGAGTTGGGAGTAAACCTCCTTTAGGCCTCAACGGTCTTACCACTGGCCGTGGACCGTCAAACCGTGGCTGCCCCCCATTGTCTGGGAAATACCCTCGAGATGAGCCTCTGGGCTGGTTGAACCTCGAGGAGCGAGGACCCCTGGGACCATGGAAACCAGGACTTTCTACTCCCCTTGATCCTCCAAAAGTATTATTTGTTGTTGTGAAGTGATCTCCTCTTATATCTGGACTTCTCATGTCTGGATCTGGGACTCGCATTTCTTGACCCCTGTCTGGCCCTGGACGCCTCATGTCAGGCCCTGGATCTCTCATGTTTGGCCCTCTCCTTACACCCAACATGTCTGGCCCTGGGCCTCTCCTATCAACACTAATCTCTGACCCTCTCCTATCATCCCACATGTCTGGCCCTGGCACTCTCCTATCCCCCCTCATGTCTGGCCCTGGATCTCTCATGTCTGGCCCTGACCATCTCCTATCACCCCTTGTGTCTGGCCCTGGACCTCTCATGTCTGGCCCTGGCCATCTCCCATCACCTCTCGTGTCTGGCCCTGGACCTCTCATGTCTGGCCCTCTACTCTCATCCCACATGTCTGGTCCTGCACCGCTCATGTCCGGCACTGGACCCCTCATGTTTGGTGAAGACCCACTCCTATCATCCCACATATCTGGCCCTCTCCTATCACCCCTCTTGTCTGGCGCTGGATCTCTCATGTTTGGCCCTCTCCTATCATCCATTGTGTCTGGCCCTAGACCTGGCCATCTGATGTCTGGGTCTGGATCTCTCCTATCACCCCTTGTGTCTGGCCCAAGACCTGGCCCTCTGATGTCTGGCTCTTGATCTCTCATGTCTGGCCCTGGCCCTCTCCTATCAACCCTTGTTTCTGGCCCTGGACCACCCATTTCTGGCCCTGACCCTCTCCTAACCCCCCTCTTGTCTGGACCTGGATCTCTCATGTTTGGCCCTCTCCTATCACCTCTTATGTCTGGCCCTAGACCTGGACATCTGATGTCTGGCCCTGGATCTCTCATGTCTGGCCCTGTCCCGCTCCTATCACCCATTGTGTCTGGCCCTCTCATATCTGGCCCTAGACCCCTCAAGTCTGGCCCTGGCCCTCTCCTATGACCCCTTGTGTCTGGCCCTCTGTCTGGCTCTTGATCTCTCGTGTCTGGTCCTGGACCCCTCATGTCTGGCCCTCTCCTATCAACCCTTGTGTCTGGCCCTCTCATGTCTGGCCCTAGACCCCACAAGTCTGGCCCTGGCCCTCTCCTATCACCCCTTATTTCTGGCCCTGTCCCTCTCATGTCTGGCCCTGGAACCCTCATGTTTGGCCCTGGCCCTCTTCTATCACCCCTTGTGTCTGGCCCTAGACCTGGTCCTCTGATATCTGGCTCTTGATCTCTCGTGTCTGGTCCTGGACCCCTCATGTCTGGCCCTGGCCCTCTCCTATCAACCCTTGTTTCAGGCCCTGGCCCTCTCATGTCTGGCCCTGGAACCCTCATGTCTGGCCCTGGACCCCTCATGTCTGGCTCTGGACCTGGCCCTCTCATATTACCCCTCATGTCTGGCCCTGGCCCTCTCCTATCAACCCTTGTTTCAGGCCCTGGCCCTCTCATGTCTGGCCCTAGACCCCTCATGTCTGGCCCTGGCCCTCTCCTATAACCCCTTGTGTCTGGCCCTAGACCTGGCCCTCTGATGTCTGGCTCTGTACCCCTCATGTCTGGCCCTGGTCCTCTCCTATCACCCCTCATGTCTGGCTCTGGACCCCTCATGTCTGGCCCTGGCCCTCTCCTATAACCCCTTGTGTCTGGCCCTAGACCTGGCCCTCTGATGTCTGGCTCTGGAGTTCTCGTGTCTGGCCCTGGAACTCTCATGTCTGTCCCTGGACCTCTCCTATCACCCCTCGTGTCTGGCCCGGGACCCCGTATGTCTGGCCCTGGACCCCGCATGTCTGGCCCTGGATCTCTCATGTCTGGCCCTGGATCTCTCATGTCTGGCCCTGGACCTCTCCGATCACCCCTCATGTCTGTCCCAGGACATCTGATGTCTGGCCCTCTCCTATTACCCCTTGTGTCTGGCCCTAGACCTGGCCCTCTGATGTCTGGCCCAGGACCCCTCAAGTCTGGCCCTGGCCATCTCCTGTCACCCCTTGTGTCTGGCTCTGGAACCCTCATGTCTGGCCCTGGCCCTCTCCCATCACCCCTTGTGTCTGACCCTAGACCTGGCACTCTGCCTGGCCCTGGACCCCTAATGTCTGGCCCTGGACCTCTCCTATCACCCCTCGTGTCTGGCCCTAGACCTGGCTCTCTGATGTCTGGCCCTGGATCTCTCATGTCTGGCCCTGGATCTCTCATGTCTGGCCCTGGATCTCTCATGTCTGGCCCTGGACCTCTCATGTCTGGCCCTGGACCCCTCATGTCTGGCCCTGGACCCCTCATGTCTGGCCCTGGACCCCTCATGTCTGGCCCTAGACCTGGCCCTCTCATGTCTGGCCCAGGATCTCTCATGTCTGGCCCAGGATCTCTCATGTCTGGCCCTGGATCTCTCATGTCTGGCCCAGGATCTCTCATGTCTGGCCCAGGATCTCTCATGTCTGGCCCTCTCCTATCACCCCTTGTGTCTGGCCCTAGACCTGGCCCTTTAATGTCTGGCCCTGGATCTCTCATGTCTGGCCCTGGATCTCTCATGTCGGGCCCTGGATTTCTCATGTCGGGCCCTCTCCTATCACCCCTCATGTTTGGCCCTGGCCCTCTCCTATCACCCCTCATGTCAGGCCCTGGACCTCTCCTATCACCCCTCATGTCTGGCCCTGGCCCTCTCCTATCACCCCTCATGTCTGGCCCTAGACCTGGACCTCTGATGTCTGGCCCTGGATCTCTCATGTCTGGCCCTCTCCTATCACCCCTTGTGTCTGGCCCTAGACCTGGCCCTGGATCTCTCATGTCTGAACCTGGATCTCTCATGTATGGCCCTCTCCTATCACCCCTCATGTTTGGCCCTGGCCCTCTCCTATCACCCCTCATGTCTGGCCCTGGACCCCTCATGTCTGGCCCTGGACCTCTCCTATCACCCCTTGTGTCTGGCCCTAGACCTGGCCCTCTGATGTCTGGCCCTGGATCTCTCATGTCTGGCCCTGGACCTCTCATGTCTGGCCCTGGACCCCTCATGTCTGGCCCTCTCCCATCACCCCTCATGTCTGGCCCTGGACCTCTCCTTTCACCCCTCATGTTTGGCCCTGGCCCTCTCTCATCACCCCTCATGTCTGGCCCTGGTCCTCTCCTTTCACCCCTCATGTCTGGCCCTGGCCCTCTCCTATCACCCCTTGTGTCTAGCCCTAGACCTGGCCCTCTGATGTCTGGCCCTGGATCTCTCATGTCTGGCCCTCTCCCATCACCCCTTGTGTCTGGCCCTAGACCTGGCCCTCTGATGTCTGGCCCTGGATCTCTCATGTCTGGCCCTGGACCTCTCCTATCACCCCTTGTGTCTGGCCCTAGACCTGGCCCTCTGATGTCTGGCCCTGGATCTCTCATGTCTGGCCCTGGACCTCTCATGTCTGGCCCTGGACCTCTCATGTCTGGCCCTCTCCTATCACCCCTCATGTCTGGCCCTAGACCTGGCCCTCTGATGTCTGGCCCTGGATCTCTCATGTCTGGCCCTGGACCTCTCATGTCTGGCCCTGGACCTCTCATGTCTGGCCCTGGACCTCTCATGTCTGGCCCTCTCCTATCACCCCTCATGTCTGGCCCTGGCCTTCTCCTATCACCCCTCATTTCTGGCCCTGGCCCTCTCCTATCACCCCTCATGTCTGGCCCTGGTCTCATCATATCTGGACCTCTGATGTCTGACCCTGGGTTTCTCCTTTCCTCCCCAATATCAGGATCTTTCCTCTCTAAACTGCTGGACCGTTCCCCCTTGTTGTTTGGAGAGGCCATGTGGGGAGGACCTTGTGAGGGTATCTGGGTTTCTATCAGAATTTCTGATGGGCTCTGTATACTGTGCTCCCTTGGTGTTACCAGCGAGGCATGAGCAGGTCTTACCAGCGAGGCATGAGCAGGTCTTACCACTGCCTGTGGACCATCGAAACGGAACCGTGGTTGCCCCCCTGGGAAGTGCCCTGGATATGAGCCCCTGGGCTGGTTGAACCTCGAGGGACGAGGACCCCTGGGGCGGAAACCAGGACAATGTGCTCCCCTTTGATCCTCAAAATGTCCTCTTTGAACAGGTGAGGACATCCTTGGACTGCTGAAATGAGTCGATAGTGGTCTCTGTCCTCCAAAGTTAGCTGTTGGTGTGAAGTGGTCCACTCTCATGTCTGGACTTCTCATATCTGGATCTGGGCCTGGCATTTCTGTATCTCTCATGTCTGGGCCTGAACTCCTCATGTTTGGATTCCTAATTTCAGGTCCTGGATCCTTCATATCGGGATCTGTCATGTCTGGTCCTGTACCTCTTCTATCATCCCACATGTCTGGCCCTCTCCTATCACCCCTGATGTCGGGCTCTGGACCTCTCATGTCTGACCCTGGACCCCTCATTTCTGACCCTGGACCCCTCATGTCTGACCCTGGACCCCTCATGTCTGACCCTGGACCCCTCATGTCTGACCCTGGACCCCTCATGTCTGACCCTGGACCCCTCATGTCTGGCCCTGGACCCCTCATGTCTGGCCCTGGACCCCTCATGTCTGGCCTAGGACCCCGCATGTCTGGCCCTAGACCTCGCATGTCTGGACCTGGACCTCGCATGTCTGGCCCTGGACCCCTCATGTCTGGCCCTGGACCTCGCATGTCTGGCCCTGGACCTCGCATGTCTGACCCTGGACCCCTTCTATCATCCCACATGTCTGGCCCTGGACCCCTCATGTCTGACCCTGGACCCCTTCTATCATCCCACATGTCTGGCCTTGGACCCCTCATGTCTGGCCCAGGTTCTATCATATCTGGACTTCTGATGTCTGGGCCTTGCTGTCTTCTTCCCTCCCTCATATCGGGATCTCTCCTCTCTAAACTGCTGGACCGCTCACCCTGGTTGCTTGGAGAGGCCATGTGGGGAGGACCTTGTGAGGAAAACTGGTTCTCTCTCATAATGTCTGATGGGCTCCGTACAATGTGTTGGTCCTTTATTTCTGGTTGAATAGGCTCACCTCCATTGTCATGATGCTGGTTGGTGCCTCTTTGTGTTCCTAGCAGCTCTAGAGGTCTTACTACTAGCTGATTATGTGGACCATCAAACCGGGACCGTGGTGGCACCCACCTCGAGGTACGAGGACCCCTGGGGCGGAAACCAGGACGATGTGATCCCTGTTGATCCTTCAAATTTCCTCTTGGAACGGATAAGGGGATCCTTGGACTATTAAAATGGGGCGATGGTGATCTCTTTCCTCCAAAGTTAGTTGTTGGTGAGAAGTGGTCCTCTCTCATATCTGGACTTCTCATGTCTGGTTCTGGACCTCTGATATTGGGACTTAGATGCCTCATTTGCGGCCCTCTCCTTTCACCCCTCATGTCTGGCCCTGGTCCCATCATATCTGGCCCTTGGTTTCTCCTTCCCTCCCTAATATCAGGATCTTTCCTCTCTAAACTGCTGGACCGCTCACCCTGGTTATTTGGAGAGGCCATGTGGGGAGGACCTTGTGAGGAAAACTGTTTTTCTCTCATAATGTCTGATGGGCTCTGTACACTGCGTTGCTCTAGTAGTTCCCGTTGAGAGGGCCTATCCCTATTGTCTTGACGCTGGATGTTGGGGCCTTGCTGGTTGTTGGGCCCTCTTTGTGGTGATCCCAGCAAGCTTTGAGGAGGTTGTTGTTCCGCAGGCTTCTGGGGAGTGGGATTCTCATGGGGCATTTGATGGCCTGTGTCCTCAATCTCTCCCTGTGGTGGACCTCCAGAATTAGAACGATCACACAGTGGTTCATCAATGTCCTGTCTATCAAGAGGGGGCTGAGGTGAGTCATTAGCCTCCATGACCAGTGCTGGAGCTGGACTTGTAGGACCCATGTCTTCAGGAGCCTCTGGGCTCTTTGAGTCATCCCACACTTGAGGAGGAGAAGACTCCCTTTGACCCTTTGAGAGTCCCCTAGAGCCAGAATCTCGTTTTTGTCTTGGTGAAGATGGGGATCTTCTATGGCTACCAGAGCTGCGTCGAGAAGTACGCTCTTTATGAGGGAGATGGCGGCCTGGGCGCTCAGAGTGGTGACGACCTCTGTGATATGGTCGGCTCCTCTCACCCCGTCTGTGTCGTTCCCTTCGCCTATCAGAGTGTCCAGGGGACCGGTGGCCAGATCTACGAGGAGGGCTTTCGTGGCGGTCCCTGACTTTACGGTCCCGTCTTTTTGGTGAGTGAGTATCTGGTTGGCTGCTACGCTTACGCCTCCTATCAGGAGTGTCATTGCGCGATGCACCACGACACGAGCTAGACACTGAGGAGTCACGAGACCGCTCAGAACGCCTTGCTGAATCTGATCGAGTTGAGGCTTTCTCTTTTTCTTCTCCATTTGTGTCTTTCAGCTCATCAAATATAGTGTCATCCTCTGGGTCGTAAGCTACATCAGAGTCCTGGATCTCACCAGCTTCAGGATCTGAATTGTCTGTTGCCTGAATATTTTCTTTTTTAATCTCTTTGACCCGCTTTGGTGATGCATTGGGCATTTCCACATTTCTTGACACTGAAAGAGGTACAGTCTTGGTCTCGCTCTTAATCTCTTGTTTTATTGGTACTTCTGTTTCCTCCGTTTTCAAGAAACCTTTTAAAGCTCTTTGATTGACTGAAGGATTTGCCTCAGACTGCTCTCCTTCACTCTGCGGTGTTTGTAACTGAGACAGCCCAGATTTGGTAGGGGGAGACATCAAGGCATCGGAAACAGAGAAGTGGGCCATGAACATGCCCACTGCCTCTCTCTGCTGACGCAGTGCCTCCTCCTGCTCCTTCAGCTGCCGTTTCTGCTCCTCAATCTGCCTGTTGAGATCCTCAAGCATTCGCTGTTGTTCAGTCAGAGTAGCGGCTGACACAATCACAGCACCGGTAATGGTCCGGCTCAGAGGGGCTGGGGCTGGACTGGGAGCTGGGGCTGGACTGGGAGCTGGGACTGGGGTAGGAGCTGGAGCTGGGACTGGGGTAGGAGCTGGAGCTGGGACTGGGGTAGGAGCTGGAGCTGAAGTTGGAGCTGGGACTTTCTCTACACTGACCCCATCATTGTGCATATCCTCAAAGATAGTCTCATCCTCAGGGTCGTAAGCCACGTCGTCATCATCGGCACACGTGGCCTGAGCAGCAGCATTCTCCTCAAACATTTTATCTATATTAATTGGTGCAACCCGTCCATAGCCCATTGCTGGATCATACTCCTCCTCCGGGTCGTATGGTCGATCATATTCATTTTCCTCCTCCTCAATCTCTTTGACTTTGGATTTCTGCCCGTACTGCTGGACTATCGGATCCACCATTGGGGGAGGGGGCAAAGTGGTTGGAGGGGGCACTGCTGCAACTGCTGGGACTCCAGGAGAGTCCTTCCCAAACAGTGACTTCAGGATGGTCTGCAGGGGAGTGGTGGACATGCTAGTGGTCGGGGGAGGGGCAGAAGCAGGGAGAGCAGCTCTAACGGAGGACAGAAGTGATGGAATAGTCAGTGAGCCCGAGGAGGAGGAGTCTGACGGGGATCCAGTGGAAGGAGGGGAACCAGGAGGGGTGGACATGATGGGCATCGCTGGGTCGTATGGCAGGAATTCCTCCGTCCTAGGGTCAGACCCATACAGCGTAGGGAGTCTCGGGAGGCCAGTATCTCTGGAGTCTTTGGGCATGTGGATCTTGGCTCTCTTCTCTTCAACCTCTTGTGGCAAGCTTCCCGCACGTTTGGGTTTCTGGCAAATAACCAGTCCCAGAAGAAGATTGGGGCGATTCTTCTCAAAGCCTGTTAAATAAAGAAGGAGTAGGGAGATTAGTTTTGAATGTTTACAAAAAATAATGCTAATGATTCATTAGCATCTAAAAATATATACCCGCATTCAAATGTCAGTGCACCATCTGTGTAGCCTTCTACATGTTGGCCTAAATGACAGCATTTTCTTACCTGATCCTTCGAAGGGTTGAAGTTTGGATGGAATGGACTCCTTTGCGCTGAGTGGGATGAGGTAGATGTCCTTAATGCTGCGGCTGTTGTTGGCCACCACCCCGAAGCGCCGTCTGCTGCTGAAGTAGGAGAACAGAGACACATAGGCCACCTCCTCCTCCTCTGTCGCTGGGTGGAACCGGATCACACACAGCTCCTGTGGGCCAATAATAATCTCTTATCATTGAGACAGAAAGACATACACAGACCCTATCTACATTTTATAGTTTCTTTCATAATGACAGAGGGAGGGCTTGCCTTTGTAACAGAGGTCTTCACTCTCCCGATGTAATCCCACACAGTTTGAGGCATGATTCTTCCACCAAGCTGTATGGTATCAGGCAGATCCTAAACAAAATACATGTTTTGTTAATATCCATATAGACAAAACTGCTATGTTGTTTATGAGAGGTATTGTCTTAAAATGTTCATAAATAAACTAATCTAAAGATATCTGACAATGCTCTCCTATTTTTCTCTTGCAGTCACGGTAGCATAATTATGTGTTATATTCGTTACCTCTTTGAGATATTCGGAAGGCCCGGAGACCAGATAGCCCTTGGTGACGAACTTGGCCACGCTGATCATGTTGAGGAAGCCCTTCCACACTACTTCCTGCTTGGCCAGGAACTGGGTCGTCTCCCCATCTTGAGGGGAGTGGGAGTTCACAGCCCTGCAAACACAACATCACAATTAGAGTCAATTACTGCCCATTCACTCAGCTGTAAATCATGCACAGAGGAGGAAACATAATTTATATTCTGACTGAAATGAACATGCACTAATTATCGTAAAACACTTTCTTATCAAGGATCACTTGTAGTGATGGTGGCAAGCTGAGAGGAGATACCTTGAAGAGGATGCAGAGGATCCTGAAGAACCATAGAACGATGAGGAAGATGGCTTCATCAGGATAGATTTGGGTAATGCTGGCGTTGGTGGCAGGGATTGGGGTGGTGGCAAGGGCATGAATGGCTTGCTCAGTTTCGCAGGGACATAAGAGACTGGCGGAGGTGGGACTGTAGACATGGCGACAGTTGCCATTGCAGGAGTGCGGTTGCCAGCGGTGTGGGGGTCACCAGACATAGCAGCAGAACGGTTGCCAGCAGTGCGGGGATCACGCCTTGTGATGGTTACCGTAGAAACAGCCGGGATCATGACTGGGGTATACATTCTGGACGGTGTCTTGGCTTTGCGGTTTTCCAGAATGGGGGAGGCGGGAGAATCCATGACAGGGGAGGCAGGGGATTCCAAAATGGGGGAGGCGGGAGATTCCATTGGTGGAGAAGCGGGAGATTCCATTGTGGGTGAAGCGGGAGATTCCATGATGGTTAAGACAGAATCGTCCTCCATTAGGGGGGAAGCAGGGGAATCCATGGTGGGGGAGTCAGGGGGTGCAAGGAGGGGTGATTCATCTCCTGCTGGAGTTCTCCATCCTCTCTCCTCTGTTCTGGGATCTGTTCTGGCATACATCCAGGGTGGCCGAGATGGCCTGTCTTTCCATTCGTCTGGGTTGGTGGAGGATGACGATGACCCAGAGAGTTTAGACTTCTTGGGAACAGGCTCCTCCTCACCCTCGACTGCTATCTGACCTGAAGGGCAGAAACAGACACCAACCCACACAAAACATCTGTTAGCAGCATCATTACGCTCGACACCATAGAAGTGCAGTAAATCATTCATTTGACGTTGGGAGTTGAAATCAACACTGTTGCCGACCCTGTTGCCCTTCACTAACATAGTTTGACACAGTGCAGAAGGCGAACATGATATTATGGTGTTTGTTGGATGTTGTTGTAATGTGTACACTGTAATTTTACTTTATCTTTTTTTATTTACCTGTGCAGATCTTGCACTTGAGGTCAAACAGGTGAGCTCTGTGCTCGGCAGTTGTGTCTTTCAGCATGCAGCTGAGGATGTCTGGGACTGAGCTGTTCTGGTTCGACTGGCTAGGTCTGGCCTTAGGGGCAGCAGGGAGAGTGCTCTTCTGTTCCTGAGAAAATAGGATTGTCACACATTTATTTAAAACGTTACACTTAGATGCACACTCATAGATACAGACACACCGAAATGCTCATCTAATAAAAGGTATGCTACATTGGAAGATGAACTGATCACCTATTGAGGGAGATATCATTTCCTAGATGTTTTATTGCATCAGTATGAGTAGACAATACATGTTGTACATACCATGTGTCTATTGGGCCTAAAAGGAATACTAGGTAGATCAACCTTCACTGGCTCAGGCGCTGGATTTGGCAGCACACATGGGGCTTTGGGACCAGACTCCTGGACCGGCAAGACACACAGACAACACCTCAATCAACTGGTAAAGTTATGGATACAGTTCTCAGTGAAGAATGATGGTGAATTTTGTATGTTATTTTTTGTATTTCATTGTACTTGTGCACATTACATTAAAATTCAAATGGTCTTCTTTAGTTTATTATTATTATTATTATTATTATTATTATTATTATTATACGCTTTTGGCTTAGATTAGGTTTCTGCATAGGCTATATTATACTGTACCTCTGGAGTGTCTTTTTTGCTCGCCTCTGAGACCTTTGTGGCCTGCATGTCCCGCTGGCTCATCCTGGCCAGTCTGAAGGGACTGACCTCACCACGGATGACGCTGTAGAACAAACCCTGGAGACCCACCCAAATAAGAGACAATCAATGAAGCATACTACCACATGGTGAACTAGAAGTCTACTTTGTAAGGACGCGGGCACATTTGTTACATTGAATAGTTGTTTTCATATCTTTTTCAATGAAATGCTGTATAACAGAGAATTGTATATGTGGAGTTTAGATTTATTTCATATGACAAAGCATATGTTTTTTTGCTGTCTATCGACCAACCTTATTTTTGGGGTCTTTTAGGTTGAACATGATGGTTCGGTACTTGTTCATGTACTTGCTATCTGTATTGTTAAATATGTTAAACATCTCCGTCTCGATGTTGGTGACCAGCTTTGCCACTTCTCTCTCAGACCTCTCCAAATCGTCACAGTCGCACACCCTTATAAAATCAAAATGTAATTAGTCATCTTTTAATAACATTTTTGCCCTACATTCAAAAGAGAGCTCAAGCAATGGGTGTGTCCGAAATGGCACCCTATCCCTATATAGTGCACTACCTTTGACGAGAACTATGGGCTCTGGTCAAAACTAGTGCACTTTATAAGGAATAGGGTGTCATCTCAGACTAAGCCACCATTTCTTTGTCAATCAATGTGATCCTGTGTGTGTGTGAGAGTACTTTTCTATATTTTGCCATCTCTTTCTTTATATTCACCTCTTGATCAGGATGTTGGTGAGAGAGCGTTGGATGCTCTGCCTGACCTGGTTGTTGGCTGGCTGGGGGGGTCTGGAGGAAGGGGCGATAGGGGCTGGGGACACGGGCAGGATCCTTGTTTCATTCATTGGGGTGGGGGGTGAAGGTGAGGGTAGAGTGGGAGTCACGAGGGGTTGAGGCTGCTTCTTAGGGATGGTGAAGGACGTCTTGCCGATCCTCAGGGCCCCTGTTTCGTGGTGTCTGGAGGCTGAGGTGCTTGGGGCCTCAGGGGTCGGAGAGGGGCTGGATTTGGGGGGGTTGGGTTGTTTGACAGGGGATGTATCGACAGAGGGTTTCCTGGAGACACTGCAGCTGTTTGCTGGTCTCTTGGTTTTTCCTGGAGCACTTCCCAGAGGAGGGGAGGACTCAGTGATGTAGTCTGAGGGAGAGTTACCTGGAGAATGTGTCTGAGGAGCCATGGGCTCAATCTCAACCTCTACCTGCTCACTGGCCTTTTCTGCTGTTAGAAAATAGAATAACAGGGGAACTGAATCAGCACTGATAAGTCAATATGGCATCTGGTAGCTATGAATATAATCAACAAAACCTGTTATAGGAAGTCAGTGTAATAAGCCATGAGGTCAATTTGTCAACATATGTATACGTGTGTTATTGCCAGTTAATTAAGTATGAACAGTGCACGCATGTGATTAACCACTACCATTGAATCAGCTTCAAAATTGTATTTCTTGGGCTGAGATGTACAGTGTGATGAGATTAGGTTTGTTCGACCTAATAATTACCAAAAACAATTACCTTTGACTCTGTAGCCAAATGATGTACAGCTTCAAATCATGTTTGTAAAAAGTAATGTTGATCTCATGGAATGTTATTCCTTGACCACTACAGATAAATCATAAAAATGTATTTGCATTGGAAAATGTGATGGGATGTATTTGCACTATTGTTCATGTTTTTGTTGGGGGCCCACTCATTGATGGTCTGTACAGTGTGGCTTTAATGGCTCCTCAATTCATTACTAGAAAAAAAAGAGTCCCCCTTTGTGTTAGCCCATTGTGATGTTGTGCCATTGTTATCAGCTAGTAAAATCCCAGGTAGGAAAATTGTGACTTTTCTTCTTCTTTGTCAGCTAAGTCTTTTGATTGAGAACAGTAAGGCAAGGGCAGAGAGTAGGATATGGTCCCTTGAAAACCCAAAATATTTATGCTAAACAGGTTTAAGAACGGACTGTTCATAGCCCACTGAAATACTATTTGTAACCACTACAATGCAAATACATTTACATCAAATAACTTGGGGGTTGCTGGCATCACACCCTCTCCACAGGCAATGCCCTGCAGCTGACCCTGTGACGGGTTCAGCCTCTCGTGTGTGTGTGTGTGTGTGTGTGTGTGTGTGTGTGTGTGTGTGTGTGTGTGTGTGTGTCTCAGGCAGTTGGGTGCTGGTATTGTGACACCAAAATAGAATCATCTTTGTTGTTTAATGGACAATAAAGATATTATATCAATAATACATTTGTATTCATGTATCCATTTTTGTCTCTAGAAGGTGTTAAAGCAGTTGAGTGACAAATCAACTGTCATGTAAACTGACTGATAGTGGGACTCCATGTCGGAAACCTCAAATTTCCTGTGCTAAATCATAAAACGTATAAATGAAAATCTAATTTGTAGTGCAATGTAATAGAAGTATATCTAAATAAATGAGACCTGGCTGACAGACCAGATTGAAACAATGTCATTTCATGCAAGAAAGGTGGTAAAGAAGACCTATATTGGGGGGGCCAGGGCCCCTCTGTCCTACTGTGCAATGACAGCAGGGCAGTACTGTGACCCATGATGACCTATGACTCCAATGATCACATTTTTTTTTTTAAAGTAGGAAACCCATAATCCTGATCATATTAAATGTAATTAATAAACCCTCAAAGTTCCAAAATGGGGTGAAAAACGGCAGCCATATAGGTCAGGGAGGATTCCAAACCAGTCTAAATAGAATGAATGGCAGTAGAGGCATAATCCTGATTTTACTTAAGCAGGAAAATTAAAGTAAGGCATGTGATATTAGAAATTGTGCAATAGAATTGTCAACCTAAAATATTGTAATAGAATTATAAATAGGCCTACAGTTTATACAGGTTTTATACAACAACAACAACAAAAATTGTATAAATAGTCTCCATTTTTGTTTTCTTGAAAAGCTGAGAGTGCTATATGATACAAGCAGTACTTGTTGCATTTACAACTTGTCCAAGTCCTATCATTAACTGATTTTAGCCAGTGTATGGGGCTGTGGATTGACTGCATTGTTTGAATGGAATGTTGGCATATTGGCAGTTAATTTGAATGGAATCATTCCTCTAAAACTAGCTGGCTAGCTAGCTAACAAACATACATTCTTCAAATTCATTATTTTACACAATATCTTATCACAGCACTGGCAATGTATGGTTGATCAACACTGATCAAAATGGCTGACCTTTATACCATCATAAGAAGGTTCATGTTCATTTTAGTATTCTAAACGCCCAATCACACGGTAACTTAACCAGGGCTGGGTTTCTCAAAAGCATCGTAGCACTAAGATCATCTTTCGTCCATTTATACTGAACAAAAATATAAACGCAACAAGTTACAGTTCATAGAAGGAAATCAGTCAATTGAAATAAATTCATTAGGCCCTAATCGATTTGTATTTCACATGACTGGGCAGGGGTGCAGCCATGGGTAGGCCCGGGAGGGCACGATCCCGCAGGTGAAGAAGCCAGATGTGGAGGTCCAGGGTTGGCGTGGTTACACGTGGTCTGCGCTTGTGAGGCCGGTTGGACGTACTGCTAAATTCTCTAAAACTATGTTGGAGGCGGCTTATGGTAGAGAAATTAGCATACAATTATCTGGCAACAGCTCTGGTGGACATTCCTGCAGTCAGCATGCCAATTGCACGCTCCCTCAAAATGTGAGACATCTGTGGCATCGTGTTGTGTGACAAAACTGCACATTTTAGAGTGGCCTTTTATTGTCCCCAGCACAAGGTGCACCTGTGTAATGATCATGCTGTTTAATCAGCTTCTTGATATGCCACACCTGTCAGGAGGATGGATTATCTTGGCAAAGGAGAAATGCTGACTAACAGGGATGTAAACAAATTTGTGCACAACATTTGAGATAAATTAGCTTTTTGTGCATATGAAACATTTCTGGGATCTTATTTCAACTCATGAAAATGGGACCAACACTTTACATGTTGCGTTTATATTTTTTGTTCAGTATAGTTTAAATGGAATTAAGATGATCTTAGTGCTACGATGCTTTTGGGAAACCCAGCCCGGGATCTTTAAATGCCCCTCCCCATACCTACATGTTAATGTTTCACTCAAAGTAAATTCCTGCAAATGATGCCATTGCTAATATGATATGACTCCTGGCTTATGAAAAAGCTTGTTCATCATTAAAAGAGCCAATGAACACGCCGATTGGCAAGTGTATTTTTCTGTTACTCATTAGAAAAACGAGATTTCAGTCTTGGAAGTGTGTTTCCTGACCGATTCCGCTTTTGGTTCATGATGTTTGTTCCCCATGAGACACACTAGACGCGGAAGCCTATTTCACTTCCTCAAAATCCCCAGAATGAATCTAAGATTGCGCAATTCTACATCTAACTAAGGTGCTTGGTGCAGTATTTCTCAAGTTCAAATATGCATGATGACTTGTCTTATGTAAACAAAGTCGGAGCTGCGGGGCAGGTCTGTCTCACTGTCTATGCTATTGGATAGAGAGCAATCACTGCACCAGTTCACCCCATGGTCAAATGGACATCAAATGTAAACCCAACCTTCATTACCCGTTGTGATGCACGGATGACCAAAATTATCCCATTTACACTTTGTAGTCTATTTGGACACTAGAATAACTGTTTGACTCGAATCAATGCCACATACGCCCTTTTCAAAGGGATTTATTGCTTTTTAAAGCGCTTAATATCTCTGAACCAGTGACACCAGGCTCCACTGCTCTGAACTAAACAAAAAATGTCTCCACTAACGCATAATAACAAAAAGTGTGTCATGTCTCAGTATGTTGATATGCAAAGCTGTCAGATGTGTTGTCCACATTTACATCTGATGGTCTGTAATGTTGTGACTGCACATTTGAATGGAAGAGAAGCTGAAGTAGGCCGAACTCAAGTTTACACTTGAGTAAATGAAATAAAGGATAAAGCCAAAATAAAGGAAACACTTGAGTAAATGAGGGATACAAAGTACACTACATGACCAAAAGTATGTGGACACCTGCTCATCGAACATCTCATTGGCATTAATATGGAGTTGGTACCCCCTTTGCTGCTATAACAGCTTACTCTTCTGGGTAGGCTTTCCACTAGATGGAACATTGCTGCGGGGACTTGCTTCCATTCAGCCACAAGAGCATTAGTGAGGTCGGGCACTGATGTTGGGTGATTAGGCCTGGCTCGCAGTCAGCGTTCCAATTCATCCCAAAGGTGTTCGATGGGGTTGAGGTCAGGGCTCTGTGCAGGCCAGTCATGTTCTTCCACACCGATCTCGACAAACCATTTCTGTATGGACCTCACTTTGTGCACGGGGGCATTGTCATGCTGAAACAGGAAAGGGCCTTCCCTAAACTGTTGCCACAAAGTTGGAAGCACAGAATCATCTACAATGTCATTGTATGCTGTAACAGACCATTATTCCTCCTCCACCAAACTTTACAGTTGGCACTATGCATTCGGGCAGGTAGCGTTCTCCTGGCATCCGCCAAACCCAGATTCGTCTGTCAGACTGCCAGATGGTGAAGCTTGATTCAGCACTCCAGAGAACGTGTTTCCACTGCTCCAGAGTCCAATGGCGGTGAGCTTTACACCACTCCAGCCGATGCTTGGCATTGCGCATGTTGATCTTAGGCTTGTGTGCGGCTGCTCGGCCATAGAAATCCATTTCATGAAGCTCCCGACAAACAGTTATTGTGCTGATGTTGCTTCCAGAGGCAGTTTGGAACTCTGTAGTGTTGCAACCGAGGACAGACGATTTTTACGTGCTTCGCGCTTCAGCACTTGGCGGTCCCGTTCTGTGAGCTTGTGTGGCCTACCACTTCACGGCTGAGCCGTTGTTGCTCCTAGACATTTCCACTTCAAAATAACAGCACTTACAGCTGACCGGGGAAGCTCTAGCAGGGCAGAAATGTGACGAACTGACTTGTTGGAAAGGTGGCATCCTATGACGGTGCCACGTTGAAAGTCACTGAGCTAGAGTAAAGCCATTCTACTGCCAATGTTTGTCTATGGAGATTGCATGGCTGTGTGCTTGATTTTATACACCTGTCAGCAACGTGTGTGGCTGAAATAGCCGAATACACTAATTTGAAGGGGTGTCCAAATACTTTTGTATATATATATATATACATATATATATATATATATACACACATACACACACTGCTCAAAAAAAATTAAGGGAACACTAAAATAACACATCCTAGATCTGAATGAATGAAATAATCTTATTAAATACTTTTTTCTTTACATAGTTGAATGTGCTGAAAACAAAATCACACAAAAATTATCAATGGAAATCAAATGTATCAACCCATGGAGGTCTGGATTTGGAGTCACCCTCAAAATTAAAGTGGAAAACCACACTACAGGCTGATCCAACTTTGATGTAATGTCCTTAAAACAAGTCAAAATGAGGCTCAGTAGTGTGTGTGGCCTCCACGTGCCTGTATGACCTCCCTACAACGCCTGGGCATGCTCCTGATGAGGTGGCGGATGGTCTCCTGAGGGATCTCCTCCCAGACCTGGACTAAAGCATCCGCCAACTCCTGGACAGTCTGTGGTGCAATGTGGCGTTGGTGGATGGAGCGAGACATGATGTCCCAGATGTGCTCAATTGGATTCAGGTCTGGGGAACGGGCGGGCCAGTCCATAGCATCAATGCCTTCCTCTTGCAGGAACTGCTGACACACTCCAGCCACATGAGGTCTAGCATTGTCTTGCATTAGGAGGAACCCAGGGCCAACCGCACCAGCATATGGTCTCACAAGGGGTCTGAGGATCTCATCTCGGTACCTAATGGCAGTCAGGCTACCTCTGGCGAGCACATGGAGGGCTGTGCGGCCCCCCAAAGAAATGCCACCCCACACCATGACTGACCCACCGCCAAACCGGTCATGCTGGAGGATGTTGCAGGCAGCAGAACGTTCTCCACGGCGTCTCCAGACTCTGTCACGTCTGTCACGTGCTCAGTGTGAACCTGCTTTCATCTGTGAAGAGCAATGGGCGCCAGTGGCGAATTTGCCAATCTTGGTGTTCTCTGGCAAATTCCAAACGTCCTGCACGGCCTCCTCCACATCTCCTGATGTACTGGCCTGTCTCCTGGTAGCGCCTCCATGCTCTGGACACTACGCTGACAGACACAGCAAACCTTCTTGCCACAGCTCGCATTGATGTGCCATCCTGGATGAGCTGCACTACCTGAGCCACTTGTGTGGATTGTAGACTCAGTCTCATGCTACCACTAGAGTGAAAGCACCACCAGCATTCAAAAGTGACCAAAACATCAGCCAGGAAGCATAGGAACTGAGAAGTGGTCTGTGGTCACCACCTGCAAAACCAGTCCTTTATTGGGGGTGTCTTGCTAATTGCCTATAATTTCCACCTGTTGTCTATTCCATTTGCACAACAACATGTGACATTTATTGTCAATCAGTGTTGCTTCCTAAGTGGACAGTTTGATTTCACAGAAGTGTGATTGACTTGGAGTTACATTGTGTTGTTTAAGTGTTCCCTTAATTTTTTTGAGCAGTGTATATTGTATATTGAAAGCAGGTGCTTCCACAGGTGTGGTTCCTGAGTGAATTAAACAATTAACATCCCATCATGCTTAGGGTCATGTCAGGGTTTCCGTTAGGAAAATGTGGCGCCGGACATTTGACTAGCAGCATGTTAATTTACTGAATGTTTGAGAAATTTACCGGATATGCATTGGGTGCGTAACCTGATTAGGGCGTCCACTCATGGTGCTCAGAAGGACAGAAATCACATTTAGATTATGGTCATTCATATTAACAGAACATGCAAGTTGAGGATGCAACGATGTGCGGTCCTTCTTACCAAATTCTGATGCACACTTTGAAGATGTTAGAATAACTGTCCACATTTACTTTTCCTCAGCCAGCAAGACAAGTAACGAACAGCAAAATCACTAGCCTATGTCAATCTACTATCCACCATAGTAGAAACGTTTACCTATTCCATTGGTCAGCTTGTCAAGAAAGAAATAGCCTATTCCAAACAAACTCTGGGACAGTTGTGGGACGAAAGATCCCAAATGCATGCAACCAGTAGGCCTAGGCTACATACAAAAAATTGAAAACGTTAAAAAGCAATGAGTCTGATGCAACAGATCAGAATGTTTAGCTTAAAATGTTGATAAACTTATTTCTTCACATTATAAGTGTAGAAATGCACATGTGTGAATTTTCTTTCCATAGTACAATTAGCGAGAAAACACTGTTGTTAAAAGCATGCGAGCGGTTTCATGTGACAGAGATGAAAATATCCATTAGAAATTTAGAAAGAGGGGAAATCTACAGTCGTGGTCAAAAGTTGAGAATGACAAGTATTGGTCTTCACAAAGTTCGCTGCTTCAGTGTTATGAGATATTTTTGTCAGGTGTTACTATGGTATACTGAAGTATAATTACAAGAATTCCATAAGTGTCAGAGGCTTTTATTGACAATTACATTAAGTTTATGCAAAGAGTCAATATTTGCAGTGTTGACCCTTCTTTTTCAAGACCTCTGCAATCCGCCCTGGCATGCTGTCTATTAACTTCTGGGCCACATCCTGACTGATGGCAGCCCATTCTTGCATAATCAATGCTTGGAGTTTGTCAGAACTTGTGGGTTTTTGTTTGTCCACCCACCTTTTGAGGATCGACCACAAGTTCTCAATGGGATTAAGGTCTGGGGAGTTTCCTGGCCATGGACCCAACATTTTCGATGTTTTGTTCCCTGAGCCACTTAGTTATCACTTTTGCCTTATGGCAAGGTGCTCCATCATGCTGGAAAAGGCATTGGTCGCCACCAAACTGTTCTTGGATAGTTGGGAGAAGTTGCTCTCGGAGGATGTGTTGGTACCATTTTTTATTCATGGCTGTGTTCTTAGGCAAAATTGTGAGTGAGCCCACTCCCTTGGCTGAGAAGCAACCCCACACATGAATGGTCTCAGGATGCTTTACTGTTGGCATGACACAGGACTGATGGTAGGGCTCACCTTGTCTTCTCCGGACAACGTGTTTTCCGGATGCCCCAAACAATCGGAAAGGGGATTCATCAGAGAAAATGACTTTACCCCAGTCCTCAGCAGTCCAATCCCTGTACCTTTTGCAGAATATCAGTCTGTCCCTGATGTTTTTCCTGGAGAGAAGTGGCTTCTTTGCTGCCCTTCTTGACACCAGGCCATCCTCCCAAAGGCTTCGCCTCACTGTGCGTGCAGATGCACTCACACCTGCCTGCTGCCATTCCTGAGCAAGCTCTGCACTGGTGGTGCCCCGATCTCGCAGCTGAACCAACTTTAGGAGACGGTCCTGGCGCTTGCTGGACTTTCTTGGGCGCCCTGACGCCTTCTTCACAACAATTGAACCTCTCTCCTTGAAGTTCTTGATGATCCGATAAATGGTTGATTTAGGTGCAATCTTACTAGCAGCAATATCCTTGCCTGTGAAGCCCTTTTTGTGCAAAGCAATGATGACGGCACGTGTTTCCTTGCAGGTAACCATGGTTAACAGAGGAAGAACAATGATTTCAAGCACCACCCTCCTTTTAAAGCTTCCAGTCTGTTATTCTAACTCAATCAGCATGACAGAGTGATCTCCAGCCTTGTCCTCGTCAACACTCTCACCTGTGTTAACGAGAGAATCACTGACATGATGGCAGCTGGTCCTTTTGTGGCAGGGCTGAAATGCAGTGGAATTGTTTTTTGGGGATTAAGTTCATTTTCATGGCAAAGAGGGACTTTGCAATTAACTGCAATTCATCTGATCACTCTTCATGACATTCTGGAGTATATGCAAATTGCCATCATCAAAACTGAGGCAGCAGACTTTGTGAAAATTAGTATGTGTCATTCTCAATACTTTTGACCACGACTGTAATATGCAACCATTAGCATGGGTTGCTAATATGACTAGGATTGTGCCTTTGGCTACTGGACAACGAAAGAAAGTTGATATAAAATAATTGCCTCCACAGATATGGTCTGATTTTGGCTAGGCCTACTTTGAAGCAAGGTAAGACATGCCTCATAATATGTAGTAAAATGTTCAGGTTTCAAATAATGAAGTATATGTTTTGAAAATGCATACCGCCTCCAGCTCATTGCTGGAGGCAGTGGTGTGTGATGCACTGATGAAGCCTGCCTTCCATTGCCTATGAATTTGCTGTTTGAGATGCAACTCTGGCGCTCTGACAGATTTTCCGCTCAAAGACTCTGTATCTGTATGCTGTACGTGTGATAAATAAGATAGCCTACATAATGAATATACTGTACACGCGCCAATTTAATTCCACTCAATTATTTAAATGTGCCTATAGACCAAAAGCATGACCAGTCAAATGTACACTGCTCAAAAAAATAAAGGGAACACTTAAACAACACAATGTAACTCCAAGTCAATCACACTTCTGTGAAATCAAACTGTCCACTTAGGAAGCAACACTGATTGACAATAAATTTCACATGCTGTTGTGCAAATGGAATAGACAACAGGTGGAAATTATAGGCAATTAGCAAGACACCCCCAATAAAGGACTGGTTTTGCAGGTGGTGACCACATACCACTTCTCAGTTCCTATGCTTCCTGGCTGATGTTTTGGGTACTTTTGAATACTGGCGGTGCTTTCACTCTAGTGGTAGCATGAGACGGAGTCTACAACCCACACAAGTGGCTCAGGTAGTGCAGCTCATCCAGGATGGCACATCAATGCGAGCTGTGGCAAGAAGGTTTGCTGTGTCTGTCAGCGTAGTGTCCAGAGCATGGAGGCGCTACCAGGAGACAGGCCAGTACATCAGGAGACGTGGAGGAGGCCGTAGGAGGGCAACAACCCAGCAGCAGGACTGCTACCTCCGCCTTTGTGCAAGGAGGAGCAGGAGGAGCACTGCCAGAGCCCTGCAAAATGACCTCCAGCAGGCCACAAATGTGCATGTGTCTGCTCAAACGGTCAGAAACAGACTCCATGAGGGTGGTATGAGGGCCCGACGTCCACAGGTGGGGGTTGTGCTTACAGCCCAACACCGTGCAGGACGTTTGGCATTTGCCAGAGAACACCAAGGCACCCTGTGCTCTTCACAGATGAAAGCAGGTTCACACTGAGCACGTGACAGACGTGACAGAGTCGGGAGACGCCGTGGAGAACGTTCTGCTGCCTGCAACATCCTCCAGCATGACCGGTTTGGCGGTGGGTCAGTCATGGTGTGGGGTGGCATTTCTTTGGAGGGCCGCACAGCCCTCCATGTGCTCGCCAGAGGTAGCCTGACTGCCATTAGGTACCGAGATGAGATCCTCAGACCCCTTGTGAGACCATATGCTGGTGCGGTTGGCCCTGGGTTCCTCCTAATGCAAGACAATGCTAGACCTCATGTGGCTGGAGTGTGTCAGCAGTTCCTGCAAGAGGAAGGCATTGATGCTATGGACTGGCCCGCCTATTCCCCAGACCTGAATCCAATTGAGCACATCTGGGACATCATGTCTCGCTCCATCCACCAACGCCACGTTGCACCACAGACTGTCCAGGAGTTGGCGGATGCTTTAGTCCAGGTCTGGGAGGAGATCCCTAAGGAGACCATCCGCCACCTCATCAGGAGCATGCCCAGGCGTTGTAGGGAGGTCATACAGGCACGTGGAGGCCACACACACTACTGAGCCTCATTTTGACTTGTTTTAAGGACATTACATCAAAGTTGGATCAGCCTGTAGTGTGGTTTTCCACTTTAATTTTGAGGGTGACTCCAAATCCAGACCTCCATGGGTTGATAAATTTGATTTCCATTGATAATTTTTGTGTGATTTTGTTGTCAGCACATTCAACTATGTAAAGAAAAAAGTATTTAATAAGATTATTTCATTCATTCAGATCTAGGATGTGTTATTTTAGTGTTCCCTTAATTTTTTTGAGCAGTGTATTTAAATCGACTGGTATTTCCATCAATTAATAGGTTAAAAAGCATTATTTCGTAATATTTTCTTCTCCCGGACAATTGGCCGGCGCCATATTTATTTATCCGCTTTTCAATATTTTTATTGACCAAAAGCCAGCTAACGGAAACACTGGGTCATGTATAAAAATGCCCAGTTGCCCATTCTTTTTGCTACCATGGCTAGAAGAGATCACAATGACTTTGAAAGAAGGGTCTCAAAAGAGCATAGGGGGTTTAAAGTGTGTGTGTGTGTCTCTCAGTCACCAGATCTCATTCCAATTGAACACTTATGGGAGATTCTGGAGCGGCGCCTAAGACATCGTTTTCCACCACCGTCAACAAAACACCAAATTATGGAATTTCTTGTTGAAGAATGGTGTTGCATCCCTCCAAGAGTTCCAGACATCCTTCTTTCGTTTTTGCCTTAAGTAATCTTCCATCTTATATAACCAGTGCTTGACTTGGGCAGGAGCTCAACTGAGACAAGTACTGGCACCTCAAATGTTCTACTGCTTGAGCTCCTGTTCCTCTTGTAGAATATTAGCTTAAAAGTATTGTGGAGCTCCTGCTCCCAAATATAAACAGTACTGGCACCCAAAATGAGTACCGGCACTTATTTCAGTCAAAGTCAAGCACCGTATGTAACCATACCAAACGTAACATATCATTATAATTTGAGTGTCCCGGATTTACGTTTACTCTGTTACGTCTAGTCTATTAGACCCGCTGACACTGGGCATGGCAGATTTGTTCCTTATAGCGCAGATGTACACAACACTAATACTTGATGGACGCCGTATACGCTGGTTTTTGTCTTTGCTTTTTCATAAGAAGCCGAAAACCTGGATTCAGGTGGTCAATGGCTAATCAATGACACAAATTGATCAGTGACGTGCCAGGGAGACATGAAAACAAGTAGGACTGCAGCCCTCGAAGGACTGGCATGGTAGATCCCTGTCATGTAGGGACATACAGTCCTTTAATTTCTCTTTCCATCAGCTATGTAGCCCCCCCTATATCATGACTTTTCTTGAAGCCTGCCTTCGGAAAGTATACTATGGCACCTGCCATGAGGTCTGGAACTTTATGGCACAGGCAGTAGTGCACTTGAATTGTCCTCTGCTGGTTCAAGTGTTGCTTTAGCTGTTCCAGCTTCCATAGCTATTGATGGAAGCATTGAAATGACACATATTTTTTTGTTTCTCTGGGCCTTTGAAGAAGTGTTCCCCTGTTTGCATTGGGGTGTGTGTGTGCAGGACACTCCTTGAGAGAGGGAGAGCCTCCCTGTATGTGAGAGCACAATGATCTCTGCTAAGAGGTCTGGGCCTCGTTTCCCAGTTGCGTTGTAACTTAAGCATTACATGATCATACCAAAAGCATCGTTATTTACGAGCCAACTTTTCAAAAGTCTTTCCCAAATAAGCAGGTAGTGTGAACCTGTAAGAGCAACAGCTAAGAGCATCGTTGGGGTCGTGTTCAGTTTTTCCCACAATCCCATTGGGGGAGCTGTCCAGTTTCCTGGTGCTGAAAGCGATGCCGCTTGCGTCATTAGCGAGCACGACTAATAGCCCACATTTCATGTGAAACGTAGGCTAGGCCTATAAATTCCGCAGACTAGGTTTTATGTATGAAAATAAATAACAAACTAACCATTTGTCATGTAATGTTAATCATTTTAAAGATTTGATCCACGGTCCACAAATATATACAGTAACTAACCCCTAACCCTCTACTACACACATTTAGGTTTTTCATAAAAATGTATATTCTATGTCCATCCCCAAAGCCCTAAAGTAAACGCCACACTGAGTAAAAGCACAAGGCTGTTAGAAGCTGCACCTCAGCGCATAGCCACAGGAAGATGTTTGGGGATGGCGGTGCTGCGATTATTATTAGCCCCATCATTGTGAGTCTGCAACAGCCTCAGGTTGTTTTGAACATGCACATTTATAAACACCAACCGACTGCGCAGCCAGAGTCACCGGTTATGTTGGATAAATAATCAGCTGAATAGCAGCCATGCTGTATTATTGTTGTTCCACTGACCTGACAATGGCTTGCCGTTTATAGAGTTCCAGGTGTTTCCAATTTGTACCCGATAAGATTCAGCTTTGGATCAAATAAAACTAAGCTTGACAAAATGTTATAAATACATATTTAAAATATTACATTAGATCCTATACATTACCCAAATGAAAAATGTAACATTGTATGATCATGCCCATTCACACAAAACACTTACATTGTTATAGAAGGATATCTTGTGAGGTAAGGCAGAAAATAAGCCTAATGATGCACTTTGGCTGCTCTATGAGTGGTCAGGATCACTCCGTAGATGTGTGAAGGTTTTTAAGAGCCACGATACTAACAAAGGCTCTGGGAAAGACCTTGGCTACTAAAGATATGATCTTAACGCTACGAAGGCTCTGGGAAACGAGGTCCTGGAATGTTATGGCACAGATGTTAATAGGCTCGCTCCATAAACACAGGACTTCTGGTTAAATCCACACTTTCCTACTCAATATCCATTGTATGCGGTTGCATCTAGCAATATTACAAAACTTGCGTGATTAAATGTAGAGATTCTACACAGATCCTGTTGTGATCTATTGGAGAAACTACAGATTACTATTTATGTACTTTATTGGACTTCTGTCATATGATAATTTGTGAGATTAAGATTTAAGTGTGTCTAGTGTGCATTTTGGAGCAGTACTTCCTTCTTCTGTAAGGCATCTGTTTAGATTGTAAAAGCAGCAAATCAGGTCAAGCTCTATGCTTGAGTGTTAACCAGTCACATTAGCAAGTGAATGGAACGGCACCCTTGCCGCAATCAAGTGACTTGGATATAAAGAACATCATGACCAATAAAACGAATTATGATCTGGGCATTAAATGTGTGTAGTTGAACAATTTTATAACATCTCACTCAGAATGCTTACAGTATCTGATATAGTCGTTTCTACAGTAGAACGCTACCCAAACATGAACGATGTAAAATTATGTATTATGTATCATTAAAGTATTAGCAAAGACAGTACAGTATGAAGATAGGCTAAAACTGCATCTCCAAATAGAAATCCACGATCACACATGTAGGCGATGTCATGTCAAAGTTGGCTAGCACAGCTCATGCATAGAAACATGTCATGGGTCAAACGTTCTTCTCGCGCCGAACTGCCCATGTGCAGGACGTCAAATCAAAGGCCCTCCTTCGATATAAAGTTGTTTTTGAAAAAAAAGAAAAACGTGTCAGTTTATGACTTTTATGAGGTTGGAGTAATAACATGTTCAACTTCTTAAGACATTGGCTCGAATCTAGGTTGTGCCTTTAGATTTCGAGAAAATGAACAACTAAGGAAGAATTTTTCACTTCTCTCATTGACTTCTCGAACCCTCGGCCTGGTCTGTTTCGCAAGCCTTTCCCGATGTATCGCGATGTTGTCCTTCTGGGTTTAGAAATGCTGTGGTATTAGTATTGACTGAGATTTCTCACGACACTTTCTTGGGGGTACGGTAATATGATACATTCTCAGGAGAACGTCACACTGAATAATTGCACTGTTTAAAATATATTCTAATGTCTGGCCAGTAGAGGGTGCTTGTGTTTAACAAAAGACGAAAAGCTAAAACGGTAGATAATGGTTGAACAGAGAGCAGAGATGAAGACACATACTGCTTACACCTATCCAGTTCCTTCAGATCTGCAAACAAAGGAATAACAGTTTTCCTTAATCTTGGGGCCCATGAGGCTGCACTGGTATGTTAGTGCTGAGCTGGAACAAAAAGCTGCACCTCCTGGAGTCCCCCATGAAAGTATTGAGTAACACTGGCAAAATAAGCAATGATGACGCCTCCACCTAGCCTTCTTATAGTTCATTCAGATCTGCAAAAACTGAGGTAGAGGTCAGGGGTTGTTATTTGACTGCGGCCTAAATCTTGGTTGTGACTAAAAACAGTATACAAGGTCTAGGTCAGGGGCTTGGTGTCTCAGTCTGTGTCCGACCATAATATTGGTAGTCACTCATCATCTCAGGTAGTGTGATAGAGGTCAGTACCCAGTCCATATTTGCAAAATACCAGTGAGGGTGTGAATACTTGTAAGTGAATCTGAAACGTATCGGATCAATATTTTTTTTTTAAATCAGCTGGTCATCTATGTCAAATGTTTCCATATGAATTGTGAGACGTAAGACACATGGCCACATTGTAAGGGTATTAGCAATGAGGTTGCGTTCCTCTAGTGTCAGATGTGTTCAGGATTTGTAACTGTCAAAAATAAAAACAGAACCACAGGAAAACAAGAAAAAATACTAAATGTACATAAAATACATGTCTGTTTTGTGGAAAACCCTTCAAATGGTTCAGAATAATGCTTGTGTACTTGACCAGGTTACTAAAATGTATAACTGGAAACTATGACTGCGTTTACACAGGCAGCCCAATTCTGATATTTTTTTCACTAAATTGGTCTTTTGACCAATCACATCAGATCATTTTCAGAGCTGATCTGATTGGTCAAAATACCAATTAGTGAAAAAAATAACATAAATTGGGCTGCCAGTCTAAACACAGCCTTAGTCATTGTTCCATGTGTGCAATAACTAAATGACTAAATAAATTGCTGTACTCCTTGCACATTTCCATGGCATTTCACTGAACCCCATTCACGTGCAGGATTCAAACAGGTGTTCACTAATACAGGTTATTGAATTAACTCAAGACAAATAAACTATAACCCAACTGTAGAGCAAAGGCGCAAGTGTGTCCTTTTGTGAGTGATTTCAAATCCTAATAGGATAATTCAGGTCATGTTCCAAATTGGAATTATTGGAAGTATCATTTTACAATTCCTGCTGATCTGCCAGGCATTGCAGTATTGATTGTCAGTGGCATTGGCCAGCTGTGTATTTGTCTTCTTTATTGAAATGGTTAAATTAATCTGGCATTCACTGTTTGTCATGATCCTTGGAGAAATCCTGCATGGCATTGTAGGGGTTTAATGCCTGTGCCATTAAACCCCTACAACTCATCCAGAATGCCGTAGCCCGTCTGGTGTTCAACCTTCCCAAGTTCTCTCACGTCACCCCGCTCCTCCGCACACTCCACTGGCTTCCAGTTGAAGCTAGCATCTGTTACAAGTCCATGGTGCTTGCCTATGGAGCTGTGAGGGGAACGGCACCTCCGTACCTTCAGGCTCTGATCAGTCCCTACACCCAAACGAGGGCATTGCGTTCATCCACCTCTGGCCTGCTGGCTCCCCTTCCTCTGCGGAAGCATAGTTCCCGCTCAGCCCAGTCAAAACTGTTCGCTGCTCTGGCACCCCAATGGTGGAACAAGCTCCCTCACGACGCCAGGACAGCGGAGTCACTCACCACCTTCCGGAGACATTTGAAACCCCACCTCTTTAAGGAATACCTGGGATAGGATAAAGTAATCCTTCTCCCCCCCCCCCGCCCTTAAAAAAAATATATATATATATATATATATATATTGTAAAGTGGTTATCACACTGGCTATAGGGTGAATGCACCAATTTGTAAGAGCGTCTGCTAAATGACGTAAATGTAATGAACATCCTCTCAGCGGCTCCATGCTCCAGCTGAAAAACTGCTCCGCTCGCCAATCTCTCCAAGTCCCTATTTGCATAGAATCCTCTTTCCCTCTGGTCTGTGTGCATGTTGGGGTTTGTGTGTGTGAGCTGTTGAAATGTCTGAGGTGTAGTGTATAGCCAGGAACGGTCCGGTAAGGATTTGTGGCCAGACATAAGCCTAAAAGTGAGCCAAATATCAACTAGTGCGTGTGTGTGTGTGTGTGTGTGTGTGTGTGTGTGTGTGTGTGTGTGTGTGTGTGTGTGTGTGAGACACTGCAAGTTGAAGATAAAAATTATTCATAAAGAAAATTGCCAAAAGTTTTAAGTTTCAACTGCTGGGGTGTGGCGCAGCAGTCCCCCAGAACAGCGTGGGATCGAATCCCACTGCAACCACCACTTTCCTCCTGTTCTCCCCTCTACCAACCTGTAACCCCATCTAGTTTCCACCTGTCTGAAATAAAGAGGGGGGAATATATGTAAAGGGTTACAGAGCTCCCATTCCCCCTTCTTTTTTTTTTAAGACCACACGGGGCCAAAAAAAGATAACAATATATATATATATATATATTTTTTTACAAATGTTCCCATTTTGAATTATTTGAGTTTGTGTTTCCTCATCAACAAATGATATGTATTGCAATATTAAATCGAGTATGACCATTTTTTTCCCCCCTCGCTAAATGCACTAGCTAAATAAAATCTGTACAATCATGTCAGTTGCAGCAAGGTCTCTTGTAAGTCAAAAATTAGTTGGGAATAGAACTGATAGGGTTCCAGTGTCAAATGATCAAACTGCTGAACATGGGTACTCTTTTGAATACCAAGTGGCATGGGTAAAGGGGTAGCATTAATTACCAGAGGGCAAGGCAGAGGACCAGGTCGTGCCTCTGGACACCAGTGACAATAACCAATGTCCAAAATCGAAATTTCTTTGGCAGATTGGAAAATTCAAACTCACTTTGAGGGAAAAACTTTGCTAAAGTATGAATCAATCTAGACCGTCATACTTATCCGAGTGAAACCACAAGTCCACATTCAACAGCACTGAACAGTTGTAAATTGTTTGGTATGGAAAAGGTGCCAAAGTGAACATGCGCACTGGCTGGGACTGCCTTTGTTGTACTCAATTACTACCATTATAGACAGCTTTCCACCAACACGTCCAGATGCTGCCCTACTGCCCCATTCCCTCCCTTTCTGCTTCACCCTACCAGTTGGTGCCTCCACATATTAGTCTGTCCCATCATGCTGTGTCTGCAAAGTCTATACCCCAAAACTGAGTATTATAAGCCTTTTATGGACAACTATCTGGCCAAAACATCCTTAACCGTGTGTGCCTCGCAGATACAGAAAACGGTCTGTCCCTGCTCGTATTCTTTGAACAACATACAAGTACAATGTAGGTAACTACCTGGTACAGCCAGAGGATGGGCCTCCCCTCAGCCTGGTTCCTCTCAAGGCTTCTTTTTCTTGCCACTGGGGTTCTGCTTAGCCTTTGGGGTCTAGGCCAGGTTACTGTCAAGCACTTCATGACAACTTGTAGCAAATGTTGCCAACTATGGTAGCTTTCTTTCAAACACATGCATACATCCTAAAATACAAATGTACCCTTTATGAATAGATGCTTCTGAAAACAAATCCCATGTCTGGATAGACAGTGCAGTCTCCGGTGCTCAGGTGAATATGATCCTTTGATGAATAGCTGAAGCATTGTTTTAAAGGCCCAGTGCAGTCAAAATTCAGTTTTTCCTGTGTTTGGTATTATATTGTACAACAGCTGATGACACATCTCGAACACTGTAAAAGTGTGAAAAAAATGTATCAGTGTTATTTCCTAATAGTTAATGGTTGCAAATACAATCTACACAGGACCTTTTCTTCAGCAGGTTTGGATGGGTGGGAGTTTTGGCTTTCCATAGTGACATCACCATGCAGTAAATTAGTTAATAGACCAATAAAGAGAGTTCTAAACCTCTCTGTCAATAACAGATAGTTTTCAATTTCCCTCTTCCTCACTCAGACCACTCCCAGACCGTCCTAGTAAAATTCTTGCTTGAGAAAGTTTTTTGTGCAAAAAAAACTACAATGAACTAAAATATAAGCACAATAAGTGTTGGTCATATGTTTCATGAGCTGAAATAAAATATCCTAGAAATGTTCCATATGCAGAAAATGCTTATTCATCTCATTTGGTTCACTAATTTGTTTACATCCCTGTTAGTGAGCATTTCTCCTTTGCCAAGATAATCCATCCACCTGACAGGTGTGGCATATCAAGAAGCTGATTAAACATCATTACACAGGTGCACCTTGTGCTGGGGACAATAAAAGGCCACTCTAAAATGTGCAGTTTTGCCACAACACCAGAGGTCTCACGTTTTGAGGGAGCGTGCAATTGGCAAGCTGACTGCAGAAATGTCCACCAGAGCTGTTGCCAGAAAATTGAATGTTCATTTGCCTACCATAAGCTGCCTCCAATGTCGTTTTAGAGAATTTGGCATTACTTCCAACCGCAGACCACGTGTATGGCGTCTAGTGGGCGAGCAGTATGCTGATGTCAACGTTGTGAACAGAGTGCCCCAAGGTGGCGGTGGGGTTATGGTATGGGCAGGCATAAGCTACGGACAACGAACACAATTGCGTTTTATCTATGGCAATTAGAATGCAGAGAGATACCGTGACGAGATCCTGAGGCCCATTGTTGTGCCATTTATCCGCCATCATCACCTTATGTTTCAGCATGATAATGCACGGCCCCATGTCGCAAGGATCTGTACACAATTACTGGAAGCTGAAAATGGCCCAGTTCTTCCATGGCCTGCATACCCACCAGACATGTCACCCATTGAGCATGTTTGGGATGCTCTGGATCGACGTGTATGGCAGTGTGTTCCAGTTCCCCCTAATATCCAGCAACTTCACACAGCCATTGAAGAGAAGTGGGACAACATTCCATAGGCAATCATCAACATCCTCATTAACTACGCGAAGGAGATGTGTCGCGCTGCATGAGGCAAATGGTGGTCACACCAGATACTGACTGGTTTTCTGAGTCACACACCTACCTGATGAATTTATTTCAATTGACTGATTTCCTTATACAGTGAGGGAAAAAAGTATTTGATCCCCTGCTGATTTTGTACGTTTGCCCACTGACAAAGAAATGATCAGTCTATAATTTGAATGGTAGGTTTATTTGAACAGTGAGACAGAATAACAACAACAAAAATCAGAAAAACACATGTCAAAAATGTTATAAATTGATTTGCATTTTAATGAGGGAAATAAATATTTGACCCCCTCTCAAATCAGAAAGATTTCTGGCTCCCAGGTGTCTTTTATACAGGTAATGAGCTGAGATTAGGAGCACACTCTTAAAGGGAGTGCTCCTAATCTCAGCTTGTTACCTGTATAAAAGACACCTGTCCACAGAAGCAATCAATCAATCAGATTCCAAACTCTCCACCATGGCCAAGACCAAAGAGCTCTCCAAGGATGTCAGGGACAAGATTGTAGACCTACACAAGGCTGGAATGGGCTACAAGACCATCGCCAAGCAGCTTGGTGAGAAGGTGACAACAGTTGGTGCGATTATTCGCAAATGGAAGAAACAAAAAAGCACTGTCAATCTCCCTCGGCCTGGGGCTCCATGCAAGATCTCACCTCGTGGAGTTGCAATGATCATGAGAACGGTGAGGAATCAGCCCAGAACTACACGGGAGGATCTTGTCAATGATTTCAAGGCAGCTGGGACCATAGTCACCAAGAAAACAATTGGTAACACACTACGCCGCGAAGGACTGAAATCCTGCAGCGCCCGCAAGGTCCCCCTGCTCAAGAAAGCACATATACAGGCCCGTCTGAAGTTTGCCAATGAACATCTGAATGATTCAGAGGAGAACTGGGTGAAAGTGTTGTGGTCAGATGAGACCAAAATCGAGCTCTTTGGCATCAACTCAACTCGCCGTGTTTGGAGGAGGAGGAATGCCGCCTATGACCCCAAGAACACCATCCCCACCATCAAACATGGAGGTGGAAACATTATGCTTTGGGGGTGTTTTTCTGCTAAGGGGACAGGACAACTTCACCGCATCAAAGGGACGATGGACGGGCCATGTACCGTCAAATCTTGGGTGAGAACCTCCTTCCCTCAGCCAAGGCATTGAAAATAGGTCGTGGATGGGTATTCCAGCATGACAATGACCCAAAACACACGGCCAAGGCAACAAAGGAGTGGCTCAAGAAGAAGCACATTAAGGTCCTGGAGTGGCCTAGCCAGTCTCCAGACCTTAATCCCATAGAAAATCTGTGGAGGGAGCTGAAGGTTCAAGTTGACAAACGTCAGCCTCGAAACCTTAATGACTGGGACAAAATCCCTCCTGAGATGTGTGCAAACCTGGTGGCCAACTACAAGAAACGTCTGACCTCTGTGATTGCCAACAAGGGTTTTTCCACCAAGTCATGTTTTGCAGAGGGGTCAAATCCTTATTTCCCTCATTAAAATGCAAATCAATTTATAACATTTTTGACATGTGTTTTTCTGGATTTTTTTGTTGTTATTCTGTCTCTCACTGTTCAAATAAACCTACCATTAAAATTATAGACTGATCATGTCTTTGTCAGTGGGCAAACGTAAAAAATCAGCAGGGTATCAAATACTTTTTTCCTTCACTGTATGAACTGTAACTCTGTAAAATCTTTGAAATTGTTGCATGTTGCGTTTATATTTTTGCTCAGTATATTTTTGCTCATTTTAATGGGAATCTATTACAGTAAGGTACTTAATTGTTATCCAGAAATAATTTGATATTGATATAAAAACAGCTGCATTGGGCCTTTAAATAACAAAGACAGCCCTGTAGAAGTAGTTTATAGCAAAAGCAATGGATCTGAAGAAGCTAGTCGTGAGGATGAGCGCAATCTAGTATGTAAGACTAAGGACAAGGGATGCATCTCAATAGTCCCCTCTCCTCCATGAGCACTGATCTGAGTCAATGTACAATATGGCTGTGTGTGTTGGTGTCCCATGTGTGTATAGCATGACACTGCACGTTCTTTAGGATACAAATTCTAAAATCTTAATTACAAAAATGGCCAAAAGTTTACGTTCCAAGAGCGGGAGCGTGGCGCTCATCCCCTCTCCTCCATTAACACTGATATGAAAACACAGGCGAAGTGAAAGCAAGATTGTGAACAGCGCAGATAAGAAACTAGGAAAAGCAGAGACCATTGCAATGCGCCAATGCTACAGATGTGTCTAGCCAAAATCAGTGATTGTTGAGAAAAGTGGCAGCTTGAACTTTAGCCAGGGATTTAAACCGACCCAAAGCTAACCTTGGCCTTTTCTATTAACCGGTCAACATTGCTCTATGAATCTTATAAGACTGGATGATTCTCTTCAGTATTCCACCCACAGTCACAGTTCAAACGCCATTGCACAAAGAATTCAAACCAGTTCCTCCAAAAGCTCAACTGGTCTGTAGCTTGCATTTGGTTGCCATCTTTGAGGCAGAAAATGTGCTATTGCTGTGTCACCGGTTTTTCATCCATTGTTGAATTAATCTATTTCCTATACCAGGCACTACTGAATGGCCGAAGAGACCTTGTTTTAGGACCATAGTGAGCGAGCATTAATTTTCTTTGACTCTGAAGTAATGTTTTTTCCCTGAGAACTAAAACCATATTCATGTGTCAACGAGTTAATTGGTTTTGCGCTTTCCATCAAGCAGTGATTTTTATCTGAACAACTTGTGTATCCTATTTTTGAAAACATACTTCCACTGTATTTCCTGACACAGTACTCTGCATTAGTAATTGTGTGAAGAATTTACTAGTATTTTTAAGACAGACTCACCTAATTGCAGCCTGTACCTTGTTGTTATGTTGTTGCCATGTAAGGCTGTCACTGAATAATGTACCGGTTTCAATATTTGTCAAATCAAAACATTAGCAACTATTGAAATACTGGACTGTAGAAAGACGGTGGTATTGAAGTAGAAGCATCTCAACCAGACTATACTAAACTTTCTACTATTTGGGAACTGAGGACATTTAATTTCGATTGTTGATTGGTTTGGTTTCTATTATTTTTCCACGTTTCCTGTTCAACTAGTTGAAGGAAAACATTTTATAACAAAGTTGCCAAAATTTGTACACTTACCCATTGCTGCTGACCCCTGCAAATAACCTTGTCTCCCTACACCTACAGATTGTGGATGGTATAGGTTACGTTATAGCTAGTGTCTGATGAATGCCAACTGAGTGAAAGTATTCTGTATGTGTTGGATATGCATGTGCTGTGAGTGATACATACTCGACTTGTAAAACATAGGTGATACTATGGATGTGGCCTGTACTGCAGTGAGACTAGGGTCACAGGATAAGGGAGATGTAGATGTGTCCACTTCCTTGCCCTCAACTTCTTCAGCCTCCTCTTCCTCACCCTCCTCTTCGGGCCGCTCCGCCAACAACATCTGGGGCATCCTAGCCGACCTCTGACCCTGAGGTCAAAATATTCACAGAGGTCAACATCATCTTATTTGGGGTTAAATGTACTCATACTATGTGAGTGAGTGTGTCAAAGTGTCATATTTATCTATTTCAAAGGCAAACAATCTCAGCATACATTCATCACCAAAATGAAACAAGGACAACATGCAGAAGAAAAAAATTGAAAAGTTTAGGTACAGTCTCTTAACCAAAACAACCTATTTTGAACCACGGGTTACCTTAGGGCCAGTTTTGGCTGCTGCTCTCCTCTGTGGGCGTTGTTTGGTTTTAGTCTCTTTGGAGTCAGAGAGGGTCTTCATAGTGGCAGCCGCGTGCCGGAGGATACAGTCTGTGCCGCAGTAAACGGAGTCGGGCAGGGCGTGCTTACTGCACCCTGAGCCGATGCACTGGGGCAGGGAACCGTCCAACTCCATCTCAGCTTCAGCAACCATCTCAGTCACCTCCTGCACCACAGCCTCCTAGGACCAGACTCACGTCAGCTCACATCTCAAACATGCAACTAAACACCATGGTTAAAATGTAGTCAAGTTCGTGCCGTACAAAGCAAGGAAAGCCATATAACACCACAAACTACAATTTATTTCCTTGCTTGCTAGCAAAGGAATCAGTGTTTTTTTAAGTTCTCACCTCGCTGGCCTGCTCTTCATGGACAACCTCCTCCTCCCCAGAGTAGGGCAGTGTCAGGCAGTCAGGGGAGCTCTGCTGGGGGTCTGGCTGGCTCTGGCGCTTGCTGGTGCAGGTGGCGCAGATCCAGTCTCGTCCACTCCTCTCAAGCTTTCGGCCCTGCATCTCGCTGATGCCAACGCAGTCGCCATGGAACCACTCCAGACAATTGTCACAGGAGATCATGAACCTGGACAAGGAATCAGAAGAGCAATAAGAAAAGTGTCAGCTAAAGAACAACAACTACAATCAACAACCACAGACAATTTAGAAACAGATGTCTGTGGCAGATGGAAACAGCCGAGATTTAGTGTTGCTATACCAAAAACATTAGGCTTGCTTGCTTGTTTGTTTTCACAGATTAATACCGTCCTAGACAATGCTACACATACCTTTTGTTGTGTCTCTGTCGACAGATGCAGTAAAGGGCATGGGGGTTGTAGCCCTCACTGTCCGATATGCTAGAATACTCTGACTTTTCTTCCTCGATCCTCTCCTCCTCTTCCACCTTGTCCTTTGCCTCTGTTACATTATCATTTTGGCTAGCCTTTTCATCTGTTGTCTCTGGATCAGACTCAAGAGGCGGCATAGAGTCTGAGCTGGACTGTTGAGAAGGAGAAGGGCTTTGAGAATCTACCACAACCTTCTCAGGACTCCTCTCCCTTTCCGCCTGAGGCTGATGCACCTGCTGCGGTTCCAACTCATTGACAAAAATCACCTCCTCTTCGTCCGCAGTGCTCGACTCTGGCTCCACCCTCCTCCCCCTCCCACGCCCCCTACCTCTCCCTCGTCCTCTGCCTCTCCCTCTTCCCCTCCCCCGGCCTCTCCCTCTGACCCCCCTCCCCCTGGACTCCCCCCTCCCCCTAGTACTCAGCCGTTCCTGGAGCTGCTTCAGGGTCAGCTCATCACTGTCCTCCTCTATACTGGAGGCAGCTTCCACGTCCCCACTAGCCCCATAGCTAGGGGCAGGGGCAGCCATAGTTTGGGCAGGGGCAGCCATGGGCATGTAATCCTCCTCCTTCTCCCCAAGTAGAGAAAAAGCAGTGCCAAATGCAGATCCAAAGTCCTGCCAAGAGGTGGGATCTAGGCTGCCACCTGGGCAGAGCTCTTGGGGTTCTGAGGAAGGCTCTGTGTCCATTGGAATGGGGGAGGCCGTTCCGGAGTACTCCAGGTCGGCCGGGACGCTCCTCCTCCCCCCTCGCCCACGTCTTGAATAGGTCTTGGCTGGGCGGCCTCTGCCCCGACGTGAGGGTAGGGGTGGAGATTCTGGATCTTCAATCTCATCCAATCCCACAAACTCTCTTCTGGCAACCGTGGTCCGCCTGAAGCCCCAGGTCTTTTTGAACTCGCTGATGGTCGGCCTAGCTCCCCTCTCGGCCCCCTCCACCTGCTCTGAATCTCCTCTGTGCTCCTCTACACCAAGGAGAGAAGAGCAAGGGTAGAAAAACAATCCCATCATTTGGACAGCTAATGCACAGTCCATTCCATTAAGACTAAAAGGGGGAGGAAAATAGGAAAGGTCATACCTGTATCAGTGCCAGTGAGGTCATGGATCTCATTGATATCCATAAAGTCCTCCATGGTAGACATCCTGTCAAATCAAGATAGAAAAATACTAATGTTATCCAATCTACCACAAATGCTGTTGATTGAAATGAAGCACATTTACACGTTGAGCCTTGAAGAGCAGTCCATCACTTTGCATTAATCCTTAAGAGTCTGACGCACCAGTTCGTCAATCTGGGTAACAAAAAAATCCCCATCAAAATCTGTCAGTTTATGCTAGATATCATTTTTGCATGGGTAGCATCTCAATCCACCGCATCCGCCTATGTCGGCCTTCTGCATCTGCGGTGGAAGGTGGCCGAGCTACAGTGGCGTCTTCTCACAAAAACGTCTGTAGTGTCAAAACGTTTTGACCTAAACTAATATGGAAAATAAACTCTCACAAAAACGATGGCATTTTCCGTTTTGCTCTACAACCCCCACGGGACTCGTCTGAAGTCAGTACTGTCCTTGTGCCAACTTGTGTTTGTAGCGTTCGAACCGTTTGGGCTACAAACTAATGTGATCCCACTGTGGAAAGGGGAGATTCTCACGAACACGATGGTGTTCTCCGTTTTACGCTACACCCCCTACAAGTGTCACAGGACTTGTCTGACAGTAACCGGTACCAGTTTTAAAACAATGGGAGTAGAGGTAGTTAGAGTGGTTAAATACACTACCGGTCAAAGGTTTTAGAACACCTACTCATTCAAGGGTTTTTCTTTATTTGTACTAGTTTCTACATTGTAGAATAATACTGAAGACATCAAAATTATTAAATAACACATATGGAATCATGTAGTAACCAAAAAAAGTGTTAAACAAATCAAAATATATTTTAGATTCTTCAAAGTAGCCACCCTTTGCCTTGATGACAGCTTTGCACACTCTTGGCATTCTCTCAACCAGATTCATGAGATAGTCCCCTGGAATGCATTTCAATTAACAGGTGTGCCTTGTTAAAAGTTAATTTGTGGAATTTCTTTCCTTCTTAATGCGTTTGAGCCAATCAGTTGTGTTTTGACAAGGTAGGCGGGGTATACAGAAGATAGCCCTATTTGGTACAAGACCAAGTCCATATTTTGGCAAGAACAGCTCAAATAAGCAAAGAGAAACAACAGTCCATCATTACTTTAAGACATGAAGGTCAGTCAATACGGAACATTTAGAACTTTGAACGTTTCTTCAAGTGCAGTCGCAAAAACCATCAAGCGCTATGATGAAACCAGCTCTCATGAAGACCGCCACAGGAATGGAAGACCCAGAGTTACCTCTGCTGCAGAGGATAAGTTCATTAGAGTTACCAGCCTCAGAAATTGCAGCCCAAATAAATGCTTCACAGAGTTCAACAGACACATCTCAACATCAACTGTTCAGAGGAGACTGTGTGAATCAGGCCTTCATGGTTGAATTGCTGCAAAGGAACCACTACTAAAGGACACCAATAAGAAGAAGAAACTTGCTTGGGCCAAGAAACACGAGCAATGGACATTAGACCGGTGTGAGATTTTTGGTTCCAACTGCTGTCTGTGAGACGCGGTGTGGATGAGCGGATGATCTCCGCATGTGTATTTTCCACCGTAAAGCACGGAGGTAGTGGTGTTATGGTGTGGGGGTGCTTTGCTGGTGACACGGTCTGTGATTTATTTAGAATTCAAGGCACACTTAACTAGCATGCCTACCACAGCATTCTGCAGCGAAACACCATCCCCATCTGGTTTGGGCTTACCGGGATTATCATTTGTTTTTCAACAGGACAATGACCCAACACACCTCCAGGCTGTGTAAGGGCTATTTTACCAAGAAGGAGAGTGATGGAGTGCTGCATCAGATGACCTGGCCTCCACAATCCCCCAACCAAATTGAGATGGTTTGGGATGAGTTGGACCGCAGAGTGAAGAAAAAGCATCCAACAAGTGCTCAGCATATGTGGGAACTCCTTCAAGACTGTTGGAAAAGCATTCCAGGTGAAGCTGGTTAAGAGAATGCCAAAAGTAAGCAAAGCTGTCAAGGCAAAGGGTGGCTATTTGAAGAATCTCAAATATAAAATATATTTTGATTTGTTTAACACTTTTTTGGTTACTACATGATTCCATGTGTTATTTCATAGTTTTGATGACGTCACTATTATTCTACAATGTAGAAACGTTTTTTAAATTTTTTATAAATAAAAACCCTTGAATAAGTAGGTGTTCTAAAACTTTTGACTGGTAATGTATGTCTAAAAAACAAAAATTAATTCCTTCGCTTTCTTATATCTCCTAGATATAGGAAAGACACTTCAAAACCGTATGCCTTACGATTTGTGCCTGTTTTGCCATTTATGAATGTATTATTTAATGTGTTTTTATGGGCTATAGTAGAAGGCCAAATTCAATATTTTATATATACCTAAAGGGGTCCCCCTTGGTCAACTGCAGTTCACCAGCAGACAATGCAGAACCAGTTAAAGCTACAATATGTAACTTATTGGGCGACCCGACCGAATTCATATCGAAATGTGAGTTATAGACCTGTAATTCTCATTGAAAGCAAGTCTAAGAAGCGGTAGATTTGTTCTATGTGCACTATTTATAGGATTCCTGTGCTTAAGCTTAGTTTGTCTCTTTTAATTTTGTACACCAGTTTCAAACAGCTGCAAATACAATCATTTTGGTTATTGAAAATATATTTCACAGCGGTTTAGATAGTACAATGATTCTCTACACTCAGTGCTTGTTTGTCAAACAAAAATAATGTGCACTATTAGAATTGTAGCAACCAGGAAATGGCAGAGCGGTTCCTGCATATTGTACCTTTAAATGCTAATAATGTAATAGAGACTATGGTACAAGGTCAGAAAAAATGAAATCCTACTACACAATGCAAACAGGCAGACTCTTTATTCTACTATTTATTTCAGTTGACTTCAAGGGGGGAAAATCACATCACCTGTGATGTGAATAACTGACAGTATGTAACTACAAAGGCTAACTCATGTCCAGGGTGTTAGTGCCTCTTGCTAACACTGGGCCTACCTGAGCCCATAGAAATAGAATGAATCATTCTAGTTCACTGCCTGAGCCGCACTAACGCCCTGTACCAGAGCTATACAAGCCATATTTGAATTCAGAATCAGACCAGCATAAAAATATATGCATCTAGCTAGTAGACAAGGCTATGAGCACTCTGCCATGTTATGAATAGAAATAGACTGCAATTGGGTGTTCAAAAACAGGGCATCCCCCTCATGTTCATTACATTAAACAAAGATCATTTCTGATAAATTAGTATTCCTCCCTCATTCATCCCATAGAGAAAAGGTGAATTTCAATCAAGACTTGCTATTTACTACAGAGGCATGTAGACACACAACTCAACTTCTAAATTTAACTGATACACTGACACCGCACAAATGAAGATTAGATAAGTCTTCCACTGAAATATTAAAATTACAGCCACTGAATGAAACCAATGTAGGCATGTAGTTAGCTAACGCGTTAGCTAGTGATTAAAACAAAAACATGCAGTTTTAAAAACTAGACTAGTCACCCTCCCCCACCTAGCATTGAGCTAGCTAACAAGCTAGTTAACTTTAGCTCGTGGAATGTTTTCACTAACGTTAGCCTGCTAACGAATTTAACCAGCTCACGTTAGCTACCTAGCTCGCTAGCCAAGCGGCGTATGTAGTGGTATTATGTCTAACAGTATAACTACCAAACATTATTGATACAAAAGCAAAAATAACAGAGAAAACGTATACTAACTAGAGAGCCTACCTAATGTTAGCTTGTTAACTGGCCTATGCTGTGCACAGGGTCAAGGAGCCTTACCGCGTGACAATGTTTTAATGGAAGTTAATTTGGCTAGCTAGCATCTAACTAACTGTTGTTGTAAAATATAATTGCATAAATTAATCTAACGATACTTTTTTTTTTTTTTTTTAACAATAGCTAGCTACCTTACTGGTTATCCAGTTGTGTTCTGTCGTAGGACAACGTCTACACAACCTTCCATTTTGTCTTCTCCTCCACTGTGTTGGTGCGTTCAAGACAACTTGGAACTAGGAAATCTCTGACTTCAGTGCGTTCAAGACAACTGGGAACTCGTAGAAAACAAGCTCTGACTAGTAAAAATGGTTTTGAACGGTCATCCAACTCTGAACTAATGCTGCGTTCATAACCAAGTGGGAATGTGGTACTAACCAGTTGTGAAGTCGTAAATACAAGTTGAATGTGTTGAAATCCATGAGAAACGCGATTGGCTAATGGCAAACATGCTGTGTCAACCATAAACTAAAGGTACAGCTAGGGGTGAAATAAGTATAGCCAGTTATAAGTGTAACGGTTTAGCAGATTATAAGAAAAGACAATCAGTTTTTAAGTGGCTAAAAGAGAAGGAATATAACATCAGGGTTGGGTTGGTTACTTTCTAATGTAAACCGTTACAGTTACTAGTTACTGTCCAAAATTGTAATCAGTAACGTAACTTTTGGATTACCCAAACTCAGTAACGTAATCTGATTACATTCAGTTACTTTTAGATTACTTTCCCCTTAAGAGGCATTAGAAGAATCCCCACCTTATCTTAGCTCATTGGTCACCATAGCAACACCCTGTCATGAGCACTCTCTCTCCCTGGTAGCAACATTAATTGCATTCAATTCTCTGCCACTCTGCTCACTCTCTCCCTACTCTGCCTAACGAGCTCCACCTGGCTCCGCCCTGCTCTGCTCTTGTTACCTGGCCAGCTGCACTGCATTTCCCACTCACCATCCTCACCTTGCCTCACTCTGTTCTAATTACTCTGCCAGCTGAACTGCATTTCCCCACTAACCTCTCCCAGTATATCAAGCCCTGTTTTTCAGCCAAGCCCTGTCAGATCGTCTTCAAACCCGGACCAGTAACCTGCCTGTCTGCGCTCTGACTCCTGTTTGTGATACCGATCCTTTCTTGACTGCCTCCTTGTTCTACTGCCCCGTCTATCCCGACCTGCCTTCTGGACCTCGACTACTCTCCGATCTTCAGCCCTCCGGTCTCCGACCACCAGATGAGCGTGCCCAGACGCTTCACCACCCTCAGCCCGATACGCCGCTCCATCACTGGGGAACACACACACTAAGCACTTGGACTGGACACCCCCGGACATTTGGTGACCCCCGGAGCACAGGTACCCACAGGACCCTGAAAAACCCCAGAGCCCCAAGCACCCCTGGAACCCCTGACACCCCTGGTACTCCTCTTCCCGCCTGAAACCTTCAATAAAGAACTCTGAATTTGAACTTGCGCTCTTGGGTCCTCTTCTGTCCGTGACAGAACGATCTGACCATCATGGACCCAGCGCACTCCCTGACCACGATGGAAGAAGAGCCAGAGATGACTGCCATACAGCGACTGGAACGCTCTGAGGGAGACATAAATCGGATGGCTGGCGACATCGCTTCCCTTCTCCAGCTATTCAACCAGCAGCAACAACAGTTCCAACTGCAGCAACAACAGCTAGCCCAAGCCCTGCAACTACTCTCAAACCCGGCTACTCCACCTGCACCCCCCCCTGGTCCTTCTGTTCCTGTACCACCGACACTCCTTCATCCCTCCGCTGGAGGTCCCAATGCTGCAGGCCCGGCAGTGCTGCCACCAGATCCCCACGCTCCTGAACCAAAGATTGGGAACCCGGAACGTTTTGATGGCAACCAGAAGCAAGTAAGACCATTCTTGAGCAGCTGCCGAATCCAGTTTGCACTACAGCCCAGGACTTTCTCAACAGAGGGAGCCAAGGTGGGGTATGTCATCACACATCTCACCGGTCGAGCTCGGTTGTGGGGAACGGCGGAATTCGACCGGCAAACCCCAGCCTGTGCCTCCTTCAGTGCCTTTGAGGAGGAGATGTTAAAGGTCTTTGACCTAGGCTCGCCAACAGCCGAAGCGTCACAAGCTCTGCTCACCATCCGTCAGGGCAATCGGACAGTGGCAGACTTCTCCATTGACTTTCGTACCCTGGCCAGTCAAAGCTCGTTTAACCCAGAGGCACTGGTGCAAGCCTTCCTCCATAGCCTGGCGGACTATATCAAAGACGAGCTTGTTTCCCATGACCCGCCCTCAACGCTTGATGCCGCCATTGACCTTGCCGTCCGCATTGACCGCCGTATACAGACCCGGAGGAGGGAGAAGGGCCGTCTCAGTCAACCTGCCATCCGCACTCGGGTCGATACCGCTTCTGTCCAGCCCCTGCCTGTCAAGTCCCATAGCCAACTCAGTCAGCCTGAGCCCATGGAGATTGGCCGTGCCTCTCTGACTCCCGAGGAGCGTCGGCGCCGTCTAAGCTCCAACCTTTGCCTCTACTGTGGTGGCGAGAATCACCGTGTCGCCACTTGTCCGGCAAAAGCCGCAGCTCACCAGGTGTAGGGGAGATCCGGGTGAGCTCAACAAGCCTTCAGTCTCCCTCCATCCGAAAGACCCTGCTTCATCTCCGCCTTCAGCTTTCTGACAAGACTCATACATTGGCCGCCCTTGTGGATTCCGGAGCCGAAGCAAACATCATGGACCCTGAGCTTGCACAGCAACTGGGCGTGAACCATCATCAACTGACACAACCCATTCCTGCACGAGCCCTGGATGGGCATCATCTTGGCACTGTCACTCATATCTCCGCCCCTGTGACAATCCTGCTGTCAGGAAACCACCAGGAGTCCATCCAGTTTCACCTCCTACACTCACCTGGCCAACCACTCATTCTTGGATACCCGTGGCTCCGTCAGCACAACCCCCACATCGACTGGGAGACAGGAACAGTCCGTGAGTGGGGAAGGAGTTGTCACCAGACCTGTTTAAGGGGGGCCACCCTGCCCGTTCACCGGGAAAGATCTAGCGCTACCTCCGACATATCCAATGTTCCGGCCTGTTACCACAGCCTGAAAGAGGTGTTCAACAAATCCAAGGCGACATCTCTACCCCCACACAGACCCTATGACTGCGCGATTGATCTCCTGCCTGGCACAGCACCTCCCAAGGGTCGTCTGTATTCACTGTCAGCCCCGGAAAGAAAGGCCATGGAGGACTACATTAATGACTCTCTTGCCGCCGGGATAATTAGACCGTCATCTTCCCCCGCAGGAGCGGGATTCTTCTTTGTCGGCAAGAAGGACGGTTCTCTTCGTCCATGCATAGATTACCGGGGTCTGAACGACATCACGGTTAAGAATCGCTACCCACTGCCCTTACTTTCGTCTGCCTTCGAACTGCTGCAGGGAGCCACTGTATTCACAAAGCTGGACCTTCGCAATGCCTACCATCTGGTGCGGATGAGGGAGGGAGACGAATGGAAGACAGCGTTCAACACACCAACCGGCCACTATGAATATCTCGTCATGCCCTTCGGCCTCACCAATGCCCCAGCAGTTTTTCAAGCCCTAGTGAATGATATCCTCAGGGACATGCTAAATACGTTCGTATTTGTGTACCTTGACGATATTTTAATATTCTCAAAGACTCTGTCAGAACACACGCACCACGTCCAGTTGGTCCTGCGCCGCCTGCTGGAGAACTCTCTTTTCGTGAAGGCAGAGAAGTGCGAGTTCCATGCCAAAACCGTTTCATTCCTGGGGTATGTGGTGACCGAGGGCAGCATTCAGATGGATCTCACGAAGGTGTCGGCTGTCACTTCCTGGCCAGTTCCTGAGTCTCGGAAAAAGTTGCAACAGTTCCTGGGCTTTGCCAACTTTTATAGGAGATTCATCAGAAACTATAGCACAGTGGCTGCACCCCTCACGGCGCTAACCAGCACTAAACAACCGTACCAATGGACATCAGCTGCTGATAAGGCCTTCAATATCCTCAAGACATGTTTCACTTCTGCTCCCATCCTCCAGATGCCAGATGCAGCAAGGCAGTTTGTGGTGGAGGTAGATGCTTCGGACGTGGGAGTGGGTGCAGTGCTTTCTCAAAGAGCAGCTGAGGATGGCAAGATGCACCCCTGTGCCTTCTACTCCCGTCGGCTAACCCCTGCCGAATGCAACTACGACATTGGGAACCGCGAGCTGTTGGCTGTCAAGCTCGCCCTTGAAGAATGGCGGCACTGGTTAGAGGGGTCAAAGGAACCATTCGTAGTGTGGACAGACCACAAGAACCTGGAGTATATCCAAACAGCCAGGAGGCTGAACTCCCGTCAACAGCGGTGGTCTCTGTTCTTTACGCGCTTCAATTTCACGCTCTCCTACCGCCCGGGATCTCGCAACATCAAACCTGATGCTCTTTCCCGGATGTTTCAGAAGGACGAGACCACCGCCATGACAGCCCCCATTCTTCCCAGCCACTTGGTCGTAGCGGCCCTCACCTGGGAGATCGAGAAGCAGGTCATGGAGGCTCTTCGGGACCAGCCAGGTCCAAGCACCAGCGCCCCCAACCGTCTGTTTGTTCCAGCAAATCTCAGGTCACCTGTGATTCAGTGGGGGCACGAATCCCGTCTGGCCTGTCATCCCGGCATCACTCGCACCCTTCATCTGGTCCGCCAGCGGTTCTGGTGGCGGCGGATGAGACGGGATGTCCGAGAATTCATCCGAGCTTGTCCCACTTGTAACCGAAACAAGACCCCCAACCAGCCTCCTGCTGGGTTGCTGCAACCCCTACTCATACCCAAGAGGCCCTGGTCCCACGTTTCACTGGACTTTGTTACGGGCCTTCCGCCCTCTGACGGACACACAGTCATCCTTACCATTGTTGACCGCTTTAGTAAGATGACCCACTTCGTGCCCCTTCCCAAACTACCCTCTGCTAAAGAGACCTCCCAGGTGGTCCTGGAACATGTGTTTCGTATCCATGGCCTACCCCAGGATATAGTGTCAGACCGGGGCCCGCAATTCTCAGCAACCTTTTGGAAGGAGTTCTGTCATCTCCTTGGGGCCACCGCCAGCCTATCGTCTGGATTCCACCCGCAGTCAAACGGCCAGACTGAACGCATGAACCAGGAGCTGGAGAAGGCACTGAGGTGTGTGGCTTCCCAAAATCCCCGGGCCTGGGCTCAACACCTGCTCTGGGTGGAATATGCCCATAATTCACTCACCAGTTCCTCCACCGGGCTCTCCCCCTTTCAGTGTGTCTACGGGTATCAACCTCCACTGTTTGCCAGCCAGGAGGCGGATGCCACCTGTCCGTCTGCTCTTGCGTATGCCCGCCGCTGCCGCCGCACTTGGGCCCAGGCTCGCACTGTGCTCCTGAAGTCTGGAACCAGCTACGCCGTCGGTGCCAACCGACGGAGGACCCCAGCACCTACTTACCGGGTTGGTCAGAAGGTCTGGCTGTCTGCCCGGGATCTGCCGCTGCGGGTTGAATCACGTAAGCTGGCCCCTCGCTTCATTGGTCCTTTTCCTGTGCAGAAAGTCATCAGTCCAACGGCGGTCCGACTTCAGTTGCCCGCTTCCATGCGGGTCCACCCCACCTTCCACGTCTCCAAGGTCAAGCCGGTCCATGAAAGTCCCCTGGTCCCTGCAGCTCCGGCGCCACCTCCTCCGCGCCTCGTAGATGGCGGTCCTGTCTTCACCGTCCGGCGGCTGCTCCGCTCTAGGCGAAGGGGTAGGGGTCTCCAGTACCTCGTTGACTGGGAGGGATATGGTCCAGAGGAGAGGACCTGGATCCCGGCCAGGAGGATAGTGGACCGGACCCTTATCACTGACTTCCACCGACTACATCCTGATCAGCCTGCAATCCGTAGGGGCCGTCCAAGAGGGGTTCCTAGCCGTCCTGCCCGCCCTGCTTCCTGTCCTGTGCCTGACCCTGCTCCTGTCTCAGTGCCTGTCCTGTCTCCCGACCGTGACCCTCCAGCTCCTTCTGAGGATGAGGAGATTCACTCGGACCGCTCGGAGGAGTTCTGACCCGCCGCCTGCTCCCCTCCACCCTCCCGGCATGATGTTGTTCTTGGGACTTCTGGGGCCGTCCCTTGGAGGGGGGGTCCTGTCATGAGCACTCTCTCTCCCTGGTAGCAACATTAATTGCATTCAATTCTCTGCCACTCTGCTCACTCTCTCCCTACTCTGCCTAACGAGCTCCACCTGGCTCCGCCCTGCTCTGCTCTTGTTACCTGGCCAGCTGCACTGCATTTCCCACTCACCATCCTCACCTTGCCTCACTCTGTTCTAATTACTCTGCCAGCTGAACTGCATTTCCCCACTAACCTCTCCCAGTATATCAAGCCCTGTTTTTCAGCCAAGCCCTGTCAGATCGTCTTCAAACCCGGACCAGTAACCTGCCTGTCTGCGCTCTGACTCCTGTTTGTGATACCGATCCTTTCTTGACTGCCTCCTTGTTCTACTGCCCCGTCTATCCCGACCTGCCTTCTGGACCTCGACTACTCTCCGATCTTCAGCCCTCCGGTCTCCGACCACCAGATGAGCGTGCCCAGACGCTTCACCACCCTCAGCCCGATACGCCGCTCCATCACTGGGGAACACACACACTAAGCACTTGGACTGGACACCCCCGGACATTTGGTGACCCCCGGAGCACAGGTACCCACAGGACCCTGAAAAACCCCAGAGCCCCAAGCACCCCTGGAACCCCTGACACCCCTGGTACTCCTCTTCCCGCCTGAAACCTTCAATAAAGAACTCTGAATTTGAACTTGCGCTCTTGGGTCCTCTTCTGTCCGTGACACACCCACCCCTAGTATGCGTTCCAGCAGGTATATCTCACTGGTCATCCCCAAAGCCAACACCTCCTTTGGTCGCCATTCCTTCCAGTTCTCTGCTGCAAATGACTGGAACGAACTGCAAAAATCTCTGAAGCTGGAGACACTTATCTCCCTCACTATCTTTAAGCATCAGTTGTCAGAGCAGCTTACCGATCACTGCACCTGTACACAGCCCATCTGTAATTAGCCCACCCAACTACCTCATCCCCATATTGTTATTTACATTGTTATTTATTTTGCTCATTTGCACCCCAGTATCTCTATTTGCACATCATCTTCTGCACATCTATCACTCCAGTGTTAATACTCAATTATAATTGTAATTATTTTGCACTATGGCCTATTTATTGCCTTACCTCCATAACTTACTACATTTGCACACACTGTATATAGATTTTCTATTGTGTTATTGACTGTACGTTTTGTTTATTCCATATGTAATTCTGTGTTGTTGTTGTTTTTACCGCACTGCTTTGCTTTGTCTTGGCCAGGTCGCAGTTGTAAATGAGAACTTGTTCTCAACTGGCTTACCTGGTTAAATAAAGGTTAAATAAAAAAAAAAGAAGGCAAAAATGTATGTTACCAATTGAACGACATCTATTGCAGAATAAATCAATGTTAAAGTTTACAAAGCTGGCCATATATGGATGTTACATTTTACTTTATGGGTTGGTTATGTAGGTTTCTCCTAACCCATCACTTTCTACTACATGTAATAATATGATTAAATTATATCTTTACATTAAAAACCAAAGTCTATCAGAATTCCAGTCATTCCAATAAATGTTATACCCCTTGATCTTCAAGAATAGGACTTGGAAATATGGAAGTATAGATTGGCCAAATTGTTTTACCTGAGCATTTCCCAAACCTAAGGACTTATTAGCCAGCCCTACTCGGACTGATTGGGCTCATTGATTCGAGTTGAAAAATAAATGCTGCGCTTATGGAATGGCATGCTTTGAGCACTACTGAAAAGTGCTATTTACATGTGAAAAATGAATGCCATATGCTGCATTTGCTATAGGCCTATTGTTTACCTGTTTGTTGGTGACACTTTGATATCTTGATAATATGCAGCTGTTTAAAGGGAAAATCCACAGATGAAACAATAACAAAACGGTCACCCCGCTGAGGGATGGGCCTGGAGAAATGTGACCACTCTCAGATTAATAGACAGAGCTATGGAAGCAAGGACTGACCATCCATGATATCAACATTATAGTTTTAACCATGTTATGAGGCTATACAGTGTTTGTTTACATTTACAAATTTTACAAACATTGGAGAAAAACAAGCTTATATTTTGGGTTCTCATGGAGTGTGACAGTTGAACTAAGCTCATGAGGCATTTATAAGTAATATTCTTCAAGAATTAATGGATATACACTACCAGTCAAAGGTTTGGACACATCTACTCATTCAAGGGTTTTTCTTAATTTTTTACAATTTATTACATTGTAGAATAATAGTGAAGACATCAAAACTATGAAATAACACATATGGAATCATGTAGTAACCAAAAAAGTGTTAAACAAATCAAAATATATTATATATTTGAGATTCTTCAAAAAGCCACCCTTTGCCTTGATGACAGCTTTGTACACTCTTGGCATTCTCTCAACCAGCTTCATGAGATAGTCACCTGGAATGCATTTCAATTAACAGGTGTGCCCTCTTAAAAGTTAATTTGTGTGATTTCTTTCCTTCTTAATGCGTTTGGTCCTTCATGGCTAATTTTGTCATCAAATTTGTCATCAAAGTCTGGCATTCTCTGGATTTATGGTGCTTTCAAGACAACTGGGAACTCTGAAAAAAACAGCTCGAATCATGATGATGTCAGTGATCTTCAGGTTGGAGCTCTAGAAAGAGGCCAGAGTTCCCGACTTGGAATTCCGAGTTGAATGACCGTTCAAACGTATTTTCCCAGTCGGAGCTAGTTTTTTTCAAAGTTCCCAGTTGTCTTGAACTCACTGAAGTCTGAGATTTCCCAGTTCCGAGTTTCCAGTTGTTTCAAACGTGGCAGAAGTCATGCTGGATTGACAGCATGACCAATGTTGAATGTTTATCCTTTTAAGCTTGGAAAATAGACCCTTAAACTCAGACTTGGATCACACACCCACTGCACTGAATAGCAGGCTAGTGATTGCTTTGCAATGCTTGCAGTTAGCCACCGATTCCATTGTTGAATTTGCGATTTCCAACTTGTTGTGTAATGTTTATGTCCAATGGCTGATGAGCACCGATACGTTTTATCTATAATTTCTCTCCATAATTTCTCTTCATATGACAAGGATTGAAAAGGATTTGCCAGTAGATTGTCGACTTGATTCATGATGATGACTGCTAGATTGCTAGCTAAGATTTTGAAAGTATGATGTTGACATGATCAGTCCAATCAAAGCTACGGTACATATAACGTGATTTGACGTCATTTTATCTGTGGACAATGACCTTGAGCCTTCTTGGATGGGCACTTCTAATGTAACTATATGGCAGCACCCAAGGGGCTTGAATGTTCAAGCTCTCCCCGTAGGTTTTGCGGTGACGTAGTGTCCCAATGAGTGACAGAATACTGAGCCAATCACGGCGCCCCACCACCACAGAAAGCACTGAGCTAGGCTGAAACACCTGTATTTTGGAGCTGCCTAACTCAAGAAAGCAAGAAAGAGACTATGTTTGTATGCGGCTTTATTAACTCAATGTTTTTTTTGTTTTTTTACATTGTTTGCAAACTGATATGTGACATGGTTTTGTTTTCTTTAGCTAAACAGGTGGGGCTCAAAACAGGTGGGGCCTGAATGAGGGGTCGCCACTGCATATAATGAATCTCAAATTGACCCTAGAAATAGCATTGTTGGGAGATTTGGAGAGACCTGGTCAGTCAATCGCTAATATATTAATACTCGTAGCAAATGTATTTATCTTCAAATGGCAATAGGTGGATTATGTTTGATTAGATAGATTCAAATTGTATGTTAAACATCACAGTATAGTTGAAATCCAAAATCCGTCCAGCAGAGATAGATGGGATGAGGGAAACCGAGGGTTGGAATATGGAACTGGAGATGAGAGGGAGGGAAGTTGTTGAGTGAGGGGTAAAATTACGGTAAAAAAATGACACTAAAAGGGAAGGTTGCTACATCCAATGCCTGTTTGCCTGAGGCTGATGCCACGCAAGCACTCACTTACTCACTCACACACACGCACTCGCATTCAAATGCATGCAAGCACGCACGCACACATGTAAATGGTGCCACACAAACACACACAGTTGGCCTTGCTGTTTTGAATATTGTTGATGTCTTTTGTTTTGCATCTTCGTCTTGTTGTTGTTGTCTTTTTCATTTAGTTGGTTGTTGGCACATCGGGTGGGTGGTTGTTTGTATGTTTTAAAATTAAATAAACAATTATTTTAAAAAGTACAACTATGATGCTTAAACAATGTTCAAAAACCATATTAATAGATTGCTTTTTGTAAATTATATTTTGTTGTTGCATTTAAATCAAATCAAATTGTATTGGTCGGTATACATATTTTGCAGATGTTATCACAGGTGCAGCGAAATGCTTATGTTTCCAACAGTGCAGTAATACCTAACAATACAATGGCTGAGGTCTTTGATGGTCCTCTTGGCCTTCATGTGACACCGGGTGCTGCCGAAAAGGTTGTTATCCAGGTAATTTCCTTAGTAGGTGAGGTCAGAATTCAGCATGTAGGAGAAATCGGAGCTCATGGATTATAGAGAAGTTACTACAAGTTTCCCGCTAGTAATTACCAGGGGTGACGTCAATATGGTGACAAGTGCAGACACAATGTCTATCATGTCCACCTAATTTCAACATGTCGCGAGAGGGAAAAGGTAAAAAAGGCTAAGCTAGGGTGGGGATCTATTTTCTTACAACTAGATGTGATGCCTAGCTTAGAAAGAATACATTAATGATTAAACATAATAGGTTTGTGCTGTACTGATATAGATTGTTTAACATAACAAGCTGTGATTAATGTGAGGAACCGTTAGGGGGTAGGCTGAGACAGACTTGTGACTCACATACACACTGCCTCTTTGTTAAACCGCTCAAGGACATGTGTTCTGCTACAATGAAGAAGAACAAACTATGTCTGAGGTTGAGACAAGTTGTAAAGATAACAACTAATGCCTGGCAACAGTGAAGCGCCAAGGGGCTGGGACCAGCCTGTGCGCCATCGATAGGTTGGGTAAGTTTAAACCACACCCAGCCTCTACTCTGACAGACCCAGCAGGGAGCGGGAACTATCTCTGTCAGAGTATTTAAAGAAGAACTTATAACAAAAGCTCAGTTCTCTGACTGCCCTGCGTGGTTTTTCAGTGGGCCCGTATATACGAACATAATATTTACCATTCAAGTGTTTGCATTAATTAAAAAACTAGTCTATTTTAGATGACGTGTATTGACCTCTTTTTGTTCCTATACCAGATTTGAATTGACGCAACTTGACAATTGGTGACCGCCGACGTGATCTGGTAGAGGGACTTCGCTGGGTATTGTCCGGCCGATTGGACATCGCTGTCGTTGGACGGTGTGTTTCACAAAGAGTCTGGACAACTAAAAACAGGTAAACAGACACCTATTGTTATATAACTAAAGTTCTGCACATTGGCTTTATCCAAATTAATTTTGTGAAACACCTGTTTGATGTAAGTGAACTAAATTATGAATTATTATACGAATTATTATGAGTAGATAAGGACCATATTGTGACATGCAAACCTGTGGTGAATGTGATGTTAAACCATGGTATTATAGAGTATTGTTCCACTGACACGTACCAGAGGGCTAGGTACGGCTAGGATCGGGGAAAATACTGAAGTCCCCAGGCTAGGACCACCAGGGGTGGGAACTGGGGGTATAGGGAATTATTGGCTTAAAAGTGTTGCACTACTGACACGTACCAGAGGGCTAGGTACGGCTAGGATCAGAGGGACACTTACAATTTTAGATAGTGTTGCACTACTGACACGTACCAGAGGGCTAGGTACGGCTAGGATCAGAGGGACACTTTAAAGTATAGGGTGTTGTATGAATGAGAGTGCGAATGATCCCAGTGTAATAAAAGAGTGAATGCGGGTTATTAAACCTGTATACCTTGATAGAAAACTAATTAGGAGTTAAAGAAGTCTGTAGCTGCTTAAACTGTATAACCCGTTAATAACAATTGGGAACATAAAGGTAGAATAATGAATAACTAGTATGACTAAACTGAAATGTTTGAACTGATATAACTGAACTGTAACGTTTGATGTTTGCCATAGCATAATACTGGTTTTAAATAATTATGTTGAAGCAATTTGGTTTATTATTTGATTTAACGTTTGATGTTTGACATAGCATAATACTGGTTTTAAATAATTAAGTTGAAGCAATTTGGTTTATTATTTAATTTAACGTTTGATGTTTGACCCTGCAAAATACTGGTTAAATAATTAGACTGAAATAATTTGGTTTATCGTTGAAATATAAATATGCACCGACTTGAACTAATTAGGTGGGAATAATTTGATTTAAATAAATAGACTAACGTACTTTAAATAACGGACGAATATTACGTTAAAACGAAAAACGGACAAAA